>NW_028261389.1:27405974-28018831 GCF_051295495.1 Thamnophis sirtalis | reverse complement strand
TGGTATAAAAATATGGGAAAAAAATAAGCACATGTATGTGTTCTAGGAAAATAAACATTCTAAACGTATTTTTTATTTAATGCAATGAGTTCCTTTGCTTAAATATTGGGTATTATATAATTCAGAACAACTAATTTATCTGATGGAAAATTATGGAAAACTGTAATAATATTGGGTAGAAAGGTTTATTTCTCCTCTTAACTATTTTTATGGGTGTGCTGCCCAGATTCATGTTTGCAAATGAATGGCTATAAACATTTAATAAATAAATGAACATTATTTCCTATTCTCATTATTTTTGAGAATGTGGACAAATTTGGGGGAGGGGGGTATTTCAAAAATAAAATGCTTGTATTTAAGTATACTGGGGATTTTCTATATTTATTTTATGGTTGGCTTCTTTTAAAATATAAATTGTTATGCGCTGTAGTTCATCATGACATTATTGAATGCTGATAGCTCAGTTTTAGTGGTCTAGGGTCTACAGAACTTGATTCAGGAACCAAATACTACCTACAAGCATCAGATTGTGGCTTGTCTATATTCAAAATAAACTTTCATAAATATAGTAAGCTTCAGTATCTGATTAATCTACTCATGGAGTGAAAGTTTATTTGAGAATGTTTTAGAGTTCATGCCTGCTCATAGCCTTATCAGCTACATTATTTATTTGGCAAACTTTTAAAAGATCAATGTTCAAAGAAGTTAGGGTTTCTGGGCTATCAGGAAGGGAAGGGAAGGGAAGGGAAGGGAAGGGAGGGAGGGAGGCTCAAGGTATCATAAGATTAGGATTTGTTGGTTTATTTTTGAGATACGGTTGGATAATCCATTCTCTAAACTCCATTCAAAACTTAATTTATTTTTGATGTGGAAGACATCCACTGCTTACTTCTAGTTTCCTAATATATTGTCAACATAAACAAAACCACTGTAACTATGTGATTATAAGGATTACTATAGATACCTCCCAAATTTCCCAAGTCCTTTTATAGCTTATTTCAAAATCCAGGGGAAGGCTTTCCAACAAGTGATTTCTGTTTGTTTCTCCACCTGCTTTCCACTCTAGCAGGAAATCACATTCTTCGGTGGCAGTGACATTTAATTTCTCAGGTGGCGGAAGCTGAACTAAAGAAAAAATGAGGGAAAGCCATAGGTTAATTCTTGCCCATATGAAAGTCACGTATTTACTAATACTGTCCAGAAATATAGAAGACCAATATTATTGCCCTTAAATGGTTATATGAAAAAACAAATGTTAGTAGGAAAAACTTCTTCTCTGTAAACATAGGATGCTGTCATCAAATATCAGTTTTCTGTACATTTACAACAGTATATCAAGAATTTTATCTAACCTGATCCCACCCCCCGCCCCCCAGGTGTGTTTGATTTCAGTACTAATTACAATATGACCAATAGTCATGCTTGGTGATATTTATAGGAGAGTCAATTAAATATATCTAGAAGGCATTACTTAGGGAAGGCTGCCCGACAGATTTAATGCGGTTAAAAAATATCACTGTCATAGCCAGAAAAATAAGATAAGCAGCTAGATGGAACAGTCAAAATCTTTGATTGTCAGATCATTGGTAACTTTTCTGCATGTTCCATATATATGGAGAAAGAAAAACGGTATTCTGAGTCTAACAATGCAAGCTTGGAATGCCATCTGATTCCGTGGATCAAGTAATGAAAAGAATGGGGTCAGTCTCCAACGTGATTGTAAGAAAGCATCTAGTTAAATAAAGAGGATAGTAAGATTCTCACATATACTGCCAGGCCCTAGCAACCAGATCTGCATGTGAAAGGTTCAAGCTGATCTACCTATAGCAGTGGTCTCCAACCTTGGCAACTTTAAGACCTGTGGACTTCAACTCCCAGAGTTCCTCAGCCAGCAAAGCTGGCTGAGAAACTCTGAGAGTTGAAGTCCACAAGTCTTAAAGTTGCCAAGGTTGGAGACCACTGACCTATAGTACAAAAAATTGCCCCAGACTGCTCACCTTCACTTGGAGCAAACAGAAAGGTTTCATGGAAATTGGGGAGGAGGGGAAAGACAAGGAGGTCAGTTCTAGTTCTCTTGCAGCTGCACAATGACTCAAGGCTAACTACTCTCTTGATCCTCCCCACCCACAACAGCCCTCTTCCAAATTAGCTGTGAGTGGCATGAGGAGAGAAACCTCGCAAAGTACGACCCAGGACCGGGCCCATTACATTGTCCTAGTTCCACTTGCATTTCCTCCAAAAGGAAGTGAGCAAACTACTCCAAATTCCATGGAATTCCTTGTCTAACCAACTCAGTTCAGATGTTGTTGTGTAGTCCCTGCCTGAACTGGTTTATCAAGGCTGCTTCGTTCGAATCTGCATCTGCTGCCAAGAACTTGAAATCTGCTATGTAAAGCCTCACCCTTCTGTTGCCTTGTCTGAGCTGCCAAATGTTGCATTTGGCTCTTACGACTTTTTATCAGGTCTCCAAAATGACCCCTGAATCTGTCCATAAAGTTCTGGTAATTGTCCATGACTGGATTGTTTCATTCTATGATTGGCAGGGCTCACTTAGCTGCCAATTCCATTAACTAGCTTAACACAAAAGACACTTTTGTGTGCTCTATAGGGAATACTGCAGTTTGGGTTCCCCTTAGCAACTCACACTGAGCAATGAAGGTTTTTATCTTGTCTGCTTCTCCCACAAATCTCTCTGACAAACCTCCGTGGTAGCCCAGCAAAATTGGCTACGCAGCTGGAACTCCTGAGGAGTAGCCGGCGCTGCCAGCAGTGGGGCATTCTGGACTTGGTGCTCATCCAACTGAAGCGCCATGGCCACTAAGTTCCTGACCTCATCTCCATCCTCTTCTGAGGCTGTAGCAAAGAATCCATCACATTAGGAGTCAACCCAGCAACTGCTTGTCAGTCCAAGACCATCCTGGTAAACTTACTCCTTTCCTCGGGAGTGAGAGGTGTGAGCCGGGAGTTTAACGTCAGCAACCAGATCCACGCATGAAAGGTTCAAGGTGACTTTCATTGTGTTCTACCTATACTAGAAGAATCTCTCCAGACTGCTTGCCTTCCCTTAGAAACAGTTATGGTTCCATGGAGCTTGAGGGGGGGCAGTCCTAGGTCTCTTGTGGCTGTCCAATGACTCAAGGCTAACTCCCACTTGATCCCTCCTCCTTGCCTAGCTGGAAATTTCCCAACAATATACTGAGAGAAGCGAGTGGAAAAGCTTTGGTCTACAATTCGTCTTCTGGATAGAGCACCATTGTGCTTGGAAGTCAGTTTTAAGTATCTACCCAGGTAGTCCTCGACTTACAATTCATTTAGTGACCATTTGAAGTTCCAACAGCACTGAAAAAAGTCATGACCATTTTTCGCACTTACAACTATTGCAGCAGCCCCATGGTCATGTGATCCAAATTCAGATGCTTGGCAACTGATTCATATTTAGGATAGTTGCAGGGTTACCTGGGGTCATGATCCCTTTTGCGTCCTTGCTGACAAGCAATGTCAATAGGGAAGTCAGAGTCACTTTTTAATTGTATTACTAACTTCACAACTGTGGCAAGAAAGATCGTCAAATGGGACAAAACTCACTTAACAAATGTCTCACTTAGCAACAGAAATTTTGGGCTCAATGCTGGTCATAAGTCGAGGACTATCTGTACCTAATTCTTGGAATATAAGATTTGGGTTCTATTTGTGATTTCTTCACCATGCAGCCTAACAACTAAGCTGGCAAGAAAAAGTCCCTTGAGTGTGATGCTTTAGTTGGTGATCATTCTGGAGTTGCAGCACTTCAAAGTGGTCACCACCCTCCAGGCCTTCCGCAAAGCCCTCAAAACCTGGCTGTTCCGACAGGCCTGGGGCTAAAGAGCTGATGCCCCCGTCTCAAATGGTATGACTGCTGTGAGTTTTAAATTATATATTGTTATGCTTGTTTTTTAAATTTTTGTCTGTATCCCCCTTCCCCGGTTCGAGTTGTGAGCCGCCCTGAGTCCCCTTCGGGGGGAAAGGGCGGCATATAAATACAATAAACTAAAACTGAACTGTCACAGAAACTACCTTTTCAGCAGCTGTTCATGATAGCCCCCTTTTTAAATTGTTTCAAATTGCTTGAGGCAGAACACTGGGTCAGATGTTCTCTACTTGATTAGAGAAAGGTGGATGCCGAATATTTTCACACGAATATGCAGATACATACTGTTCTTGAAGAGGTCAACATTCAGTTGGATTTCCAACTTCTCATCAGGTTTGAAAATGAACATATTGGTCTGGGCAGAATGGAAATAGGTATCATTCCTCCTACAGTGCCAATGTATCTCAGAGTCTATTTTTTGGCTATTGCAGATCATCTTTGTGAGGTTTCTGTAAGCAACAGAAAAAAAGCAATGGTTTCTTACATTACATCACATTACATTAGCAATATGAATAATTCCAAAATTAAATTAATACCTTAATTATACTAACAAAGTTAATAAAGAAATATGCATGCTTTCAAATTCTCCAAAATTCTTTCATCAAGCCAGACAGTTTCCCTCCCTTTGAGTTGTGAGCCGCCCTGAGTCCCTTTCAGGGAAAAGGGCAGCATACAAATAAAATTTAAATCTAAAAAAAAAAAAAATCTAAATCTAAAATGGTTGGGGTTCAGACCATGGAATAAGCAATATACCCTGTTTTCCCCAAAGTAAGACCTATCCTGAAAATAATCCATAGCATGTTTTATGCATGAGCCTAATATAAGCCCTACTCCCAAAATAAACCCTACTTAAGTGCCTGTGCAACTGGCTGCCCACCCATTCCATCTGTTTGCTCATGGTGCCATCAACATTAGGTGAGGTGTGTGGGAGGCGGAGGTGCTCAAGATGCCCCGCATCAATCCCTCAGCCAGGCTATCCAAGCCCCGACAACTGCTTCATGATTTCAGCATCGTTGTGTCACTTGGTCTCCTGCTCTGTTGTGGCCACGAGCAAGCAAAAGAAGTGGGCTGCCAGCCATGTGGGATCCTGCTGGATGGGACTGCTGGAGCCACAGCCACAAGGTGAGGCAAGTGTTGGGGTGTGGGTGACCTGGCTGGGGGGGGGGGGGGCTGAGGTAAGCCAGTGCGTAGCACATGAGGCAGCTCTACCCTGCCTCACAGTGGCAGCAATGGCATGCCACGCGGCCTCCTGCCCCACCACAAGGAAACAAAAGAAGTGCGTCTCCCATACATGGGGAGGGGGGGGAAATGACATCACCCAAAATAAGCCCTGGTGCTTATTTCGGAGTCCAAAAGAAAATAAGACTGAGTCTTATTTTTGGGAAAACATGGGTAAAATAAAGAAAACAATTAAACAAGAAAACAATTATTGATGTAGAACAACCAATCTCTTACAGTTTAATTTTTGCCACTTCTAGGAAAACTGTCACAGATATTCCTGGTTTTCATATGTGAAATATTACATAACCACCCACTCCTCTTTGTCACCCTGCTTTTTCCCCCCTTCCCTGGTAGATTGAAAAACAGTTCCTCTTTTAGAGTATCAGAGGCAGAACATAATAGTTGAAACACCACTTCTTCATTTTCTGAAGGAGAACAAAAGGACAGATGGTGTCCACTTCTCCATTGTTAATTAACTATATTTTCTCATCTCCACAATAGGGAACTTCAACTTGTATTTCCTCAAACTATAAATAATAGGTGGTGAAGGAAGCATGATTACATACTCATGATCACACGTACATATTCATTGGAAAACCCACACATGTGTAACTGAATCTGAATAGAATTCTCAAGCTGCTGTTGACAATGATTTCCAATCAAGTAGAGCAGGCCTGTCAAACTGGAGGCCCACAGGCTGGATATGTTACGTGCAGGCCATGGCCACCCCAGCTCCACAAGGGCACAAAACTTCACGATACATCACGATCTGGCCAGTGACACGATTGAGCTTGACACCCATGATGTAGAGAGAGCTAGATGAACAAGATTTCTAATCATGGAGAAAGAACTAAACACAACACTTCGGGTTAGCTAAATGCTTTGATTGGACAACAATCTATCTATTCAATACAACTTTCAATACAACCACTGGTTTCACCACCACCACCCAACTTTAAACATTTTTAACTGTTGTACAGCATTCAGACATTATCTCTTCCTTGTGCAACTGGTGTCACAGCCTTTTATTTCTCTTCACCTGGTAGAGTTAGCCTATCGTGTCTTCAGGGGATCAAGGGATCAAGCCAGTGATTGGGAACAGCAAAACCTCTCATCCGAAGACTCGCTCTCTCAAGGAAATATTGGAAAGGGGAAAGTTGTTGAAGGTTTAAAATTCTTAAAATGGAAACTAAAATATTTTCTTTTTGGGATTATTAGATAAGGACATGGGGGGAAATGGAACTTTGTTTATACATACATACATACATACATACATACATACATACATACATACATACATACATACATACATCTGTATCTTTATCCTGTCTGTGTCTCTGTCTCTATCTATATCTATCTATCTCTATATCCATCCATCCATCCATCTATTGAAAGCAGCAATAATCCTATATGCTCAAAAATGGAAAGAGATATAGATTTCTAGATTAGAAGAATGGATTGAAAAGATAATATAACTGGAGATGGCAAAGTTAATTGGATTCATTAGGGATAAGAATCAGTGGTGGGTTCCTACTGGTTCGGACTGGTTTGGACAAACCGGTAGTGGTTTGACAGACTGGGTCGCTGGAACCGGCAGTGACCCAGACCTGCCACGCCCCTGAACCGGTTATCTGGGTGCCACCATAGGTGCCGCCATCTTGTTTTTCTGCATGCGCAGAACAACTTTTATTGCACTCTGCATGCCCGCCCAGAGCGCACACAAGTAAGCGCCTGCCAGAACCCACCCCTGATAAGAATGTAAATAGCTTTGTTTCCACTTGCTTCTGGACTTTCTGATTGAAAGGCAAAAAAAATTGAAACTTTGATTTTGGGTTTTGATAACTAAGTAGGTCAGGGTTATAGAAATGGCTAGTGTTTACTATTTTAGATAAGTAAACATGGGATGTTATAACTGTATTATGTATCTTAATGCACCCAAAGAAATTGCTTTTTGTTTCCTTCTTTCCTTTTTCTTTCCTCAGTTTATTCACTCTTCCTCTTTCCTTTCCCCCCTTTCCATTTGTCCCATTGCCTTTATTTCTATTTGCATTTTACATTAAGAAAAAAAATAGTAAAAATATGTTTTTTTTAAGACCAAAAAATGGTTCAAACATTTGTGACTCATTAGCTTAGGAGGAAAAATGATTAGGGTGGAGAATTATTGGACTCTATTAAATGATGCATGATTTAGAGAAAGTGAATAGGGATGACTAAGATTAACCAGTGAAGAGATTTAGAATAAATAAGAAAAAAAATTATACAGCACATAAATAAAATTATGGAATTCATTACCACAAAATGAGATGATAGCCGGTAATGGCTTTGAAATGGTATCAGATAAATTTGGGATAGAAAGTTCTATCAAGGGCTCTTAGTCTTAGGGGACAGCTACGTCTCCCTCTCCTTCTGGAAAACACCCCAGAGACCTCTGACTAACTATTGAGAGAAAGAAAAAGGTGCATTCATGAACCCTGCCCTAATTCAGCAAGCCTGGACCTCGTGTTCTTACATACTTCTTTTGGGTAGCTACTAGAGAGATAGAAGTACTTCCTACCATCAGTTCCTTCAAAATCAATAGCACTCCTTAGTTCAAAGATGTCTCCCAATATAGATTACCCATTAAGGGGAGAGCAATGAGAAAGAAGCACTTTGCCTGAAATCAGCCTTAGAGCTTTCTTTACTTTCATCTCACTGCAGCCCAAACATTTCCCAACAATCTCTTTTTTCTGCAGCACAAACATTTCCCAACAATCACTTTTCCTCATGGTGTTCTCTTCAACCGACTCCCAGCCCTTGCCTTCAGTCATCCTGAATTGTACCGTTTTGCAGTGCAGGTGCTCCTTGACTTATGACCACAATTGAGCCCAAAATTTCTGTTGTTAAGGGAGACATTTGTTAAGCGAGCTTTGCCTCATTTTCTGACCTTTCTTGCCATAGCTGTTAGTGAATCAATGCAGTAGTTAAGTTAGCAACAAGATTGCTGAGGGAATCCGGCTTCCCCGTTGATTTTGCTTTCAGAAGGTCACAAAGCGTGATCCATATGATCCCCGGGACACTGCAACCATCATAAATATGAGTCAATTGCCAAGCATCTGAATTTTGATCACATGACCACGGAGATGCTTCAATGGTTGTAAGGGTGGAAAAGGGTCATAAGTCACATTTCTCAGCACCATTTAGAGGTGGTATTCAGCAGGTTCTGACCAGTTGTGGAGAACCGGTAGTGGAAATTTTGAGTAGTTTGGAGAACCAGTAAATACCTCCTCTGATTGGCTCCTCCCCCTTCTATTCTCTGCCTTCCGAGTCCCAGTTGATCAGGAGGGAATGGGGATTTTGCAGTATCCTTTCCCTGCCACACCCACCAAGGCATGCCCACAGAACCAGTAGTAAAAAAAAATTGAATGCCCCACTGGCACCATTGTAACTTTGGTCACTAAAAGAACTGTTGTAAATCAAGGATTACCTGTACTGTTTCCCTTCTTACCCCAACACTGAATTTGCGATGGATTCACTGTGACACATTTTCCTCACCAATGCAATAGCCATAGCAATAGCACTTAGACTTATATATTGCTCCACAGGGCTTTACAACACTGTGACACTTTACAACACTTTCCAGAGAAAGGGAAAAAAATGGGAGGTGACCCTGAGGGCAGAGATAAACCTCCAAGTGCTTCAACGACCCTCTAAAAGGATGCAAACGACCAGCTGTCTGCAAGGAATATCAATCCTTCCATTTCCCACTATCCTGTCAGAGCTGAAGTCGCTTCTTGGATGAGAAGCAAAAAGTCTTCAAAGGAAAAACAAGAAAGTCCAGTTGACTTCTGAAAAAGTACCTTTGGGACACTCTGTGAGTGGTTTATAATGTTAGCATATTGACCCAACAATCTGGCTCCTCATTTTACCAATCTTGGAAGGAGAGAAGGCTGAATCAACCTCGAGTCCTGTCAGGCTGTTAGCCTGCAATACTGTGTTCTAACCACTGTGCTGTTGATAGCATAGTGAGGTAAACCCAAGAAATAGGGTTAGTATATATTAGATCAATAATAGATCAGCTATTATTAGTAGATATTTTCTACTAATAAGTGATAGATATTTTCTGAGCAACTGATGACATAGAGAGAGAGAGAAACTAAACTGGGGAAATCCAACAATCCTTCTTTGAAATTTCTTGTATGTATTTTAAAAAATAGCACAGATCATTCGCCAATTTTACAGTTGTGGCAGGACAGAGGTCACCAGTGAGGGCAAAAAAGTACATATTGTCTAATATTGAGGTATGTAGCTCTTTAACTTAGCCATAAGAAAAAAATCCATAAACTGGAATAGATAAATCAATCCACCATATGATATGTCTGCATAATTCTGTATCAAAATTATTAATATTATTATTCTTCCTCCTTTGCTGCCATCTCCTCTTCTTTCTCCTCTTCCTCCTCCCTCCCTATTCCTCATTCAGTATATTTTAAAGTGGAATTATATTAAGGTTTCTTGTTTGGGGAGAAGAAAATTTCGGCAAAGTTTCCAGAGATAAACTGGAATGTATGAAAAGCATGTCCTACTAAGTCCATCTTCCCTTCTTTAGTGTCCCATCTTTCCTTTTTTAATTCTTTCACTTGCAGTCTGATGTCTTCTAGTCTTCTTATGCATCAATTAAACCCTACAGGAAGACTACTAAGAAAAATCTTCCTAGGGGAGTTCTTTCCTCTTTCTTGGGCAAAAAATAACTTTCAGAAAGCCAAGTTGACACAGTGGTAATTTTCTAAGCATTAACCCGCAAATCTATTCCCTTTTGATGCTATCTGAAATGGCACATTTCTTTTAAAAATACATTATTTATGTTTAAATGGTACTTCTCTTAACATTTATTTTCTATTTCTTTTCTCCCAAAGTACAGAATGTTTAATTTTTTATTGTTAATTATTTACTTGAATGAATTATTTTCTTGAAATAAGAATGACATTGGAACATTAAAAACATGTGAAGCACCAGTGGAGATACAGTTCTAACTTGCTCTTTTGCGAGTTGTATCTGTTCTGTGAGCTCCTGTCTCTTAGCATTATACCCCTCTAGAAATCCTCTTTTTGCCCCTCGTTTTCTTTTTTGTGCCCCCAAATTCTTGCAAATGAATCAGTGCTCAGCCACTCACAAATCACCCAGCTTGTGAAAAAGGTGCATCTTGACAAAGGCATTTCCCTCCCGAGGCTCAGACCAGGTGCAGTCGATTTGTGATTCATAGTCATTGGAACAGCTCAAGGTTTTCTTCAGATGGCTCTCTAAAAAGAAAAAGAAAATATTCCTAAAGACATTAAAGTGCTGTCTCGGGTTTTGCTCAGCAAGAGCAAAAGCAGCAATGACAAGAAATGGATATAAAATTTTTTTTTAATGTTATTTACTTGGGCATTTAAGCACTATTAAGGAATACCAATTGCTTGTTTTTTTTCAAGTGCACCATTTTGAGAAAGATAGTTCAGATATACACACAAACACATATACAGAAATTTTGTTTAATTTTATACCATTCTACAAAGTTTTTCCATTCTAAAATTGCCCTTTAAAATTCAAATGGAACAGAAAGAAAAATTAGAAAGACACAGGATAATATAACCAGAAAGACTGATAAGAAGAGTAAGTTGAATGTATCAAAAGGGGAAAATAAACATGTACACCCCAGAAGGAGATAAACGGCCATCACTGAGAATGCTTGCTTCTAGCTGTCCTTGCCCATATTTAAGCATGAGAAAGCATGTGGAGCAGAACCTTAGAGAATGATCTAAGTGCAGCATTCACTTTTTAGAATCCAATTCATCTCTCATATGATTAATATTTTCCAGTTGTTGGCCAAGGACTCTGTATGAACCAATCTCCTAACTGATAGAAGATGTTCAGAATGTGAACCTTTTCTCCAGCTCTGAACATACAAATAGATTTTTTCAACCAAAAAAAAAAAAAAGCCACCAGTGAAGTAAAAATAGTTGTTCTTCTCCAGCCTTGTGTAGCCATGAACTTTTGACAAACGTAACAGGGAGGAAGAGTTTGCATCTTTCAAATTATATGAGCTTCTTTCTTCAAAAATTGGAAAGCCAATGCCTATGGTTGGATGCATGCATGTTAACTCTCTTATTTGATTGTGACCCTAAATAATGTGATCTGGACAGGTAACTGGACATGGTTCCACCACAAAACTGCGGTAGACTAAAGCGCGCTCGACGAAAGCGCGTACGTGATGTCATCACAGCGCGACAAAAACAGCACGCTGTGAGCAGTAAACTTAAAATTAACGCGTAAATGTAAACCTAACCCCCCCAAACCTAACCCTAAACCTAACCCTAAGCCTAACCCTTAACCTAACCCTAAACCTAACCCTAAACCTAACCCTATACCTAACCCTTAACCTAACGCTAAACCTAACGCTAACCCTTAACCTAACCCTAAACCTAACCCTAACGCTTAACGTAACCCTAAACCTAACCCTAACCCTTAACCTAACCCTAACCCTAACCCTAAACCTAAACCTAACTCTTACCTTTATGTGAATCGGCTTGCTTTAAAAACGCTTTTTAAAGCGCCCTTTTTTCTCCGCGGTCGTATTTGTCGCGCTGCTGATGACGTCAGGTATGCGCTTTAATCGGGCGCGCTTTAGTGGACCGCAGTTTTGACGGGTCATGACTGGACATAACAAGGTCACATAGACATCCCAAAAGAAGGGACACAAATTGGACAGATTACCCATTACTGTAGGCATAAATGTTACAATAAAAGGCTTCTCACAGAGAGTGTAAATGGCAAAACAGCCCTTTGGAGAAGAGGGTGTCCCTGTACCTTGTATGATGTTTTGGGTAGGAGCTCTGCTGGGAGCAAACCAGGAAGATAAGGCTGATCGAAAATATTTTGTCCCCTGAAGCCGAGAACTTGCTTCATTCTTTTATTAGGCATGTGTTTCAATTTACTTATTGTGTTTGAATACCACTATAATCTAGACAGATTCCCAATAATTAACATTGACATACAATAATATAACTAAAACATCCATGTTATAAAGCTAGATTAAAGCTAGACCCAGATTAAATACATTACAAGAATCTTGTAATCTTGTATTTTGTAATCAAAATAACCATGTGATATAATATGGTGGACCAATATAATTTCCAATGACTGAACACAGGCAGAAGCATCTAAATTTCCATACACCCTTTGCAAGAGTTCCGTTTCAATAACTTCCCAAAAATTATAATATCAGAGGCCATTCAAATCTATTCCAGGTCATAGGTGCTCCTACTGAGAAACTATGTTTCTGAGCACCTTACTGCACTTTTATCCATTACTTCACAGACGTGGGGAATTAGATTATATCAATTTGATTCTGAGCAAAAAAGACAGCCCTGGAAGTATCCAGCTGTCAAACTTTGTAGGCTTTATTGAATTACATATTGAATTATATCCAGAAACCAATTGACATCCAATACAGAGCTCACAACATTGATGTAATATGCTCATAGTGAGGAGTGCCAGCTAACAAATCGGCCATCAAATTCTGCCCTAATTTAATCCCCTGGATGGTTTTCAAAGGCAGCCCTATGTAGAGGATCTTACAGTGGTCTATATAAGTAATTACAATGGAGTGAGTAGTCATCAAAGGTCTCTCTTGCTCCAAGTAGGGCTGCAACTGATAAGCCATCCAAAGCTAGACAAAAATGTTTGTGAGAGTCCACCTGCCCATCCAATAGCAGCCACAAATTTAGAAGAACCTTCAAGTTACAGTCTAGCTTCTTAAAGGGCCGAGCTTCCTTATCAAGAGACAGTACTGGAATTGGCAAAGCACATCACTGCACAAAGCAACCAAGCTATTCTATTTGGATCCAGATTAAGCCTGTTTTGTCCCATTCAATTCTGGCAATTTCCAATGACAAATGTTTACACAAATGTGTAGTATCATCTGTATGCTAATGGTGCTATATCTTGAACTTCCAGATGACATTCTAAGTACATTCATATTAATGTTGAAGATTGGTGGTTGAGGGGGGAGAGAATCTCTGTCCCATAAAACCACCATTTAAAACTACCCATTAAAGCAGAAACTCAAGCCTTTGCAGTTTGTCCAGAAGAATATTATATCCATGGTATAGTCTGCTCATTAGTCTCATCCAGATCCCAACTATTGTCATCTATTGTGGCAATTATATTGTCAAGCCCCATGCAAGTTGAAGGGCTTGACACTATCAAGGAACCAAGAGCTACACAGATTTCAGTAAAGTATCTTTAAGATAGGTAAGAATGTTGCAAATTATAAAAGAATCCTCCCACTTTTTTTTACAGTGTGTTAATTAAGGTGGAATTTCTCTGAATTATTTAAAAAGATTTTCCCAAGTTTCTTTCTAACTCTCTAAATAGCCATTTATGAGCTAAACTGTCAACCAACTCATGCTTTTCTTTTGATAGTTTACATCTACCCACTTTCCATTCTTTTCCATATCTCCTCACTAGACAATAGTTGTTAATTCAAGGAGTGCCTCTTAAGAAAAAAGAACATTATAATCTTATTCAAATCTGGCTGGCACCATTCCTTGCTGGAGTAATGTTTTGATAATTTCCCAGCTTCAGCTTGTCACTTTCTCCAGCTCCACATAAGAGCTAGGTGGGACATGGCTCCAGCCCATAAATGGCTGAGGATGTATCAAAGAGCATCATCCATCAGAATCAGAATCCTAGCTGACATGGCAAGACATTACTTCAGTTACCACATTGACTTCCACCCACAAACAGTCGAGATTTTTGTTAATCAGTTTATCAGCAAAAAGCTACAAAAATATTTTCAGTGGATGGGCAGGAAATCCCTCTGTGATTGCCACCTCAGAAGGGAGTTGCCAACATTCTCTGGAATGTTGCTATGAGGGACTATGATGGTGAGTCTTCTCTATTTATCCACCTTTTTTGAAACAACAATATCTCGGAGATCAGGGTACCACAACATTGCTAGGATTCCAGAAAGTCTTTTAGATCTAACTTCCAGTGATTTATGAGGGGACACTGGTCACCATCTGTCTGACTTCAAACTGAATGAGAATCTTTCCAAGCATGAATCTTGCATAGTTCTTTATGGCAAGATTTATTAAGAAGAATTCCAGTGACTGAATTGTACTGTATTTGGCATCAATTTACCCCATGTACATAATGGCTTTGTTTTTTTCCTAATGGTTTTCCCATTATCAGATAAGGACACAGTCTTTTCATTGATAATGGAGAGGCTTGCGACTGACTATTAATCTTAAGAACCTCCTGATTCTTTATCAAGGAAAAAAGATGAGAAGGAGCAAAGATGGAAGAGTAAAATGTATGAATAGAAAACCTACCTCGAGCTTCAATGATGAGAACAGTGAGGCTTAAAATCAGAACAATGCTGTAGAGCTTCATGTTCATTAAGTACTCTTTGTTGCCTGAAGAACTCACCTGTGGGCAAGATAGAACTTTTTTTTTGAACAAAGTACTATTTTTTTATAAAAAGTTTTTTTATTTTAATTTTGTTACATAATAAAAAATGCTTTTGTGAACAGAATGTTGTCCAGGTTCACCCTTTAACATTGCCACAAACACATAATTCATTCTACATTATTTCCAATTTTAGCCATATTGCTTTTCTTCTCATATTTGCCTATTTCTAATTTTTAACATTTATAAACAATATCATTTTCCTTCTCTTTAAAAATAAACCATCTTATCATTTCTTTTCCATCTGTTTTCTATTAGTAATACGTCTTCAAATTCAATTTTTATATGGTCAGCATTCTGACATAATCACTTTACTCATTTAGAAGTATTAATATAGCTCACAGAACATCCTAATTAAAACATACTATTACTTTGTTTACAATATTTCATTTCATTCTACTAGATCATATCATTCTACTAAACTCCTATTCCTAAATTTTCTTTTCTCTTTTTCTTCTTTTTATATGTCTTATATCTTTTCTTCTGAATTTTTTCTATCACTTTTTGATAGATTGTTTGGATATTTTTCCCCCAAATTTCTCTTTCCCATTTCCCATTATTTCTCTCTTTATTTTTGGCTAATTTCTTTTTCAGATTTCTTTTTCCTTTTTCTTCTCTACTCTATTTGTGCCTCTATAAATCTCACTAGTATAGCCCCATTGAGTTTTGTTTTCCATTTCTTTTTCTACCTGAACAAGGTACTATTGAATGATTTCCTATTGCTGCTCTTTCCCCTGCTGAATATGAGATTAAAACATTCAGTGCAATTATTAATGCTCCACTTGATTAATTCCCCAAATTATTCTTTTTCATTTCGTTTGCCCACACTCCCTTGCTGCTCCTTAACAAATTACATTTTTTGCCACAAAATCACCAAGACTGGGAGATTGAGCTACCTATTTGCCAAGAAAGTTTGCCATTAGATCCATTCATTAAAAGAAAAAAAGAAAACAAAAAGAAAATAAAATTTCTATGGACTCTCAAGTTCCTTTCCACTTTCCAGGGTTTCTTCAAAGATAGTTAGCCTTAAAACCTCCAACCAGATCAGCACAGATGAAAGGCAGAATCACAATTCTAAGGTTAATTATCTACCATCAGAGAGAACTGAACTGGTTTCTCTTTATATCATAGACCAGTGTCATCTTTTATAGAGAGAAACGAGAAAAGATAGAAGAGACAAAAACAGTAGACTTACCACATCTCTCCCCCAGAGAAATTCTCCATATATGTATCTTAGAATTCCAGATCAGGCCAGTTAGACATGACACTAAACCCACTAAACCCACCAGGAGGGTTGTTTATTTGTCCCACAAACCCACAAAGTTTTTAAACCATAAGATGGTTTAGTCCCTGATTCTGTGAGGCTGACCCTCAACCTCCATTAGCTGTCAGATCTCAATAAGGAACGTACTTGTGTTCACTTCCCCACCAGGAGGGTTGTTTATTTGTCCAAAACTTTGTGGGTTTTGTTATTAGAGCAAATAATAGAGTAAACTCTCTTGATTTAATATTTTTAAAATATCTCCTTTACTTTTGAATGATGACCAGAATTCCCTGGAGATGGGCAGCGAATAAATTTAAAATTATTACATTGGTCATACAGTCAGTTAAATGATTAGATTGGATTTGACCTTTTTATTCACCTCTCAGAATAACGGAGTTGGAAGGGGTCTTGGGGTTCTTCTAGTCCAACCCCCTGCTCAAGCAGGAAACCCTATACTAATTCAGACAATTCCAAGGAGACCATTAGTTGTAGTTCCACCTTAAACACAAAGCCAACTGGGTGATCTTGGACCAGTCATTCATTCTCATTCCTAGGAAGCAGGCAATGGCAAGCCACTTGTGTAATTCTGTAATTTTGTCTAGGCGGTTGCCAGGAATCAACACTGACTCAAAGACATTCATGAAAACATACACAAAACAGCAATAAAAGCAGTTTGTATGGATGGATATTTTCTCTCAGAGAGAAAAAAAATTGTTAAGGAAAACCTTTAAAAACATAACAATATTTATTAATTAATAATAAGCACTCACCTTCTCAATTACTTCGTCTCTTCTTTTTGCTGATAGTTTTAAACAATACAATTAGTAATGAAGGATTAAGGTTTTTACTCCATGTTACCACCACTGCCAATTAAAACTTTTCATAACTACAGGAATCTTCAACAATGTTCCAAAGATGAATGAAACGTGAATCGCTTAACCATACAGTTTGCATGTTGATCAGTTTCTGGTGAAGTTTCATTTGTTTCTTTCTGTTTTCCTTTTCTCAAAGTAGTTTCCTTTTTTCAAAGTAGTCTTTCAACATCTCTTTTGCTTACGGAAGAGAAACTAAATGTTTCATGTTTAAAATAATTGCATAACATTTTTTAAAAAGCATTGTATTTCATTGAACAATTTATAGCAGGGTGTCCAGCCTTTGGTCGATGGACCACATTGCAGCTAGTCATGTGACCCCAGAAGACTTCAAAAACAAAGTTTGTTTTTCCTACACATTATATGGCATATTTACACTCTAGGGCATATTTTATAGGCAGCCCAAGATAATTCTTCTTCGCTCAATGTGGCCCAGGCAAGTCAAAAGGTTGGCCATGCCTGATCTAGACTCTCTATTATAATAAAAGTATAATTTTATTGGACAAAATGATTGGACAAAAATGTGATGTGATTTGCGATATTTACATAGATAGCACAGATTGTATTGTTTATACCATTTCTTAATGATATCAACATTCAAGTGACAAAAGTTGCAACATTAGAGTCACTAAAATGAAATAGGTTAGAGAGATTTTGGGCAGTCCTTTTTTCACAATTGTCTATTAAAATGAGGTTTCAAAGCATATCATTTTTTTACAAAAAAAAAAATCCACATAGAATATCCAGTTTTTCTTTGAAGTGAAGATGTATACCCAGCTGCTATGTACATCTTCATTCAGAATCTACCAGTTTTTATCAAGTTATTAATCTAAGGTTACAATTTCAAACAACAATTCTGAGTTAAATGATAAGTTGTTTAAAGACTGATAAAGTTCATTATCTTGGTTGTGTAAATATGTTATAACTAAATAAATAGTTATTATATAATCATTCATAGGAGGGAGGGAGGGAGGAAGAGAGAGAGATGCTTTGTTAGCATCTGTGAGCACTGTGAATCAAACAAGTGTTACCCTGATTTCATTGAGTAGTTTTGTATAAATTCACTTCTGAACATCTCCTTAGAGGCCTACTATATTCTCTTCCCTAATGAACTTTTAAAACATTTCTTTTAATTTAAAAAACTGAATCAGAAATCTGGCCTACTACAAAATAAAACATCTGTTTGGGTTTTATAATGACCTGACTCCATTAAGCAACAATAACTTAATTTATTTACAAGAACAAAATCGTACAATTGCTTGCATATCTGAATTCGTTAAAATACTCTCTCTAGCAGCTTATTTTCTTCCAAGTTTCTTCTTTGTCATATATTGTATAGACCTGGCTTCTCCTTCTTTCCCTGTTCACTAACTAGCATCAGAGTTCATTACGTTGCTTTTCCATTCAATCATGAACTTTATTTAACCTTCAAAAACCCAGTATATAGCATGCATGTTTTCAGTGTCTTAATTCTGAGGTGATGAATAGGCTGGCAATCACATCTAATAAATTTGAAGATCATTCTGCCAGAATAATAATAATAATAATAATAATAATAATAATAATAATAATAATAACAACAACAACAACAACAACAACAATAACAACAACCAATGATTAAGGAAGTAAATAAAGGAGGCCTTTTAAAGACAACTAAGTCAAAAGCTGAATATAAGAAAGAAGTAATTGAGAAACGAGCTGAAAATTGGAAAAACAAAGCTATGCATAGCCAATACTGAAAAGTATTGAAGGCAAAGCTGACCAAAAGCTAACTTGGAACTGGTTAAGATCAGAAGCACTGAAAAAAGAAACAGGCAGCTTTATTTTGGCAGCTCAAGAACAATCCTTGGCCACAAACTGCATGAAGGCAAAAATTCAATATGTTACCACCAACAGCAAATGTCGCCTCTGTAATGAGAAAGACGAGACAGTTGACCACTTGACCAGTGGGTGCAGCAAACTTTCACAAACTGACTACCTACAACTCCATGACCACGTTGCTAAGATCATTCACTGGAAATTGTGCCAAAAGTTTGGATTTGAGTACAGCAAAAAACCACTGGGAACATCAGGTTCAGAAGGTTTTAGAGAATGAGAAAGTCAAGATCTTGTGGGATTCAGAATTCAGACTGACAGGCACTTGGCCCACAACACACCTGACATAACAATAGTTGAAAATAAAAAAGCATGGTTCATTGACATTACAATAACTGGAGATGCACGAATTGAAGATAAACAGCAAGAAAAAATCACAAAGCACCGGGACTTGCAAATTGAAGTTGAGCGACTGTGGAAAAAGAAATCGTGTGTTGTCCCAATTGTAATTGGAGCCCTTGGATCAATACCTAAAGGGCTACTTCGCTATTTGGAAATTTTAAATTTATCAGACTTGAACATTCTGATTCTACAAAAAACCATCCTACTTGGAACAGCTTATATCCTCCGACATTACCTTAACAGTTCCTAGGTCCTTGGTTAGGACTCGAACTGTTGAGCTCCCAACCAACCCCGAAGGCTGTGAATCTCACCAAAGATTAACCAAAGAATAACAACAAACAACAATAATAATAACAACAACAGAAAAATTGCTGCAGGCTGTGAAAACGGAGAACAGCATAAAAATACAGAAACAAAGGCAGAATATAAGGAAAAACAGCTGGATGACAGATTAAATAGATGGAAAACCAAAGCTTTGCATGGACAGCACTTGAAAAACATTGAAGGAAAATGTGATGACAACTTGACATGGACATGGCTTAAGATGGGAACTATCAAGAAAGAAACGGAAGGTTTAATACTGGCTGCTCAAGAACAAGCACTACAAACTAATGCCATGAAAGCGAAGATACAAAAATCCACTGACAACCCAAACTGCCGACTTTGCAATAACAAAGTCGAAACTGTTTCACATTTAATATGTGATTGCAGCAAAATTGCACAAACTGATTACAAAGCTAGACATGACCAAGTTGCTAAATTAATCCACTGGTCATTATGTAAAAAATATGATTTACCTATATCCAGAAAGTCATGGGAACATAAAGTGGAAAAAGTTATCGAAAATGAGAAGGTGAAGATCTTGTGGGACTTTTGAATACAAACGAATCGTCATTTGGACCACACCAGATATCATGGTTGTAGAGGGCCGAAGTGTACAGTTTATTGATATCACTGTTCCTGGAGATGCCAGAGTGGAAGAAAAAGAACTAGAAAAAATAATAAAATATCACGACCTGGCCATCAAAACTACACGGCTATGGATGAAGCATGTAACAGTGATACTCATTGTCATCGGGGCACTTGGCACCATGTCCAAGAATTTTACAAGATACATCTATAAATTGCAGCTTCCTGCAATAACACCAGTGGAACTGCAAAAAGCAGTGCTACTCGGAATATCTTATATTTTAAGAAGATACTTGGTTGATACCTAGGATGCTGGCAGTAAACCATATCAACCATTAGCACCAGTCACTGGTATTTGTAATGCATTTTTGAATGTTCAGTTGGCTGAGTTTCATGTCTAATGAATAATAATAGTAGTAGTAGTAGTAGTAGTAGTAGTAGT
This sequence comes from Thamnophis sirtalis, assembly GCF_051295495.1. Lineage (NCBI taxonomy): Eukaryota > Metazoa > Chordata > Lepidosauria > Squamata > Natricidae > Thamnophis > Thamnophis sirtalis. The sequence continues at coordinate 27,998,513 of NW_028261389.1, read as the reverse complement.
AGTAGTAGTAGTAGTAGTAGTAGTAGGTGGTGGTATTTTTATCTGCATAAATTAGATAAAGGTTCCCCTCGCACATATGTGATAATTGTTCCTCACTCTGGGGGCAGTACTCATCTCTGTTTCAAAGCTGAAGAGCCAGCGCTGTCCGAAGACGTCTCCATGGTCAAGTGGCCGGCATGACTAAACACCAAAGGTGCACGGAACACTGTTACCTTCCCACCAAAAGTGATTCCTATTTTTCTACTTGCATTTTTATGTGCTTTCGAACTGCTAGGTTGGCAGAAGGTGGGACACATAACGGGAGCTCACTCTGTTAAGTGGTTCTAGGGATTCGAACCGCCAAACTGCCGACCTTTCTGATTGACAAGCTCAGCATCTTAGCCACTGAGCCACCACGTCCCGGCATAAATTAGCTCCATGCAAATTTTCAAACCGGGCTACATCTGGAAGTTGTAGGCTTTATGCCTAAAGATGAGGTGCTCAAATCTGATGGTGTGGTTAGATTGCTATTGTTATCGCTTAGTACTACATTAACTCAGTATTTCCATCTCTTGCCAAGTTTACCTTGCTTAACCTTGTTTCTGTGCTAAACTGCAAATGTCTTCTGCATTTCTTAATGTTGCCTCGCTTCATCTTGAGAAAATAACATTGAAATTTCTACACAGTTGTTTGTTAACACTGTGCCTTTGTGATGTCTTCAAAGTGAAATTTGTAGGCTGCTTTTGCATCTGCATAGACCTTCTTGACATTGATTCAGTTAGGGTGTATGTTTATTTCTAAGATTGAAAATAGGGTGCATAAATTATAACAACAAAGTTTGTAATGCGAGAATTTACTTCATCATTTGAACTACTGTTTCTGTTCCATTATTGGCTTGTGAATGGCTGGGACTGATTGTAATGTGTCTAAAATTGTACTTCTTTATAAATAGCCCAAGCTGTTTCAATGAATTGTGGGACATTGGGATATGTATTTTAAACAATTAGTAACAGCAGATCTTGTAACATCATTCATGTTTGCCATATCAAGGTCTCTGGAAAAATAACTTTAAGGCAACAAAATACTTATGACCTCCAAGCTAATTCTCCTCCAAGATCCATCTGGCATTGGTGTAATTATCTGTGTTATTTTCACTAAAAAAAATTCATCACCTGACACTCTTGTTGATACCCCTAACTCAACAATGGCCATGAGACACATACTGTAATCTTGTTATTCTGCACTGAGTGTTATATTTGGGCCAGATGTGTCCAAGAAGAATAGCACAGCCAGATGTTTGGAACACTTTAATTTGGATACCAGTCCTAAGTAGGGGATTTGGCTAAATGGCCTATAAGCCCCCTCTCAAATCTATTCTAGGGGACCAAAAACCAGAGGTAGAATATGGACTCTAAATGCCAAATCCAATTTTCTTTCCCACAAAATATTTCAAAATTCAAGTTTCACAAAAGGTGAAGTTCTAATGGAAAAACATACCTACACACATAGGGAAAACAAACAAACCAAACCTCCACATGCAGGGGGTGGGAGAGAGCAACATTGAATCTTAGCTTGCCAGCTTTTCTTTCATTTATTTTAAATGAAATAATTTTTTGAACAGATCTGAGAAAGAATGTCGTTGGGTAGATGCCAAAGAAGGATTCTTAGGCATAGTAGTGATCATGGGCACCATATTTAAGACTCCCAAATTAAGACACCTTTTTAAACTAAATTGTGGATTATTATCATTTGACTTCTGTAAGGAGCTGTTTATTTCATATTCAGAAAAGTCCATTCTATCCACTATTATCTTCCAGCCTTTTGTATGGTGGCTTAGCCCTCTGCTCACAGGTATCTGTGAGCAGTGGGGAGGCAGATAGTCAAAATGTACAAGATGGAAAGGATAGAGTCAAACCTACACACACACACACACACACACACACACACACACACACACACACACACACAAACACACACACCACAGACAGATACATGGTATGATGCTACCTGAGACTGTTTTGAACTCAGCACACTATCCCCAAGTTAACAATGGCTTTCTGATGTGATTTTTTTTAACCTCACAAGTAATATGGAATAATAAACTATCAATAAAGCCTGACTTTGCACTACACACCAGCCAACCGCATTCAACAAGTAATATGGACCAGCTTCAACAAAGGCTAAGTGATGCTGAGAAATCAATCACGCAAAAATTACACTAATGCAATTTAATAGCATTAGCCGACATGGACCGGTTGCCTGACTGGCAGACAGCTTCAAATATTCAGGAATAAAGTTTCATATGAAATTGTCTTTCTGACTTATTTTATGCAACAGTGGATTCAACATTTCATTATGATAGTCAGCTGTTACATGTTGCTACCAGTTTTCTGTCTTTCTATAGTATTGTGTGCATTTGATTGTATAAAAGAACACATCTGCTTTCTCAGACTATAATGGAAAACAGAAAATCTAATCCATCCCCATGCCAGAAAGAAATGCTAATTGGTTGGGGAATTAAATTTGCATGGATTTAATTCCATTAAATTCCAGAGCTTTTGCAATTAAGAGAGAAAAGTTTCAGCCAATACAAAATGTCAGTGTTGCTGGCCAAAGATTATTCATGCAACTAAAAGAAAAACAAATAAAACACCAAAAACTCTTACATCTCCTGGTAATTTTCTAGTTGCTAAAAGGGCCAGCACAAAAAGTAATAACAGGGATATTTTTTGCTCTCTATCCTCCTTTATACTGCAATTTGAGCAGAGCATGATGTGATTCAGAAAATAAATCCTGAATGCTTCATTTAAAAGATGTAGTTATCTGAAATTATATCTTTCCTCCCTGCAATCTCAAGGGTGGGGATGTGCAGGATGTATGGTGTGGAGGAGTTACCCTTTTTTCTTTACTCTTTAAATGGCTCTCTTAACAGATTTAAAAGTAAAGAATTCTAAGTGGAGTTGCTTGGAGGTAGCCCATCAATTTTGAGTATCTGGATAGAGATGGAGTAGGATCTCAGTCTTCCCACTGTAGTGTGATGGATTGCACTTATACACCACAGTGCTTTTCAGCAGGGGTGAAATCAGGGCAGGTTCTGACAGGTTCTGGAGAACTAGTAGCAGAAATTTTGAGTAGTTCGGAGAACCAGCAAACGCCATCTCTGGCTGGACAGAGTAGGGTGGGAATGGAGATTTTGCAGTATGCTTCCCCAGCCATGCCCACCAAGCCACGCCCACCAAGCCAAGCCCACAGAACCGGTAGTAATTTTTTTTTTAATTTCACCATTGCTTTACTGCCCTCTCTAAGCAGTTTACAGAATCAGCATATTGCCCCCGACAATCTAGGTCCTCATTTTACCGACAGAGGATGGATGGAAGGCTGAGTCAACCTTGAGCTGGTGAGAATCAAACTGCTGAACATCTGGCAGCTGGCAATAAGCAGAAGTAGTCTGCAGTACTGCATTCTAACCACTGTGCCATCACAGCTCTTATAATCCATCTTATTATATTAATGCACACCCTTAAATTCTTTTAGCATTTTTTGGGCAATGCTTGCATTAATGACACTCAATTCTATTGATCCTTGCACCAGAACTCTCCTCCCCCTTCACCAAACCTTCCTTCCTTTTTTCTCATCCATCCATCCATCTGTCCATCCATTCATCCATGCTTCCCAATAGAAAAATGATCCTTTCAAAACTGGACAGCATTTATCTGTCATCTCAGTTGTGGAGGAGTTGTCTTGCTTCCCTTCATAGAAACCATAGCACTGCCTCATCTATTCCCTTACTTAATTATTTATATCATTCTTTTTCCAATATAATGTTGAATGACAACTTATCTAACCCCAGTATCAAAGCCGCCCTACATTTAAGAAGTTCAAGAAGTTCGTGCCTGTGCTTCTGACAATCAGACAGCTTAATATGTCTTCCTTTGCCCAGTGGTTTGAGAGAAATACGTTCTTCAAGAGTAGCTGAAATCACAATTCTTCTTTCATCCCATACTCTTGGTTTGGAGCAAGTTCTCAACATGCCCCAGGAGCAGGTTAAGAATTTCTTTTCTAAGGAAATATAATTTATACCATTAGGTTCCCCCCTCCCTTAAATAGCAGAGAATAGGGATTAGCTGCAAAATTTGCAAGGCAACAGACAGAACAATAAAGCTCATTTCATATTCATTCAAGGGGGAAAAAGAACTAGAGTTATTTCTAAGAGATTGAAAGAAGTATGGCAGAAGAAATGAGACAGGAAGTAGAGACTGAAACCCATCTAAGAAAGGCAGGTTAAAACCTTAAAGTAATTATGGGCTCAGAAGAAAGTCAATGCAAAAAAAAGGCACATAATTAGAATTATCAGCTATTTCATACATACCCTATTTTTGGCCAGTTTCCTTTGCTTTTAGCAGCAATGTGGCATTCAGACATGCCAGCCAGTAAAATTTCCCCAAAGGCTCCTGAGGGGCTCTAATTTATGAGACAAACACCCAAAGTAGCTAACTTGTTATTCATTAAAAAAAGATGGAATAGTTAGATTTATACCTTGCATGTGATATCTGATAGGGAATAGAGAGTTCCAGACTTGAAAGTTACAAAATGAAATCCTTCCAAAGCATTTTGTGTGGTTTCCCCATTCCTTAAAGCCAATAGGAGGTTGGGAGACTTTGTTTCCCATATGGGAAGGTTTTGTACCATCCACAGTTATGTGCTAATTATGACTTCTCTTTTCCTTGTATGCTGCTTCTCCTGCCATCTCACCCTGATTACTCCAAAGAGAGCAAAGAATGAAAGTTGAAATCCTCATTTTGGGTTTATCTTTATTTACAAGATGGCCAAGAGACAGGTTTAAAGGTTTGGTCCGCCCTTATACCATTACAGCAGTCTGCAACTTCCCTAGCTCACCACGCTTTCATTGAATCCCTAAAGATCAAGAGGACATTCTTATCATTGGGGATTTTTAGAAGAGGAAATGCTGTAACCAAGGAGGACTTTTATGTATTTGTTTGTTTGCATATGCGTGTATGTATTATTAGACTCCTAGGCCTCCCATCTCCCCAACTATGGAGAAGAAACCTACTACATTTGCACAGAAGCTAACCACCGCCACCCAAGTGTAAAGAAATTCTAAATCAGCTTGAGGAAGAACTAGAAAGCAGAAGCTTCTTTTCTTCGGAATACATTTTTGAGGAATTTGGAAAAGGGATCTTTATAGAAGCATTGGGGTATTTCCAATTAGTTTCTACCTCCCTCTCCTCTAGTCCAAAGTGGGGAATTCTCAGAGAGGTTCAGGGCTTCCAATAGGTCTAGCCCCTTAATAGTGAAAGTGAAAAAGTGAACCTATGGAACATGTGCCACAGGTGGCATGCAGAATCCTCTCTGCAGGCAAGCCAACCATTGCTCCAGCTCAGCTCCGCTGCACATCTGGGCTCCTCCTACCAGCCAGCTGGTTTTTGGGTCTCTGCCGCACATGCACCGGAAGGTGGAGCACATGTGTGAGACCTGTGCACGTGCACCGGGGGAAGCGTGCACATGGGAGGTTACGTGCACATGCGCAGGTTGCATGAGGGTTGAGCAAACCTGCACGGGGGGGTGTCACATACACATTGCATTATGGGTGTGTGTGCACTTTCGGCCCTCGGTGCAGAAAAAGGTTAGCCGTCACTGGTCTATGTAGTATGGTTAAGGATCGGGGATGGTAAGAGTTACAAACGTGGCCCCGGTTAACTATGCACTACAGCAGGGATTAAACCATTCCTTCTAGTCCCAGAATGAAATTCTAGAAGAACTTCAAGATCTACCAACTGGAGCTAGGAGGAAAACAGAGTGTTTAAGAACCAGAATTAAAAATGCTTTCCTTATGCTCACCTCAGAAATATATTTATTGTCTAAAAAGGGGGTGATTTGGGCAATTCTGTTTGCCCCTGATTTTTCAACATGCCAACCATAAGTTCTCTTTAATTGAATGGAAAAACTACATACATATTCGCACAGAAAAAATACATTTTTGTAAAGGTAGTCCTCAACTTATGACTACAATCGAGCCCAAAATTTATGCTGCTGAGTGAGAAATTTATTTGTGAGTTTTGCCTCGTTTTACAACTTTGCTTGCTAATTTGTAAAGTGAATCACTGTAGGTATTAAGTTAGTAACACGGTTGTTAAGTGAATCTGGCTTCCCCACTGACTTTACTTGTCAGAAGTTTGCAAAAGGTGATCACATGGTCCCAGGACATTGCAATGGACACAAATATGAATCAACTGTCAAGCATCTGAATGTATGGTAAATCACAGGACCATGGAGAGGCTGCAATGGTCATAAGTGTGAAAAATGGTCATAAGTCACTTTTTTCAGTGCTGTTATAATCTTAAAAGGTCACTAAATGAATGTTGTAAGTCGAGGACTACTGTATATGGTTCAATACCATGACTTTACATATATTTTCTGTAAGATGTCTACTTTTTTTCAAAAAAATCTTCCACAAAAAGTGCAAATTTCTGCAGATGTTTGCTATCAAGTAGGCTCTCCTCAAATACATGAGCTGATGTCATGAAATTTGGTCTTATATCTGCAATCAAAGCACAAGTTGTTCTTAACAGATATTACAGGAAAGTATGCTAAAATGCATAGTTCGTTGGAAAAATGTGTAAAAATGTCTACTTGCATATTTCTAAAAAAAGAAATCTTGACATAGACTAATACATGCCTGGACTCTGCATACATGAAGATGAGCTGGAAATGGAATGGAAAGGAAGTGATTCACTTCAAAATTTCTTTCTCCAAGTCTAAATGTCAAGATCACGTATTCTCTGGATCCTCTCTCTTTCAAACGGAGATAACTCAGCAAAATATGGCACAGCCTTCAGTATATTTGCTTTTTCTAAAACATACTTGTGTAAGGAAATGTATTTATGGGGTCTGAATCAGGGACGGGTTCTGGCCGGCCTTACTGCCAGTTTGCTCGTGCGCACACTATGTGCACATGCACAGTTTAATGAAAATTGTTCTGAGCATGCTCAGAACTCCAAAACAAGATGGTGGCGACGACAGTAGCAACTGGGGAACCAGTTCGGAGGCGTGTCCAACCTGGGTCGCTGCTGGTTCAGGCCAGCATACCACTACCAGCTCGGCTGAACCAGGCTGAACCGATAGGAACCCATCTGTGGTCTGAATATTAATAACAACAACAAAACCAACCTCAATTACAATGAAACATTACAAAATTATTAATAGCTTGTCAAAACAGGAGTGAAAAGCATCGGGGCTAGGAATGTCTCTTAATATTTTATTACGGTATTTCTAATAATATACGTTCTATAATAGCACAATATTAAATAAAAATAAGCATTTTTTTTCTAAATCAAGCTTTTAATATGCAAACTACTAAAACTGGTAATTTGGTACAATGAAATATAGTAATGCCTACTGTATAAATCGTAAGGACTCCTAACCATGCTTCATAATTTTAAGGGGAAAAAAGCATTGTATGAAGTAGTACAGAATATTTTTTTAATGGATCGACTCCACACTGGTCTAATCAGTTAATTATTACTGCTTTCTGTCAAAACATCAAGTTCCCTTATGAATGTTTTTTGTGGTTTTTATTTGGAAACGGCAGGTTTTGTTGAGTGGTAAATGCTGTAATCAGCTTCTCTGGTAACATGCAATTTCCATGGAAAGATATGTTTCTCATAAGGCCAACTTCTGCCCTGCATCACCATAAGCGCAACATCCTCATCAGAAAGCAGACGGATCAGATCCCCCTCAGCGTCACGGTAATTCAGAGCAATATCATTCCCAAATTCACGCCTGAGGGGGGAAAACCAAGATATTTCATTACAGGATCAGAATCACACCAAAAAGAATGCGCCAAAACACATTTCCACTTTCTGGCCTGGAAGTGTGTCCCATCCCATGCTGTCTCTCACCTGTTTTTTTGTTGTCAGTGCCAAAGATAGACTCTGTTAGTTATTAGCAACAGATAAACAATTATCAGCTTAGCCACTGCAATATCATTCAAGAAACCTGATCTTGTCTGTGGATGCTTTCTTGGTTAATGTTAAAATGCCAAGTTAGACAGGCAAGAAAATGACATTATCTGATACGCTCTTCAAACAATTAGCTGCTGAGTTGATTTGGATCTGTCACAGAACTTCACAATCTCAAAAGGCAAATCAGGGAATGACTTGCAGACAAATACACTATGAGGAAAGTGTGGATGTGTCAGTGGTGGGTTGCAGGCAGTAGGCCCCAGTACGGGCATACCGGAGCCTGCCCAGAGCACCGGATACCGTTCCAGTATGGTGCTCCGGAGGACCCACCTGCCCGCCCGAGCTCCTTACCAGTCTTTTAAGTCTTCGGGGCTGCCGCACAGGCACATGGCACATACATCAATTGTGTGATGCTCTGCTAAGCAGCTGGAGTGTTGCAGAGGCTCACGGAAGTGGTAAGATGCATGCGTGCATTGTGCGCATCCATGTGGATGACACTGGGCCCGTTCCAACGGCACCGGTTGGAACGGGATCCAGAACCCACAACTGGTGTGTGTGTGTGTGTGTGTGTGTGTGTGTGTGTGTGTGTGTGTGTAAAAAGACTATATTCAACCAAGTGGGTTTTTAGGGAAAGTTGTTAGAAGGTGGCATCCTACAGCTCCAGAAGATTCTAGAGGGAGCGGATTATCTAGACTTCTTTCAGTCAGTACTAGATTTGATCATACAGGTGGATGACCTTTGAAGGACTTGGAATAAGGTAGTGCATCCATCTTGGCCTTCCTTGGTCTCTGAGCTCCCTTCAGCACCGTTATGATATTTTTCTGGCTTAGGACATTGGAAATGGGAAACACTATTTTGCAATGATTCTTCTCCTTCCTCCATGACTAATTCCAGTCGGTGTTAGTGGGTGAAATAGTGTAGCTGGAGATCTCTACTTTGGAGGGTGTTTTAGTGTTCCACCTTGTCTTCCCTTTTTTTCAACATCTCGAAGCTATCAGGAGACATCATGTATTGTCATGGGGTGAAATATAATCACTATGCTAATGATACTCTATTGTACATCTCTGTTCCACCCATCCTGGTGAAACTATCAGGAGAGTGGAGATTGTGGAGGCCTGGGTGAGGAAGAATAATTTTTCAGGTCAGCCATACCAAGTCTGAATGTTCGACTTTTGGGGTCTCAGAATTAGTGTTTCATCCTTGATTCTTAGCAAGATAGTATTGCCCTGGTCAGCCTAAATGCACAACTTGGGAGTTCTCCTGGACTCAAAGACACTGCCTGAATAGCTTGCGGCACCTGTGTCCAGAGGGACTTTAGCCTCTGTGCCAATTGTGCTCCTTCCTAGAGCTATGCCTTACTCAGCTCCCAATTGGATTATTGCAGTGAACTCTATGTGAAGTTGCTCTTGAAAATCATCTGGAAGCTGGCAAGTAGATGGGGAAGAAGAAATGGAGGTAGTGACAGATTTTATTTTCTTGGGCTCCAAGATCACCGCAGATGAGGACTGCAGCCAAGAAATTAAATGACATTTGCTCTTGGAGAGGAAAGCTATGGCAAATCTAGACAGCATAGTAAAAAGCAGAGACATCACCCTTCCAACAAAAGTGCATATAGTCAAGGCTATGGTTTTCCCAGTTGCAATGTATGGCTGTGAAGGTTGGACCATAAAAAAGGCTGAGCGCCAAAGAGGCCTTTGAACTATGCTGGAGAAGACTCCTGTCAGTCCCTTGGACTGCAAAGCCATTAAACCAGTCAGTCCTAGAGGAGATCAACCCTGACTGTTCTTTAGAAGCCAAGTCCTGAAGATGAAACTCAAATACTTTGGCCACCTAATGAGAAGGAAGGACTCACTGGAGAAGAGCCTAATGCTGGGAAAGATTGAGATCAAAAGAAGAAGGGCACGACAGAGAATGTGATGGTTGGATGGAGTCACCAAAGCAGTAGGCGTGAGCTTAAATGGACGCTAGAGGATGATAGAGGACAGGAAGGCCTGGAGGAACATTGTCCATGGGGTTGTGATAGGTCAGACATGACTTCACAACTTACAATCAGTTTACATATTGTGGCTTTGTATCACTTTTGGTTTTGTTGACTTTTCTGGAGGCTACACAAAGTCACTTTGGTTCAGTTATGTGACCATATAAATGTTCTAAATAAAAAATAGGGGAGGGAGCCTTTTGTTTTTTTTAAAGCCAGGGCAAATATTTGTTTCATAAAGTCCTAATTCTTGAACATGTTTGTGTACAAGGGAAGAGAAGAGAATGAAAGTTGAGAGGAAAGGCAAGAAATAACTGGTCTGGTCACTTCTGTCCTTCCCCCCAATTCTTTTAGCAAGCTTTTAAAAGAGCCTGCCGAGAAATTGACTAGACAAGGGAGTTAAATCTAATCACACTCTGGAAATTGGAAACAAATCTGAGTGAAGGATGTCTCTGACTGAGATCTTACTGCAGATTCTCTTACGCCCCCTTCCTGCACACATCTGTTGTTTCACCTTCTCCAACCACCCTAAGTAGATTGAGTAAGCATAGATGGAGGCAGGAGTGGGATCATACCAGTTTAACAACCGGTTCACTGAGCGTACACTTTGTGCGTCATGCACAGTTTACAGGAAATCACCTTCTGCATTACTGCTAGGGAGGAAAACAGCTGAGGTGCGGCAATCCACACTGTCGCACCTTTCAGCTGGGCTTCAGAAAAGGGAATATAGGTGAGTATAGCGCAGGGGCGGCCAAGCGGGCCCTGCTGAAAGTCAGAGCGAACTAGTTCACTCACAGCTGATAGTCGGAGCTACTAATTCACCCGAACCTGTCCAAACTTGTAGAATCTCATCCCTGGAAGGAGGAAAAAATGTTGACTAATCCAGTTTCCCCAAATATTCTGATCCAAAACTGAGGAAAGAGGGAGAGATGTCTTCTCCAGTATGGAACAATCTAAAAAAAACTTTTAGCACTGTTTCCGTTAGTATTATTCCAAATTAGCACTATTCCAGACTAGTACCCTGTTTTCCCCAAAATAAGACCTCCCCGGATAATAAGCCCAATTGGGCTTTTGAGTGCATGTGCTAAAATAAGCCCTCCCCCAAAAATAAGCCCTCTCTGGAAATATTGCAACATAGCAGCAGCCATGAGGTGACCATGCTCGTTGCTTCCTGCACCTCAAAAATAATAAGACCTCCCTGAAAATAAGGCCAAGCACTTATTTGGGGGAGGTCAAAAGAAAATAAGACCATGCCTTATTTTCAGGGAAACACAGTATTATTTTGGAATGGTACTACTCTGGAATAATATTAAACTCATATCCAAAAGGAGCTTGACTCTCAGCTGAACACATCAACACAAACAATCTGCACAAAACCAAAGCTATGTTTGATAAAAAGCATTTATTTCCACAATTAGGAGAGCAGTTGGCAGATATTTCCCATCAGCTGATGACATTTGGTGGGAGAACAAATGAATGCTGTGTGCTTTACCAATACTTTTATTATTTGTTCAACATTAAGACTAGGAGGATTGCTATAGTTTTGAGGCAAAATAGAGATTGGCAATTGCCAATATATTTTTCTGCTTTAAGGTAGATGTGAAGAATAAGCTCAGATCCAGGAACCTGAGCTGAGAAATAAATTAGAGCTAAAAGTCTGCTGCTCAGTCAAAGAATCGGCCCAAAGAAGAAATCATTCTAGCCCTTCCTTTTGAACCAAACTAGGTGAAGACAGGCCTGCCACTTGTGCAAATAGAGTTGTGAGTCCTTGTGAGCATACCAACTACTCACACGGAACCATCCCCTCTCCTCCCCACCCCTGGGCTGCCAAGCCAAAAGGTTGAGGACCAGTGGACTATAAGGCACAGGGATGTTCATGTAAAAACCTGAGTTCTTGGCTAATTTTGGAGTTGTTTTGGATAGTGAGATGGGCAACATATAAATTTAATATATATGAATGCAAATATTTGGAGATATCCAGACTGAAAGTTGATTGGCTTATATCTTTACCTGATTAACTCCATTAGGTCCTTGAACATTGGGATGCTACTCAAGTCCTCTTCCACTGATATATCCCTAAAGGGGAAAGGGGAGGGATTTATTCATTTTTTTGCAAAAATTTCATACAGGAAATTTAGGAGTAAAAAAAAATACTACATTTAGAATATAAGTACAAAAAAGAGAAAAAAGTAAATATACACACACAGTTCTCTTGCCCACTAAGGAAAAATTATGCACATTTAAACAGCTGTATTTGGAGACAACTACTACTAAGAGAGGAGTAATCAGTCCAACAAAGCAAGGAATAAGGCAATGAGTCCACAAAGCAAAGGAACAAAGCAATGAGTTCACGAAGCAAAGGAACAAGACAAGAAGTCCAGCAAACTTCTTGTCCAGATGTTGGCAACGGCACACAAAACTTCACAAATTCAGCATTTGTTCCTGACAAAAGCCCCTCCCCAGAGTGTCTCAATCCCTAGATGTGTCTGTGAAGAGGGGAGGAGCGCTCTCCTCCCAAGTTGTATGATCAGCCTGCGCAGTTTCTGCCTCCTCTCCACTCTCCGTGCTTGGGGATCAGGAGGCGGCGGTCCTTGCTCATTGCCTGAGCACCATGGCTCCTCATCTTCACTGCCTGCCCTCCCTCGGTCTTCCTGCCCCCGTTCCTCCCTGCTGGCAAGCCATCCCAAGCCCAAGGGACCTGGGGCTGGCTTGTCTTCTCCTCCCTGCATTCCTCCAAAACCAACGAGGCTGCCCCATCGACCTCCAGCATCCTCAGTTCCAACTCGTCCTCTGAAGGAGGCATGACACTTCCCTTCCTAATTATTTTTCAGAAGTTTCTTGTTAACTGCTTTTTCAGCTATTAGAAACTTTTTGGACGAACAAGTTTTACAGCATCAGATTTGGTGTCTTCAATCCTTAGTGAAAGAAGTTTTAAATACAAGTTTAAGGACTTAAAAAGAAAGTCATGTTGGAATAAATAGCATCAGGGTGGTTAGAACTTTGATTTCGACAAGTTACAATTGGATTGCATTTGAATCAAATTCAAATACAATTGAATTTGAAATAAGATTTTGGAATTAATTATAAGAATCCTTCTTGTGGGAAAATGGTTTTGTTTTGCATTCTCTCTTTTTTTTAAAGTAATAGAATTAGACACTAAAAGTTAGACTTTTAATGGAACCAGAAGCAACTAAAGAATACAATTAAATAATTAAGAATACAACTTAAATTTGACTTACTAATATAGAATGAAACAAAATACTTTAATATCAGACATACTGTAGGATATTTTTGAACAATGGACTCAGAAATTACATTTAAGAATGTCCACCTCTACAAATACATATTTAAATACATTTTAAAGATGTATTTAAGAGCCATGGTGGCACAGTGATTAGAATGCAGTACTGCAAGTCCCAAAGATGCTTTTTCAAGAGGCAACTGAACTGTCTGGGTTTTCTTTGAAACTGTTTTGCTTCTCATCCAAGAAGCTCCTTCAGTTCTGACTGGATGGTGGGGAATGGAAGGATTTATACTCCTTGCAGACAGCTGGTCATTTGCATTCTTTTAGAGAGTCATTAAGGTCATCTGGAAGTTTATCTGTGTCATCAGGATCACCTGAGAGGTACAAATGGGTGTGGAGCCTTCTTGGAACTGTTGAAGGGACTGTGTTGTAGATTGGAGATAGATGATATCCTAGCCCTTCCCCTCTGTTAAGAGAAGGCTGTTCAATTTTGACATACTGTAGATGGCCTGTTTGACCCCTCTTTCAACCCAGTGGTCCTCTCTGTCAAAAATGTGGACTTAGTTATCTTCAAAAGAGTGACCTCTGTCTTTTTAATGCAGGTGGGCTGTTGAATCTAGTCCTGATGTATTTGCTCTCCTAAACAACTGCAGGCTAACTGCAGGTTAACTCACTGCTCACTCCAGGAGTTCGATTCTGAACGGCTCAGCCTTCCATCCTTCTGAGGTTACTAAAATGAGGACCCAGATTGTTTGGGGCAATATGCTGACTCTGTAAACCCCTTAGAGAGGGCTATAAAGCACTATTAAGTGGTATATAGGTGTAAGTATAAATTGCTATGTTATTTAAGAGGAACAAATTTTACCAGACAAGACTGAGATTGATTTGAAAGTTGATTTTAAAATGACCCTGCTATGTTGGACATAGAATTGAAAACATCTGATGTCCTAAGGCAGGGGTATCAAACTTGCGGCCTATGGGCCAGATGCATCATGCGCAGGCCATACCCACCTCAGCTCCACAAAGGGAAAAAACATTATGAAACATCATGTGACGTTGCAAATTTGACACCCATGTCATAAGGGATATACAAACAACAAATCAGAAGAATCACCTGGATAACTTTACTATATTAGACTTACAAACTGCTTTTTTAAAGCTTTGAAGAATTTTGTGAAAAGGGATAAAGAAAAAAGGAAAATAAATCAAATTCTAGGATATTATTTGAAGGAATAAAGACCAAGATTGTTAAAAGTAAAAAAGAAATAATATAAAGTTGATTTATTTGATCAAGTTTAAATAGAATATTGCTATTTCTGGTAACCCTTAATAGAGTTTAGTGATCAGCACTGAAAAGTGAGCCTTTAAGGATTTGTTTATACATAAGACCAGTGTTTTTCAACCTTTTTTGTGCAAAGGCACACTTTTTTCATGAAAAAAATCACGAGGCACACCACCATTAGAAAATGTTTAAAAAATTTAACTCTGTGCCTATATTGACTATATATAAAGTAATTCTCCCACGGCACACCTTACACTATGTCACGGCACACTAGTGGTTGAAAAACACTGCATAAGACATTGAATATAGGAAGAAATCATTTGTTTTTAAGACGAAGTGATTAGTTACTGATATTGCAGGATTCAATCTGGGCTGGTCACTGGAAACAGAGGTTTAGTTTTCCAAGCTTTCAGCCTCATGCTAGAGGCCATCCTCAGGGCTGAGGATGGGCTCCAGCACAAGTCCTGAATCTTTGGGCACATATATTTGCCTTCATTCATGAGTTACCAACATTGTTTATATTTGATGTGATGAAGTTATTCCTTTATATATTTCTTTTCTTTTTCTTTACTATATTAATTTTTTCTTTCCTTTCAATTTTAATTCTATTTTTCTACTTTTTCTACTTTTATTTATATTCTTCTACTTTTGTAGTTTACATTAGTTTTTAGCTGTTTAACTTTAATCTTTAATAAATTGGCTATAAAAAAGAAGGAGCATTAAAAACGGGGATGTGGAATCAGTAACACAGAGGCATAAGAAGGCATTGCTTCCATATTTTTCTTGACTTCAAAGAGATTTCCCACATTGGAATCTCAGATTTATTCAAATGAATGGTTAGGCTACTGGTTAAGACTATTTGGAATGCAAAAATGATAAGGTGGAAATGTGTGTGTGTTTCCCCCTCACAAAAACAATATTTCCTTTATTTTTAGGCATACCTATTAGCTTGTAACATGCAGTATGTCCTTTATCAATAGGGAGAGTTGAAATGTATCTCTGTACCAAACAGCTTCCAAGGCCTATGAAGTATAACCAATCTAACATAGATAGAGAGATTTCTGTGATAATATTAATTAACTATCATTAATAGAGCCGAGGTGGCGCAGTGGTTAAATGCAGCACTGCAGGCTACTTCAGCTGACTGCAGTTCTGCAGTTCGGCTGTTCAATCTCACCGGCTCAGGGTTGACTCAGCCTTCCATCCTTCCGAGGTGGGTAAAATGAGGACCCAGATTGTTGTTGGGGGCAATATGCTGACTCTGTAAACCGCTTAGAGAGGGCTAAAAGCCCTATGAAGCGGTATATAAGTCTAACTGCTATTAATAATTTCAAATGTTCAAATTATATCACATACATTGCTTAAGAACTATTCTACAAGACAGGGTAGTATCATCAGTCTAGATACAGCAAGGGGCAAATTTAGGAGATGACCCTAAAGAAATAACTGATTTTAGTGGAGGGAAGATTTGGATTTGGTTCATGATACAGCCACTATAAATCAGAGACCTGTCATCTTGCAGTCTGTAAGATATAATGCTGGCCCCTAGTCAGTGGTGGGATTCAGCCAGTCCGCACCACTTCGGGAGAACCGGTTGTTAACTTTCTGAGCAGTTTGGTGAACTGGTTGCTGGAAGAAATCATTAGGGCAGAGAACTGGTTGTTAAATTGTTTGAATCTGCCCCGAGTGCTACATAAATACAGTAAATGTAAAATAAAAAATATTATTCCGCAATCTCCTGCTTAGTGGGAATAGGAGAACAATTCTCGGAGTGGACTGATGTTGAACCTCAAAGCTAAGTAAAGTACAAGGCCCAGAAAGTTGCTTTGTCACACTACCTGATAGAGCTAACATTGTCATCATGGTAATAGCAGCGCAGCCAGTTGATTGGATCCTCTTCCTGAGGGAGATCTTTAATGACTGATACAAAGTCACACGGAAAAATTCCAGTAGCATCTCGAAGAGTCCCCTGGAATAAAACAGGGCAGTTTTTAAAAAAGATGATTCCCTCTTATTGACTGTATGAGACCCGAAGAGGAGAGTGTTATTGCCCATGGATATGGCCCAGGATAGTCTTCCCAATGAGTCCTTGGGAGAAGGGCGGCATATAAATCCAATAAACCTAAACCTAAACCAATTAAACTCAAAAGACATTCATGTGGATCAAGAAGCCACTAAAAGAATGAATAGCAATAGAAGAACCCAAAGTTAGCAAGTATACATGCCTTACATATATGATGTCAATTGGCAGAAGTTCTAGCTCTAAGCATGACAATGTAGCTATGTTAAGCCACCAGCCACCTCTCAGAGAGATTTGGGGAGGGAGGCTGTTCCAGTGAAGAAACGGTGTCAGGATGTGTGTTCTTAATGCTTTCATTGTCCTCCACATAAGCTTCTATACTCCTACTCCCCCAAAATGCAATCTTTGGAAGTTAATCCATGATGCCTTGTGTTCCGTTTATGATGCAATGATGAGAAGGATTAAAGCAGGGGTGTCAAACTCAATTCCATTGAGGTCCATATCAGGGTTGTGTTTAACCTTGGGTGGGTGGGTGGGGTGGCCAGGGTAGGCATGGCCAGCATGATGCCACTCGTGTCGGAAGCGACTATGGTGGCCTGAGCACTCTGCCAGTGAAAATGGGCTTCCGAGCTCCATTTTTGGCTGTGATGGCCTCCTGCAACCCTCTGCCAGCAAAAAAGGAGCTCCGGGGGAGGGACAGACACACATCCCTTGCAAGCTCTGTTTTTGGCTAGGACAGCCTCCTGCAACCCTCTGCCTGCGAAAACTGAGCATGGGAGGGCCATGTGTGGCCCTCGTGAGCTCTGTTTTTGTGGGCAGAGTCACCATGGGTTGGTTCTTCACTATTTCCAGGGCGGCTCCACAGGCTAGATCTAAGCACCCTGAGATCCAGGTCCAGCCGCGGGCCTTGAGTTTGACACTCCTGGATTAAAGAATCCCTGACTGAACCTGAGTTGTTGCAGGTTTCTATCATACTTGAATTCCACAGTGTCATACTAGGAGATACTGCAGTTCTGATCAATTCAGATCAGTACGTTATGGCCACATGAGGATCCAACAATATTTACCTCAAACCAATCTTTATTTATCCTGCTGAGTAAGTAGATCAAGTCTCCTTTCTTGAAGCTCAATTCTGGTTTATTGGAGGCAGTAAAATCAAACAGTGCCTATGGGAAAGATTCAGATTGTAGGAGATCGGATGACAAAATTATAAAAATTAGATATAATCTATATTCCCAGAAACTAAGCATTGCATCACAATAGTTTAAAGACCTTGAAGATATTTGTGCATCTTGTATTAGAAAACCTATATCTGGATTGTACCAGTTATATACCACTATGTGTAGCAACTTTGCCCTCTTACAAGTTTCTGCCAATATTTCCCTACTGCAGAATTATACCATACCATGATAACACTGATTGATAGATTTCATGGCTCTAAAAGAAAATTACAGTTTTAGCAAAAGTAATTTTAAGAACTCTAATCTTCTATGTAATACATTCCAGTTGTCATAAGAAAGGCGGAAATATGCACTCAACTGTTTCAGAAAGAAGAAATAGAGGGAGGGAGGGAGGGAGGGAGGGAGGGAGGGAGGGAGGGAGGAAGGAAGGAAGGAAGGAAGGAAGGAAGGAAGGAAGGAAGGAAGGAAGGAAGGAAGGAAGGAAGGAAAAAAGAATCTGCCTGTACTTATCTATCACTGCTCTATCCACCTATTTTTGCATAACACCAATTTGGCATTTTTCAGATATTGTGGAACTGCAACTGTTGTTTGAGGACTTTGGGAACTGAAATCCCAATGGTATTTCAAAAGAGTAAATTGGGGAATGCTCATCAGTCATTTTTATATTTTATCTTTCCTCCCTGAAATTCATGGAAGTTTCAATTTTGACATAAATTATCTTTTAAAATCCATATCTTATGATGAAATATGTTCAGTAATGTGTTTACATAACTATTTATATGTGGATTTTGTTACAAATATTTTTGGAATGTTAATCCAATGCCATTTAATACAATAATATTAAATTTCTTCCTTTCTCTCTCCCTCCTTCACCATTCTTTCTAAGTTAAGTGGAAAGGAAGGAGTGTGTGTTCTTCCTACTGCCTCTATTATTGAAAAAGGATCCTCTGGCCGGGTGAATAGTGACACATTCAGAGAAATGTCTTCATAGCTGTTAGAAATTCTGTTTATATAGCTCTACCAAAGAAACAAAGTCCATAGTCACCATGTGCTTTACTGCCTATGTGTGACAGGAAACAAGAAACTTTTATACAAATAAAATGCATAGAGTGTATTTCATTCATTTCATTTCATTTATTAATACTTATAGGCCGCCCTTTTCCCTGAGGGGACTCAGGGCGGCTTACATAAAATGAGGGGGGGGGGTATACAGACAATAGACACAAACAATACATAGAAGTAAAATAGTAAGTAACATTCATTCATCATTCGGGTGGGGACAGTTATCTTTGTCCCCAGGCCTGACGGGCTAGCCAGGTCTTAAGGGCTGTGCGGAAGGTCTGGACGGTGGTGAGGGTACGAATCTCCACGGGGAGATCGTTCCAAAGGGTCGGAGCTACTACTGAAAAGGCTCTCCTCCGCGTAGTCGCCAGTCGGCACTGACTGACAGATGGAACTCAGAGGAGGCCTAATCTATGTGATCTAATTGGTCGCAGGGAGGTAATTGGCAGGAGGCGGTCTATACCATAGATGCAAACATATAAGCACTGCCATCTACTGCTTGTCTATAGTTGTTGCACAAAATGCATAAAAACCATATATTCTCACAATAATGCTAGACAACATAGCAAATGAGGCACTCACCTCCACTCGTGGAGCTGCCAATCTGTCAAACCCTGGTTCTTGAGGACTCACACTCTTGCTATCATAAAGAAGAGAGAAAGAGTATTTCACCAGCTCCACAGAATTAGCATTTCAACCAGCTGAATATTTATTAACTAGACTAGGAAGTTAGTAAGACCTGTCTCCTATGTTTGTTGCATACTCACACACGGCGAGTGCGAGGACGTAGCCTTCTCAGTCCTTGAGGTATCTGTTCACTGTCAAACTCTGACTGACAGAAAAATAAGCGGATATCTTCATCTAGCAACACGCAGGGTGGCAAGCTAAGCAGCTTCTGTGTCAATGAATAAAAAAAAATCATATTGAGAAATGGACAGTTTCTGCCTTGGCATTTTACAAATGGAAAAAATATTTCTGGGGAAGGGGTTGAAACACTCCCCTCCTATTCCACCTACACCCTATGCAAGAGGGAAATGCCCAGTATCCCTATTCCTTAAGCCCTCACATATGCTCATCATTGATGAGGGCTCTTTATTATCAACACTGTAAGAAGCTTGGAGAATCTGCTGGAACGGATTTAAAAAAATGAAATGGCAACCATAATTGTGCAATGGAAGTTCTGTTTCTTCAAATCAAACCCCCATCCCTTTTTTAATTTTTTTTCTTTTACAAATCCCCACTTCTTTTTTTTACAACAATCCAGCAGGATTGTTGGGGGAGTTTGGAATGGTCTATAGCTATGATGGCAAAGCTATGACATGTGTGCCAGAGGTGGCACGCAGTACCCTCTCTGATGGTGCTCGAGCTGTAACCCCAGTTCAGCTCCACTGTGCATGCATGCATGCCTCCTGCCGGCCAACTGTTCTTCGGGTCTCTGCTGAACATGCGCAGGGGGTGGGGTGCGTGTGGGGAGCATGCTTGCATGTGTGGGGGTGGGGTATATGTGGGGCCTGCATTCGCATACATGGGGCACGTCCAGGGGCGGGGCATGCATGCACAGGAGGCAGGGTAAATGCAGGGGAGCTGGGCACATATGCATGCGCTTTCAGCACTTGATCCAGAAGAGGTTCGCCATCACTGGTCTATAGTATGTTGACATTGTAGGTGGGATTAACAGCTTTGGTTATAATGTCCTGTCTCAGCTCACTAGACATCGGGGGGGGGGAGACTTTGAAGTATCTCTACTCTCTTGCAATTAAATTAAATTTGCACTATGAAAGTCTGCATAGGATGCTAGAAGTGTGTAACCATTTCTGGAGAATTGTGCAATCTTGCATAATATCCCAAGCATCCAAAACTCTTCAACCACACCAATACATTTCAAAAAAAGTTTTCAAAATGGCTACTTTCAATTTGTTGGGGATGCTTGGAGTGCTAATGGATACTCTAACAGCCTCAATCTTTATGATGCCAACTCCTGCACAAATATTGGGCGACTGTTTCTGATTTAAAGTGCAGATCTGCCATTATTCTAGCTATGGTTTCTGCTCTTAGCAGTTGCAGAATTCAGTCAACTGGTTTCTAACTGGATTAGTAGCCTGCAAGAAATTGTGAAATGGCTCAGGGAAACAAACAACCACAAAGAGGAATGGAGGGCTCAAAAAATAAATGTTTCCTATATGTTTTTCTCTTCTCCTGCCATGCTGTAGGTTGCAAGTAGACTAAAGTCATCAAGATAACCCAGCAGAAATGATTTAATGTTATATACAAGAGAAAATAATGCAAAAATCCATGAAGACTGAAATGTTTTTGAGTTTAGTGGAATGATGCAAATGAAAGAAGGAAATATAAAACTGAGTCTATTAATTTGGAAAGTTTCCCAATTTCTATAGAACAGGTGACAGTATCTCACGTGCTATCCTAAAGCTTCTAATCCAAAAGCTAGTCTTGTGTATTAGTGTTTCTGCTGAACATGGCTAATTAATACTGCAACAAAAGTTAATCACACAACCAGCTCCACTACCCTGGTTTACAAGCTCAATAATAACATATACAATTGTGTAAAAGAAGGCAGTAATCTCTGACCCAATGTTTAAGGATTCATGCCAAATGAAGCCCACAGATCTCTGAAGGCAACGTAACAATTAAAAGCTAATATAAAACAGAAACTGTTCAGTAATTTAGATATACTTTTGAGTTGACATGAATAAGAAAATGAATGGAAAATCAAATCTTACTACCCAGATACACATTTCACATTCATAATCCAGACAAATATAAGCACAAATGAGTTTGAATTGCATGCCTGAATAACGTAGCTCACCATGGTGCAACAATTGTTCTTCCTATAATAATATTTTACACTAAGTAACTCCATGATCAAAGCAGCAAGTCTTTCTTAAAATCAATACTTACATTCATATATATGTTGAGTATTGGGATTCGGCTGTCTGCAATCTCCTTCTTTGCACGAACATAAACTTTTCCTGAAAAGCATTGATGTAAATAAAGAAAAAGAAAAATCTCATAAAAGGGATGTGTAGAGAAAAAAAAAACATTAGAAAGTTTGATTGCACAGGTAGTCCTTACAACAGTCCATTTAGTTAGCCGAGGTGGAGCAGTGGTTAAATGCAGCACTGCAGGCTACTTCAGCTGACTGCAGTTCTGCAGTTCGGCTGTTCAAATCTCACCGGCTCAAGGTTGACTCAGCCTTCCATCCTTCCGAGGTGGGTAAAATGAGGACCCAGATTGTTGCTGGGGGCAATATGCTGACTCTGTAAACCGCTTAGAGAGGGCTGAAAGCCCTATGAAGTGGTATATAAGTCTAACTGCTATTGCTATTGCTATTGCTATTCAAAGTTAAAATGGGCAGTTTGTGGTCCCAGCACCATAGAAATCATTCGTTCCTTTCACAGAATCATTGACTGCAGGATTCTCAGAAGGAAGAGATTTTGCATTCTCAGTGAACTGCAGGTTGCATGAGACAGAGCATAAGTCGTAAGTCGAGGACTATCTGTAAACATTTCCTGAAAAGCATTGATGTAAATAAAGAGAATGAAAGATGAATGGGATGTTTAGAGGAAAAAAAACATTAGAAAGTTTGATTGTACAGGTAGTCCTTACAACAGTTCATTTAGTGGCCTGTTGTGGCCCAGCAGGAGCCGTTGG
Source organism: Thamnophis sirtalis (assembly GCF_051295495.1). Lineage (NCBI taxonomy): Eukaryota > Metazoa > Chordata > Lepidosauria > Squamata > Natricidae > Thamnophis > Thamnophis sirtalis. The sequence continues at coordinate 27,976,116 of NW_028261389.1, read as the reverse complement.
AGCTGCCGACGGACTCCGATAGTGAGGGACCCTATGAGTCTGCTATGGAAGATGTGGAGGACCCTCGGCAGGGTTCAGAGCAGGGACAAGAGAGGCTGGTTGGCCACCAGGAGGTGCCTAAGGCATGGAGCAGTGGGGAAAATCAAAGGGAGTTTGTCCCTGACACCAGGCAACGTAGGGCGGAGAAACAGAGGCAGCAGTTACAGAGACAGACTCATAAGAGATAATCAAGCCCAGATGGTTGTGGCTTGGCCCCTCCCAAGAGAATATATAAGAAGAGACTTGGGGAGGAGTCCTTTTGCAGGACACAACCATTTCTACCAATCTGGAGAAGCTCTTATCTGCATTGTCTGTTGGAGTCTGGGTTGCTGCCAACTTCTTGCCTGTGAGTTGTGTTTGGGCTTTCAGCCAACAGGATTGTAATTGCTGTAAATAAAGAGTGGCAAACTACTAAGCCTGTGTCGGTGTTAATCACCGGATGGAGGGGGGTCAGAACAGTGACCATTCAAAGTTACAACCATTGCAGCATCAGCATGGTCATGTGATCAAAATTCAAATGAATGGCAACTGCTTCATATTTATGAGGGTTGCCATGTCCCGGGGTCATGGGCTCCCCTCTTGCAACCTTCTGACAAGCAAAGTCAATGGGTCAGCCAGACTCACTTAACAACTGCATTACTAAATTAACAACTGCAAGGATTAATTTAACAAAGGTGGTAAGAAAGATTGTAAAATGCGGCAAAACTCACTTAACAAATGTCTCACTTAGCAACATCAATTTTGGGCTTAATTGTAGCCATAAGTCGAGGACTATCTGTATATGGTTCCCCCCCCTTTGGGAGGTGTTTGCCAGTTGTAAATCCCATTATAAACTCTAATTGTTTCTGTACTAATGCAACACTTATGCTCTGTCTCATGCAACCTGCAGTCCAGTGAGAACGCAAAATCTCTTCCTTCTGAGAATCCTGCAGTCAATGATTCTGTGAAAGGAACTAATGATTTTGACGGTACTGGGATCACAAACTGCCCATTTTAAATTCACAGTATTGACAACGGTTTTAATAGGATGACAAAGACCAGCATATTTTCAAATAGAACACATGGTGAAGGAAAACCAATTCTCTATAAACAAAAGAAGCTAAGGTCGAAGAGCAGAAAAGGAGCTTTACCTTTGACAGCGATAACTGAAATAATTGGGGACTTTATTTGGCATAAGAATGCCTTCTTTGTACGTGTGTTATAAAACAAGGGAGGGACTGTTTTAAAGAACAGGAACTGATGATGTGAAATACAGTACAGGCTCTGTCATGCAGCAGAAAGATTTTTTCTTAGTAACAGGAGAGAAAAAGGCAGAAGTTGAAGAATAAATGATGCAAAGAGATATTTTAAACTATGGGGTATATAGGAAAGGTGAAGAATTAGATTCTTCCTTGAGTTTTTTAGCTAACATAATATTCATATCTTGGAGAGATAGGCAGGCAGGCAGGCAAACAGAGTTGTTAAACCCACCCAACTCCAGGACAGTGTACACTACAGAGATGATATTCAGCAGGTTCTGACCACTTCTGGAGAACCGGCAGTAGAAATTTTGAGTAGTTCAGAGAACCAGTAAATATCACCTCTGACTGGCCCCACCCCCATCTATTCTCTGCCTCCCGAATCCCAGATGATCAAGAGGGAATGGGGATTTTGCAGTATCCATCCCCTGCCACGCCCACCAAGCCATGCCCACAGAACCAGTAGTTCTGTAGTTCAATATTCTGAATCCCACCACTGGTACACTAGGATCAATACGTAGAATAAAAGCATATTAAAAGCTACCTGAACACACTCCCTAACATGCAAAATCCCAACAGGCCCTTCATTTTTAGGAGAGGGGGATGCTTTTCCAGAAGGCAAGGGCTGCAACCCAAGGAGGCTTGCTTCCTTAATCCCATAAAATTACAATATTTAGTTGATGGGTCCTGGAGTGCTCCCATATGCAAAAACGACTTAACAGGCTAAGACAGCTTGGAAACTATGTTTCTAAAAACATATGAAGTTTACATACTTCAGACTGGGATAATTTGGGGCTAGTATGTGGGGGCTGGAGATGTGCTACTTAGAGGAGGACCTCCTGTGGAAATGTAGAAATTGGGCTGCTGCTAAAAGTGTAGATTGAGTCTGGTTTTTTTAACATGGCTTTTCATTTAGCATTGAAGGGAGGGGGCAATGGCCACCAAAAATAATAAGACACATCTGTTGGAAAAGCCACTTAATAACATATAACAAACCTAAGCATTCCCAGATTAGCCTAAATTTTATATATTTATTCATTCATTTATTCATTTATTTATTTTATTCCAGACTCCAACTGACTGTAGGCAGCTCACCAAGTATAAAAGAACATAAACACAATGAATAAAAATACAATAAATATTACTCCCAAAAGAATTACAAAATACAGTAATTACGCCATCATGATGATTTCAAAAGTGATATTCAAATTAGGGGAGCATTTCAGATGGCAAGGGGTATTTGGGAGTTCAGAAGAAACTGCAAAAGCAAAGGAATCCATCATTTGAATCACTGTATTATCATAATCTTAAAATCTTCTGCATTGATAAATCTTTTACTATAGGACCATCAAGTGAACGATCCATTACCAGATAATCAAGGAAGAAAATCTAGCGGCAGGACTGGAAAGGTTTTGCGGTTTACCTGGAAGGGTAGGAAGCATGCAGGTGAAGCTGCTGTTTTTACTTTCTGCACCATATCTTTCTTCCAGTTTGGCATGCAAGCTATAGAACTGGCGGTAACGCCGAAATATCATGTATCTGTTCTTGCCTTTTGTTTTCACCTCAATCACAAATACCTAGAAAAGAAGAGTTGAAAATTCCTGACATCTCCAGTTAAAAGGAATTTTAGACAACACAAATAAATTTCTACCTAAACTGCTGAAGAATTGGTCGAGCCTTTATATAAACCTCGTAACTCCTTAATAGAAGCAAAGGGATTCAGGAAAATAGAAATATGTAAATATCTTTTCTATATGTGTCTTCCATCGTGCAAGATGGTTTTCATTCAATACTAATTATATACTTTGACCATTAATGCTTGGTTTAGTTTAGAATAATGTTCAATTGAATGAATAAACGTTAGATGCCCATACATCTTCTCTTCTATCTTTTCTTGATAGAATAAAAACAAGCATGATTGTAACTGGAATCACATATCATACTAAGGTTATTTGTTTTAACCATAATGGGCCTTAATGGGATTTCTAGCCTTCCAGATATTTTGGGCTAGAAATTATCATTGCATTCCAACTCTCAAATACCAAGCCCTGACTAGAAGTCTGGGTCTTGTATACCTAACATATCTGCTGGATGTCAAGACTGGAATTGACTATTCTAAGCCATAGACTGGTTTACAAATCATAATAGTTGAGTTCCTTATGCTATCTCACAAAAAAGCAAATGTTATGTAGTGAATATCTATGTCTAGGAGTGTCTGCTCCTAAAGACACTCATGTCATCTTAACATAATTGCTTGGAATTTGCTTGGAACCTTGTTACAAGCAGACAAATATTCCAGAAATTTAATTTTCTATTAATTTCTTCCTTAGATTTATATTCCATCTGCCATTCAAAGTGTCAGCTTTCATGAGGATTTCCCTTTATTTTTTTTTATCCCCACAGCAACGATCTTAGATGTTTATGCTGAGCTGAGACTTCTCCAAAGATATCAGTGAGTTTTCAAACTGAGGATGGACCCAGATGTAGCCCAAAACATTATATTGCATGTTGGCTTGCATGCTTGTTTATTAAGATCGTATGCCACCCATCTCACTGTCAAGCAAATCTGGGCAGCTTATAAACATCATTAAAAACAAATGTACAAAACATTAAAACATTAAATACAAAGCAAAGAAAGATTAAATAAATTAAAATATGAGAATACTGAGGAATGGAGGTGAGATATTCTTCCTAGTCCACTTGTTGTTGTTGTTAGTTGTGAAGTCGTGTCCAACACATTGTGACCCCATGGACAATGTTCCTCCAGGCCTTCCTGTCCTCTGGAGTCTACGGCTTCAGTGATTCCCTTCAGCCACCTCATTCTCTGTCGTCCCCTTCTTCTTTTGCCCTCAATCTTTCCCAGCATTAGGCTCTTCTACAGTGAGTCCTTCCTTCTCATTAGGTGGCCAAAGTAATTGACTTTCATCTTTAGGATCTGGCCTTCTAAAGAGCAGTCAGGGTTGATCTCCTCTAGGACTGACTGGTTTGATCGCCTTGCTATCCAAGGGATTCGCAGGAGTCTTCTCCAGGACCATAGTTCAAAGGCCTCAATTCTTTGGTGCTCAGCCTTTCTTATTTTTATTCATAGCCATACATTGCAACTGATCTACTAGCCACCTCCAATATGGAACATCCTCATTGGGGGCTAGGCCAATCAACCAAGTCAGGTGTTGTAGGCTCTTACATAAAGCTAAGAGGATGGAAGCGGATCTCACCTCAAAGGAGCATGATATTCCAGAGGGCAAGGGCCAGGGCAGAAAAAGTTCTTCTCTTAGAGGGTGCCTTTCCCCCGCCTGATTGGAAATTCCTGACTAATGCAGCCTGCAGCATGCCCCTTCCAACACAATGCGTGGAGTGGGTCAATTCCATTGGGGTGAGATGGTTCCTCAAGTAGCCTAGACCCATACCATAAAAGACTTTAAAACAGTGGTGAAATTCATTTTTTTTTACTACCGGTTCTGGGCGTGGCTTGGTGGCCGTGGCAGGGTAAGGATACTGCAAAATCCTCATTCCCTCCCCAATCTGGGGCCAGCCAGAGGTAGTATTTGCTGGTTCTCCGAACTACTCAAAATTTCTGCTATTGGTTCCCCGGAACTGATCAGAACCTGCTGAATTTCACCCCTGCTTTAAAGGTCAAACAAACACCTTGAACTGAACCTGGAAGTAACTAGCAAAACAGTAAAGCTCACACATTAGCGGTGTTTCAGGGACACCCTAAGGAATGTCCATGCAGCTGCATTTTGAAGCAGCTATAGCTTATGAATATTCTTCAAGGGTAGCCCCATGTAAAGCTCATTGCAATAGTCCAAACATGAGATGACCAAGGCATGAATGACTGAACACAGGGGCTCACAGTCCAGGAAAGGGCACAACCAGTGCACAAGGTGAAGGCTCTCCTAGCAACAACTGGCACCTGTTCCTTGAACAGGAGTCATAAGTCTCAGAAAAATTGTGCACAGGATCTGTCTGGGGCAGTGCAACCCCAGACAGAACTAAAGGCATTAAAGTCCTGAGTCCCAAATCCCATACATCCATAACCATAATCAGTCTTACCAGTGTTCAGTCAAAACTATATGCCTTCACTTTATATATTTTTAAAGGTATTTATCTGCATATGTCATCAGTCATTTGACCTATGGCTGGATAATCTGGACCTTCACCATGTCTCCTGCTTCCCAGTAAATAATTTGAAGACCAGGGTAGAGGAAGCAAAACAAGATTGTCAGGGGATGTTTTTCCTTTTATTCCCAAAGGGTTGTCTTGCTAGTAAGGGTCAACTTTATTGAGTGTGATGTATGGATCCACCTAGTGCTTTTGCTTCCATTTTTAATAAACTATTATTAATGTTAACTCTGACTAAGGAAAATCTTCCCCAACTTAGCACCCTTCAGTTGTGTTCTCTGGACATGTTGACTGAAAGTTAATGAAGTGAAATCCAACATATCTGGAACATAGCTGTTCTGACCCCGAGCTCGGACCTGCAAATCACCCAGGCACAGGCTTGGCTGTTTGCCACTCTTTAATCACGGCTTTATCAACTCCTTTGGCTGAAGGCCCAGACATGACTCATATGTAAGACTAGTTGAAAATCCAACAGGCACAGATACATGACAGACCGAGTATTCCCATACACTTTCAAATGGTTATGTCTTGCAAATGACTCCTCACCACTTCTTTACTTATATACTCTCTTGGGAGGGGCCAAGCCACAACCACCTGGGCTTAATTATCATCTCTGAGTCTGCCTCCGCAGCTGCTGCTTCTGTTTCTCTGCCCTTCTTTGCCTGGCATCAGGAACAAACTGCCTTGAGTCCTCCCCACTGCTCCATGCCTCAGGCACTTCCTGGTGGCCAACCAGCCTCTCTGGTCCCTGCTCTGAGTTTGAACCCTGCCCAGGGTCCTCCACATCTTCACTGGCAGACTCATATGGTTCCTTGCTATCCGAGTCTATCAGCAGCTCAACCGGATCCTGCTGGGCCACAACAATAGCACTGAAGAAGGCTGATTTAAGTGAACAATTTTAACCATAGTTTAAATGGGCCCTTTTTTCTGTATCATTTTTAACAAACATTGATCACAGAATGTTCAGGTTAAAATGCTGATAATGAAGGAAAACGTTTCTAAACTTTCCCATCTCAATGGGGAGGAAGAGACCTATGAGCTTGCTTAAGCAATACTGAATCTTGGTTTGATATTACTTGCAATTGCAGATTTAAGAGAGTTTTCTACATCTCGGAAGTTTCTATGGAAATTCTCAGTCATCCAAGCCATGGTAAACCCAAAGGTGCTTTTTCAAAACTTTTGAAGAAGTTCTGAAAACGCCTCTTGAATGAGAAGCGAAACAACTTCAAGCAAAAACATAGAAAGTCCAGCTGGCTTTTGAAAAAGTACCTTTGGGATCTCCAAAGTTTCTAATATTTATGGTGTGATAAATATCAGTAATTGATGTTGAAACCAGTGAAACAAATCCAATGAAATTAGTCATTTCACCTTAAGAGCCCTTTTAAGAAATAGTGGGCTTTCTCTACTTTCACTCACCCCGTGGCTGGTGTAGCATAGATCAACATACACAAGAAAAAAAAATTCTTACATAATAACTGGAGAAACCTCTCTTCTCTTCAATATCTGCAATATTTGCAGAAACAGGTACATCATCTGGAAGCTGGTCAAAGTCACTAAAATATACATGAAAACGATTATTGCAGCAGGTGAGAATCTATGTTGATGATCATACATTTCTAAATGCATATTTTTCAATAAAACCTAGGTAATTCACCACTCTTGAAATATACGGGCCCTTCAGTTATATTGCCCTTCCAGCCACTCGGGTTGGGAATTATGGGAAAAGGAGCCTAGCACATCAGGGAGACACTAGGTCGGAATGATTGCTTACAAAGTCCTGCAAATATTTTTCTTGGGTGGGATGTGTGTGTGTGTGTGTGTGTGTGTGTGTGTGTGTGTGTGTGTGTATTTCTGCATGATAGAGGGTATCATTTAAGGACGTCTGAAAGCAGCCAAAAGTAGCAATGATGAGTTATTAATGTATTATTTTCATCCTTTTAATAGCAAGGAGACAGGGCTGTAGGGATTTCCTATTACAGGTGCCAAAGCACAGGTGGGTCACTCCTGGTTTAGCCCAGTTCAGCCAAACCAGTAGTGGAATTCAAGCCTGGATTGCAGAACCGACAGCAACCCAGGCCTGCTATGTCCCTGAACTGGTTCCCTTGCTGACACTGGGTTGAAGCCATTTTGGATTTTAGTGACTGCATGTGCACAGTTCACTGTAAATTGTTCTGCGCATGCGCAAAGAATAATTTACATTGAACAGCATGTGCATGCACAGTCTAGCGTGCATTGCAAAACGGTAGTGAAACCAGCAGCAACCAACTCCTGTGCCAAAGGTACATTACAGGAGATTTTCTATTTGCAACTCTACTTCAGACAGGAAAATATCTTGGGCTTGGCATATGTGCATTTGAAAAAGAAGAAGGAGAAGGAGAAGAAGAGGAGGAGGAGGAGGAAGAGGAGGAAGAAGAAGAAGAGGAGGAGGAGGAGGAAGAAGAAGAAGAATAGGAGGAGGAGGAGGAGGAAGAAGAAGAAGAGGAGGAGGCGGAGAAGGAGGAGGAGGAGGAGGAGGAGAGAGAAGAAGAAGAAGAAGAAGAAGAAGAAGAAGAAGAAGAAGAAGAAGAAGAAGAAGAAGAAGAAGAAGAAGAAAAGCAGCAGCAGCAGCATAGGATACAATCAGAACAAAGAGAACACCAATACACAGACGTTCTTCTCTTATCGCAACTGAAGCTCCATCACATATTTTTAAAAAGATCTGAACAGTTTATGCCAACTTTGAAAAGGTATTGAGCCTGAGGCAAAGGCACATTAAGAAGCCCTTTGGAGAAAGAATGAAAACAACTCACCTTTCATCTCGTAGCTGCTTTGGATGAGACATTCCTCCAGGCCTTTGCCTTGCAAGACCCCAAAAGATCCAATAAATTAAAGCTATTTCCTCTGTACTTCAAGCAGCTCAGCAGCAACCAGTGGGGTGGAAGTGGGCAAGAGAAGGGTGTGTGTTCCATCCAAGCTCTCTTCCTTGATTAAGGCACTGTAACTACACTGCAAGGCTTCAGCAATCTCTGCCTAGTAGCTTATTTCTAACTTTCCGGAAATATGCTTTTTCTTCGTTCTCTCCCCACCCTTGGCCATTTGAGGAAGTGCAACTGAAAGCAACCTTTTGAAACAGAATATAAGGCATGACAAACGTGCCTGTGTCAAAAATACCTTTCCCTTAAGAGAAACCCCATGAGGACAAATTACAGCTGAAATGAGTTTTCCACCAAGTCTCAGTTTTATGTGCCACATTCTGAATCCTCAGGTCACCCTTGAAGTGTTTAGTTTTCAGACAGTCTTTGTTTACTTATTTGCTTATTGATCTTTTGCTTTTCAGAACCGCAGTCTCCCAAGGCAGCTGACAAGCAATGTAAGCAGTACTGAATAAAAACGGACAATACTGTCTTAAAGTAAACTATTGTGGTTATTTCTACAAAACAGATTGGGTGGTAAGAGGGTGGGGGGGGTAGGTAGCCTGAGCCAGGTTCTCACCTCATCTGTCTTCCTCCTCCTCTCTGCAAGTTATTCAATGGTATGATTTATAGAGCACTATTGCAAATCATGGGGAACCTTAATTTTCTACGACTGCAGACTAGGAAATGCCCAGATTTCCTGGGCACAGCATGACTACTGTGTTTGAAAATTAGATCAGGGCATGCATTTCATAAGAGAATCAGAGAAGAAACACAATCCAGTGATCTATATGAATAATAATTCAGTGGTTTATTCATGCATTTATTAGAAACAGAATCACGTAAAGGAATGTGATCATAGAGGGTGAACTAGTAATGATGCATCTTGAATCTACTGCTCTCACTGCTAAGGCAAAAGCAATCTTGCTCTGGAGCATGAATATTCAAGAGAAAAGAGAAGGAAGTGATATGACTTTGGTAATAGTGTAAGGATATTACAGCACAGCATAAAATCTACTTCTACTAATTTAATGACTATTTTAAGCATCTACTTATGCTATATGTATGCATTAGGAGAGACCATGAAGCTGGAATTCATTTTTGTTGGAATTGTGAATGTAATGAAGCCACACACCATCCTTGTGGTGTGTTGCATGTCTTCTACGCTACAGTTTAATTCTAAATTATAGTTCACCTTTGAACTATGGTGCTGGAGAAGACTCCTGCGAGTCCCTTGGACTGCAAGGCGATCAAACCAGTCAGTCCTAGAGGAGATCAATCCTGACTGCTCTTTAGAAGGCCAGATCCTGAAGATGAAACTCAAATACTTTGGCCACCTAATGAGAATGAAGGACTGACTGGAGAAGAACCTTATGCTGGATGGAGACACTGAAGCAGTAGACGTGAGCTTAAATGGACTCCAGAGGATAGTAGAGGACAGGAAGGCCTGGGGGGATGCTGTCCGTGGGGTCGTGATGGGTCGGACATGACTTCACAACTAACAACAAATAGTTCAATATTGTCCCCAGCATAATATTGCCGTGAGAACATCACTGTTCTGTTTTGTTCATCTTATCCCAAGCTGTGGGTGAAACACTCTGAAGTTGTCATTAGTTGTACCCTTTGAAGGGTGCCATACTCTTTAATACAATACTGCCCCACCTGTTACAAGGTTGATTAAATGTAGAATATTTTGTCACCTGCCCCATTGTCAGAAGCAATCAGAAGTTTGGGGGATACATGGAGGTACAGACCAATCCCCTGCTACTAAAGATGTTAGTAGCGTTTGTTGCTTATTTCCAGTTGTCTTGTGTTTGTCAGTTTCCACCATCCCTGCTCCTGTCCCCCAGACCCATGTACCTGGTACTGCAAGAGATGTGGTTACTCAGCCACTGTCAAACTCAGATTCCTGCAGTACAATAGCAAATTTATTTTATTATCATGGCAGGATCTATCTCCGTGATGCCGAACCTATGGCACATAGCGCCCTCTATGGGCATGCGAGCCATCACCCAGTTCAGCTCCACCACGCATGCGTGCGTGTCTCCCACCAGCCAGCTGGTTGTTGGGTCTCTGCCATGCATAAGCAGAGGACGGGGCACATCCAAGGGGCTTCGTGTGCATGCATGGTGGTGAGGCACATGCAGGAGGCCACATGCGCATATGCAGGGTCCAGTGTGTGTGTGTGTGTGTGTGTGTGTGTGTGTGCATGTGGGGGGGGAGATGCATGCGGGGGATACGTGTGCATGTGCAGGGATGCGGGGTGCATGCAGGGGGCAGGGCTAGAGGTGGGTTCCTACCGGTAACTTGGCGGCCTAGGTCACTGGAACCAGCAGCGACCCATGTCTGCCATGCCCCCAAACCAGTTCTCCTATGGGCCCGCCATCTTGTTTTTCAGTTCTGTGCATGTGCAGAACAATTTCCAGTGGAAAAATATATTTTTTTCCTTTTTTAAGGTTTTGCACGCACCTGCACAGACCTTTTCATTTGCAAATGCGTTTGGCACACATGCGAGCAAAGAGAGAGCGTGCGGGCAAAAATATTGAGGCACCAAACCAGCAGCATTGCTGGCAGCAACCCACCTCTGGGCCGGGTGCATGTACGTGGGCGCATGCAGGATGCACATGAATACGGGGTGGGGCGCATGCAAGAGGCCATTCATGCATTGCATTTTGGAGATTCAGGGATGTGCGCATTCACACACACATGTGCACACTTTGGGCACTCGGTCCAGAAAAGGTTAGCCATCACTGGTCTATCTCCTTCCTCTCTTTAGCTATTTCTCCTCTGTTTTCACATCTTCCTTTGTTTCGTATCAGTTTTACTTGAGAGATGCCCAAATGAAATCTTGCAGGAGGACAAAAAACCGAAACGTCAAGCACAATGCTGAACTTGGGGGATACCCATTTTCTGTTACAATACCTGGATTAGCAGATGTTTAACACCTGGCTGGTGACTTGCTCACAGGGGACAGCAGAGGAAAGACATAAGAAAACCAGTCACCTTGCCTCTAATCTCCCTGCAATCAGGACAACTCCATTTAGCAGCAACTCAGAACAGATGCAACAGATTTAGCATAGGGATTTGCAGTGGTGTCACACTGATTCAAATATGAGTCAATTTTATTTTAATTCACTGGTGGTAGGAAAATGTCCTAACTTGGTACAGCTGCTCTGATAAGAGAGTTGCCTCTTGATGGCAGGAGGATTTTGACTAAGAAATTTAACTCAATTTAAGAAATTCCCATATGTCAACACATCCTGTAGCAGGCAAATACAAATGTAATCACTTGCAGTCTGGTTTTTAAGAGGGATGAAATATCTATATTGCAGATCAGCATATATAAAAAAGAGGGGGAATTAAAAAAAACACCAATAGTTCTTCTTATAATTTCCTTCCCCTTTTTATCTTTCTCTCTCTTTTTTGTAATTAATTCTTGTTAAATTTGCTCTGTTTAGGCTATTTTTTCCCTTTTTTAATAGGAAACACAGAAACACACACACAGTAAGTAACAATACAAAGGAAACTTTAATAAGTAATCAGCTTAAGATCAGAATCTCTAATATATAAATTAATTGGATCCTTAATGGTTATTTTTCAATGGATGGAAAAGCTAAATAATTTTACACTTGTAATATTGCCATCCTAAATATTAATTAACGTTGATGGAATATTTTTTTCTCTTTTCTCTCCTCAATGAAGTTATTTAAATAATAGAATGCTAATAATTTTAAATAGATTATACAAACATCAATGTATAGAAATAATACATACAGTATTTCATATAGAACCTAGTGTTCTAAGACTTATACAAACATAAAAAGAAAAGAGAGAGTTGCCTCATTACTTATTACTCTCATTTACAAATAAATTAACTTTGCCAATAAATGCCCAGTGACAGCTCTCATTCTCCTTCCATCCCTATGAACACTGACAATATTCCCATTTTATGGATTATAATAAACTAAGGCTAAAAAGAGAATTAGACCAAACAACTCATTGATTTATACTGTTTCTACTCCCGTCCCAAAGTGGGGAGGGTTCCATATTTCATTAGCCTTCCATCAATTTGATCAAGGACCAATAGCAATAGCAGTAGCACTTAGACTTATATACCGCTTCATAGCTCTCTCTGAGCCATTTACAAAGTCAGTTATATTTTCCCCAACAATCTGGGTCCTCATTTTACCAACCTTGGAATGATGGAAGGCTGAGACAATCTTGAGCCTGGTGAAAATCGAATTGCTGGCAGCCAGCAGAATTAGCCTGCAATATTGCATTCTAACCACTGCACTACCACGGCTCTTACCTTAATCTTACGGTTCTATCGTATCTCAAGACTTAAAATGGACACCTAACATCAAAAATGTCATTAAAAAAGCACAACAAAGAATGTTCTTTCGGCGCCAACTCAGAAAGCTCAAACTGCCAAAAGAGCTGCTGATTCAGTTTTATAGAGGAATTATTGAATCTGTCATCTTCACTTCCATAACTGTCTGGTTTGGCTCTACAACCAAACAAGACAAACATAGATTTCAACAGATAATTAGAACTGAAGAAAAAACAATTGCTACCAATCTGCCTTCCATTGATAATCTATATACTGCATGAGTCAAAAAGAGGGCTGTAAAAATATCTACAGACCCCTCACGTCCTGGACATAAATTGTTTCTTAACATTAGAACAACTAGACACAAAGAAAAGGTTTTTTTCCTGAATGCCTTCACTCTGCTTAACAACTAATTCCCACAACACTGTCAATAATTTACCAAGAATGTATTACTATTCTTCTTCTCTTCCTTCCTAGTATCTATCTCTCCCCATTTATGACTATAAGCATGTTGCTTGTCTCTTTCAATTTATATTGTTTTCATTGTTTCCTAGTACGATTTGATAGCTTATTAGTAACCTTGACTATCACTAAGTGTTATATATTTTTATTCTTGATGAATGTATTTTTATTCTCATGTACACTGAGACCATATGCACAAAAGACAAATTCCTTGTGTGTCCAATCACACTTGGCCAATAAAGAATTCTATTCTATTCTCACCTTACGTCTAACCTTAATTTACATAAGACCAACATAAACTGCCAAATTAGAATCATGTGCAAGGAAGGCTTTCATTGTGATTTTGGAATAATGCATTGGGTAAATCGTATAGTATATACAAATTAATGTGTGCTATTTTAAATCTTTAATAATCTCTATTACTTTTATCTCAGAAATCCTAATGTACCTGCTCCCATTGGGGATATGCTACTTATACAATGCCATATTGCACACTCAAGAAGGGAATCCACAAAGCTGTTAATTTAGATAGGTCACCTAATAAGGTCACCCAATAAGACTATAACTGTCCCAGTTAATCAACTATGTAGGAAATTATTACATAATTGGGGCTATCATATCCAGGCCACAGACATCTGGACAGTCACTAGATGGCAGAAAAGAGATACAGAAAATGCAGAGTAACATGTATTGATATGGTTTACACAATGCAACACCTTCAGAAGGGTGTTGCTAGAGAAAATTTGAAGTTGCTTTTGGTAGCAAGACAATATTTTTAAAAAAGGGTTTCAGGAAGATGTGGAGTTTTCTGCAGCAGTTTTCAGGGGAGAAACTAAATGAAAAAGGAAATAAGATTTAGAAAAGATGCGTTCCCTCTTCCAGTCCCTTAAAGGAAGATATAAAAGAAGTGTACTAATCAGAAAGGAAAATTATTGGCATGGAAATTCAGTTTTGGAGTTCAAAGCTAGCAAGCAACCATAAACAACAAGGAGACAGTAATTAAGTAGGGTTGCCACTTCACATTGCCAAGTGCCAGTTTCTTTTATTTCAGTGTTTTAATTCTAAAAAATCAGACTGGGAGGTAAATGCTGCCTACCCCTGAAATAGGTGATTCACTAAACTAAGCATGCAAATTCTGGAAGCAGCTACTGCTGAATGAAAAGGGAGGAGAGAGAACCAAAATATACACTTAAATCAATTTTAAAGGGGGCTTTCAAGGCCACAGCAACTAATTATCTGTCTTCAAACACTTTGTGTCAAGAATCTAATACATTCTGGGCTCCCACAGGACAGTATGGGAATCTAGGGAAGGAAAAGTTGGAGGAGCCCACAAGATGGCTGGCCAGAAATAATTCTTCAAGATCCCTCCCCATCACACTCTCTCTGCAATCCAGTTCTGGTAACACTGTGCTGTTTTATTCTGCCATTGTATATGGATTTTTTCCACTGTATCCAACTCCAAAAATGGGGCTGCTTTGGTTCTAATGGGAAATCATTTGAGATTCTTTCAGACAGCTGCAATTCCACTGCAAAAAGATACCCGGACAGTGAACTAATACATATTTTTGCACATCTACGCAGTATCTATCGTCTTGCATCTTGACAAGCAAAATACATAAAACAGGGAGACATGAAAGAAATGGTTAGGGCTGCATCGGGATCTTTGGATTATTTCTATCCTGGCCCAACAAAATTTACCCAGAAAGGATGCCCCTTCCCTTTCACTCTCTTTTCCTTGTGGCCCAGATTGTCTCAACAGCAAATTGGTCAGACAATTGAGGGGATTGCTGGAGAACAACATTTCAGTAACACTTCAGCCTGCAGATTATTTAACATTCCCTTGTCTCTGCATCCGTTGGTAGGGATGTTTTTCAGTACTTTGGCAGATTTGCTTCTCTGACTCCCAGGACGATGAGATGGAAATGTGTTGCATTGTTTGTGTTAGATATGATTTTTCACATTCTGACATGTTTTTTTTATAAAAAAACCCACCAAGTTTCCTTTTAGGACAAACATTCCAGAGATAAAGATGGAATCATGAAGAAAGCTTCTGAGCAGATTACAAATTATATAGAAGGGAGAGAAGCAAAAAAAAGACCAGAAGGGAACACAGGAGAGAACAGATGGAGGCTAACTTTTCGCCAGCAGCATAAAATATGGCTTCAGAACCTGACCCATATCTCGTGCTTTTTAATTTATGAGAAGCAACAAGGTGAACTAGTCAACATAAATCATTCATCTTGGCTAAGAAGGAAGGATATAAGATGAGTGAAATAAGAATTCAGACCATTATTCTTCAGACCATTATTCCGTACACAGAGTTATATCTACAGAGGTATAATAAAGTATAGCTCTACTTTGTAGGCACAACATTTATGGTGTGTTTGGCCTCTTATACAGAAGGGGCCAGCAACCTTATCAGTTAATAGGCACCATTGCTCAATTTATCTGATGTGAGAGAACCAAAAATTAATTTTGTCCTCCAGCAGAAATCTTGTCACAGCTCATTTGGATTAGCAATATCATGCAGTGATAACGTTTTGGTTTTAAATGGGATTTAATTTTGGGATGGTCATTCAAGAATGTTTGGGCATTTGTGGATTTCTTGTTGTTGAACTAAATCAGGAGGAATCTGATAGGATCTTTTCAGGGTACAACACATATTATTAAAAGTGATAAGCTCATGAAAGCTTATGCCTTTTAATGAAAAGGAAACGTGCTACCAGGCTCCTGATTTTTTTTGCCACCGTAGATTAACACAGCTCTCCTCTACAATATTGCTGTATTCTGGACTTAAAACTATCTTGACAGTCAATTCTTGTTCTCATGATGTAGGTGGACTGATTAGGACAAGCTGTGTTAGAGGCTGAAATGGCATGTCTACTAATTTGGAAATACGTCCTCTGAAAACTGTCAGATTAACTTTATCAAGTAAATCTTAAATTAAGGCAAGCTATAAAATTTAAAGTGTAAATGAAGAGGTTTGCATGCATCAAGCTCCGTATGAAGCTGCAACTATTAAACGGGAGTGTGTGAATCTGTTTTGTACTATTTCTGTCACACATGAATGTTAATGAAAGTGGAAGATAAATTGATTTTACATTCTTGCCATGACCATTTTTGTCCTGCAGAAAGGAACAGCATTAAAATGAGGTAACTTTTGAAATGAAGGCTCCTCTAAGAAACCCAGTCAGCAAAGGAAATAGGAAGGATACCTAGAGACGAAGAAAGACAGATATATACAGGTGTGGTATGGATGGATTCTGACTCAGAGAGAATGAGCTGGTGCTTAGGTTTAAGTCTGCCGGGGTCCTGATATCAGTTGCAATGAATTCAGAGAATCATTCTGTTCCATTACATTCTCAGGTACAGATAATAAGGTCACTGCAGCCATGCTCATCTATTTTACACAGACACATAGGCGCACGGGCGCACAAACACACACACACACACACATTTAGGTTTTTTTCATGTCATATTTTGGAGTGGGCAATCAGATTCAGGATCTCAAATCTACCATTGCCCCAGCCCAAAGAGTGAAGGCAAAAGGTGAAGTGATAACAACTGTGAGTAGTAACTGTGAGAGGGATCTTGGACTCCTAGTGAACAACCATTTAAATATGAGCCAGCAGTGTGCAGCAGCTGCCAAAAATACCCAATATACTTCTAGGCTACATAAACAGAGGGATAGAATCAAGATCACGTGAAGTGTTAATATCACTTTATAATGCCTTGGTAAGGCCACACTTGGAATACTGCATCCAGTTTTGGTTGCCACGATGTAAAAACATGTTGTGACTCTAGAAAGAGTGCAGAGAAGAGCAATAAAGATGATTAGGGGACTGGAGACCAAAACATGAAGAATGGTTAAAGGAACTGGGTATATCTAGTTTAATGAAAAGAAGGACTAGGGAAGACATGAAAGCAGTGTTCCAATATCTCAAGGGCTGCCACAAAGAAGAGTGAATCAAGCTATTCTCCAAAGTATCTGAGGGTAGAACAAGAAGCAATGGGTATAAACTAATCAAGGAGAGAAGCAACTTAGAATTAAGGAGAAATTTCCTGATAGTTAGAACAATTAATCAGTGGAACAACTTGCCTCCAGAAGTTGTGAATGCTCCAACATTGGAAGTTTTTAAGAAAATGTTGGATAACCATTTGTCTGAAGTGGTATAGGGTTTCCTGCCTAAGCAGGGGGTTGGACTAGAAGACCTCCAAGGTCCCTTCCAACTCTGTTATTCTATTCTACTCTACTCTACTCTTTTCTCTTCTAACAAAGCCTGAGGGAGCTATGGCTTCCCATGCAGCTTTTTTTGCTGAATAAACCACAATGGCCAGGTTCAGACAACAAATTAAACCATGTTTTAGACTACAATTACTAGACTTAGACTAGTGTAGCTTAGTGCAATGTGTGACCTTCCTTGAGACTTTACTCTTTGGTCAACCTCCATCCCCTAGGACTGGGCCTGTGTGCATTAATATTTGATAAGGTATATGATCAGCCTTACCCAATCTGCCTCTTCTGACCTGAGTGAAACCAAGGACAGTAATCTGGCACACAAAAAATCTCATTTTATTTTTCATGCTTTTATCAGCCAGTGGATGATCGTTTATGAAGACATCCACTAAGCTTTACTTAACTGCTTGTTCAAGGTCTCCAGTAGAAATTGGCCCACAAAGAGGTATTCCATTTTCCGCTTAGATTTTTTCATTATCTGGATACCCCAGAGCAATTACATTCTCCATCAAAGTAGCTGAAATGTCCCAGTGTTAATATACAGAGTCCTTTTCTTCTAAGATCAGCTAATTACAGGCCCAGGGTTTCTGAACATCTCCAGTGTAATTCACCCAGCATGAGGGAAGACTTCTGAAAATGAAGGTTATTCTGTAGTTTTGAAAAGCTTGCCTAAGGTGCACAGCCTAATTGAGATTAGCAAGAACAAAAGAAGGGTCAATTCCAAGCAGTGAGGACTGGTTCCTGTCTTGTTCCTCAAATGCTCCAAGACTAAGCTATTTCAGAGGCGCTGTATGAAAGTTACTCCCAAAGTCTTGGTTGCTGCTTCAAATTCCAGACTAGAGGGGGGAAATTAAGGGAAGGCAATTGCTAGAATATCTAATAATTTTGCAGTGATACTGGATAGCTTTTTATGCTCACCTACCACTACCACCATCATGCCCTGCTCTTGACAAATCAATTCTGGTATCAAAAAGAGAACTAAGAGATGAAGCAGTAGTTTATAGCTTTCCATAACTGCTGTTCTCTAGTGATACTGGACAAAATTTCTGCAATTTCCTCTGTAGTCCTGCCACTGACCATTCTGGCTGGAAGTATTGGGGAAACACAGTTTACTACATCATGCTTGTTCCATTCCAATGTTCTCTGTGTTTCGATGTGGAAACCCTTGGCCTCATTTCCCCATTTCTCCCATTACCTTTCCTGTCATTCATCGGTGATGTGTTTTCTCTCTCTCTCTGCAAAACAGGAGTGGACTTTTCATCCATTTTACAAGGTAGGATTTGAGTAAACTCGGATTATGTTATTGTTTTTCTCAATTGTCAGATTCTTTTTAGGAGGCTATTACAGGGGTTGGCAACCTTAAACACTCAAAGAGCCACAAAGGTCCTAAACGGAAGCCCCCTCCCTTCAATTCTGGAGCCGACCGGAAGTCCGGTTCCCCTACCATAGACTCTCCTCCTAGCACATCCTACATTTTTTCCTCTATCTGTCCTAACCGAAAGCCCTATCAATTGTGGAACCAACCAACAACAGGGAGCCGCAGCAGAGGGATGAAAGAGCCACATGCGGATCCAGAGCTGTGGGTTGCTGACTCCTGTGTTATTAGTCTGGGCTGTAAAAATCTAAATTATCAATAGATGGCAGTAAAGAATAGCTTTTAGCTTTTGCTTTGTTTTACTTTTTTGATTGATTATGTGCCATCAAATCATTATCAACTCTTAGTGATCACATGGATAGATTTTTCTCCATGACAATCTGGTTCTAACTTGCTCCTTCAAATCTGCGCTCAGCGCCACAGCAACTGAGCCCATCCAACTTGCTAGTGGTCATCTTTTTCTTCTTAGGTTCATTACATTCTTCTAAGTAAATTTGTCCTACTAACCATTATTTGCAGGCTGCAACCAACAGTTAAACCAAAATTTTGGAATCCCATATTGTATGTATATCAGATGCAGTTAACTTAATGGAAGGTGGAACTGAAAACCAGTAAGTATAAACAGACTTGCCTTTTTATCAAGATTGTTTTCTCGTCTTTTAACTGGTTCTAACTTAGTGATCTCAGCATGACAGAGAGCCAGTCCAGGAATGCAGCCTGTCACTTAAGCCCAGCTTCCCAATAAGCTCACATGAACAGTATGTTTGGGTGGATACATGCCAGCCTTCAGCGCAAGTTCTGTTTTCTTTCTATCTATGTCTAGATATATAATTTGCTAGTGAGTGAAGTAGCTAAAACTCTTTTAAAAACACTTATGTTGGTCAAGTTGCAGTTGGGGTGGGGACGTCAAGGCAGTAATACAGTTAGGCAAGGCTAAGTTGCTCAACAGCCATACCACAGCTCAATATGATGTACTTTCCTCATAACCTAATGTCACTGAACTAGACCTTAGCCAGACAATCTTTGTTGATGATGCCTACCACTAGCCACCAAAAAGCTGATTGATGAGCCAGCTGTAGTGATTCTGGTCTCAACTGATTCACAAAATCCCATAAAATGTAATAATTTGCTCTCATGAGCCAGTACGAGCTTACTAAATCAAGAAGGGATGGATGAAGCATGCCTGTCACATAAGTAGCAAAGGCAATTATAATAAAGACAGCTAAGCAGGCAAAGAAAGCTAATTTACAATTATGAGTTTAGGTGAACTAATGTCTATTTTGCTGCTATTTCTCTGAGACCTCCTAGTGTGGAGGTCACAGAATAACTTTTTCATCATCCCGTTTATTGTCTATAGTGGAATTTTATTATAGTGAAGCTATTTTAAAACAGGAGATAACTCGAGGCCCTTCTATATATTCTAAGATCTAAAACAAGCCTCATAGTCACTCTTCTAACTGGTTTGTAAGAAAGGCTTATTCCTGGTTTTTAATGATTTAATCAGTGAACATTTAGTCTTTAAAGTGATTGAGAAGGCAGTTAAGATTTTTTTTTCCTTCCCCCATTTTTAAAAAAGTCTTCCTTAATGTAACTGACTGCCATATTTTAGAAATGAGAGCTGGCTTTGGGGGGTAAGGAAAGGAAAATGGAGCAAGTAGTACTTCAACTTCAGGTCTTCATTTAAACAACATATTTTTTTCAGTTTGTTATGTAGCCAAAATTCATTGTTGTTTCAAAAAGACACGTTATGGCTGTGATAAACCTGTTCTCATAACATTTCTGAGGGGCAGCTAGTACACAAGGTGAGGAGGAAGCTCTTTAGTAGACTGCTAGGTGTTGCTGGAAATAGGACTGAGAGTATTGGAGAGAGTCAAAGTTACTAGAGCAGTGTTCACAACCTCCGCCATTTTAAGATGTGTGGACTTCAACTCCCAGAATTCCTCAACCAGCATGTCTACTTGAAGTCCACACATCTTAAAATGGCTAAGGTTGAGAAACACTGTATAGAGTAACACTCATGTTCTCGTATTTCTACACCAATGCATAGGGTAAGGGGAAAAAACTGAAATATCAACACAAGATGAAAAAATATGATGTCCTAATAATCCCTCAAACTTGGTGGGATGACATACACCAGTGGTAGTCAACCTGGTCCCTACCACCCACTAGTGGGCGTTCCAGCTTTCATGGTGGGCGGTAGGGGTTTTGTCCGATACTGAAGCACTTTTCTTTTTTAAATTTAATTGATTTTTTTAAAAAATGTCATAACATTATTTTAAAACATTTTCATTAGGTTTTCATAAAATCACCATTACTGTGGAACCAGTGGGCGGTTAGAAAATTTTACTACTAACAGAGATACAAAAGTGGGCGGTAGGTATAAAAAGGTTGACAACCCCTGACATAGACAATTGGAAAATAGTTATGGAAGGCTAGAAGTTATTCAAAAGCATAAACTCTACAGAAAGGCAATGAATGTGGAACTTTACCATAAAAGAACATATGCCTGCCCAGAAGTTAATGGATCATAGCATGGAAAGCCTATTGAGGGTAGCTAAGCATAAAAGGAGAAACAGTCAGATGTGCTATTGTTATGGGAATTTATATACTGTATCTGGACAAAAAATAGAAATGGATGAGTTTTTGTTGGATGATGAACTTTCATAAAGTCGCAATACAGTGACAGTGGGAAATTTCCATTACCGTGACACCTGCAAAATATCTGCTAAAAATCAGAAGTCCTAGAAAGAAATCCTATCTTCCATCCCATTTCACCAGCTATCAAGGTCTCTTGGTGCTTTTAATGAGATAAAACCATGTAAAAACATAGAATATTTTTTTAAAAAAATAAAATATTTAAAATTAAAACCTTATTCAAAGAGTTGTGCTGTCAATTTTAGTAGCATAACCCTGCATCAGAGGCATTGCTGGTTGCAGAAATGAAGTTGAGAGTTTCATGACAGCTCTTAGCTGTCTTAGTAACAGTGATAATTTTAATTAGGACATGGAAGTATATTTGCCTGAAATGTCAAAAAGCAAAGTTATATGCTCCCATTTGGGATTTTAGTTAAGATAGACTTTACCCCATCTTAGTACGTGGTACTCAAGGGAGGGAACCTTACTCATCCTAATTACCACATTTTGGTTATTCCAACTTCTCATAATACTCATGTCTAACATAATTTGCCCAATAGTTATTCTAAAAAAATGTGTTCCTCTCCCCCTCCTCCAGTCTGAAATCTTAAATTTCACTCAAGAGGGTTTAGCAAAGTGGTAACTTCTACAGAACTAGTCTTCCATGTACCTTTAATTGCATGAGCATTTTTATCCTGAGGTAAATAAAACCACAGTAGCAATTACACTAATTCCCTGATAGAACACAACTCTCAGTTTATAAAACTAATCCACCTCATTATCCCCAATCCACATTACAGCTTCTCTTCTCATCTTAACAGCACTTTCTTCTTCTTCTCTGACATCTGTGAGAAGGTTACTACCAGTAACAGTTTCTACCAACAGACATTTACATATTTCTAGTTTCAGTTTTGGTTTGTTCCCAATATGTGAACAACACTTTTGTTTTCCCATAGCTTTAACAAGGCAAGTCTTGGAATTGTTGCTTTTCACAACTGTTGCATCACAGCTAAGTCTCAAAATAACTTGGGTCATAAACATTCCCTAACATGTTACTTTATCTTTTTCTTGTTTTCCCTCTGTCTTGGGGCTCATCAATGCAGCCATATTAATGTGTTTTTCTCCTGTCCCCACTCGCCTGAAATCTACCTTTTACTGTGTCTCAAAAACCAAGGCTAGTAAAATTGCTATCCTGAAATGACAGAGTGAATAGCTGCTGATTGTGCTATTGAAAGTGACAGTGGTGCTGGCCAGCAAGCCATGTAGGTGAGGAATCAAAATAAAGTAAAGCAGTGGTGATCTTTTAATTAGAGGTATCCAACCTTGGCACCTTTACGATTTGTGGACTTCAACTCCCAGAATTCCCCAACTGATCATACTGGCTAAGGAATTCTGGGAATTAAAGTCCACAAGTCTAAAAGTCGCCAAGGTTAGACAACCATTTTAAGCAATTTTATCACCTTTGAGTACCTTTCCTTCCTGAATAGTAGGTACTGTGCCTTTTTTTGCCCACAACGTCCTCCTTGCCTCATGACTAAACTGAGCCCCAGACTTGACAGGTGGGCTCACTACGCTTCATCTTCTGGTCTTATAACCTCCCCTTTCTCTTCAATCCTTCTGGAAGTTCCTCTTGGTCAATCCTCTGCCTTCATCAACAGAGCAACCCTTTCTGGGAGAGGCAGGATTGGTTAAAGCTGTCTCTGTACCATACATGTGATGGATGTAGATCTTTTCTCTTCCTCTGCAAAATAATCCAGCAAGATTGCTAGCAGGTTTAATAGCAGATCCAAAAATGTGTTTACCCCCTTTCTGAGATAGTAGAGCGCCACAGGACAACTACTGAAAAAAGACACCGCATAAATTCATTGGTCATTTTTCCTGTGACCATGGGAATAATTAATCTTATTAAAGACCCATATGTGGTCTTTCCTCATCAAGTTGAACAATCACAGTACTGTATCTTCTGTTTACTTTGCCTAGATTGAAAGGTTTGCCTACATCAGTGTTTCTCAACCATGGCAACTTGAAGATGTCCGGACGTCAACTCCCAGAATTTCCCAGCCAGCGAATGCTGGCTGGGGAATTCTGGGAGTTGACGTCCGGACATCTTCAAGTTGCCATGGTTGAGAAACAGTGGCCTAGATCTTTTGGTATGGAATTTTGAGATTGTTCCTGTTCATAATTATATATTTTTTTAATTTATCACTATTGATATAGTTGTGGGGTTTTTAAAGATTCTAATTGAAAGTATGTATTTTGAATGAGCTGAATTGACAAATGGTCAATATTGGATTGAACTTGTTAGATGGGAGGGAGCTAATATCAAAGGAACTACATCCTTATCTATAATTAGGACTGATGACTTGGAATTTCCCTTTCTTGATAGAAAATATGATAAAGGGTAAAGTTGGACACTCCGTATTATTGGAATATTTCCCTTGTATTGTTGCTGTTGTTTGATGTATTACCTCCCCAAAATGTCTGGTGAAAAAGTTTTTGCAACAGAATGAACAGAAAATTATTTTTTAGCTGCTACAGCATATTTATAACCACCTCTTATTCCTTCCCTGAGAAGAGACTAAACGGTTTATCAAATGTTCTTCCATTAGGATATTTTCTAAAATATTAGTCAAGGCCTGATCATTTGCATTCAGAGTCTAATATTAAAATTATGGCCTTGACTGGCATAACTAGATGATAAAAAGGAAGCATAGGGGTCTTCCATTATTAAAGCACTCACTTTAGCATGCAAATTTGGCATGCAAATATTATGCATCTTATAGAAATGTTCACTTACGCATATAAACTACTAAAATTGCATTCAAGAGCCTGTAGAGGCCATAGGAAATGGCCTTGAACGATAGGAGTTTTTAAAAAAAGACTACCAAGGCAATGATCAGATAACTTCTGGAGTTGGGAATATGATCCTATCTTATTTGCATGTGCTACAAACCTCCTTCTGTCCTAATTTAAGCTGCATTCTGTCTATCTGAACCCCAGCCTGTCAATCATCACTAGAGGATGCCCATCCTGCTGTTCAAAGCCACCAATTAAATTGGACACAGATGTCAGTGACAGTTTTCAATAACTCCTAACTAGATTTGGATTTGTAAGGGTGACCCTGAGATATCAAGCTCCACATTTCTTGTCAGGTGGAAAAGTGCTTGCTGGCTCATAAAATATCGCCAGGTAAATTACCATTTGACAGAGTCCTTGTGTTCTCTCACACTGGCCGATGGAAGTTATAGATTTCCTTTCCTTTGCATATGATTGCTCTGCCAATAAGCCCCTCTGAGAAACTTCC
The DNA here is from genome assembly GCF_051295495.1 of Thamnophis sirtalis. Taxonomy (NCBI): domain Eukaryota; kingdom Metazoa; phylum Chordata; class Lepidosauria; order Squamata; family Natricidae; genus Thamnophis; species Thamnophis sirtalis. The sequence continues at coordinate 27,951,484 of NW_028261389.1, read as the reverse complement.
AGGAAAAAGAAAGGAAGGATCTATTTGAATTGGCTTCCCTGCCCATGGATGGCAATAAAAAGGATTTTTGTCCTGGCTTTTGAATAAGCAGACCATTTTCACCCTCGGCAAGGTCAGAGGCCAGCTAGCTGCTATGTCATATATTAGTAAAATAAGATATCTCTCCAAGCTGTCAATTGCAAAAATCACATAATTACTGCGTTTCCCTGAAAATAAGACAGGGTCTTATTTTTTCTGACCCCCCCCCCCCAGAATAAGCACTTGACCTTATTTTTTGGGAGGTGTCATTATTTTTGAGGTGCAGGAGGCAGTGAGTGTGGTCACCTCATGGCTGCTGTTATGTTGCAATATTTTTGAGGAGAGCTTATTTTGGGGGGAGGGCTTATTTTAGCGAGTGCACTCAAAAGCCTGATTGGACTTATTATATGGGAGGTCTTATTTTCAGGGAAACAGGGTAGCATGATGCTTGGCAATTGATGAAGCCTAGGACTGTTAATACAGGGAGTCCTCAACTTACAACAATTCATCTGATGACTGTTGTGGCCCAGTAGGAGCCATTGGAGCTGCCGATGGACTCCGATAGCAAGGAACCCTATGAGTCTGCTATGGAAGATGTGGAGGACCCTGGGCAGGGTTCAGACTCAGAGCAGGGACCATAAAAGCTGGTTGGCCACCAGGAGGCGCTTAAGGCATGGAGCAGTGGGGAAGATCAAAGAGAGTTTGTCCCTGATGCCAGGCAACAGAGGGCGGAGAAACAGAGGCAGCAGTTACGGCGACTGACTCATAAGAGATAATCAAGCCCAGGTGGTTGTGGCTTGGCCCCTCCCAAGAGAGTATATAAGAGGAGACTTTGGAAGGAGTCCTTTTGCAGGACACAACTGTTTGTAATAATCTGGAGAACTCCTTGTCTGGTCTGCCTTGTGTTCCTGTGTCTGTTGGAGTCTGAGTTGCTGCCAACCTCTTGCCAGTGAGTCGTATGTGGGCTTTCAGCCAACAGGATTATAATTGCTGTGAATAAAGAGTGGCAAACAGCTAAGCCTGTGTCTGCGTTCATTACCGGATGGAGGGAGGGCAGAATAGATGACCATTCAAGGTTACATCACTGGAAAAAGTGACTTATGACCATTTTTGACACTTACAACCATTACAGCATCCCCACCATCACATCATCAAAATTCAAATGTTTGGCAACTGACTCATATTAATGATAGTTACATAGTGCCCCAAGATCATGTGATCACCTTCTGTGACCTTCAGACAAGCAAAATAAATGGGGAAACCACATTCATTTCACAACAGTGTTACTAACTTAATTATAGTGATTCACTTAACAACTGTGGTAAGAAAAGTTGTAAAATGAGTCAAAATATACTTAACTGTTCTGACCCCCCCTCCTCCGTCCAGTAACGAATGCCGAAACAAGCTTAACTGGAATGTACTTTAATTAGCAAAACACCAAAACCTCGGTGGCTGAAAGCCAAGCATAACAAACAGATAAGGACCTTGGCAGCAACTCAGACAAACTCAGGCAGCAATAAACACAGATAAGGCTTGGCAGCAATCCAGCCTGCCAAGCTCACAGTACTGTCCTCCGACATTCAATCCTGTGTTGACTTCTACAAAGAGGGCCATATGCTTTTATAGTCTGGAGAAGAGCCTAATGACCACCAGCTGAGTACAATCACCTCCTGTAATTGAGTAATTGTTCCTGACACCTAGTAGCTCTTCGATAGCGTGCATCCAGGAACAACTCATTGCTGGCTTCTGGATGACTCTCCCTTGTCTCCTCCCCACTGGTCCAAGACTCAGTGCCACCTGGTGGCCAACCAGTCTCTCTGTGCCCTGCTCGGAGTCGGAACCCTGTCCAGGGTCCTCCACATCCTCCAGAGTCGACTCATAGGGCCCCTCGCTGTTGGAGTCTGGTGACAGCTCCAACGGCTCCTGCTGGGCCACAACACTTAACAAATGCCTCACTTAGCAACAAAAATTTGGGCCTCAACTGTGATCGTAAACCAAGAAGTACCTATAATGAAGAAAGGGTTAAGAAATCAAAGAAATATAAAATATGAACAAAAAGATTAAAAGGAAAATAGACATTTAAAATCATTGAAAGAAGTAAAAAAATCTATATACAGGAACAAGCAATGAGATATTAGATGAAGAAAAAAATCAAATTGAATATTTACTTACTTTAAAAAAAAGATTTACTGTATTTTTCAGAGTATAAGATGCTCCGAAGTATAAGACCCACCTAGCTTTGGGGGAGGAAAACAAGGAAAAAATATCTGCTTCTGCCTCCCAGCAATTTGCCTCCTTGTAACAAACAGCAAACAGTGCAGACAATATACACTGTTTGTAGTGTTACATTTAAGACTATACTTGTACAGATGCTGTTAAAATAGATGTGCTTTCTGGAAGTATAGTTATTTTCTGCTATTTAAAAGAAGATACAATAGCACTGGGCCTCTTCAGACCAAGCATTTATTTTAAAAAGCTTCTTCATTTTATTAAGCTGTCTAGAACAATAAAGTAGTATTTTAAAATTGTCTAATAATTTGAGCATTCTGTAGGCATTTATAGTTATTGACTTACCTCCTTGCAGCAAATAGCTTGATTAGCACAAGAAAAGAAAAATCTGCCTCTGTCTCCCAGCAATTTTCCTGTGGAGTAAACACTTTCAGTTTCTCCCGATCATCAGTGGTTTCAGGTTGCAGGGATTGCTATAACCCAGTGATGGCGAACCTTTTTTTGGCTCGCGTGTCATTAGGGGGGAGCGCAGGGGGGTTGTGCGTGGGATGCCGCACTCATAATGCAACATGTGACCCCCCCCCAGTGCGCATGCACACATGAGAGGCATGACCCCCCCATTTTTGCATACTTTTTTCGCCCTCCCCAGGCTCTAGAGGCTCTATAGGAGCCTGGGCAGGGTGAAAACAGCCTCCCCGCCCCCTGGATCCCTCTGGAGGCTTCAGCCTCCCCGCCCCCTGGACCCCTTTGGAGGCTTCAGGGACCTTCAAGAGGCTTCCCTGAAGCCTCCAGAGGACAAAAAATGACCCTACGAGCAAACTGGAAGCATTTCCCGAACTTCCGGTTTGCCCATAGGGCTAGTTTCTTGTCTTCCAGAGGCTTCAGGGAAGCTCCTGAAGCCTCTAGAGGTCCTCTGGGGAGCGGGGGAGGCTCTTTTCACCCTCCCCAGGCTCCTATAAAGTCTCTGGAGCCTGAGGAGGGCGAAAAATGGCTTTAAAAAAGGCTGAACTCAGCTGGGCAGCACACACATGTGCGCTGTCCAGCTAACAGGGCAACGCCTCGCATGCCCTGACAAATGGCTCTGTGTGCCACCTGTGGCACGCGTGCCTTAGGTTCGCCATCCTGGCTATAACCTATTGCAGGCTCCGCAAGCCCCCCTTTGCTGCAAGGAGGTAAATTGCGGGAGGCAGAAGCCAAAGGTTGGGGCCAGTGGGTGGGTGGGGCTACATTCAGTGTATAAGATGCACCCAAAATTTCACCCTCTTTTAGGGGAGGGGAAAGGTGCATCTTATACTCTGAAAAAATATAGTAACAATCTTTTTGATCACATAAGTCAGGAACGAAGGCAAATATGCATGTCCCAAGATAATGTTGCTGGATCCAAACTGTCTCGGTAACCAGGACAAGAAATTTAGTTTTCCAAACTTTTGGACTCATGCTGATGCTCCTCCTCAGGGAACTTCTTTCTCGATAGTTTTAGAAATGGTGGCATCTTCTCCACTCCATACACTGGTCGGGTCCTTCAATAGCAAAGGATTGTACAATCCAGTTAAATTCTATGATTCATGCTACAGCTGAAATTGAAGCCATAAGAAATGTAGAGTGAAGGGCCTGACCATAGTGCGCATCCATGTGGGTGATGCAGGGGCTGGTTGGAATAGAATCCGAAACCTACCACTGGATAGCATCTAACTTTGTTAATATGTTTATGTGTTTGCAATTCTGAACAATGCTTTTAAATGAGATCTAAAGGTACAAACTAGAAGTACAGATTTTTTCTCCTAATAAAGTCCAACACAGTTAAGTTACTGTGTGGTAAGTATTGTAATTATTGTACCTAGTTATTATATATAAGTTATTGTGTGGTACATATTGCAAGTAATATCTCAATAAATATAAATAAATATAAATAAAGTCAGAACATGCACCAAAGGCAAATTCTTTGTGTGTCCAATCATAGTTGGCCAATAAAGCTATTCTGTTCTATTCTATTCTATTGCAGTTATTGTACCTAGTTATTATATCTCAGTCTGATGAGGATACGGGAGATGTTTTGATAAATAGCCACTGAAAAATTCTTCATTATCAGTGCAAACATCAGCAAGTTTACTCAGTCATAGAAATGAGACTTTTAAAAGACAATGTGGAAGATTCATTTTGAATAAATTGGAGTTGGATTAGACAAATAAATCAAATCTTATATTAAACAGCTATTACTATTAACAGGACAGACAATTGATGGATTTTGCAAAACAAAAAATAACGGTAATGTAAGCCAGATTATAGTGCTCACTGTAACTATAGTGCCATCAGAGAATCATGATTGATATTTACCTAAAAGATTGTTAAAAGACAATCTTAGAAATGTGTTGAACATATTTGGAATATTTGGAGCAACATAATGAAAAACAAGCCCCCTGATTTTCGTAGATCTAGAGAAGACTTTTGACAGTTTGAACTTGCCTTTCTTGTTCCAGGTTTTGAACGATACAAATCTGGAGAGAACATTATAAAAAGAAACAAACTTGTTTACAGATTATGAACATGTAATTTCTAAAATGTATAAGCTTCTACTTAAATTTGAAACAGAAGAACAAGTAAAAGAATGTATAATAGACTAAAAGTTTAGATTGTAATTTGTAATATACACATGAAGCAATGGGAAATATGTGGCTGACAGTTGCATCATGTTATAATCTATTATGCAGAACATATAAAGATACTTCAAGTTTAAACAGAAAGGATATTTTATCATGTTTGGTGGACATTATAAAAAATTTTTGGAAGGATTGATGAACAAACATTTGGAAAAAAGTCATAGAACTTTGTTTTTATACATGACAACTGCAGCATGATTATTGTATTGCATACATTATTGCATGCCCAAAGATGGAAAGATTCTGCACTGCCCACATTGGATGATGAGTGGTAAAGACAATGGAACTTGCTGAGATGGCTAAATTGACTTTTTTGATCAGAGAAACAGCAACATCTACATTTATTGTTGACTGGAAACCCTTTATGGACTTTTTGCCTAAAACAAGAAAAAAAAAATTATGATGTTCATTGATTCTTGCCTTAAAATGCTGCCCAGACTTCTTGTCTGCAACTCTGACTTAGTTTGTATTTTTTTTCCTTCTTGCTGCTCGAATGGACTTAGTTCACCAATGAATCTACCTTTAAATCCACAATCCGCAGCCTGAATCACGACCTTGAAATAAGCCTGATGTATTAACTTTGCTAATTGAAGTCAGACAAGCACAACTGTTGTGTGGCCCAAATATATTATCACATCTTTCAACATAGTTCTTATTACAAAAGATATCCTGATATCTGATGTTACGTTCCTATCCTTTTAGGTCTTATGACTAGAGTAAATCCCCAGCTAACACTGAACTCCTCTGATTAGCTCTGCAAAACTGGAGCAGTAAAGGAGTATAGGAGACCTGCCTTTTCTGTCTCGTATATTCTGAATCCTCAGTGAAAGGTACTGGTTCTCACTGTAGGGACAACATCTTCAGGAGTAACCAGGAATAACCAAATGGAACCCATTTATCCATGAAGATCCAACCATTATCAGAAGTGATCCGATGTCTGCATATGGTTAAAACTATGATAACTATGATGAAAGAATACATTCATTCCACTTACCTTGGAGAAAGTTGAATAAAATAGTAGTAATCACCCTCTTTTCCCTCTCTTTCTCTGTTCACTTTTATTGTGATTGCTAGAGGTAAGTTAAAAGTTGCATTTAGAGCTTGAAGAACTCTTAGTAGAGAAAAGATTGAAGTTGGTTGTTTATTCCCATTTCTGTTCCCTTACTAGAGTGGTTTTTTTAAGGGGGATTTAATCTATGAAGTGAATATAATGCATGTGTTGCTGGATGCAAAATCTAAGCTTGTGGCAGAGCAGGCAAACTCATATACCAAAGTCTCAAGTCAGTCCAGATAAATCAAGTCATGGTGATCAGGTAATGCTGTTGGAAGGAAAAACCCAACTTTTTTACACAGTTTCGGACAAAATATAAAATTGCCTACCTATGAAATTAGCATTGCTCAGTATTGTTACAGTTCCTAGGTTTCTGGTCTACTTGGCTTTAAAAAAATGTATTCAAAAATTATTTGTTTATTTTGGTTCTGAAACTTGGTTTCCTCCTCTGAAGGAGGTGATGGGATTTTAAGATCTCTTGACCAATAATTGGCATTGTATGGTGTTTTTTTTAAAAAAAAAAGATCTGTAATTTATTATAATTATTTATTTAAATCCTGTTTTGGACCAAAAGGAAGGGGACCCACATTTCATATCAGACCACTAAATAAATGTGCCAAATGCTGTGTAATTTATCCTAAATTGTACAGTTTAAAGTCAGCAGGTCTCACTTTCAAGATAATGAGGTGAGTTACAGAGAAGAGCCAAATATTATTTTTAAATAAAGTTTTTTTATTGTTTTTAATACAAACAACATGTTTATGAACAAAGCATTGTCCAGGTTTTCCTCTTTTATATCCTCTTTTATACATAATCCATTTTACATCATAATTCTTTTTCCAATTCCAACTCTATTATTCTCTTCTCATATTTTCCATCTTAAACTTATTTTCTTCTTGTTATATAAACAATATCATTAATACCAAATTATCATCTCAGGATTCCTCTTTTCACCTATTTTACCCTAACGAAACCATCTAGTTATATTAAATAAATATTAATAATAATGCTACTGTTATTGATTAGTTTAGAACAGGTAAATGTAATCTCAGTATCACTGGCCCAGGGCATTTGACACAAGTGTGTAGAGAAAGGAGACAGGAGGGACATGGCCTGTCCAAATGAACACTGTCAGGAGCCCTCAAAAGGAGTCACTTTTCCTAAGAGCATCTCCCAAACCCACCAATACTCCTTGTGGGCATACATTTGGAGAGCTAAAACAGGGCTGCCTGGAAAAAGAGGCTGCCCTTCTGCCTTCTCACCATAAGCTCCAGATTTGGGAGCCAGTCGATGCTTTGGTGGTCAAAGTTCTTACCTGGCCATCACTGACCTCCAGGAGTTCAGGTAAAGTTCAGCATCTCTTCGCCATCCCCCAAAAAGCCCTTCGCCTCTCCCGAGCAGGAGGGCATGCAAAACTCTTGGAGGGAGAACTCGCCAGGTGGGCCAGCAAGGAGGAACAAGAAACCAGGACAAGCCTGGCATCGACCCAGAGGTGGTATTCAGCAGGTTCTGACCAATTCTGGAGAACTGGAAAGTTTGAGTAGTTCGGAGAACCGGTAAATACCACCTCTGACTGGCCCCACCCCCATATATATAGCTATCCCGTTTGTCCGGCTTAACTTTGAAAGCTTCTGCCTGGGATCTCTGCAGGAGCCTTCCTATTGGTTATCGCGAGCGCCAAAAGGGCTGTGGATAGTACATGTCAGCCAGTCACTCTTCTTTCATTCACTCCTTGGTTCAGCTCTGTTGGTGGAGGGAGGAGGAGGGCTAGACGCTCGCTTCCCTAAAACCCGCCAAGTAGCTTTTTGCCCCCACAGGATTAAAAAACAACAACAGAATCAGGGTCGTTTATTTTCCAAATGGTCCAAAGGACCGCGCAGACAAAGCCGTGCGTGCTGAGGCGGCTGATCGATTTGCAGCACGGATGCGACAATATTACAACATCCCCCCCCCCCTTAACCACGCTTGTCCTTTAACAATTGTGAATTCCCCCTACTACTTCAAAGAAGTTTATTTCTCTTGTATGCCCCGCTACGTTGAACGAAATAGGTTGGGCTCCGCTTCTTATTACGTGCGGCACTTATTTATTTATTTTATTTTATTTTTTTTGCAATGCGCCAGTTTCTTGGAGATGGAAGAAAGTTTTCATCCGTGAAGAAGATTCCTATTTTGCACTAAACCTTTTTTTCTACACTTAACTTGCAACAGTAGCCCAGACATGATTTACCTAATTTGCAATAAATTCTGCTGTTGCTCTCAAGAAAGTTCGCTCTCAAGAAACCACCTGCACCCATCTCCCCATCCCCAATTTCTTATGTCCTCGTTTTATACATTCATTCCCTGAGACCCTGGAAAATGGGCGCGCGCCCGCTTCTTTCCTGGCCGCCCGACACTGTCATTTTTAGGTAAGGTTTGGATTACTTGCAGTGGTACATTTTAACTGTAAAGTGACGCAGTCTTTAGATTGAATGGCTTCCTTGAGGCTCCTTTAACGAAGGCCATGCATATCGAACAGGCACTCAAAACAAAGTCTTGAGTACAGAGTTCATTCAAATGTTGTCCCCACTAGGCTTTGTTATGAAAATTTCACATCCCAAGTCCCTCTTTCTTTCTTTCTTTCTTTCTTTCTTTCTTTCTTTCTTTCTTTCTTTCTTTCCTTCTTTCTTTCTTTCTCTTTCTTTCTTTTCCTTTCATTCTTTCTTTCTCTTTTTCTTTCTTTCTTTCTTTCTTTCTTTCTTTCTTTTCTATTCAGAACTAAGAAACTTGTCAATCAATGGCAACCAATTTAAATGCATACCTGCATATTTTGCTCAGATTTATGAGAAAGCTTTAGGGAGGGGGGGGCTTTCTTTGATGACATCTATGCCGCAGAACGCGTGTTGTCTAGAGGGATTCGGTTCCCTTTGCCCCGCCCGAAAGAGTTCGTCCCATCCAACATGAACTTTCCCCAACAAAGTCTTCCCGCTAAGTGTAGTAGGACAGGAACCAAAGCACCAGCAAACAGCCCCTCTCTATTGCTGGAGACTTCCCTCATCCCCGCCTCGCCCCAGGACAGATCCCGAATCCCAAGGGTTCATGAATAAATCTGCCCCGAAGGGAGGCGGCAATTGGGTCGCCCGAAGAGAAGAGGAGTCGTGGCAGGCGGTTTTTCCCCCCCTTTCTTGGAAAGACAAGCGTTTCTGCCAGGAAACCAAGCAGGGCAACCGACACAGATCCGTGCTGTAATACCAGAATTTGGTGCAATCCAAATGGGCGGGACGGGTGGGGGGGGGTGCTAATTACAACGGGCGACTGTAGAAAAAACTATGTTGGGTATTAAAGAAAGAACGCCTGGTAAAGCGCAGGAAGTTTTCTTCTCCCGCTTCTGTTCTTCCTTATGCACCTCTCACGCATAATAGACATGGAAGGAGCAGCGTGGGGGAAGGGAATCTGAAGCGTGGAAAACCTTGGTTTGGGAGTCTGCAATTCCCATAGACCACCCCTTTCCATTGTTTTCCTGGAACTTCATTCAACCCCCTGATGGTAAGAGCATCCATCCCTCCTGCACCTATTTGGGTCTTCAACCTGATGCATTAAGCAGACTAAGCAGGTGCTTAGGGCACCAGGCCCAGAAGGGGCACCACAAAGTTGAGAAAGGGGAAAAAAACCAATGAAGATTTGTACAGTATGTACAAAGGAGGTGCACTAAGATTTGTCAGTGCTTAGGGCACCAGTGAGACTTAATCCACCACTGACCTGATGCACTCCAGAATTGTCATCCAGACCTTGGAAGAAGGTGGGAACCAGATCTTCATGGCCCATCTTTATCCTTCATATACACACACAAACATTCACCCACCATTCACACTGCTTTCTTCCACCTCATTCTTTCTTCTGCTGGTCTTTTGAAGCCAGTAATCTGGAAGTGTGTGTGTAAAACCTAAAGACTGGCATAACTCTTGGGATTATCTGTTTGAATTGATTATTCGCCTTGAGTACAAAACTCCTCTGGATTAAGACAGCAGGGCAGCTGTAGGGGCAACCATCCCTTCCTCCAATTAGCAATACCAGTTCACAGATTTAAATTTCAACCGGACCCTCTTCATCGGCCTTTTTCTCCTGATTCATTCCAGCCAATCTCATAAAACAAAGGCTATTTTTCAAAGATCCTTGTTTGACTTTTGTGGGTGAAAACTTGCAAAAGTTCTCATTTGGCTGTCTCTCTTATGACGTGTATCTTGAACTCTGATAAATGTCAAAGTCCTTGCTGCAGTTTTATCAGAAGCCATAAAAGAAATGAGGTGAGTTCTCCAGGGATTCCATTTTATTAGGAGCCCCCACGGCCCTACTAGGAGTTCATCTTGTTAAGGCTCCTGTAAGTCAATTGCCTCTCTATTAAGCATCTGCAGGGAAAACCATTTTGCAACTTTTAACAAGTGTGTGTGAGTGTGTGTGTGAGAGTGTGTGTGTGCATGAGCGTGCACAGGCACATACCTTTGAGCCAGTTTTTGACTTGTGACAATTGCTTGGAAAAATCCCTGCAGCTTTCTTAGCAAGATTTTGCAATTAATTTACCATTGCCTTCCTTGGGTTGAAAGAGACTGGCCCAAGGTCACCAGATCTGGCCTGATGCCTTCACCACTACAATAAATTGCTCTCTTTTCTTACTTGATTTTTCTTAATTTATTAGCAATTTACAGAAATATTTATCCCTGCAGTTTACAGACATCTTGGTTCATTTACTGCATTTTCTCTCCTGGTAGTACTCAATGCATCCATCTCTAGATGTGCTTTTTCAAGAGGCAACTGGACTTTCTGGGGTGTTTTTTTTTAAAGGAGATTTTGCTTCTCATCCAAGAAGCTTCTTCAGTTCTCAGAAGCTTCTTGGATGAGAAGCAAAAGTCTCCAAAGAAAAACCAGAAAGTCCATTTGCCTCTTGAAAAAGCATCTTTGGAACAACCATGACCTGGATGACTGAGAATCTCCATAGACATCTGTCTCCAGACAAAAACGTAAGTCTGTCCTCTCTCTCTCTCTCTCTCTCTCTCTCTCTCTCTCTCTCTCTCTCTCCCTCCCTCCCTCCCTCCCTCCCTCCCTCCCTCCCTCTCTCCTCCTCTCCCTCTCCCTCTCCCTCCCCCCCTCTCTCTCCCTCTCTCCTCTCTCCCTCTCCTCAACAATCCAGTGATTGTTGGGTTAAGAGAGAGTGACTGGCCCAAGGTCATCCAGTTAGTTTTCATATCTAAGCTTAAACCAGAACTCACAATCTCTTGGTTTCTCTTAACCAATACAACAAACTGGCTCTATGCATTTAAACTGGAATTTTTGGTCATCGTATATTTATCTTTTTAATTATTTGTTAGCTGCCCACAGTAAGCAAACAAACAAACAAACAAATATTGAGTAAGGCTATACCCAGATGGGTCAAATTTGAAATTTGAACAGGAATGTCATTGTGAACTACAGATGAATTATAGAGATTAAGGACATCTTTGATCTTGGTGTAGTTTAATGGTTAGAATACTTGACCAAGATGGAGAAAATTTAGTTTCAATCTCAAATATAATACAAAATTTCAATAAAGCATATGAATGTAGAATAGTCACTATTTTGCTATCAAATGCCTTCTTATGTTCATAGATAGAGTAAAATGGTGGGGGAGGGGAACGGACCCTGTTTGGAGGGAAGCAGAATATCTATAGCCTGGATTAGGATATAATCTTTTGGCAAATAAGTAAAAGCAACCAAGATTATAGGGAAGAATTCACATGAAAAAGACCATTATATGCATACCGGGCATGCCAAATTCATGGTCTCTACATACATTGCTGAATTACAATTCCTATGAGTCTCAACAATTTAGCTATTGTAAAAGAATATTGGAAAATATAATATAATTGGAAAGTGTCATATATTGCTGCTCCTGGCATACATAGATACCTGTGCATCAGATCCAAGGTAGGAGCATGCAAAAACTTGGTACGTCAATAATCTGTTGACTCTAAATGTATCAATACAGTAGAGCTTTCACTCTAGAAAATGACGCCCAAAGGACACAAAAAGGGTGGTTTCCTTTAAGTAAAAATACAACAAATGTCAATAAAATTATACAAGCATCTTTACAGAAACACTGTACTGGCATGACTAGCACTGAAGATGTTATCCAGTTTGGATAATGAAACATCTGCAAGAAAACAACCAAGCTTAGAAAGCAGCAAGGACCCCTCAGTTCAACCCTCAGCTACAACTATTCTCCTTTATTAGAAAGATTGGAATCAGAAATACTAGTGTTCCACCCACTCCCTGCACACATGCACACATACACACACTAATTCTAAAAAGATTTTAGCCATCTGGCAAACTTTCTGAGAATAATTTTGAGGTACAAAGCAGGAAGATATAATTATGATTTCCCTGAGTGATCTCTAAATGATCAGCATTTTGCAAATGGTGCAGCATACTTTACTTTTTGTTCTTTCTATTTAGACTGGTTACGGCTTCCCTTTGCACGCCCCACTGGCTTCTGCAATTTGAGCATTATATTTCAGAGCATTATGCTTTTGATCTCTTTATCTTTTATCTTCTATCTGTGCTTTTTTCTTTATTCTAGAGTGTGTCCCTTTTGTTCCAAGAATGATCAGCAGGAATAATGTATTACATTTCCTCAAGTCCTTACTTTTGTAATTTTCTTCCTACTGAAAATTGGTCTGATACTCTTTGTCCTTGTTTAAATGACTTTGTAAGATCTATGTTTTTCTCAGGTTTTCTTTGACTGGTTTTTACCCCCTTTTTATTGTTAAGCACATTTATTGAAATTTCTCGCACTTTCCATTTCCACCTTTTCTTTGTGATTAATGCCATCTTTAACGCTTTTGTTTTCTCCTGATTTTACAGTCCCTAAAGCAGGAATTGTTGTTATAATTATTATAGAAGAAGAAGAAAGAAGAAGAGAGGAGGAGGAGGAGGAGGAGGAGGAGGAGGAGGAGGAGGAGGAGGAGGAGGAGGAGGAGGAGGGGAGGAGGAAAAATACCTGATCATTTTAAGTAATATATATATTCAGGATCCAAAAGAATATATTGGAAAGAGTGAATACTAGGAACATGTATTAAGCTATACATCATATTGAGCGCAGAGGCCTTGTTTTGAGATAGGTGACTATAGCTGCAGTTTTAGAACAGAGCACAAGGGAAGATAATCTATTGGGCTAAGTTCTGAATCCAACTGACCAGAAACTATTAGAAAAGACCTTTTCAGCCAGTGTGTAAAAGATAAATTGCTGAAAGCATTTAATAAGATCATATGCAACTTTAGGAAAAAGACATTTGAACAAACTCAAGATGTCCTTACAATGAAACCGAAAGGGGTATTTGCAGCTTATTTTAAAGCACTACAGTGGCTCATTCACAATATATGTGAAAGAAGGGAATTGCAGGAGGAAGGTGCCTTAGAATTTGAAAGACCAACTAAAGAAGGGAAAATACGTCCTATATTACAGATGTTTTGATTAAATGAGAAGCAAAAGCATAAGATCTAGTAAAATAAATCTAGATTTTTTAACCTAATTGGTTTTTGGCATGGGGCTGAATATTGTTTCAAGAATTAACCTTTTGCATAGTCTTGCTGCCATATATAACCATTCTATATTTTCCTACAGTTTCCTCCATCTATTTTCCTTCCATTACTAGAAATAATCCATTAAGCAAGAGAAGCAGGAATGGAAGCCAAGTGGCTTGGATAGAGTTGGGGAAGCTAGGTGGAGCCCATCCTCTAAAAACCTGAATGGTGGGGAAATAAGCAAGGGCTACTTATGGAAGGCAACCTCTTTTGACCTATAAACAAGTGAGGTGGCTGCACAATGCAAGTCTTGTCTGGAACAGCAAAGCAGACCAAATGCAAGACAAGCCCTGCTTCCCACTGCCCTCCCCCCTCTCCTCTCGGCGGTATTTAATTCACAATACAAAAAAGATGAATGGAGAGGTACAGCTCTGTCTGCGGAAATGGGAAAAGCTGAGCTCCTCTTTAGAACTAGCCACTGAGAGAGCGGGATTTATTATTTACAGGGCGGGAGTCAGGAGTTTATTCATGGGGTGACCTTGGGCAAATTCCTTCTGCTGTCTTGGAATCTGCCTTACAGATTAATGCTGAGAATAGTGTGGAAGAAGGGAGGGAGGGAGGGAAGGAAGGAAGATAGGAAGGAAGGAAGATAAAAAGGAGAGAGGGAGGGAAGGAAGGAAGGAAAGAAGATAGGAAGGAAGGAAGATTGGAAGGAAGGAAGGAACTTTGCTATCTCTTTGCAAGGATCTTCCAGGCTCGGATGAAAGATAGGAGCGATCTTACAACTAGTCCCTGATTTTTTTAAAAATAGTGCTGGTTTTGGCATTGGGCCGTTTTTTTCTGCTGCACTGCTTTCCCCACCTCACCTCACCCCCTCCCGTTTCTCCGTGCCCTCAATGGCCGCCACCCCCATCCCCCCCCCCAAAAAAAACAAGTCTTGATTCTTGACCGGGTCTTGGTCTCTTTGCAAAGTGGCGCGCCTGGCCGAGCGACCCGCAGAACTGTGCGCGCCTCGTCGCACTTCTGCCGCTGCTGCTGCTGCTGTTGGCAGTGGTGGTGGCTGGCACGGGTCCAGCCTTATCCCGGTGTGCCATCCCCGCCCAGCACTGCAGCTCTGGTCATATGAGCACAAGCGAGGAGAAGGGCACTTTCCCCCTCCCCCTCCATCTGAAGTCTTCCCTTGCACTTTCTCTCCCGCTCTTTCCCCCAAACAGTTGCGAGGATGGCGATGGCTGACTTGTTCGCCGGCGAGGAGATCAAGAAGATGTTGAGAGCCTTTGCGGGTGAGCCTTCCCAACGGGGCAGGAAGGGATGGGAGCGGGAAGGTCCGGGTGGCTGGCAAAAGTGGAGCTCCAGGGAGGCGCGGCGGGGAGAAGGGAGAGAGGGCTGGGTGGCGCCCAGCCTAAGCGGGCACAGCCGGGACGAGTCCGGGGACGAGTCTCTGCGCCAACTTCCTTGAGTGGGAAGGAAAGCTTGTCCAAGGGGAGACGCTGGGAGGCTGCTGCTGCTATGCCGCGCTAGCGGAGACCGCATGTTTTATTTGCCCAAGGAAGAGAGTCCAAAGGAAGTTTCTGGCTTTACCCTTCACCCAGGGACGCGCTACATCTTGTGCACTGCAGCTTCCGCAAAGCCCGACTCTACCACCCCCGGACATGTAAAAGTTGCCCTGCCAACAAACCTGGAGAATGCGAGGTTGCTCCGTTTTTAGTAATATTCTCTTTTGTTTTCCAATCTTTCCAAGAGTTTCAATATCTTGTCATAGACTTGGTTAATTTTTATTTTATTTGCTTTCCAGAAGACAGCTTATTTTTAGGGGGGGGGGTCAATTACTTTCAATTAAGTCACTTACAAGGGCAGAATGAAGACATGCATGGTCAAATTTCCTTGCCACTTGCCATACTTATTTGATGTTGGCATCGAGTGGTTAGTTTTTGTCCCGAGATGGGGATTCTGGGCACAATAGATGCCCCATGGTGACCATGAGCTCAAGAGGCAGAAATGTCAGGTTAAAACACAACCAGGCCCAGGGTCAGCTTATTCTACTTTTGGGGGGGAGGGGAGGAAAGAATCCACAGAGGTCTGGTGCAAGAAAGAAGAATGGCAAGCTCCCACACATTGCCAGCTGCATCAGAAAGATTATTTCTCCTTAGCATGCAAACCAGATCTGCTGGATTTCCTTCGATCAAAGATGCAAGAGATCTCGTCTCCTGGCTTCTTCGATATCTTCCCACACTAATGTCTCAAATTCTCACTTCAGTGAACATGTCTTCGATGTATTATGTTCCTTTGATATTATACGTTTTACTACACTTTGGTAATACAATTATTATTCCTTGGTTTGCTTCTGTTGTATGAACTTTTAAGTCACACAATTCTCTGGGAAATTCCATTTAACTTCAGTGTGCCCAGACTGCAGATGGCTGTACCATTGTCAAGTAATACCATTGGGCATGGCTGAACATAGAACTGTCTGGTTTAGCATTATGAAGTCTGGTGCCCTTCAAATATATTAGACTGCATGGTCAACATTGTCTGTTTTTCCCCCTCCAAAATCTGGATTAGTTTACCGTAGAAGACAAATCTGGACTAGAAGTCTCATTCCAGCAAGCCACTGCTATTTCACCCAAGTGTTTTCAGGGCTCTTCACTTCTATGGGATTTTATTTTTCTCTGTATTAGTTATATCCCACCTTTATTTATTTTTACAGTTCAGGGTATGTACATAATGTTCCTTTTTCCTGCTTTTCACCACAACAACAATCCTGTGAGGTAGGTTGAGTTGAAGGGAGTGACTGATCCAAAGCCATCCGCAAGGCTAGAACTTAACAGTCTTACAGTTTTGGTCCGGCAACTTAAAGCACTGCCCCAAACCAGCTCTCTGGAATTGTCACTCTCTCAAACCATCTGCTATCTTATGGTCACGACAGGAATGAGCAGACATCAAACTTACAAAATCCACTTCATTAAAAAAAAGACCCCTATGATCTATAAATCAACTCCAAATAAAAGCATAGCAGCTTCATGGCTGGACAGATGCTTGCGATTAAAAAAAAATTCCTTAATCCATGAATTTATTTTCAGCAACACAACTGAATTCAGAGTTTAGTTATGGAATGATTTTTCTTCATCCCCTAAATTGGGAAAGAGGAGTCTGTTTCATTTTGAGAGGCAGAAATCTGATCATTCCACCAGAGAAAGAGAAATGGGCTTCCATTGTCCAGTTGTGGGATAATGTATGCTTCTCTGTGTATATTTGCTTAATGCAAGTAACAGGCTAAATGGTATCCTTCCCCCTTTTTAGTTAAACACTGCAATTTTTGTGTGATTTTTTTTTGCTGTGACCTTGGGTAAATGCCCTGAATGAAACAGTAGCAATCGCACAAGGAAAGTGTGCCATAGAACAGATTCCTCCAGGAGTGGACTGATTTCCAACTCACATCTTCCTCCTCTTTCTGTTCATTGATTTCCTCTAAATTTACATGCAGTGCCAGAAAAAGAAATTTGTCCAAATGAAAGACATTGCCAATCAGAGCACCTCTTAAAGGCCCTGGATCAGATTTCCCCATTACCTCTCCTGGATGTAAAAACCAAGGTGACAATTATTTCAGTATTTAAACTGAGCCATTTAAACTCTTGAGGATTATATCAACATTATTAATGTTCTTACTGTTGTTGTGTGAGGTGTGTGCATAAGAGAGAGGGGGGAGGGAGAGACAAGCTCATGTCATGGCTGTGATATAGTACAAAGCCTGTTTTATAGCAGTCTCCTAAATAGTATCTCACCACCTCTATGCACACCGTGAGATAATTTATACAAAATGTACACTGGAGAAAACCTTAAGCAAATAGCTATTTGTCAACCCCCTTTAATTCTAGCCTTCCCTCCTGTTTAGGATGTAGACAGCAATTTTGAAATATGGAAATTAAGGAAACAGTCTTCTGCACTCTTGATTGACAATGGGAAATTCTCCCAGGACTTTTTTTTTCTGCTACAGAATGATGGTTAAAATATCTGTTGCCTTGTCTTCCCTTCTCTTAGGACTCATAATATGCTGATTTAATAGAACATTTCTTACTTTCTTATTTTCTTGCAATGACTACGTCTTTTCTTGTAGAACTCTGGACATCCAGTGGACTTCAGAAAAACCCCTTTCTTGTTCTCTGGGCTATAACCAGGCCACTGAACTGCTAGATCCTATATCCGTCCATTTCCCCCCCCCCCAAAAAAAAACCCTTAAATTCTTGGATTACAGTTTAAAGTACTTCTTTCTTTACAACCTGAAGTGTCTGGAATCTTTTGTGTGAAACTGTGTGAATATCATGCAATCATGAATATATTAATCTCCTGTGTTACATCTAGTTTAGTCCTCATTTGCAAATGTTCACACATAGCTCTATTAGGCAGCTGGGACATATCTGTAGAGTGCAAGGGGAGGGGAGAGAGAGACAGAGAGATGACAGACAGAGAAAGATGAAGAGAAGTGATGATTATCTTTCAGCATCTTAGGCTGGATTCCCGATCAGGTCCTAAAATGTAACTGAAAGCAAGTAAGATGACCTGGATGACTTTGGGTTAGTCAGCCTCTTTTGGCACAGCCCACCTCTCAGGATTCTTGCAGTGGGGGACATAGGAGACTAAAGCATTAATTATGGTACCTTGGGTTTTATAAAATAAAGATGGAATATAAACCTATTAAAAATTATAACAACATTACTACTGGCTTTGGACTTAGTGGGAAAGCACTTGTGGTACTTAAGAAGTAAGCAAAAAATAAAACAAAAAGATAAAACATTGGCTGTAAATACCATGAAGCAGGGATCTTCACTGCAAATGGTACGGTACAATTACCGTGTTGGCGCAGTGGTTAGAATACGGTATTGCAGGTTAATTTCGCTGACAGCAGTTCGGCAGTTCAATTCTTACCGACTCAAGGTTGATTCAGCCTTCCATCCAGTGGTGGGTTCTGGCAGCCACTACTGCTGGTTTGCTCAGGGATATGCTGCACAAGCATTCACAGTACAACAAAAATTGCTATGCGCATGCACAGAAGCAAAAAACAACATGGCGGCACCTATGGCAGCACCTGGAAAATCGGTTTGGGCCTGGCAGGCCTGGATCACTGCTGGTTCAAGCAACCCAGGCTGCCAAGCTACTACTGGTTTGGCCGAACCCAAACCAGTGGTGGTAAGAACCCACCACTGCTTCCATCCTTCTAGGGTCAGTAAAATGAGGACCCATATTGTTGAAGGCAATAAGCTGACTCTGTAAACCACTTAGAGAGGGCTGTAAAGCACTGTGAAGCAGTATATAAGTTTGCTATCGCTATGTAAATAATTCAGAATAACAATACATATATGCCTGGTCAATAGAATAGAATAGGATTCTTTATTGCCCAAGTGTGATTGGACACACAAGGAATTTGAGAGCATATGCTCTCAGTGTACATAAAGAAAAAATAAAATATATTCATCAAGAATCATAAGATGCGACACTTAGTGATAGTCAGAGGATACTAATAAGCAATCAAATCATTCTAGGAAACAATAAAAACAATATAAGTTGTAAAGATATAAGCAACATGGATATAGCCATAAGTGGGAAGAGATAGGTACTAGTAAGGATGAGAAGAAGAATAGTAATACAGTCTTAGTAATTAATTTGACAGTGTTGTGGGAATTAGTTGTTTGGCAGAATGATGATATTTGGGACAAAACTGTCCTTGTGTCTTCTTGTTTTGATGTGCAGCGCCCTATAGCGAATAGATCATGGATTCTTACCATTCCCGTTTTAACACTGTCTTAACTCTCTTCCTTCTTAAAAACTAAAGTTACATTTGCATCCTTTTCAGTTTCATGTTCCCTACTGTGCTTTTCAAAATACCACAAAAATAGTCTTATTGTCTCCATTATGGTTGTGTAGTGCTGCACCAAAAATTTAGAGATGGTGCCTCAATCAAGGCAGAAGATGAAAATAGTATCCAATAGACAACAGCAATTCTTTAAAGCAACTACATCATTTCCTAGGATTGTGACGTTGCCCTCTGTGGTTGTGGTCTGATCTTTGGGAAAGACATGGCTGTTTTATAGAACTGAAGATATGTGTTATCTTCATAATCCTGTGGGCACTAAAGCACCCTTTTGGAATAGCAATAGCACTTAGACTTAGTGCTTTATAGCCCTCTCTAAGCAGTTTACAGAGTCAACCTATTGCCCCAACAATCTGGGTCCTTGTTTTACCAACCTCGGAAGGATGGAAAGCTAGTCAATCTTGATCCTGGTGAGATTTGGTCTGCCAAATTGCAGGCAGCCAGCAGTTATAGCCTTCAGTACTGCATTCTAACCACTGTGCCACCACGGCTCTTTGAATCACATCCAAAGTCTACTCCCTGATATTCATAGGTTCATTTTCCCAATTGCAGTGTCAATTGGCATGAGGATGTAACTGCAAGCTAATGGTCTCTTTTGTTCACATATTGCTGGCCACATCTAATTTGTAAGGTAATCAATTTGCAGTCATCCCTTAGCAGTCCCAATTAAAAGCAGTTTTATTTCATATAAAGTGACAAGGTCCTGCCATAATAAGATAGGTACAATCCATGCCTGTGTTCAAAGCAATTAGATAAGAAGTCTTGTTTCTGGAGTTGTCAAAGTGTGTATCTATCTACGTGCATCTATATGGTCGTCTATTCACTATCTAGTCCATGATGCTTTCCAAGGGAATATTCAAGCATTTTGTGCTATGTAAAGTACTAGATACTCCTAAAAATAAATAAAACAAGGAAGAAAAGCAAGGAGCAAAGTGAATCTGTACAAGCTAGAAAGCAGGAGATGGTGAGTTCAAGTCCTACCTTAGTCATGAAAGCCAACTGGGTGACTTTGGGCCAATCACTCTCACTCTCAACCACACCTACCTCAAAGGGTTGTTGTTATGAGGAAATAAGAGGAGGAAGGTGGTTGAACGTGTTCACTATCTTGAGTTATTTGTAAAAATAATAAAAATAGGACACAGATGAACAATAGAATAAAAATAAATAAATAAATAAAATGTGTCAGATTACACACAGCAGCATCAATTTTGCTAGTTACAATCACCTATTTTTTGCATTCTTCCTGCCAACAGATGACCTTGATTTGGTGATGTCTCACACTATTGAGTTAAAGTACTATCCATCTATCCATTCATCTATCCATCCATGAATCATAAACTTTGTTGCTTGCATTGCCAATCCCTACCCTGTCTCCACTGCATCTGTTTCAAATCACTGCCAAATTCTATTTGGTTATTTATGAGCATAGCAATCATTAAAGGCAAGGTTAACATTATTTGCTTTATCTTGCTTGCTTCCTGTTTCAGCCAGTGGGAAAAAGATACATCAGGGCACACTAAGAGGAATGGGATTGGTTTGCCTTCAAGACTTTGTGTAGGCTAGTCCAGTCTAGCTTTTCTACCATTTTTGCACAAGTTGGGTACCGGGAGGGAGGGAGGGAGGGAGGGAGGGAGGGAGGGAGGGAGGAAGGAAGGAAGGAAGGAAGGAAGGAAGGAAGGAAGGAAGGAAGGAGAAACCCCTTGAAAATAGGAAGGTAGGGCAAAAGCAGAGAGAGAATGCTGGATAGTGACTACAGGGAAGATGATTAGCTTGCACTTTCCAGTACTCCCCAAATATATTTATCATCACTTCTGGCAGTCGGATAGGGTTTTCTAGAGTTATGCTCTGCTGTAATATCCTTACAATACCAGCAAAATCATATCAGCCATCACTTCCTTCTCTTTTCTCTTGAATACATGTTCCACCATAGGGTTGCTATTGCTCAGCAGTGGAAGCAATAGATCAGAGATGCGAGAAATGGGCTGCCACAAAGAAGGAGGAGTCAAGGTATTCTCCAAAGCATCTGAGGGTAGGACAAGAAGCAATGGGTGGAAACTAATCAAGGAGAAAAGCAACCTAGAACTAAGGAGAAATTTCCTGACAGAACAATTAATCAGTGGAACAATTTGCTTCCAGAAGTTGTAAATCCTCCAACACTGGATGTTTTTAAGAGATTGGATAACCACTTGTCTGAAGTGGTGTAGGGTTTCCCGTCTAAGCAGTGGGTTGGACTAGAAGACCTCCAAGGTCCCTTCCAACTCTGTTATTCTATTCTATTCTATTCTATTCTATTCCATTCCATTCCTATTCCTATTTCTAAATTTCTTGTTCATTATATATGATCTATATGATCCCTGTATAGGTAGGTATACCATATCTTCACAAAGTTCTGTCCTCAGTCAACATGTTATTTACATAAATCTTATTTATATAAATGTCTCTATTTACATAAATCTCATCAGCCAGATAGTGTTTCTCTCTCTGATTCTCCGAAGACGTGCATGGATGGATCCCATTTTCAAACACTATAGTCACAGAATGGGACAACTCACCGTGGTCAACTCTCCGCAGCCAACTCACCATGGGCCAACTAACAATGGCCAACTTGCCATGGGACAACAATTACCCCCATATATAAAAAATGGTGGAAATGAAGAAAGGATGCCAAGGGAGAGACTAAATGAAATGTGAATGACAAAAATTAAAATAGTGTTTTAATTATTTTAAATAATTAAATTGAATTGCTGAATTGTCCTGTGACGAGTTGGGCGTGGTGAATGGTCCCACAGTGAGTTGGCTGTGGCGAATTGACTGTGGCAAGGCAGTTGTGACCATCGTGATGCCCAGGTTTCTGCAGGTATCCCCTAGCCTGCAGACCTCGGATCATTTGAGTAACACAGTGAAGTGAAGGAAGACAAGTGACACAGAGGTTTGGTTAAACTGCCCATTACTACCATCTGTCATGTGGAAATAACATGTTTTAAAACAGTGTTTAGTGTACTGTATTTTTATTTACTACTGTTTACGTTGTTTGACAGCTGCTTTGGGAAGATTGATGTCCTCAAAAGAAGATCAATCTATCAATCAATAACAAAAAAAACCAAACAACTCAAGGGCGAAGTGAAGGCACAGGGTGTAGTACAAGTTAATGTTTGGCTACCATAGATTAACAGGGCTCTCTTCTTACTGTGTGTGTGCGTGCATGCGTGTGTGCATGCATGCATGCATGCATATAGATTGGATTTCTGCAATCTGTATGAGAAGCTGCAGTCCTAACGTATCTGTAAGAAACTTGAATAAGTAAAGCTGAGATAGGTACTAACAGCTGGTCAGTTTTGATTACAATGTTATTTACATTTGGAGGATGAACTATCTCCACTGAGAAGTATTCCATTTACAATTATTTGCTCCAACTAAGATTCCACTCATTGGCATAGTTAAATCACCTAACTTTGCTTCCCCCCAAAAAAAGAAAATATTGAACAATCATGCATCAATTAATTGCTCCTATACTGTGACAATGAATGGACCATGTCTTCTACAAAAAGGGGAAAAAATTGCTCATGCAAACTGAATTCTGTTCATCTTCCTGCAGCTACCAATTCTTTTGACTACAAGAAATTCTTTGAGATGTTGGGATTGAAAAATAAAAGCCTCCAAGAACTGAAAATGTTTTTTAGCATTCTGGATACAGATAAAAATGGTTATCTTGAACCCGGTGAAATACGGTAAGCAAAGATTAATATTCCTTTCATAACATGTACCAATTGAAATGTGCTATATGCTAGTAATGTGGAATGCAGATTGATATTTTTGACGCTGTTTGGCGACTATCAGAAAAATGCAGGCAGAGTTGATAATCTCCCATAATTCTAGCCATACTGAAAGTATAGCTATCTATACTACTCTCTGTTACTAATAAATCAGATGTAATATTCTCATTAAATAAATAAAATCAGAACAGAATCTGAATTTAAAATTCTGAACTAAATTAAAATGTTATTTCTAATACAAATTCTAACGAATGTAGAATGAATTCTGCTGTTGATCACAATTTTCTATTTCTTAAACTACCGTAATTAACTAAATTAACTACACATGTTTGCATATTGGTTTTTAACTTGTTTTTTTTTACCTGTTATGAACCACCAAGAATTACTTACATGAAATGGGCAGACATAAAATCAAATAAATCAAAATAATGTTTTTTCCCTGCAGCCCATCAAACAGGTAAAATCTATTATTTATTTGTGTTGACTTTTCAGACATTTCTCATGATGTTGAACTAAAATCTATTCTCCTGAAACTTAACTCCATTAAATCTATTCTGGTTTTAAGTCCATTAAGAGTCCATCTACTCTTTTCTGTGGAAAAACTCTGTAGGGCAGCTTCAAGCCAATAGAGCTTGAATTACAGATACTGAGAATGGCTCGAAATAACCACTATAGCATCTGAAATTGTGTTTTTTCTAGTTGCATTCTCTTCCTTGTTAAGTACCTCACATGTGACAATGTCCTTTCCTAGGCAAATTTAAGGTCATTCATTCAAGGTTTTCCCCCTCTAGTCTTGTACTAGAATACAAACATAAAATAAAGAGAAAGCACGTAAATCTAGACAAGTCAGAGAGGAAGATGTTAAAGGTGATCTAGTCATCTAGTCACAAACTGAAGAATATTCCTGGATTAGTGTATTCTCATGTTTAAGTCATTCACTTACTTAACTCCTAGTCAAGTAAGTGAATGACTTAAACATGAGAATACACTAATCCAGGAATATTCTTCAGTTTGTGAATGCAGCAGAAGTATACTTTCCCATCAAACCGCTTTGCATTCTGCTGTAATCCACTCCACTAAAGAACCAAAGTTCCTTTTCTAAAAGGCAACTGGACTTCCTTGGTTTTTTTCCCTTGAAGATGTTTTGCTTCTCATCCAAGAAGCTTCTTCAGTTCATGATTAACTGAATGGATGAGAAGTGAAACATTTTCAAGCAAAAACCAAAAAAGGTCACTTGGAAAAGCACCTTTGGGACAACCATGATCTGGATGATTGAGAATCTCTATAGCAGTGTTTCTCAACCTTGGCTACTTGAAGATGTCTGGACTTCAACTCCCAGAATTCCCCAGCCAGCGAATGCTGGGAGTTGAAGTCCAGACATCTTCAAGTAGCCAAGGTTGAGAAACACTGCTCTATAGACATTCCACTTGAATATCAATTTTCCACAAAGATGACCTTCAGAACAATTTAGAAATTTGAGGTGATCCAAAATGGAGGAGGGTGCTCTTTATTGGGTGCTGACTTCTGCAAGCACAAAAGCATTTGTCCTATAAAATTCAGTCGTTGCCATTAGTCCCAGGGTGGTCAATCATTAAAGTCCTCTGTGCTTTATGTCTTACACACTGAAGAACCTGTTTCATTCCTTATATGACTTCCCTCCTCAATAAGCTACGATGTAGAGAAATATTTTTTTCTTGGAAACTAGACTAGACAGATGAGATGTATTTTAAAAATCAATTTCATTCTATGACTAAGCCTGCATTTAGAATACAGTGCCTATACCTGCCTACTAGATATGTTACACTGAACCCTTTAATTTGCGTGGATTTTTTTTTAAAAAAATACAATTTGTTTCTTTCTGTTGTTCAATCATACGGATGTTACTGACTCTTAAGATCCAGATGAGATCAGTTTTTATATTTTTTTCAGTTTTCCCCCCAAAACTATTTTTACCATTTTTTGAAAGGAAATAAAATTTTATAGGTATATAACAAATATAAATGTTTATAAAACCATTACCTCTGGAAATAATTCTTCTGTTATTTTCCTTTCCATTCACAGGGTGATGTTGCAGATTTTTTCTCCCAATAGCAGGCGTCTCACTGAAAAAGAAACCCAGGAATTCATGGGTGCTGGAGATAAAGACCAGGATGGCAAAATAGGCATTGATGGTAAGTGTGCTGTCCTGGACTAATCACCATTTGTACCAGAAGTTCAGAATTAAATAACCTGAACTAATAAGCATTATGCATTCAAAGACAGTGTTAAAATCATAAGGCTAGAAGGGGCTGTTCAGGCCATGAAGTCTTGCTCAGTCCAGAAATCCAAATTATAGTATCCCCCAAATATTATAATTTAGATTTCAGGGTATTTGAACAGATGCAATGAAAGGATTTGACCCCTCTCTCATATAATGGTTCTACTATCAAGCCGCTTCTGTGTCAGTAGATATGTGTCAGTTCAGTTTTATCAATTATTTTAGTCAACAAAATGTTACTCTAATCTCATTTTCTCAAGACTAAATATTAGGCCTGCAAGGGACAAGACAGATTGGTTTGTGATGAACCACTTTGTACCAGAGACAATGCAATTCCCTCTGAGATAACACAATTTCTTTCAAAGAGGCACCTCATGTCAACTCACAAATCTTCCTGACCTCATGCTCTCCAGAAATGTTAGGATTACAACTCCCAAAATTCCTAATCAGCAACGGCAGCCACAGATGGCTGGGAATGAAATAGAAATAGAAATAGAAAAACATAAGAAACTGCTTTGTAAGTTTCATCCTTGATCTAACTAGCCTAGTACAATGGGACCTTGGGTGCCAACCAGGACTTTGGTCGGCACCCGATTAGTTTGTGACCAGAAGCAAGACTGACTGTGCATGCGCGCGCACAAAAAAAATGGTGCAGAAGGTGAAATTGCTGCGGCAGGGAAAATCGCCGCAGCTGTGTTTATTCGTCACCCATGGATGTGTTCGTGACCTGAATGCAACATTTAGCAGATTTTTCGGTCAGCACCCAAATTGTTTGTGGTCTGAGCTGTTTGGAACCCGAGGTCCTACTGTATAGTCAACACTAACTCAGACCTGGTGTTGCTAGATGGATTGATGTTTTCCCACTCCTATCTGGACAGTGTAGAAATTAAATATGAGACAACTTTCTGCACAGGAAATGCGTGATATATCACTTACCCTAGTGGTGGGTTCCTGCCGGCCTTATTACTGGTTCAGCACCCAAAAATTTTTGCGTGCATGCACATTTGCACTCAAAAAGGTCTGTGCATGCGCACAACATTAAAAAAGAAAAAAAATTACATTTTTTCAATGAAGATTGTTCTGTGCATGTGCAGAACAGAAAATCAAGATGGCGCCTCCAAGGATCGAACTGGTACGGTCATATGTCCAGCCGAGTTACTACCTATTCAGCCGAACTGGTCCGAACCTGGAAGAACCCACCTCTGTCTTACCCTTGGTTGCTGTAAGACAGGGAAACCAACGAACTTGGTTGCGTCTGTCCTAGCTATCTCTTCTGTATATTAACCATTTATTTCCTTCTTGTTTTTATCATTCCTTCAGAATTTATTGTCCTGGTGAATCAATCATAAAGGTTTGGAACCATCCGAGTCCTTATCTATCATTTACTACCTGATTCCACTTGTTTGTATGGGCCTCTTTAGTTCTCCACCTGTTCATCTATCTTGTTCTATACTTCAACTGTCCGCTGCAGTCCTGTAACACTGTAATTGTGCTGGAAATGCTCTTAAAATAATAAAGGTCACATCAATCTGGATTCTTGTCTCACTGTTTCTCTTATGTTATTTTGGCAGGAAGGGGAAGGGACACTGTGAGAGGATTGGGAAAACATTATTTCAGTAAAGGTATATTGCAAGTGGGCCTAATTTAATCTCATCATATCTTGTTATTGCTTTCTGGTAAAGCTGATTTCTTCTTCCAGAATATATACATATACGTGTTCATAGGAACTTTACAAATCTACAGTGATAGCAGTTACAAAACTTCATTTGACAGCCAATTCCTTTAAGTGAAATTGTCACAATACTTTACAATATTTTTTACCTGTTTTGGATTTTGCTGATTTATAAAAAATGATCGGTGACTATTTCCCCAATCATATGTTCAGGGAATTTTGCATGTCTGGAAGATACCTTATGCACAGCCTTTGCAACTATTTCAACCAAAGGCAGTCAGACAGTCAGTTCTAGAATGGAAAATGTCTAGCAGCAGTGCCAGTAAGTAGCTTGTATGGGAAACAAAATGATTCATACTACTTCCCAAAAATTCAGATGAACAGAAAAGAAACAGCTTTACTGAGATTTTTGTGCAGCTAATACCATTCTTGCCTTAGGAGGGAAATGCTGTAGAGTTTATCCTTCCAAAGCAACAGAATTTTATTCTAGATGTTATCCATTGCAAGAGAAGTTTTCATGTGAAACACAAACATTTTTCTTCCTCCTGAATCATTGCTGTTCTCTGCAGCAAATTTCTGACACTGTCAGAAATTTCTGACACTTATCAGAAACTGAGAAGTGCCTGTTATTTTCTGTAGATATTTATGCTCACAGCTGCTTGTGTCCTGATCACTTCCTGAATGGACTACTGTAATGTCTATGGAGATTCTCAGTCATCCAGGTGTTGGTGTTTTTCCAAGAGGCAACTCCACTTTCTGGTTTTTACTTGAAGACATTTTGCTTCTCATTCAAGAAGCTTCTTCAGCTTCAACTTTGCATGCCACACAATGCTGGCAAGCACTTGCAGTGGTGGGAATTTTACATGCCATGATTCAGCTGCCAATCTGTCACTTTTCTATTGCTGTAAACATTGTTAAACGTGAACTGTCTAGGTTAGAAATTAATTGTATTGTGACATTTTCATATTCCAATAGAAAACAATATATGAGCTCAGGGTTGAACTGTGGAAACCTTGGTGCTCTCTGAGCTTGGTTGTTTGCTTGCAGACATTTCATTAGCCAATTGGATAACATCTGATGATCGGTATCACTACTTATGTTACTAAGTAGAAATAGAAAAACAGAGTTAGAAGGGACGTCAGAGGTCTTCTAGTCCAACCCACTTCAGAAAAATGATTATCCAATCTCTTCTTTAAAACTTCCAGTGTTGGAGCATTTACAACTTCTGGAAGCAAATTGTTCCACTGATTAATTATTCTAACCTGTGGTGAGATTCAGCCAGTTTGAACCTATTTGGGAGAATTAGCTGTTAACTTTCTAACCAGTTTGGAGAACCGGTTGTTGGAAAAAATCTCATTTTGTTTTTTCCCCCTATACAGGGCTAATCTTGTAAGGAAAGCAGGAAGGGAAAATTCTGGTGTTGTTACTAGCCTAATCTTTATTTCCCTGCTTACAGAAACTGCCTCTCCGGTTAACCCTTATTACATTGTAACAGCTAAGATGAAGTGCCCATCAATGTGAGTGACATTGAGTTGGCCACGCCCACCCAGTCACATGACCACCGAGCCACGCCTACCCAGCTAGTCATTAGGGCAGAGAACCGGTTGTTAAATTATTTGAATCCCACCACTGGTTCTAACTGTCAGGAAATTTCTCCTCAGTTCTAGGTCGCTTCTCTCATTGATTAGTTTCCACCCATTGCTTCTTGTCCTACCCTCAGGTGCTTTGGAGAATAGCTTGACTTCCTCTTCTTTGTGACAGCCCCTGAGATATCGGAACACTGTTATCATGTCACCCCTAGTCCTTCTTTTCATCAGACTAGACATACCCAGCAGTGGTGGGTTTCAAAAATTGTTCGAGCCTACTCTGTGGGTGTGGCCTCCTTTGTGGGAGTGGCTTGCCACCCATGTGACCAGATATGAAGATGCTGATGACACTTGTCAGAACCACCTTAAATTACCTCACACACAGCACTGGCATGCATAAGAATATGATGTAAAATTGTTTTTTAAAAGGCATCTTTGGTTTGCGTTAAAACAACTTCAACACACGCAATATTCTGATTGTACCACAAATGCAGTAGTCATCCTTACCTTTCACAGAGGCACTGAGTTTTATAAATATGAGCTTGATAGGGTGTAGAATAATCATATCCAAGGACCAGTGGTGGGTTTCAAAAAATTTTGGAACCTCTTCTGTAGATGTGGCCTGCTTTCCGGGTCCACTGGTGGAACCTCTTCTAACCGGTTCGGTAGATTTGATGAAACGATTCTACCGAATACGTGCGAACTGGTAGGAACCCACCTCTGATACCCAGTTCCAGCAACTGTAGGGTAATGAAACATCTGCAAGCAAATAACTAACCTCAGAGAGCACCAATGATTCCAGAGTTTTTGTATTTTCTGCAATTTGTATGCAGAGGTTCCCTGAGAGTTCAACATTATTTCATGGTTTCCTCTATGGCGAACAAATTGAGAAAAGCTGTTCTAGGGGGCTGTATGCAAAACCAAGGAACTATCAATTTGCTGGAAAACCAGGTAGACATGGTGCAGGCTTCTGCAGAGCTCTGAATAGGGAATAGGGAAAGCTTATGTGTTATATTAAAGGTGGGGAAAAATTTGAAATGATTTATCTTGATCTGACTTTTTTTCCACCTCAAAAATTGGCATTTTAACAGAGGTATGTAGATTTTTTTTTTATATCCACTGTAACTCTTTTCTACAATAATTCTAGAGACATTCAGGATATTATTGATGTTTTTCTATCACAAGATACTGGAAAAAAATCAAGCTACAACCTTGTAATAGTTTGGGTTACTGGGAATGTGGCCATTGAGAAGCACTGGTCACTGCAAATTTTGCAGAACAAATTAAGGTGAATGGAGTGGATAGGGATAAAGGAATCTGTCTTGCTGTCTGCACACCCATCTATCCGTTTGGGGAGGGAGGGTTAAGAAAGAAACTTCATATTTTTTCAGATTAAATAACATTGTATTTACATGTAAAATACATTCATCCAAAAATGGAAGATGTAAACATTAACATTACTTTAATGTCACCTACCACTACAATGTTCCTTCTCAATTATTTCTGCTGCCTCACCTTTGAGAAATACTACACATATTAGCATGTATTTTATTGAATACTATAGTTCACTTTCCATTAATTTTCAGCAATTAGTGGGATTTTATTTTTCATTTCAGTTCTCTTCTATGTAATTCTGGGACAGAAGGAGAAGGTATTAGGAAACAGTTTCTGGACTCTGTGGCACTAATATACATAGTACTAGGGCCATAATATATCCTCTAGTTTAAAATAATGGCTATGGATAAAGGGTTACCATGAATCAATATGTGACAAAAGTCATGTAGAATTCCATTGGATTGTCTGCCAAGAAATAATTGCACTGCCCAGCCAATTCATTTATCTGCCACCATATCTACGATGCCATATATGCACAATACAGAAGAGTTATCTGAATGTTAGCAGTGATATATAATACTGTTCAGAAATCATTCCCTGAAATAGGATGAAATCTATGGTGGAAACAGAGTTGTGTCACCACTGAATATTTTGATTTATATGATACATGTTCAAAAACCCAGATCACCTTCCTTCTCTCTAACCTCAGTAGATTACCTTGGGATCAAATAATTTTCAAATCAATGCAAATTGCCTTGAACTCCATGGAAGAATAACAAATAGAAATATGGTAAAAATTCAACAAGATATCACTTTCACAGTCATTTGTGAAATGGCTTATCTAAGCAATGGCATCAAAAGCACGCTAAATGTTGTTCTGTAATTATGTAATTTATTTTTCTCCATTGAGGATTGGGTTGTCACTGAATAATAGGCTATGAAAAACATCAATCTTTCCTAAAATATATTTCTAGTTTATAAATAAAGCAACAGAACAGAGAGAAAAGTCTTTCTGGCATTCATTTCATTTCAAGTTCTACATGTCGTAGGAATCATAGGAAGGGGAGATGGGAAGGATGTTAATTGGCTTTACCCTCCTCTGGATTGATTCATTGGTTCTTGATGTCAACATTTCAGCTGACAACCCAACGAAAGCAAGTACGGCTGAGACGATCCAATCTCTTTCTGCAAAAACTTTATTGAGTACATCATATCGGTACAGATGAGGGCAAAACAGAGGTGGATTGCCATTTTTTTTACTACTGGTTCAAGCGCACTTGCGCAACACTTCTGCACATGTGCAGAAGCATCTGGGTGGGCGAACAGAGCCTCCTGCCACCGCTACTACCGGTTTGGCCGAACTGGGAACAATTACCACTGGGGTAAAACCAGATCTAACCATTTCCCGTGCAAACCCTATTAAAGTTAAAGTCCAGGTCTTCCCTTCCCACTATTAAACCAAGTCACATTGTCCAATGGAGTTCCCCGGTATTGTTGTGAGAAAGTCTTTTGGCTTTGGTAAACATTTCCTTGGTTCTCACGACTGACGTCTTGATGTCTGGAAGCTACCGCATTTTTCGGCGTATAAGACACTTTTTCCCCTCTAAAAGAGGGTGAAAATTTGTGTGTCTTATAGACCGAATGTAGCCAAAAACGCGAGGCACAGAGGAGGCGATGGTCTGTGGCAATCCCTGCAGCCTGGAACAGCTGATTGGGGGCATTCTGGGAGGCCAAGCCACCCGCCAATCAGCTGCTCATACTGAATCAGGCTGCCATAATGTGCTGAAGCTGACCTGGCTGTTGGCTATTTGCTGCAAGGACATGTCAGAGTTTGCAGCAACAATCACATTCAGAAAGCACACACCAGTAACTGATTCAGCAGGATTCAATCACTACTCTTTATATATACTGTATTTTTCAGAGTATAAGATGCACCTTTTCCACCTCAAAAAGAGGGTGAAAATCTGGGTGCATCTTATACAATGAATACAGCATTTTTGCCTTACCAAAACTGCTCCTGGGAGGCTGGGGAGGGCAAAACCGAGCAAAAAATGACCCATTTTTGCTCATTTTTGCACTCCCCTGCCCAGCCTCCAGGAGCACACTACAAACCTCCCAAAGCCTCTGCGTGTCCTTTTTTTTTTTTTTTTGTGCAAAAAAACACAGTTTTTGCAAAAAAAACAGGTCGTTTTTTGCTTGTTTTTGCTAGCCAGATGAATACCATGGATGCTGGTAGGCAGAGGTAGAATTTTTTTTCTTATTTTCCTCCCCAAAAACTAAGGTGCATCTTATACTCTGGTACATCTTATAGTCTGAAAAATATGATAAGTTCTATCTCCCCTTTCCCTCTCCCCATAGTCGGTTGGCAAGCTGAGAAGCAATAGTAGTTGCAACCGCAAAAGCGCCTTTTGAAGCTTGACACTTGATACCTTGGATGGATCTCTCCTGGAAGGAAGGGAATCTGCTATCCTCCTCCTTTTCTGGAGTCTATTCTATTTCTGAAGAGTCTACATATAACTTCATTCTGTGACTGTATAATTCTAAAACGAGAGCGAAATATAGGTGAATATCTACACTCTCTGTTGCACATGTTCACCATATGACACATGAGATGATGTAGCATGGAAACCTATATGTTCTCTTGCCACAATTCAAATCAATAGAAAGGGGACCATTAAAAGCATTGAACTTTCTTTTTCCTGTGGCACATAAAAAGCAGGCTAAAGCAAAAGAATTCACTTTGAAAATGCAATGGAGATTTTTAAAAAAAATAAGATCTTTGATTGGGAAAAAAAAAAAAGAACTCCGTGTCAGGTAAGTCTCCATGAAAACAGTCTTCCACAAGTCCACCTCCTCTGAGAAGTCCTTTTTCTGGCCTTATTCCGTTCAGAAAACAGACTCTCTAGAGACAAGCTTACCCAAAACTATGTCTTCCTGATGCAGCATAAGCCACTGAATGCCCTAATATTCTGCCTTAGAGGAAAGGAAATACCAATATGTCATTGGGCTAATGCAACTCACAGCCAAATTGTTCCTTGTGCCAATTGGAAGCCCTTCGCTCCAGTGAGTACGTGCGGCAGTCGTATATGCTGCACGCACACACTCCTTTTCAGGATTGGTTCAGCTGGCTTCTATCTAACAGAGTATCTACATCACAGATGTAGATACTACTCATACATCCCAAATGCTGACACAGATCAGCGTACGGCTATCTTGGACAGGTTCGTGCAACGCTGAGGCCCTGTTGGGCCACTTTAACATCTAATCCACACACTGCCTCAAAAATCGGAGATGATCACCCCTTAGTTCTTTAGGCTGACACATACCAGCAGCTTTCCTCTCTCTCCTGTGATCAAGACTGACATCTCAGGTTTTGAAAACTAAATCTCATTTTCTCAATACAGGATTGTGAATTCAGAAAGTGTCTTAAAGCATCTTTTTCTCAGCAACCACTGACCTCCCATGGCCAAAAGGTGGCACTGCATTATCTTTAAGTCAAATTATTGGCCTTTGGCAATAATTAACAGTACAATGTAAAATGCTTACAATCAACAAGCCTAGGTTAAATTGTTAACGCAGTTGGTGTTTTTATCCCCATTCCCTATGGACAATTCTAGAGAGCGTCATCTTTCTCCCATAGCAATAAATAGGTTCTGCCTGAGTGCAGTCCAACTGAGCAGAACGTTTACAATAATAACAAACACAGAGATTACCTTTATCTTTCTTACTTTGCCGGAGGTATTGAAAACAGCTGATTTTTCCTGAGTCATACTGAAGTTTGTTCTAAGTCCAGCATCATCAATCATGACTAGCAGCAATTTCAAGGGAGCCAGTGAGGTTAAGGCATTTTCCCATCCTGCTATCTGAGATCAGAACTGGCATAAAGTTGAACATATAGCAGGAATGGGTATTGAGTTGTGGAGTGTTTTTTAAGGTAACTCTTGTTCATTAATTTTAAGGCAATAATTAGGTGAAGCAGTGTTATGCCAAACTCAGCATTATTTGGATTCCTTCCCTTTAAAATCATGGCAATGGGATAGGTTAGTAATAAAGCATGATTTTACATTTCTTGTAATAATATGCAAGGGAGAAAAACCAGTCCCTCACAAGCTGTTTCTGGTTTCTTTAAAGATCTCTTAATTTGATGGAGAAAATCCGAATAAAAGCTGGTCTTTCTTATATTTTAGAAAATATTTTATTGGTGAAATATAACAACTACAACAGGAACAAAATGCAATGGTGACAATATAAAAATCCTACATGCACCATCATGATTAAAATAAAGAGAAAAGAAAACTAATACTATAGAAATCAGGTAGTATTGATTTGTATCAATACGGGATTCTTTTAACAATATTCAGTATGGATCAAATTGTTACTTTTTACGGTAGCTACCAGCATTAATGGGAGCAGGTAGACAGAAAATCTAGGTCTCCTTTGCACGCATGCCCAATCTGAATTGCAATATTGCCCAATTGTTTGATATCACATGTGTGCATAATGTTCTGACCTGGGTCTTCGCAGAAGCAAGAAACAGACTCCTCGCAAAGAAAAAATCCTCTTTAATTACGCCTTGGGATTTGACTGAATTCACCAACAGAAAGTCCAGGCAAGAGTCCTAAGAAGAGTTAACTGAAGCAATAGTCCTTATCAGCTTGTTAAGATAAATGCAAGATTGTGAGCTCCCAGCCAGAAGGCTGCAAATTAAGTCAAAGAAATAGACAAACCTCAGTTCCAGCAAGGCAGTCTTTGTCCCATGAAACATACAAGGAGCAAACTTTCTAGAAATACAGTTGTCTGCTACAACCACTCCTCCCTTTTCCTCCTATTTATTCCCCAGTCAGGGAGGGGCTATTCAGCATCCATGTTTGTTTTCCTTCCCGAGCGGACTCATTGTCCTCCATTGTTCACCTCTCCTATCAGCTCTGCACATCCGCACATCTGGAACAGGCCGCAGCTGTTCTTCATTTCTGACTCCAAAGGCAGCTGCCTCTCCAGTGGCTGGGAAATGCTGGACAGCCCTGGGTTTATCTCTGTGTCTGACGCTGAGCATCCATCAGAGCTCCAGAACTGGCCCAAGTTCTTTCCCAACCATCATCCGAGTTTGCCGCCAGCTCTGCTGGCAGGTGGTGGGCCACAACACATAGTAGGAGACAATAGTGCACACATATTGTTAATAGAGGAGGTTCGTCCTTTCGGAAAGCTGCCTCTGGAAGTGAGACAGGGCACTCATGTAATAGTGGTGAGGAAACTGTTCTTCTCTGCTGTCTATTTTTTATGGATAATCTGGTTTCATACAGTAACAACAGTCTGAAGTCTTAAACATATAGCCCTGTTGTTTGGCTGCTGATCCTTCCCTAGTACCCTAGACCAGGGGTGTCAAACTCACGGCGTCATGTGACATATTTTTCCCTTCGCTAAACCGGGTGTGGGTGTGACCAGCAGGGGGCACATCTGGTCCACAGTCTGTGAGTTTGACAGCCCTGCTCTAGACCATCCCTCTGCGGACTTGGGATATTACGCATACTTCTACTGAAAGTAATATAGAACTATAGCAGGACTGACTTCCACATCACTTTGCACAAACTTCTTAAGTAGGATTGATTCAGACCTGCAGCTAAGTTTATAGGATAATAATTATTCATTAATCAAGTTATGCCTATAAATATATAAATTAGCTCCATACAACTTTCATTTGATTTTTTTTTCAATGGCTCTAAATTGTGGTGTTATTATTTGTTCCACACTGGTCAATAACAGGTTGATTTGTCCTTTTTAAAAGTCAATTTATAATCAATATTCTTGAAATTAACCTGATAGAAAAGACATTACAGCGAGCATTAATTAAAGCAGTATAAGCCTGGGACTATGGTACAATGCATTTCCTAGACCCTACTGAGCATACACATATCACATGGCTTGTCTATGAGATTATTTAAGGACAGCATTGATTCAGATAAATGCTCCCTTGCCACTGCCATCCACATAGCAAGACACCTGCCCTACCTGTCATATATATGATCCATCTGGCACACTATATTGAAAAGCAAAGCAGGTAGTCCTTGAAACACAGTCAAGAAAAACTCTTGGTTTTTCTTGGGCTTGCCAGAGCTGACACCATGCTTATCTTCTAGTGGAAAGAAAGCAATAGGGAAAAAAATAACATGTCCAGATGATTAAGCAGAAAGGTGCAACACAGCATTCATTATGAGATAAAAAATAGAAAATCCACCCCACACACCCACTTCAGATCATACATCCAAGTTATCTGCACACTTTCAAGATAATCAGCTTGCTTCTTTATAAGTAGCAAAATTATTGTCTCCCTGTTAACGGTCTCCCAAGCCCTCATACATTTTCATGAAATGTTTACAAAGAAGGAGAAATGGTATTTGGAGGCATCATTCAGTATTATATTCAGTAATTACAACCTGCTATTGTAGAATTAGTAATCAATTTCTTTGGAAGATGCAGGCAGTTCTAAAAGAAATGTAGGTCAAACTTGCTCACACAGGGACTAAACTATATTCTGACTGTTAGGCACATAAATTAGGCATCGTACTTATTGCAATAATCTATTGATGTGTGATTATGCAAGAACAAGAGTTACGCTTGGCCTAGCAACCTAAACACAAAACTTGCAAATAATGGGGAGTGTGGAACCTGGAACTTTACCCTGAATATTATTTTCAATATTTTCCAGCTGTGAGAATCAGTATCTAATATAACAGAGTCATAGAGGGAAAATAATAAGAAAATTTATTCTATCCAGTGAACCAGATACCTCATAATTTTACTGAGGTAGAAATTTGCTGCTATTCCATTAGCTTTTGGATAATATGGACACATATCTTAACACCTGTGCAATGCACATAAAAAAGAAGCAGTGCCTGGCTGCATCTTGATTTTTTTTTCAAAATGCAGATACCCTCTTCCAAGCATAAAAATGAATGATTGTAGCATTGAATAAACAAATGTTAAACTAAATAAAAATTTATATCTTTATAATCTGATCCAAATGCCCTTTGGAATCCAATAAACCCTATTAGGCATTTGGGGTGGACTAGTAGAACAGAATTCCCTCTCTGCAGAGATCTGTTACAATGAACCCCACAGAAATAAGAGATTGTGCTATACATTTGTAAACCTGGTGATTTCTACTCCCCTGCAGAAATTTCTCCTATTGTTGTGTTCTAAATTTCATATCTCAAACAAAGAATGAAGACACATTAGAGAAACACTAAATAGCATTATTTCATTTGGCTGCTAAGATATGTTTCAATGCATCTACCTCCTTGTACCTGTCTAAATCAAAGGATGAATTACTAGTAAATGAAAATAAAGATTTTGTGCTATTGTCTTCCAAGTATTTTATTTTGCTGATACTTTTACAGTTGGCTGCTTGTCCTAACATTTGTGATTTACCGTACTCCAGCTTCAATTCATACTCACCAACTTTAGAATTCACATTGGATGGTTTTCTCATTAGAGAACGTTCTGGGCAGAAATGTGATCAGAATTTACATAGGGTTTTTATTCTTTTGGCTCATGAAAATACATCTCAAATTCTGGACATGTAGCAGTTTAGATGATACGTGGCATTTTTTGCTGTATCAGAACTGTCCTTCTGCCCTTGCCCTTTAATCTTCAATGATAATCAAGAAAAGATTATTAGTAAATGCTATCCTCTTTATATTTTATTAAACAGCTCCCAAGTGTTACAGTGATATTAACTCTTGCTTCCTCTACCTAGCACTTCTACAGTATCAAAATATAATTCATAACTAAATTGATGATGATGATGATGATGATGATGATGATGATGATGATGATGATTCTCCTTCATCACTCTACATATGCAAGTGCAGGGATAATGTATTTGCAACTTCAGATAGCTTGAAGTAAAATTTCTATGGTATATCCCTTGACTTTTTGTTCCTTTATTTTTAATCCTAAAGGCAGAGCTGTTCAACATAATTTTACTGTGAATTCCCAGTCTTCTTTATACTTAATCATAGATCCCTTTTCAATGTGCTCCTTGACTTTCAATACTAAGATTGGAAATCATTCATATTTTCAGCTATCAGAGTAGTATCATCAGTACAGCTTAGCTTATTGATGTTTCTTCCTCTAGTTTTAAAAAATGATGGTCATCTTTTTCCAATTCCTCAATATACATTTAGCATATAACATATAAGTGGAATAAATCGGAAGAAATTATAACTGTGGTTTAACAAACCATAGATAAACAAGCCATGGCTTAGACTGAAGTGTCTATTTAGTTTAAATATTCTCTGCAGGTGCTTTTTCTCCTGTCTTTTCTTTTTTACTAATCACACTGTTCATTCTATGACAGCCTTTTAGGTATTTGAAAACTGCTAGTCACATTTAATCCAAAGTATTATTAAATGAACCTGAAAAAATTGAAGGCAATAGAAAATAGAAAAATCAAGGCAAGAATACAAGACAAGATGTCTTAGAGTCTCAATGAGATTATGACCATAAAAATATAGGTGAACTGTTGCTCAGATCAGTTCAATTCAGGCTACAAAGAGATGGAGCAAATGAATATCAAATATCCAAACTATGGACATTATGTCATGTAAACCCAAAATTCAAAGCTAAATAGCTGAATAAACTATGATTAATTTACCCACAAGTATGCCTTTGTAGTTTCTCTTGTATCATATTCAAACTCACGTTTGCCTTTCATAAATGTATAATCCCTGCAAATAAAATTCTTAATATAAATTTTATTGGTAATAGCAAAAGTTATAAACCTTGCAGAATGGTTTCATCATCAATGATTTTCATGTTTTGTTTGGCTATTGTCCTTCTTTTGGAATTTCTTCTTTTTTCCCCAGTGTCATTTTTTAGCACTGACTGACTGCTTCTTAGAGTGGACTGGCAGGTTTTTGAAGACACTGATTTTAGAGTAATGAAAGAAATGTCCTTCTGGGTTTGGCTCCAAGTGGGGAAAAAGTCACTGGAGACATGGAGGCTGCATGGAAATAGGGTTTATTGTTGGACAGGACGACATGGCTTGAGTCCTGAACAGAAAAGGTGATTGCATGCTTCAATGTTGGTGGAGAAGAAGAGAAGGGCTGAGGAAGGGGCTTGCCAGGCTTTTTATAACCTGTTCAGTCCCACCTCTCTGTTTCCTGTTCCTGTGTAAGAAATGTATTCTGATTGGTTGTCAGACTCCCATGGGGCCATGCAGGGGCAACTCTCTAGGCTGTGTTTTGAATCTAGGTTTGGTTGAGTTCTCAGATGCCATGTGGTCAGTTGGGGCCAATATTATCATGCTTTCCTGTAGCTGAAGTGGAGAAGTCTTTATTATGTAAAGTGGACTAGCTTGGTCTTCTTAATGGCCCATTAACAAAGTGGGGATGGGCAGGAAGCTACAGGCAGCTATTCTGTCTTTTAAAACATGTTTCTTTATTTTCACATCCAGAGAAATATTCTGCCTTTTCAATATTTCCTAGGATATTTCATTTTTCTGGGAGAGGGCTGGATGATAACTTCCTACAAGAGCATACTCAGAGAATAAGTTATACTGGGACTGTAATTATGCCCTTTTTTTGCTAGCCTTGTGTCTCACACTGCCTCACCGTTTTGTAAAATAAAAACAAAACTGTTAACTTCTTCAGAAAAGAAAGTGAAGTATAGTGTGAATTGAATCTTAAGAAATGAGTACAAGAGGGAATTGAACTATATCTTGGAGGTTCCAAGGGAATATCATAGGCAACTTTTCTGTTATGCCAAGCTTTTCCCAAACTTCCTTGAGAGCTGCTACCTTGACCCTGTCAGTCAGAGAATCAATGCATCTTAAAAGGTTTTGCTACCGCAGAACTGTTTCCAATTTGGAAAAAAATAAACACTGCGATGCCGGATAAAAGGAAGCATCCATTTTACAATTCAAGAGATTCATTTTCTTATTTCAGCTGTTATGATTTAATTTCACCATCCAAAATGCATTACTTTTATGGCATTTGGCTTACGTAAGAGATCCAGCTTGCTGCTATGGTCTAATTGAGATCAACCCTGGATTCAGGATTTGAGGAAGACTTAAATCATCTTCCATTCTGTCCCCCACAAAGGATCTTGACAATAAGGGCAGCTTTCCAGAAGCTGGAACAGGTAAAGAAGTTAGGAAAAAATATTCCTGCAAACAGATATGTTGGCCTTAGTGTGTTTTGTGAGATCAAGATCAACTGTTCCATTTTGAACTCCTTCAAGAAAAGGAAATTATTCTGGTAAAATAATACGAATAATAATGGTGATGGTGATGGTTTCGTTTCGGCTTTTACTTAGGAAGCCATGAAGGGAGCCCTGGGTGGGCTGATAGCAGAGGCTGCTCAGCAGATAAGTCAACCAGAAGCCGTTTCTGCTCCTCACAGATTTGAGGGCAGTGGCTTGCACAAGCTTTAAATGGGGCTGTCAGTCAATCACAGCGAAAGGGAGAAAGAAGGCAAGAGTGGTTGAGGCCAACGGTCGTTGGAGAAATGCCTCGAACGCGGAGCAGCCTCAATCCCTCGCTGCCCTTTCCTAAAGCAGGAGGGGGGGAGGGGGGAGCGGCTGCAGTAGAGTACGCAGGCGTCAAAAACTCAGTTAACCTTGCGTGGAGCGAGCCAGACGCGAGAAAGTACATGAGAGCTAAAGAGCGGTGTGAGAAAGTCCATTATTGAGAACGGCGGGGGGCGGGGATGAAAGCGACGGTTCATTCTATTCTCCATCGCTTTGTGGCCTACCTGGACACTCCAGAGAAAGCACAACTAAATATGCAAATGGTTCTCTCATCAATCACAACAAACTTTTATTTAAAGATTGATAAACAAGCAAAACACTCTTTTTATCCAAATGGTACAATCCATCTGCATTTTAACCAATCATAAAATACTCTCTTAGGGGTATCATAAATTACCGGGTAGAACTAAAACGCTAAGGCCAACGCACGCTAAGATTGTAGCTTTGAATGACATCATCCTTTTGCCTGAGAGTCGGAGGGGGCAGGACGGCGTCACGCCGCTGGAGAAGAGATTGACCATCGACCTTATCAATCACAAACTGATTTTGTTTTGAGCGGCATATGCTGAAAACCAATGCACCGAAGCCATGGACGGCCCTCTTGGCCCAAAGGCGGGAAAACATGAAAGTGACAGCCAATGGAAACGGTCTGGCGAAGCGCTTAACCAATCGCCTTTTGCTATTTGGAATCCTCCGATGGAAGGCATCGGCGAATGAACGGAAGGGTAGCGGGGTCCTTCGTGTGCTGTTGCTAAGAGAGCTTCGGCTTGTGTTTCCCTGCGACTGAGAGGAAAAGGCGGTTTTTGTGTCCTCCACAGTGGAACTCATAACAGCCTTTTTTTCTAGCAGGATCTCCAGAGGGACTCACACTCTCTCTCTCTCTTCCCTACATCAAACCCCCCCCCCCCCGGATTTCCATGAGTGCGTGATGTCTCGGGAGTCCATTTAATTTTCAAAATCTCAGTCCTTGTAAATGCACGTCTCTTCCTCCAGCTTCCCCGAAGGCCCATTTTTATGGTGAAGATCAATACAGGTCATGGTGAAACTGGCGGCCAAATGCATCGTGGCGGGTGAGTCCCTAAACTGGCCACCACGGTTTTCAGTTGTATCATCATCATCTTTTAAATAAGGCCTGGATAATCCTAAATCAAGACTTGGGTCAGGAAACTCAGTTACTTCCCAGCGGTTTCCTATCTTAAACATTGCACTTAAAATGAATTGGGTAATTTGGAAATGAGGATTCTGCTTGATTCACAGTAGGCTGAGATTCCTCCTAACACTTAAATTGAGCAGCCGAGTGATAAGATTGGCTCCTTTGGCTTAGTGTCAGTACTGGTATATTCAGTAAACTATTAACACTTTGCTTAGTCTTACTCAGGGGAATTGTGGATCCAATCGTTTGCTAGTTGCTACTTTGAAACAATTCAGGCTGGAGTTTTTCCAGTCTTAAACCTAAGGATGCCAGCACTCTGAAACTTTTGAGATTTCCTTCACGCAAGTCATGTGTTCTACTGTTGTGCTAAAAATTTTAACCAGTAAGGATTACTTGCAAGGCAGGTGGATGGAGCACACATAATTTCCTTACCTTTGTAGGACAGTGTTCTTTCCCTACATGTCTGTTAGTTTGAGTGTCTTTTAGATGTCTCTAAATCCAAGGTTTTTCAAACTTAAGGCTGCAGAACCTGTTAGCTGAAAAATAATTCCCAGAACACCAATAAAGACTTTTTTTTCCTGGTTTCTATTAGTTTCTCTCAAAACCTATCAAAATATATACATTGCCAAGATCTACACTGCATTGGCACAGGGTTTGCACTGCAGTGGGTGATGAGAATCAGGGTGAATTAGAACAGTAAATTAAGACAGACATAGGGTGTGTTAATGGTGGAGAAAGGTGGTAAGGGTAGCTGGGTAAATGTCTGTAGTATGACATAGGCAATTATATAAGAAAAATACCTCAACCCCAAATTGTGGGATGTATATCTGTTCTAAGTAAGGTCTGTACCACATACAGGCCACGAGGTCATTGGCATTTTTTTTTAAAATCACTAGAAAAAACTGCCACCCTAAAAAACACTGCTAAGCACCTCTTTTTATTATTTGTGCCCTTTTTTGCCCATTTTCAGCTTCATAGTATCAGTTCTGAGGTATTTGATGATTACAACTACTGTCAAGTCATCATAGATTAAAATAGTATTCTAATGGGAGCTTTATTGTTTAATTTTGTTCCTAATTATTTCAAGCATGGAATTTGTCCCACATACTGATATTAAAGAGGATACTGGAGGTTGGTGCTTCATTCTGTAGCATGCCTGCTAACTATTTAACATCAAGCTTCTTTTTTAAAAAACTAAATTAAATTCAAATCAGCCAGGAAACCTGGAGGGTATTATACCCTTGATTCATCCTTGAATTTCTATGGGTTTCCTTTTCTGTGGAAAGCCTAATATAAATATAGGCTTGTTTAACATAGACAATAATAATAAAATGGAAGATAACTCATGATTTCTTAAGTAGAAATGGCTTAATCAAAGAGCTTTTTCATCCATTTGTGATGCAGGTGATTCAACTGTGGGGAAGACTGCTTTGGTCCAGATGTTCTGCAATGATGGGGCTCATTTTCAGAAAAACTATACTTTGGTGAGCCTTATGATAGACTGAGAGATACTGAGGAACTAAGTATTAATTATGATCCTTAAAATCAATATTAGAACAATTTTTTAAAAATGCTAGAATCAGTTTATACCCAGTTATTTTCAGGTGGGAAAACTATTCAGTTCCATTTTTACACATACACACAAACACACACACACACACAGAGAATGGGCATCCCTACAGAGGCCTGTTTATATAGAAGCTCAACTGGATCTGGCAAATATAATGCCGATCTGATCTGTATACTTTATACCCATACTCAAGTAATATAGAATTAACTTTAAAGGCTTTTAGTAAAGAAGATATTTAAATTAAATGAATAAATCATTTTTTCAGCCTAATTTTGTTTTTTCAGCCAAGATTTTAGAATTAAATATGAGTTTCTCTGACTGAAAAATATCTAGCACTGGGTATTGTAAAGGGTCACTTGAGAGACCTAACAAGTTGTAAAATAAACTGAT
Source organism: Thamnophis sirtalis (assembly GCF_051295495.1). Classification (NCBI taxonomy): domain Eukaryota; kingdom Metazoa; phylum Chordata; class Lepidosauria; order Squamata; family Natricidae; genus Thamnophis; species Thamnophis sirtalis. The sequence continues at coordinate 27,907,870 of NW_028261389.1, read as the reverse complement.
TTTATTATTGATATATTTTCCATGTTCTGATCGTTAAGACAGTGGGAGTGGAACTATTGGTGAAGACAGTACCTATTCCAGGAACAAATGATAGCGTGGTAAGATTGGCTATGATATATATATATATATATTAAAACTCCTTGAACAGACAGTTTTCTCAGAAATATTATTTGTGTTTTGTTACTTTTAGCTATTTGTGTTCAGCTGCATGTGGAACTTTAATATTGGCTTTGTAGAATGACCCTTCATTGTCTATGAATCTTTTAATCTGAATTTCTCCCAGATTAAAAAAATAGAAAAAGTCAAAATTAATTGCATTGTTATTTCAAATTTATTGAAATTTGAAATTATAAATTTCAATAAACTCCCATGAACTCTGGGTGACTTATAAATACCAAAACAGTAACAGCAGTTAAAAATACAAAGTACCATAGGGACCACAAACTAAGGCAATCATAACAATAACAAATCGAACCAAAACAGGCTCACAAACACATCATCCTAAAATAATGGCCAAAGCCAAGTCTTAAAGGTGTTTCATATCTCCAGGAGAGAGGGAGATGTCTATACTTCTGGAAAGATGCTGTCTAGAGAATAGAGCGATAAGAAGGAAGGCACACTTCTTAGTCCTATAAAACAACACCTTTTAATAAAGATCTGGAGCATACCCACTCTGCCAGAACATATTGGTGGTCCCAAAAAATTGGAGATAGGCAGGCCCTAAGATATCGAGGCCCTAAGCTATTAAAGGCTTTATAGGTAATAACCAGCATATTAAATTGCACCTGAAATCTATTGGCAACCAATCACCATAATAGCAATGGTGGTGGGTATCCTGAGAGGCATCCATTAATGTTTGCAGTTCTTCATTTTGTATCAACTTTAGCTTCCAAATGGTCTTCAGGGGCAATTCCAGGGTACAAAGGAATATAATTATTATTGCGATTACAATAATCCAGTTGTGCAAATTACTTACTTCATTTTTTGATGCTATAGAGGTAGTCCTCGACTTACAACAATTTTTAAGTGACCATTTGAAGTTACAATGGCACTGAAAAAAGTGACTTATCACTATTTTTCACACTTACGACCATTACGCATCCCCACAGTCACATGAATAAAATAGAGATGCTGGGCAACTGACTTGTGTTTATGATGGTTGCTGTATCCCAAGGCCACGTGATCCCCTTTTGCAACCTTCTGACGAGCAAAATCAATGGGAAAACCAGATTCACTTAACAACCATGCTAATTTAACAACTGCAGTGATTCGCTTAAGAAAAGTGGCAAGAAAAGTCGTAAAATGAGGCAAAACTCACTTAACAAATTTCTCACTTAACATACATTTTGGTCTCATTTGTGGCTCAGTTGAGGGCTATCTGTATATTTGCCTTCTCCAGTCTTTTTTAAATACAAATTGCATTATGTAAGCTTAATAAATATTATAACTATCTCAATTTGCATGGAATATTCAACATAGTATTTTTGTTAGAAGTATTTTGGCTTTTGTATATATTTGTTTGAGCCAAATGTTTTAAAGGTGGTTTTTGTGTCATCAGAAAACCCAGTAAGAGGAGAATGCATGAATATATTCACAACACAACCTATGTGAATTTTTTTTACATCTTTTGTGCCAAATTTATTTTAAGATCTCATAGTCATTGAAAGTCTTGTATTTTTGCACCAGAAATATGTAACTGTTAAATTGCTATTTTCATTACAGTATGCATTAAGTTAACTGGGAATAATAACTGGACCTATTGGTTTATGTAAAGAAAAGTTGTTCAAGATCTATGGACCATTCCTTGAACTCACTCCATTGCAGCTGTGTATTGTGGTGACTCAGCACCACAGGCTAGCTCTTGAGGGAAGAGGGGGCATGCGAGAATGGCATCTTTGCAACTTAGGTATGGCCTGGAGCTATTCTGTCTATGGAGTGTGAATTTATGATTTAACTCAATAAATTACATGTATCTTTTATGCTGCAAGCTGATTAGCTGCTTGCGGAAAGAGACATTTCCCCACAGCTGTGGCTGAAAATTCTAAAATTCAGAAGCTGTTCTGAACTATGGAATATTTTTTAATTAAACAATATATTTGTTCTCTTTTCAGGAATTCTTCCTCTTTGATTCAGCAGGCAAAGAACTCTTTTCTGAAATACTAGATAAATTGGCAAGTGTAAAAATCTTTATTTACCTGTCTTTTCTCCTGAAATATCTGCTGTTTACTTGGATGCTATGATTCTTATTTTAAAATGTTTCTATTGTATTTGTTTTATTTCAGTTATAGTATATGTCAGTTATAGTATATATCACTTAATTTTTGAGACTGTACAATATAGAAGATATAGAACAATTTTTTTCACAAAATAGAAAAATGTCGGGAGAAAATAAGTACCATCTCACAAATCAGACAATCTAGCAGGAGGTGCACCTACTCTACCCCAAGGCCAAGGGAAAAAGCTTGATCTTAAGGGCTTGTCTAAACAAGGTTGGGGAAACAGACATATGACTCTCTAGGGGGAATGTCATTTCAGAGCACAGCCACTGTCACAAAGAGGCTCTATTTTCAGAGTTCCATTAGGGTGGAATTGCTTAGTAGACTCTTGAGTATGCCAGATCAGCAAATAGTTCCTAAAATATCTAGTCTCTATGCCATGAAGGTCCTTATAAGTGATAACCAGCACCTTCAATTCTACATGGAAGACAGTTGAAGCTTCCAAATGGTCTTTAAGAACAACCCCAGATAGAGCACACACTGCAGTGGCTCAAATGCAAGATTACCAAAGTTCAAGTCCATTACCAAAGAAATTAGATAAACTAAGAAATTCTGTGTCTAGGGGGGTGGGGTTTGGCCCATCAGGACTCCCATCTGACCTATGAAACCAGAAAGCTCCCGGAAAGCAATACCAGTTCCTCACTAGGCAGTTCCCAAGCCTTTGTTCATGTGTTGCCTTTCCCAGTATAAAAAATGTCAAAGAATAAAACTGGCTGCTTAAAACTGCCTTATTTGCTGAGTTTCTTACCTGAATACATTTCACTCCTTTCCTCTGTCTGTGTAGAAAAAAAAAGGGCAGAGATGGATTGTTTTAAGGGGTGCAGCTTTGTGGAAGAAAACCATAACCCATCATTTGGAGGTGTCCTAGAGAGCAAATATACCTGTTTAGAAGAAAACATGCTATACGTCTCCATGCAGTGGTAGCTGGTCTGATACTTGTGCTAGAAAGTTCAGTTGTGTTATTTTCTATATCTTAATTGTTCAGAGATCTTGAATATGTATTCTTGTTTTGCAAGTTTAAAACACAGAAGTAGCTGTAACTGTTTTAATTTGTTTTTCTTAATTGATAATTCAAAGAGTAAAGGTAACCCACATTTACTTAACAATGTCTCTAATTTTTTTAAAAAGTAGAAAGTTTAATTGCAATTAAAGGCATCATTTCTCTTCCTCTTAAGTTATTTCTATCTTGAATCAAATCACTTTGTTTCCTTGAACATGGTTGATATTCCAGACTTTAAAACAAATGAACTCTTATTAAATGTTGTTTTGTTCATTCCTACATTTTTGGATACATGTTCCCTTTTATTAAATAAATGATATTTCCAAATGGAATGGATTCTGGATTTTTGTAAAAAAAAAAAAAAGACTATTTTAAACTGGATTTTATTATGCTTCTTCTACAACAATATTTTGTCATTTTTCATACAGGATATGGATGATTTATTTCAGCATAATTTATAGTGTTTTCCTTTTACTATATAGTGGGAACAGCCCAATACCCTGTGCATTGTGTACGATGTCACCAATGAGCAATCTTTCAATAACTCTGCTAAGTGGCTAGAAAAGCTGAGAATCCAAACATCAGGCATTCATACTCCAGGTAGAAAATTTTAATATATATAAAATGTATATATATTATAAATTTGCATACATGCATATATATTTTGTTTCTACATCTCATACTCCTCAAATATGCTGGAAAACAGAACCTTAATGCCAAACAATTGCTTTCTTCAGTTTACTCAGACATGCATTGCAGAATTGTTAAATTTATATTCTAGCTTATTCCTTTGTGATCCTTTTCTCTTGATAAATGTCAGACAACTCTTGTTAGCTTGCTTATCTGTAACAATCCAATATTTTCTTTTCTTTTTCTTTTTTTTTAGGTGTCCTGGTGGGCAATAAGATTGATTTAAGTGATAGGAGAGTTGTAGAGCGCAAACAAGCACAACAGTGGGCAGAAGCAAATGGCCTGGAATACTGTGAAATATCAGTAGTGAGTAGCTTTACTTTACTGGATCTATCTAAATGCATTTATTTTCATTTTGAGGAAAGGCTGGATTACTTTGGTTGATTTATGCAGTAGCTTGATGAAATAATTCTATTCATCCATTTGTAATTGTTTCTTTTTCTCTTTACAGAAAGAGATGGAAAATTTTGAAGCTCCTTTTCACATTGTGGCAAATTCTTTCCACCGATTGTACAAAGAGAAAGTAGAAATTTTTCATTCATTGGTATGAGGGGTCCTTAAGTACAATATGGTGAATTTTAAAATAAAACATACTGACTAACAGGCAAAATCATATGAAAATGGAAAGTAGGTTTTTGTTGAATGGTCATTGAGAATTATAATTCTTCAATTATTATTTCAGATCTCATCTGCTTATTGTTTTTCCTGTGATGGATCTTTTTACAAGAAACATTGTTTTTGATTCTCATTTTTGCATGTATTCAGAGTTTAAATACTTTGAAATATTTGACAAATCTATCAAGGAGAAATCTATCAAAAATTAATAAACATGCCATTACTCTGGACATTTCAACAACCCGGACAATCTGTTTCTTACAATTGAGTTATATCAAGAAATTGTTATTCAGAAATCAATATAAAAGATATATTTCAACTTTAGTTTTCTAAAGGTAGAAATTCATAATCCTTAAGAATCTTTTCTGCAACTTTTTTCTGCCATCTCGAAATATCATTTGCTGGAGTTCTATTTGAATGTTAGTAACTAAACCATTGTTATAGGCCTTTTTTGTTGCCTTTTGTAACTGCAGGGGTACCAATTATTTTAATGGAGGAAAAAGGTTGAAATGCCACTTTCCACAATGTCATTCTTAATTCTATATTCTAAAAACATTGCAGGTTAGTAGATCAATTTGCCAGGTTTTTTTCATATCTTACTAATATTGTTCATATCATGAAACACTAACTGGTGGACTTTTTAACATCACCATAATGGTATACAAAGAATCTGCTGGGAATAATAAAGAGTGATTGTATTTTGAACTGAAAATTATACTGAAAGACTTGTCATAATGAGCTGGGGGCTCAGAGCAGGTCATGACATATAGTTCTGAAAGATCCTATTGTTGTTGTTTTTTAAAAGCCTTTCAATAATGATTCTGCCAGCTAGAAATGGAACAGAAATCCATCATAGATTTAATTTCACACAAAAATGATAGAAATCCACAGATACTGAATTTGGTATCTTACTACATACAAAATGAGTGAACCAAAAATGAGGTTGGTGCATTGCTTGGGTAAATTTGAATTATATGAAAAGGGTAGGATTTCAAACTATCAGGTCTTCAATGCTACCAGAGGGGAAAACATTTTATTCTGTTGCAAGAAATGGATCCTTCTGCCTAAGTTTCCTTGCTTCTAATTTACTTGAGTTGCTTTCCAAAACTGTTGCTCTTCTTGAAATAGCTTTCTTTCTTTCTTTCTTTTTTTCTTCTTGCTCAGTGCTCTTTGCAAAAGGTCATCTGGCTCATTAAGAAAGCAAAATCTGCAATTTAAAGACCATATCAAACGTTTTTCAACAAGTTTGAGTTGAATAGTTAGGTCACAAGCTACACTATTCTGAGTGTATCAATATTTAATTAAATGTATCTTTCAGATTTAAATCTGGTAACTCTACCCTAGGGCTGTGCACCTTTCCTGACCACCTGAATCTGTATGTTTAGACACACAGCAATTTTAAATTACCGTTGAAATTGCTGCACAAAGCCTTTGAAAGATACAGCTTTCTTGACACTTGAGCAATAGGGTTGATGGCACGCCTTGGTTATTTCACGAAGTGCTTTGCACAGCCCAGCTGTACCCTGCTGTATCCCACACACATACTTATTAATATTAACATTGCTACATGTTGCTGGATGCTTAGGAGACATCAACAGGTAACGAATACATTAATTATTTCAGTATATACAGTTAGCTATGTTTGGGTAACTCCAAGAGGATATTGCATTCCTCTTATTCCTACCATTGTTGACTTTCATATTCTAAGTGCACTTTAAGCTGAAATAATTGTTAGAGAAAATTGCAAATTGAGAGTGTTGGGCAGTTTGGCAAATACTATATTTCCAGTCCTGCATTGGAAGTTAGAATTGTGAAAGATTTTCCATTCATGGTCTTGTTATGATGATCCTGAAAGAAGATTTATTTATATTTGGGTTATTCAGATATAAAGTTTTCTTAACCTTTGTGAGCTACTGTCCTATTTGTACTTGTCAGATGGCAGCGTAAATGAAAAAAGGTGCGATTGTGTGTGATGTTCGTTTGACGATACTGCTTTTCCAAGGACTAAAGGAACAATGGTCAAGTTCAGGTCAGCAAGCAAGTAGGCAGGCATGGAATCTTTGGTGGATTTGATGAATTTGTGCTTTTAAAAATCCATGCAAGTTTTTTTTAAAAAACTGGCAGATCATTTCTTAGAATTGATCTATTATGCCCACTCGTATAGTAAAATGTATATGAATTAAATCCAAGCCATTGATAACCATTGATTGTGATTGCAAAATGAGCTCAGAGGCCACATGGAACATTGCATGTAGTTAATGGCAGAAATAACACAATATGATTGACAGAGCAATCTACGCCTGAAATGGCTTATTTCATGTCATAATGGAGACAGCCCAGTCCAACTTCATACTTGGTTCTGGATTGACATTAAGAAAAGCCAATCCATAATCTAACATAGGAAAAACATAAATATTTGTAACTTGAAATATAACATCTGTATGTAACCTAGACTCTACCAAGATTCACATCAATATGTGAACATACTTTTTTTAGCCACCATTCTTTAAAAACTTTTCTTTAAAATGTTTGTATTTTGTAGGAACAATTAACAAGTAAATGATGCAGCAATAAAAGTCTTTACATTTCTATTCCAAATTTTGTTTATGGCTAATAAGCCCGCCCACTTTTTGATTAATTTCTAGCATTCCTTGCCTCTTAAATTTTATATACTGATTTCAATATTTTATTGCACAGACTTCTTCTGTGAGACTGACACACAGCTCTTAAATATAAACAAATGTATGATTGTGTCAAAGGGGCAGATTAAACTCTGCTTTAGTGGGAGAGTGTTACATACACAAGGTGAGTCTAAACAAAACTCTTTCTATTCTCTATATTATCATGGTTGGAGATCTAAGAATGGTTTTCTTAGGCAAGAATTGAACCACAACAGCTGCCACTGCTGTTGATAGTTGATAGTGCTTGAATTCAGCCTAGTACTGAACAGAATATAGCAGTAATTTTGACAATTTTTAAGATTAAAATCATAATCCCTAACCCTTCCTTTTTTTAGGATATAATAACTCAATATTGTTCCCTTTTGCATCAAAGAGAATCAAAATGAGATATTCTTGAATTTACTTTTTTTCACTCTCTCTCTCCCTCCCTCCCTCCCTCCCTCCCTTCCCCCCTTCTCTCTCGTTGCTGTTTATGTAATCATTCTTGCAATGCTCCTTTAACATTATCTTCATACTACACTACATATGGTGTGGCTTTCATTCCTTACGGATAGGAAAAATGGCTAAACAGAAGTGACAGCTAGCAGAAGAGAAGGGATAGAGAGCACATAGTTAAAGAAGACTTCATGGGAGCAGGCTACTTTCGATAAACTTGTTTTTCTTCACCAAGCAAAAATTGTACTAATTTTTTACTGGGTCTGGTTTATTACTTATAAATGTCATCTTTTTGGAAAATATTACAAATTTTAGCACTGGGCATGAGTCTTTTACCCTGTTCATAAAGCCCATCATCTCTAAATGTTGTCCTGTTTTTAGCTGACCAAGAATATTTTTATATAAAATCCTAGATAGAGTTTAGGATTTCTCCAGCCAATGGTATGTTCCAGTTGATACTGACACCAAAATTATTATTTACTTCACAGTCCTAGGAAAGGATTGAAATGTGATAATCAAGAGTATTAATATGAGTTAAAATATATTTGAATTAGGGTTATCCTAAGCAGACATCCCCTTCATTCTCCTAGCAAGACTGCTTTCATTTATTTTACCATCTGCTCTTCAGTGCTGGAGATGATGCTGGAGATATGTGACTTGGGGCACTCAGGCGGAAACTGGCCTGCACAAGGCCAGGCATGTGTTTGTCTCCTAGCAATGCAGCGGTCAGCAACAAAAAAAAATTGCTGCCATATCGGAGAACAAGTGCTTGGAAATATTTGAGATGCAACAAGATGGGCTGTAGGAAGGCAAGATTTGGGGAAGATCAGGAGACAAGAACTGTGGTACGAAGGCAGGATGATAGGCTACATGCAGATGTAGTAAAAGATTAAATAACCAGATCATTTAAAGATATTGAGATATTAGAAGACAGGGATACGTGGAGTTGGTAGTTGCTGACAAAATGACTTCATCTGTCCTTCTAGCAATGAGGAAATAGGAACAGTATTGAATCAAGACTGATGGTTGGAAATGCCATTACAAAGCAAGAACAATTCTACCACATGTGGTGGTTAAAAACCTCAAAGGTACCCTAAAGAAATAATCAGCATATTCAAATGATTCCAAACAATACATTTCAAACTGCAGCCATGTTTTTTTTATTAGGTATGATTCCAGAAACAAACAAACAAAAATCACAGCTTGCTAAGATATTTGTTAACAATTGCAAAAGCAAACTTGTCACAACACACTAAAAAAGAAATCTTGATGATGTCAGATTGGAAAACTAAAATTGGAGCATGAGCTGTAATGGCAAAATGGACAGTATATCTGGGTCAACTACTACATGACCCAGACAGCAGGTCTTTTCGGAATTTCTGTATTATATGAGGATATTTTGTGCAAATGGTTCTTGTGGCTGTAATATCAGTGATAATTCTCACATTCTTCTGAAGTAAGGGTACCACCAAGAAAGCCTCCAGAGATGTGGCTTTAATGCACAGGTAAACAGGAAGTTATTATCAAGCATTGGGTGGTATCAGCAGGGCCCCTTCTGTTAACATGTTTTCACCATAATTTGGGGACCTCACCATCTTCCCAAGCAATTGGAACTTCATTAACAGGAATGAGCATGTTTGGATGGACTATATGGCTGATGAAGTAAAAGCAGATCCAACAGTTAGTTTGATTGCTGACAGCTGACTAACATTGAAAGATATTCTTTCCTCCTTAAGATCTCAGTTTCCATGAAGGAGCAGGATGAAATGGGTGAGCTTCATAGCTTCTTAAACACCACCTGCCAAGGAGCCAAGAGAAGGTGTTGGAATTGGAACTGAGGCTTCACCACAAGTCCTCAAGCTGTTAATACATCAATTTAATGCATCAGATGATGCCTATTGACAGATCTGTTAGGACATGTATACAGATGTCCTAACATGATTTTATATAGCATGAGGAACTGATAGCCAAAGGAACTGCAGTGATTTGCTTAATGACTGGTAACGTTGTATAGCAGGATGAAACTCACTTAACAATTGTCCTGCTTAGCAAAGGAAAATTGAGGCTTAAGTGTGGTCATAAGTTGAGGATTACCTGAAACAGCATTGCTTTTTATTCCTCTGCAAATGCAAATATGTAGGGAATATACATACTTATATCTGTGATATATCTCATGTTTATATTAACTCTCCACAAAACCAGTCATTTCCTTAAATATGGACACTTATGCATAGTGTGATAATTCATTTTTACTTAAAATTTAATTGTTAACCAGGTTTAGATTCCATGAAACTTAGTTTTAATATCAATCAAACTATAGGAACTAGCAGAAGCTAAAAATGGTTTGTCTTTAAGGGGATGTTGTCTTGTTGCTTATGAATAAATACTGATCTCTAACTAGTAGAGTTTGTTTTAGCTAATGTTGTTTGTAATGAAATTTAGCTTTATGGTGCATTTCTTAGCAACTAATGTCTTAGAAACTGAAGTCTAGCTAGGATTATGTTTCATAAGCTCATTTATCTTTTCGATTATTTTCTTTGAAGATAGTGTATGTGTGTAGTGTGCTATTAAGTCTTTTTTGACAAAGCAGTTCTGCTTGCTTTTGTAAATCCACATGATCCGTCCTCGTTTACTCAAGTTTGCTTTTCATGCTTGTGTATCTTAATATGCCACTCAACTGTATAGAGGAGACACATTAACTCAGCTGTAGTTTAAAAGGGTAAAAGTAATTAAGGTTCCTCTTTTTAATTTTATAGATGTCATATCAGTTTGGTCATACAAATAATTGATGAGTAATGGCAATTTCAGGGAGAAATATTTCCATCAAATCCATATTAGTTGGTCTGTATGCAAGTTACAGCAGTCAAAGAGACTCTGTGGCAGAAATGTTGGCATTCTGAACAAATTAGACAGCACTTTGTAATTGGTTATGATGTGTTGATATATGGTGTTATTCCTGCAGCCTGAATGCATTTTTTTTCAAAGCTGACCCAAAAAATTTTGCTATCAGAATTCTACATCCCCCTCTCTCATTTTAACATACTGAAAAGTCCATCTGCACTATTTACACAACAATTCCTGTCTTCATCTAAAATATGGAATTCCTTTTATCAGCTTTACAGAAGCAGCTCCAACTTGGTTTTAAATGTGCTTTATTTCACTATTTTTTAAAAATCCATGACATGAGAACCCAAGGTAGCTTATACACGAAGTTCCCTACTTTTATCTCAGAACAGGAACTTTAGGAAGTGAATTGTACTAAAAGTGATAGTCACAAAACTACTGAAAGATCTCGTGTTAATTGGGACATGATTCTAGGTTTCTCTGGTTCCAGTCCAATATTTCAATCACTTGATTGCACTGGCTTATGCATCTGAATGAACAATACTACTGATATGCTTATTGCCTGTGCATTTCAAACTGCAGTTCATACTGGTTACTTTTAAATGTTTCATTCAGAGGAACATTGTGAAAATGTTTTCTTTTTTCTTTTTGTGTTAATTTATTAGTATTATTTTGTCATTCTTCCTGGTTTCTCTTCCTCTGTACTAATGTACAGTATGTCACTTCTGTTCCTTTATATAATGCTTCTAGTATACAGTATTACTCTCAGCTCTGTATTTACCCCTTCTAGGTCCCTTTTACCTCCTTTTAGTCCATCTCCTTCTGTTGCTATTGAAGTAAAGTGAGAATACTGTCAGCATCATAAGGGGACAAGCTGTAAAACTGCAAATCCCAGCGGGTTAAGTTGTGATCCATTTCATTTCTACTTTGTCCTTGAATGTGCAAAGGTGTTTATTCAAGGGGGAGGGGCTGTACTGTATTTGTGTCAAAAGAGAATACAGCCCAGAACAAATAGAGCTAACGATGAATATAGGCCAATTATAGATAAGACTCTGTGTAAAACTGGAGTATCTTGTGGTTTTGGGCAAGCTACCAAGAACATGGCATATAGCAGAAATCACATGGATAAAATATATTGGATGCTTCATCCTTCAGTTGAAGATGTGTTACTTGCATGTGCAGCTATTATAAAAGGACAATCACTACTTTTCTGCAAAAGGCAATCATAGCAGTTCTTTGATTCATTGCATGTAAGATAAAGATTGTCTCAAGATTAATTTGGCTTCTTACAACAGCATGAACACTTTCTGACTTATGGTTCACTCCAAAACATGACTATGGATATCTTATATTCCCCTTTTCCAGTAAGAAGGTTAAAAATGAAAAATAAGAATAACTCAGGATAACCATTAAAATTCAGTTAAAATCACAATCAATTAAAAGGTGTTGCACCCAGTCAATATTCAAAATAACAAAACATAATCCGTCAAAGGGGGACTTATATCAGTCGTTCCCAGGACCTGCTTAGTCTGGTGTTAATGGCTTTCTTAGATGGGAACTACAACTGAGACACTTCAGCTTCATGGCCCTGAAGATGATTGTTTTTAACAAAACGAACCCAGAGCCTGCCTAACCCTGACTATACGTTATGAAAAATTCATACAGCATAATTGGTAATTAATAGGGAGGGCAATTTTTCGTGTTTTACCACTAGCTATATGGAGAAGCTCCATTGAAACCAATATATATGGAAGAAAGGTAGGTTATAAAATATGAATAGATATGATCCTGGACACTATTTGATGTTATGTCTATCAACAGAACAGTTGGAATGACATATGTTTTTCATTTCTTATCCCTTTCTATTATATTTAAGACTGTGGCCCTGAAAACAGTAGATAATTTTGAATATGTAGAGGTTTACTTCTGAGTAAATACATATGGAATTGTAGCATAAATTGGGAAGGGAGAACATAATCAGTTTTTATATATACAATATTACTGATTAAGTTTCTGACTATTTTGTCATAACAGTAAATATGATTAGTCACAGTCAGCCAGATGTTTTGGTTGGATTTGGCATTTTTATCCACCAGAGTCCTTCCCAAGGACCTGGGAAAGGCAGTTGTGGATGTTTGATGGTGTTAAAGATACGATCGTAAGATGTAAATTGTTCCAAGTAAAGCTGCCTTTTGCAAATCACTGTTGGTGATTTGTCAATGTAGATGATGTTCAAATGATGCTCCAGATGTTTTGGGATTGCCTATTACCTGTTGGTATTATCTTTGATGTCTGGGGCACAGTTGTTCTATTTGCAAGTTTGTGTATTTTGTTATTTTTTTTAAATACAAAAACTTGCAAATAGAGGTAGAAAAACTGTGGCAAATACATCAAACATACTACCAATGGTAATGGGCCCTTTGCATGCAATCCCAAAACACATTTACATTTTTCTTCCATTCTGTTGTCTCCAGGCACTGCAACATCCACAATTCAGACTTTCTGCCTGTTGCTAGTCTGATTTTTGAAATCCCAGGGCACTTTATTTTCTTTATTTCCTATTATTTTGTCTATTTTATGGTTCCACCAGTTTTTGCTTGCAGACAAATAGTATTCCTTGCAGATATTTCAATCCACCATGGTTGCTAGTTTGTCATCCATTGTTTGTAGTCGGTCTATAGCTGGTTGTTCTTGTGTTGTAGAAAAATGTTACATATTTGTGAAATTTCATCTTTTGAATTTTTTACTTTTGAAAATGTCTCATTGCAAATAGACATATTTTTGTGTATTTATGAAAAGATGTAGCTTTAGAAAAGACATACTGTTCGAATTCAGAGATAACTACATATAATACTTCATCTGATAAAGTAGTTTTCATTTTCCCACATTCCCATCCAGTAGATGGGTTAGTTACTTTGTAGGTTGTAATTTCCCATCCAAATCTTCAAAAATTTGTCTATTCTCCCTTACTATTCTCCTACAATACCTAGCAGTTCCATGGATATTTCAGTAAATTGGCAACAGTAAAGATCTTGATACACATACATTTTTTTTTTACAAAATGTATAAACAGATGCTGCCAGATTTTTGGCCTCCAGACAGTTCTGCTTAACACATACCGCATTCTTAATAACATGACATAGCACAATGGCCTAAAGAGGAAGAGTGATAATGACAACAATTGATTACACATTGAAACCCAGCAACTAAAATTCTTGCCACTTTGTTAACAGGATTGCTTAAAAACTGCCCATGAATAAAAACCAGCTACGTCAATATACATTGTGATGCAAATGTGGAATCAGCTATTATTTTCTGTAAAATTAGAGGGAATTCCACTTGCACTGACATTTAACTATTGAGTTCAGATTCATTTCCTTATTAATTTGTATAGACCATTTCTTTCCACTCATGGTCCTTACACCAATTTAGAGTTTTATACATGGTAAACCATGCGTTCAGAAGCATCTGGAAATGAACTGAAGTCAAAAATAGATTAGACAAATGAATTTAAAAAAAATCAGGTGCTTCAAAGGCAGAAAGCAAGACACTGTTTCGCAGAGCTTCAACACACCCTTGATCTCCCATCCATACTTATGATATTAATGAGAACAACTGTGAGAACAACACTGGGCGTTCTGCCTATTTCTTAGGATTACAGCCAACTCTGAACTGGATTTAAATTAAAAGAATTCAGATTTTGAAAAATGTGGTAACTTTCTTTGGCCATATCCTGGCTTCCTCTCACCCCTATTATCAAAAACTAATCACAAATATTGAGCCAGTGGGATTGAAATGACTTCCAAGTTGATTAAAAAGATAGTACTTTTTTAATTTTAGAAATTCAGCACTGCCCCCATTTTGCTTTTAATGCAAATCAGTTAAGTGGCAACATTATAGAAATAGCATTTTCTATTTATTTTCTGCTTCTGCCTTACAGGGTTTTTGTTTTCATTTTTGTGATGTGATCTGCGGTTTCTCCTGTTATATTTTTCTTACAACTATTACCCCAGAAGTCTCAGAAAGAGCAACTGGCCCAATGTCACTGGAAGGATGCCATTTATGGTTTGCTAGTTCAGTGTTTTTCAACCACTGTGCCACGGCACACTAGTGTGCCGTGACATAGTGTAAGGTGTGCCGTGGGAAAAACACTTTATATATAGTCAATATAGGAACAGAGTTAAATTTTTTTAACATTTTCTAATGGTGGTGTGCCTCGTGATTTTTTTCATGAAAAAAGTGTGCCTTTGCACAAAAAAGGTTGAAAAACACTGTGCTAGTTCATAGTCTTAACAGCTCAACTAATACACCAGACTGCTTTTTGTTATATCTTTGAGTTTCCTTCAGTAGCTCTTATCTTAATTGTCAAGTTTCTTATTTTAGTTAGTTTGTTAAGGGTTAGTTTTCCTTGGTATTGTATCTATGTTTAGATGCAAAATCAGTTTCCTATCAGAATACTACAGGTAGTCTTCATCTAATGACCACAATGGGGACCTGCAGTAAGTAAACATAATGACTTTACAAACTTTCCTTCACTCTGCAGATTGTAAATACAATTTTACTTTTTTGATCACCTTTAAAATTGTGAACGGTTGCTAAATGAGTTGGTCGCTAAATGAGGACTACCTGTGTGCTATTTGTCTTCTAAGTGAATATTGCTTGTAGAGTCCTCACTGAGTTTATAAAGTTTTGATTTGTCTGCTTCTTTTACCGAGGTTGTTTCTGTCTCTGAAAAATCAAACATAGCTAATGAAATGCAGAATTACTATTTTGTTAGGTAAAGATTCTATTGAAACAAACTCAGCTCCTGGTTTCCATGTTGTTCGATTGTGGGAGAGGGGGGGGGGATGCCAAAATGATTGGCTGCTGGTTTCCCAATCTATTCTACAACCCTTTTCCGATTACTAGGTCTTGTCTCTTTAAATGTTCACTGCCACAATTCTTTTTGACCATTGGGATTTTTATCTAACAACACTCTAGAAATTATGTTTTTAGGCTTAGGATATCAGAGAACGAGAAGAATCTATAGCAGGGCTGCCGTGGGCCGGACACATCCCGTGCTTGCCATGCTCACACACCACCACCACCACCACCCGGTTTAGTGAAGGGAGGAAAACAGAGGTGGTATTTGGCAGGTTCTGACCACTTCTGGAGAACCAGTAGCGGAAAGTTTTAATAGTTCAGAGAACCAGTAAATACCACCTCTGACTGGCCCCACCTCCATCTATTCTCTGCCTCCCGAGTCCCAGCTGATCAGGAAGGAATGAGGATTTTGCAATAACCTTCCCCTGGAGTGGGGAGGGGATGTAGATTTTACAGTATCATTCCCTTGCCACGCCCACCAAGCCACGCCCACAGAATTGGTAGTAAAAACATTTGAATCCCACCACTGGGAGAAAAATCCTAGTACGTCATGTAACAACAATGTGACGACGTGAGTTTGACATCCCTGATCTATAGCAACTCACTCCTCCAGCCTAAGCAGGTTCTGCATCTGATGATCAAAGACAAAGAATGGGACCAAGCAATAACCTTTTGATTAGAGTTTTAAGGAAGGATGTAAACAGGAAAGTTGATTTGTTGCTATTAGCTACGATGCTGTAATAATGCAGGCTTGTTCCTAAATTTTGAAATGCCAGAAGGTGAGAGTGAACAAAAGTCAAGAGTTTTTAATGTTTGCCTTATAGTTGTCTTGGAAAAATATTCAGGGTTAGCCAGCGTCTATGATAAAATTGTAAGCTGAGTTTCAAGGACCAGTGGGCTTCTTTGTGGTGGCAGGTTTTTTTTTTTATTATTACTCCCCACAAGCTGTTTCTGGCTGGCAAGTGTGCTTTGCACAGAATTCAGGTAATGAAGTTTCTTAGAAGGGGTTCTAGTTTGTAAGTATTACGCCGAGATGGAAACTGTGGGAAGTAGCTTCAGCAAATCAAGAAACACCTGATTTGTCTTTTTCTTTGCCGTCTGCACATGAGAAATAATCAGCATTTTGTTTTCATTTCATTTTATTCTGGTCACAAGACCAGTGCTGCCAACAGTGTACTTAATTATAAGAAACTGAATAAAATACAAAGTACTGAAATTAAAACTAAATTAACAGCAAAGGGATAAAAAAGTGACAGATCAATGACTGCATTCAGCATTTGAACAATTGTTAACAGGTAACAAACTGTAACACAAAACTTAGCAATTTTGGAATTGTTCATTGCACATGTATCTACTAACAGATGAAATACATAAAAGTGCTGGCAATTGAGCTTGTAATGAAAGTAGGCTTAGTATACTTGTAGTAACAGCAACATAGAAAGGATTTTTATTTAAAGAGTAGGGACAGTTTCAGATTTGCACATCACAGAACAAAAGAAATGTTAAATAAAAAATGTATGCAATGTCACTGCTCTGTAAGACTCATTAGCCCAATTCCAGCTTTAATGTATTTGCATTTTCATTGCCCTCACATTGATATATAATATCCTCTCATTTTGTGATTCTCTCATTTTTCTTATGTCCTGCCCTTTAGATGGAAAATTCTAAGCTTCGCTGCATCATAAATATTTATTTAATCAGAAATTATTGTCTTACTTCATTCTATCAGCATGTTGAATAACATGGCTAGCAAATTCTGCTATTGCTGGAGTCTTCAAATTTTGTTGGACTTTTTTTTTTTTTTAAAGGAAAGAAGGCATTTATGGGAGAATGCAGAAGCAATCCTCTGAATTATAAAAGATGTCTCTACTGGAAAATCAAAAAATATTCCAGAGTTCATGTTTATCTTTTGCATTCATACCTAAAACTCCATTTCTAATATCAGTACATTGCTTATTTTTACAACCTAGGGTTGACTTAGCTGTATGTAATGTACACTTCAATTCTTAGTTTGAAATGCCAACAAGCTTGCAAGAAAAGGTACAATGAAGAGCTTTAAAAAAATAAACATTAGTTTCTGCTTGATTTTTCTTCCTCATTTTCTGATTCCTTTGGTATTAAACTGTCACAAACAATAGTTTCTTTGGAAAAGATTATCAACATTTCTTTTCCAGAGAAAGAGGTCTCCACCTCTCCCTGCCTGCCTCCCTCTCTCTCCCTCCCTTCCTGCTTCATTCTCTCTCTCTCTCTCTCTCTCTCTCTCTCTCTCTCTCTCTCTCTCTCTCTCTCTCTCTCTCTCTCTCTCTCTCTCTCTCTCTCTCTCCCTCTCCCTCCCTCCCTCCCTCCCTCTCATAAACACACACACACTCACACACAAACCCTCCCTCACAGGGTTGTTGTTTTGGGGACAGTAGGAGAAGTAAGCTGTGTTTGACATGTTTGCTGCCTTGAGTTATTTATAAACATAATGAAGACTAGATACAAATAATCAATTAATAAAATCTGTCAATTACCTTGGTATTTCAATACATGACATCACCTCTTTGAAAAACATCCATGAGATATGCTCCTTAATGTTTCCCCCTCTACAACAGTGTTCTTGGGCAAGGGTTGCTCTAGCAAATACTGATAACTAAGTATATATACTGTTTCCAACCTTGCCTCTTCTACAATAAGGCCATCAGATGTCTGAATCAAGGCATAACATCATGCAGCTTGTTAGATAATAAGTCATTATATTTGCTGCATTGTATTATCGTTAAATCATAGCTATATGTCTCTTACTACATCTAACAAAGCCTGATATATTATGTCACAATCCAAAAGTCAACACTATTTATCAAGGCTCACTGTTCTGTTTTATACTCAAGTTCTGACCAGTTCTGGAGAACCGGTAGTAGAAATTTTGAGTAGTTCAGAGAACCAGTAAATACCACCTTTGGCCCCCTCCCTATCTATTCTCTGCCTCCCGAGTCCCAGCTGATCGGGAGGGAATGGGGATTTTGCAGTAACTTTCCCCTGCCATGCCCACCAAGCCACACTCAAGCCACGCCCACAGAACCGTTAGCAAAAAAAAATCGAACCCCACCACTGAACCTAAGTATTTCTTTGCAGGGATAAAACTCCCTAAGATTTCCATGTCAGATATTTGTAATAAGGATGTTCTGATTATGGGTGTATCAACGTTTTTCAGCAGTGCATAATAAGTTGAGAGTAGATTTTCCTCCAGTTTCAGAGCATTGTACATTACAGATAGCTTCATTTAAAAATAAGAATTCCCTGCTTAATTTGATTTGCAGCCAAAAAAAGTATTTTATTTGTAAAATATCTCTCTTTTCCTTGTATGTCTACGGATGAGAGAAAGACCATAGCTTTTGGCATAATTGTATAATAATTCATAAATATGAATTTTAATATTCAGTCTGATTTCTCTCACAGAATTTACCTATATTCCTGACAAACTCCCCCCCCCCCCCATATACACACACAGAAAACCATTATTTCAGCTGGTATGCTTTATTAACAGGCTGCCCTCTATTTAGAACTAATGGCTGACAAGCATTGATTTATTCCCTTCTCTTATTGATTAGGCAGCTGCTGAATGTTCACATCCCACCAAAACATGCAAAGAGAAAGGAGATAAAAACAGTTCAGAAACAAACTCTCATGCAGATAGTGTGATTCATTGTTCCAAAACTACACAGAACAGAACAGGACTCTCTGAACTCCACTCATTAGGGTGCTCAATCACAGCGGCCACAAGAACACAACTTTCTTGGCAACAACATAGAAGTGCTTTGCTATTTAAAGGGAGGGGGGAAATAGTGGGTAAAAGTCTCATTTGGGATAGGTATTTCATGGGATAGATAAATTTTACATTTGCTAGTTCAAAATACTTGCTACGTTCCAGAATGCTCATTAAATTATCTGTATCCCACTGCCGAGTCTCAGTTGACAGTAATGAAGAGTCTATTCCATATAACAATCCACTGGTAATTGTCTCCACAATAAAACAACATTGTCCCAGTGGACATTTGGAAAACGCTGAAAGAATTTCAACATTTTCTAGTCAAGTTAAAAAAATGTTTACCTACGTTGTTTGAGGTTATGCAGTAAGGGGGTATTAAAAAGAGTAGTTATTTGGTTTTTATGTGGGTCTACTGAGCTCCTATTTCTAATAGGTTAAAAAGCATATATGATTGTCCGAATTTGGAGAAAGATAGACTTAATCTTTTATCTTGCCTTTTCTCTGTAATTATTACGCTGTTTATTACGATGGCTAATAATTAAACTTCTTAAACTGCTATTAGTAGAAAATAGCACTCATATAGTAGCAAATATAAAAACCTGTGTAATCTCAAAAGTAGGAGAAGACAACATGAATCTTGCTTGCTAAAACTTAAAATCCAAAGCACTTATGGGGACTTCTTTACAAGTAAATCTGTGCATAGTATTGTACATATTATGCAGGAAAAGAAAAATTGAAAAAAATGTAATTTGAAAAGGGGACATTGATATTTGAAAAACTATTTGTTTTAGAATAATTTAAGAATGAGAAAAATGTTATTAATTTATAAATGTGGGAAGTAATTCAAGAAAAGGAATCTAGGTAAATTATGGAAGAAACCAGAGTGACCAAAGAAATAAAGTGTGGCACTAAAAACATTTGTATGAATGGCAAGGAAAATTCTGCAGTGAATTATGATAAGAATTACCAGCCAAAATTGACCTTTCAGATATAAAACTGAATCGGTGAACTGAAAAGCTGAAATGGTGGGTGAAAACTCTTAAAGGTCAGAAGTTCTATCCATTGGCAGATAGCAATATGAACAAATGGTGTTGAGAAGACAATTATGGATGGGGAGATTGAAATGTTTTCTCATTATTATTATTATTACATAAGAATTATTATTATTATTAGGCATATACTGTTGAGGCCTCTTGGTAATTTATTAAAAATGTTGGCAGAAACGTTTGTCTTACACTGCTGTATTCCTGTTCACTTCAGCAGAATTTCAGAAATGGAAAGGGCCACTGAAAAGCAACAAAGCCAATAAAATAATTGTATTATCTCTCATCAATTCAGTTACTACTCTTAAATTCAGTTACAAGCATAGGTTCAACCTACCGGTATTTGCCAGTACTGTGAAAATGTAGATGCTGTTAGACTTGATTCTGGTATTTGTTAGACCTGACAAATGTCCTGCCCTGTTTTATTTAATCAGTCAGAGGAATCCCTAAAATATCCAAATTAAATCATAGCATTTTACATTGCACACTTAACAGACAAATTGAAATAGAAGGGATTGATTTAATTTTTTGTTTAATCTTAACCCTCATTTGTCTCATCCAATTCCTTCCTACCATAACTATTTGAAATAAAATGTAACAGCACTGCTTGAAATTACCCCTTTCAAAAGAGAAATCATTTGAGATCATTCTTTCCTTGATCTGCATTTTAGATGTACCTATAAAACTACCCTAGGTTCATGGTTTGGTTTAACAACTATTGAGTGCATATTAGAATATGCATTCAGATCTGAGAATGTTTTCAGACTAGGCAAAAGCACATTAAACTTATATGGATATTATGAAAAGGTCCTGAAGTACTGCATATTTGCTGCAATTGATTTGAGACCACAAATTTAATGGATTCCAGTCTTTGACGTTTTGGGATTATGTGATCCCATTTTCTGGCCATCTCTCTTTGAAAGCTAATGAAAGATCCATCAATAAATATTTGATGTAGAATTACACTGCAGAATTGCTCTGAGTGTGATCAGAGTAATTGTCGCTGTTTCCTGTCTCAGAAATCTCTTTGCACCCTATAATCTTTTTTGGGAGTACCGTATGTTTTTGAGAGAACAAAAGATATTCTGTTCATTTTCCATAATTGTGGAGGTTAGAACGCTAATATTCTTCACCTAAACTTCTGAACTTACTTGATTTTACTGCCAAAGTGGTCTGTCTCCTCTTGCTCCAGAGTTTATTATTACCTTTGGCTCTCTTCATTAAGAATTTAATTAATTATTGCAACCAAAGGCAACAAAATTATTTTTAAAAGCACATTATATAAATTCTATTGACCCTATAAATTGTTTTTGATATTCACTGTTCTTCACTGCAATCCCATATTCTTCTTTACTACGATCTCCATTTCTGCAGTTAAATTCAGATAAGTAACAGTTTTACTAACAGTAGTAATGATTTCTGTCAACTTTTAGAGTCATCCAGACATCACTGTGCTAAAATAATAACTGTGTAGATAGCTTTATTATTTCAGCAATAATGTAAAGACGCTGAAGGTGAATAATTCAGAAATGTCAAATCATGGATCCAGATTTATTTATTTATTTATTTATTTATTTATTTATTTATTTATTTATTTATTTATTTATTTATTTATTTATTTATTTATTTATTTATTTATTGGGGCAGGAGAGGATGAAATTATGTAGTCACCCATTTTATGCAGCATAACCATGGGCATATAACAAACAATAGTAAAATAGTAGTAAGGATGATAATAACAACAGAACAACTGTGGCAAAAGAAAGCAAAGATAGTACCAATTATAATAGTCTCATACTAAATCAATGTTTGTGAATTGTGTGGAAAGGCCTTTAAATCTCTGGAGAAAGCTAAGAGGTGAGTGCCTGCCTGATCTCAGGAAGAAGGGCATTCCAGAAGGAAGGGGCAGCTACAGAGAAAGTGCAATGCCTGGGTCCCACTAGATGGCATCATGTAACGGAAGGAACCAGAAGTATGCCCACCCTTTTAGACCTAGTGGAACCCTTAAAGAGAGACTGTCCAACAAATCACCTGGTCCTAAAGCCACTCTGGGCTTTATAGATGATGAGCAATTTCACCTGTAATATAACAACAAATGTATAGGATTCATTGCTATAATTAAAAGTTGGTGAATTCTGACAAAGATTAAGCATTTCCTATTTTAACATACAGTTTACATGCACTAAATCATGCTGATTTTCTGTATATGATAAAGGAGGATACCTCCAGCAATGGATAAATAATATAATACTGTATATACTCAAGTATAAGCCTAGTTTTTCAGCCCACTTTTTGAGCTGAAAAAAGCCGCCTCGGCTTATACTCGAGTCAGTGAAAAATTTGCCCGAAATGGAGGAGAAAAAGGGGCGGGGCCATGCCGCTGGGTGACGCTCGTGAATGGCCCAGCGCCCCTGAGTTTCCCCTCCCTCTGTGTCAGTTTGCCGCGCAGCGTGCACCGCACCATCCCCCCTCCTCACGTTCTAATGTAATGCAGGGCTATCTTACGATTCTCCTTCCTCCCCCTCCTGCCGCTCTGCAACGATGTCCCACCTCCTCCTTGTTATGGCAAGCAGCCACATAGCGATGTCCCACCTCCTCTGGTACAGTGATCCAATGATAGGAATCAATGTGCCGTGTGTCATAGGAGGCGGGACATCATCATCACAGCGGGACATCAGCATCATGAGGTGAGTGAAGTATTTCATTGAATACACCGGTATTGTGTGATAATAATTTGTTATGCAGAGCAAATTTTTACAATGGCTACTGTATATTTAATGGGCACAGGCAGGCTGTATATGTTATTCAATGGGCAATGGCATTATTGGTATCTATTTTTATTTTTGAAATTTATCGGTAGCTGCTGCATTTCCCACCCTAGGCTTATACTCGAGTCAATAACTTTTCCATTTTTTTGTGGTAAAATTAGGTGCCTCGGCTTATATTCGGGTCGGCCTATACTCGAGTATATACGGTAATTGCATCTGGAGGTGAAGAGAAACATTCTCACAAACTCCTCTTAAGTGGGATGACACATTCCACTCTAACACTTGCCTGTGTTGTGGAATTGGAGTAATTCCACACTTGGATAACTTGCGGATGTATAGTACTCAGATTCTAATTTCCAGAATTCCTAGCAAGAATGATCAGCTGACCCCCCTAGAGTATAATTGTGTTGTTGAACTACTACAATAAGCTAGGCTGTATATGTCTGTATATCAGATTCAGGTTTTCAGTGAATAAAACAAGTCACTGTTTTAAGTAGACCCAAGATTTTAAGGAAATCTTTTGGGGCTGAGTCTCAGATCCTATTGAGTGCTCAACTGCAGATTGGCAGAAAAGGCTCTTATTTTTTTTATTTATTATTAAATTTATATTGCCACCTATTCACCCATGGCAACTCAAGGCAGCTTACAAAATATAAAAACCACATCTAAAAACAATAAAACTAATAAAAAATCAAATACATTAATGTAATGAAATCACCCCCCATCTCCCGCCCCAGCGACAGCTGATCACACGAGCCATTGAATGGGCTCCATCCCGCTCTGGGTTCTTATGAATACACTTTGGTTTGTACCAATTCTATTCATTCTATAAATGGTGGCTAACTGAGTCTGCATTTCTAAAACAAGTAGGGAAGAAAGAATGGCCTTAAGGGACAAAAGGAGGAGCTGCTACCAAGGCCATGATTAGATAACAGAAACCTGAGTCTGGGGCAGGAATGTAACCTGAGTAAATGTCTCAGATAAGACAGCCTCCCTAGTTATGACAAAGATAAAGAGAGGGAGACGTGTACTCAGACTTGCAAATTTCCTTTACTGTAGCCTTACAATAAAAATAGTACTGACCTACATGATATCATGCTAATCTGATCTACCTTGAAGGGTTGACACATCCAGAGAATGTCAGATCCAGGAATATCTCAAAAGATCAGAATCCTCTGTTTAGCTTTGATGTACCCAGAAGCGCATTCCTCCTCAGGGAACTCCATATCCACATGATACTAAGGACCATACTGACTGGGAATTATAGCAGCCCTATATATTACACCCAAAATAAAGAAAATCAGAGCGTGCTAATTTAAAATATGCATACCATGTAACAATTCTCTCAGGTTAAGCCCAACTCCTAAGAACTGCATCCATGCAGTTTTTTAAGCAGCATTATGGAAATGATTTGCCATGGTCTTCTTTCAGTTTTCATTTCCCATTCAGATACTAGCAGGGCCTTTCCTGATTAGGTTCTGACATCAGGTAATGTCAGATGCATGCTGTCACTATTAAAGCAAAAAACAAACAAACACCCAACCAAATATTTTATTATAGGATTAATTAAAAAATGAAGTGAAGCAAAGGAAAATAATCTAGGTGGAAAAATGGGTTGATTTCCAAATATTTCATTACCAGGCAAGGTAACATTTTTAGTGGAGTTCAGGGGATGTCAGTGTTCTCTTATTTATAAGGGCTTCGTGTAGTCAGTAGGTCTTTGTGATTGTCAGGTGTGGGTGTGTCAAGTAAGGGTCTTGTAATGGGTCAGGTGTGAGTCATCAGTGGGAGTCTTGTGATGGGGAGGTTGCTTCAGGTGTGGGTCATTGGGAGGTGAAGTACTGGTCATAGGGGGAGGGAACGCTTGCATGGGTTGGTTGAGGATTGGTGCTGTCTCTGGCTAGCTGTGCATTGAATTTGGATTTGTAGTCTGGTTGTAGAAGGACACTGACATCCCCTAAACTCCACTGAAGATGTTACCTAGCTTGAGAATGAAATGTTTGGAAACCATCTCACAAGCTCAGAGAATGAACCTTCACTCTCTTCCTATACCGGAGTTACAGATATTCACCATTATTGAAAATAAACAGACAGAATAGAAGAAAAGCAGAGCAAAAACATTAGAAGCTGTGGGTCTCCTATTTTCTTATTCGCTTTCTGAGTTCCTCTTCTTGTTTTGGCATGTGCTAAGCTCAAAAGGAACACACTGCGAAACCAGGCCCCAAATAGCATGTGTTCTTGTAGTTGAAGTTTGTGCAAAGCAATATAAGATGGCAAAATTAAGGCACTCCTGACGTGGAATTGGCATAGCTCTCATGTACAAACATAATGCCAGTTTCATTACAGGTAGTCCTCAATTTATGATCACTGTTGGACTGGAACTTCTGTTCCTAACAATGTGGTCATTTAGTGAGTCATTACCTGGCCACATCTGCTTTTATGACCTTTTTGCTATGGTCATTAAGTGAAATGTGATCATTAAGTGAATCCAGCTTCTCTTATTGACTTTGCTGGTTGGGCGGGTCACAAAAAGTAATCACATGACCTTGGGATGCTCTAAACATCATAAATATATGTTGGTTGCACAGCACTCAAATCATGATCACATCACTGTGGGAATGCTGCAACAGTGATAAGTGCAAGGATACATCAAAAGTCACTCTTTTCAGCATCATCATAACTTCAAATGGTTGCTAAATGAATATTTTTAAATTGAGGACTACCTGTAATACTTTCCTCTAAATGAACCTTTTAGAGTGGTTCCTGTGGAGACATACACTTAGAAAAATAGACTTAGATATTGATCAGCTATATTGATTTTTTTTCAAGGACTGCCCAGTGGACTGGATTATTTCTACTTGTATTTGTAGTATTGCACGTCAGGAAAAATAATGTTTTCATGTATATAATCCCATAGTATCTTTCCTAGTGGTCGTTCCTTGGGAACAAATACTGAATCAGAAGAGTCCACTGAATCATCAGATCAAAGTCTGTTTTAGTGTGGGAAGTGAAATCGAGACCCTAAATTTAACGTTGAAAGAGGCAACTTGATATCTGCTCCCAAAGATAGTTCTTCCTCAGTCAAAGAGAACTCCAAATATCCTGGACACCTCTGGCTTCCCAGAGCACACTCACCAGGAAAAACTCAACATAAAAGAATATGCTAAAGTTCATGATGGCAAGCTCAAGAGCTCATATTTTAACCAACATTTTTCAATCATGGTTGTAAAACCTGGGCAAACCAGAGTGAAAAGCAAAGAAATCAAGATGTTTTATGAAAATAACAAGAGTTTGGATCACTCCAAATACCTGGGCATCCTTAAAAGTCCAACTCAGTGGCAGAAATGCCATTAAGACAATTAACATCTGGGGAAATCCAGTCATTAGATACATAGAGCTAGAATACAGCACTGGACTCAAGCTCATTGAGAGGCACTGGGTAGGAAGACTAGAAAAACAATAACAATGAACCATGCCTCTCATCCACACAACAGTGTTGAAGATTTGTCTTACCAAGGAGCATAGGTGAATGTGGAGTACACCAGACAGTGTGCAAGTACACCAGACGGTTGTGCAAGTACAAGTACAACCAGACAGGTTGTGCAAGTACAACCAGACAGTTAAATGAGATAAATGGTCATTGGAAGATTATCTGAAGGACAGTGAAGAAGATGCACTGTAGCTAGTACACTAAGAAAGTTTACTGAATATCAGAGACAAGAATAACCTACTAGAAGAATATAAAAGAGACAAGGCAATGCAAAGTATCACATGGCCAGTACATACACACATTAAATTAAAAACTAACAGGAAAAGCTGAGAATTGCAAAATCTGGGAATAGCTAAGAGCAGTAAAGTTTAAGGAGAGAGAGGGCTACTCCTGCCTGCACAAGATCAAGTCTTAAGAACAAATACGTACCAAGCCAGAATTGAGATGACAGCAAGAGACAGCAAATGCTGCCTCAGCAAAGAAGCTGAAGAAACAGTGGGCCACCTAGTTAGCTGCTGCAATGCCAAGCAACTGGTCTCCATTTTCCAGACTCCCTGTAAAGCCTATCGCCTGGGAATGGAACAAAGCTAAATAGAGCAGTTATGAAATACCTCCTCCCAATTTTTCACTGTGTTTGATGGTGTGAATTGTAGGTGAATATACCACCAATTTGGTGGGTGAGAACAGAACAACTCAAGGATACAAAAAACAGTATTGTGATTTGACGTCTCCTTTATTCCCCTTGTTCCTTATGGGAGCTGAAGTCGGCAGCTTTCCCCCAAAAAAGTGATGGTATTTGCCAGGACTGAAGAATGGGGCTCCCCCACCCACCTACCTTCCCATGCTATAATATATCTTAGTTTATGAACAGAGAAATGGTGCTTAGCCAACAGCAAAGAACTCCTTGGAAAGGCTGGCACCTCTGCGAAGCAAGTGGGATCAGAAACTATTTGCTTACTAATAATTTTGCAAACTGGGTAAGAGAATAACATCAGTTGTGAAAACTGGCAAGGTTAATTGTGAAACACAGATATAGAAAGGAATAATAGCAATTTTGAAAAGCACACCAGAATGTTAGGAAACATAGCCCTGTCACAGAAATTATGCTTATACTAAAAGTTTGAATTCTGAACCAATATTTTTTAAATGGCAGAACTGGGATTTCTTTGGATGTTATTGATAACCTGACCATTCAATGTCAACAGTTTAGCTGTTCATGAGTTTCCTATCTTAAAAGAGAGAGTGAAGCTCATGTGCTCAGATTGCTACAGGATGTGGTCAAAAAAGTCAAATGGCAGTGTGAACTGCCAGTGTAAATGTGTGAACATAAAAAAGAGGAAGTTTAAAAACACTATTCTGACCTCTAAACTTTCCACTAATTTTGTCTTAAAGTAAAGATAAAGGTTTCCCTCGCACATATGTGCTAGTTGTTCCTGACTCTAGAGGATGGTGCTCATCTCTGTTTCAAAGTCGAGGCAGCGCTGTCCGAAGACATCTCCGTGGTCATGTGGCCGGAATAACTAAATGCCAAAGGTGCACAGAACAGTGTTACCTTCCCACCAAAGGTCATTCCTATTTTTTTCTACAAGCATTTTTACATGCTTTCGAACTGCTAGTTGGCAGAAGCTAGGACAAGTAACGAGAGCTCACTCCATTATGCAGCGCTAGGGATTCGAACCGCCGAACTGCCAACCTTTCTGATTGACAGCTCAGTGTCTTAGCCAGTGAACACCACAACCCTCATTTTGCCTTGGGGTTGTGTATATTTTAAAACTCTGTACATTTTAGAATTGTCCAGCTGTCTTTTTGTGACACTTGGTTAGAAGACATCCCTCTAAAAGAGAAATGTACACTTGAACAGTATGAAATAAAACTATTTTAAAAAAAAGGAGAGACAAAGTGATGCATCTCCTCCTCATAGCATCACACTTCACACAAAAAAAAGGACGATAACTTCCAAACGGAACAGGTGTCAGTAATAGTTCTTGTTGTCAGTGTCGTGCCAGCCCACGGACTTGAAGTGTGTTTATTATTTCAGTTTGGCATAAAGGTTGTCCCTCCTGCTGACTTCAAAATGCCATTCAAGTTCATCAGAGTTATCCCAAACTATAAATCTACCCAATTCAGAATTCTTCCATTTAACAGAATGTGCTGAACTAAAATCTCAGGACAGGTATATTACCTTGCGTTCAAATGGAGGCTTTGTTACAATAAAGCCAATCAGGCTTCTGTTGGCTCAATCTATGTGATACATCTCCCAAATCAGGAACAGTTTGATGAGTGTCAAAAGAATTAGAAATAGAGTGCTGGGTAAGATGGAGAAATCTGCTCAGAGTTAACCACTCCAATTTTTACCTTAAACTACACAATTCTTCTGTTCAGCTATTATAGGCCATGACCTAGTCCTGACATACATCTAAGCTCATCCACGGATAAAGAAAGGGTTCAACAGAACTGTTTTTAGATATGTCTGCTACATAGCTTCTTCAGAATCTTCTAGCCAGTTCAATGAATAGCATTTACACCACCAGCATAAAAAGGAATTAATACAGCAATTCTGCAGTCATGATCTTCTACATTTTTATTTAAGCAACTATTCAACTTCTGTAATTTCATCAATACGCAAATTCCTAGAGGCATTTAGAGAGCATCCAGTGATGATGTGATATAAAGTTTCAAGCCAAAACTCTGCAAAACTATGCTTTATGGTGCAAAAATTCATTATGTTATTTAAATAATCTCTTTCTCTGATGTAAGAAAAACAACTGAAAGGAGAGTTTTGTACTAGTGTGATGATAATTAGAGGAACTATTTAATCCTTTCAAAGACTTTTAATTTATTCTTTTATTGCTTTCAAAAGAGTGACAAAAAACAATTAGAAAAATGCACAGATGAAAATACATACCTTGTCAAAGGGGAAAAAAACACGGAAAGTGTAATCCTTTTCAAATCTGTTTTCTCCTTCCAATTACCTCTCCCACTCGCCAACAAATTATTCTCCTTTTTAGATTCAGATGTGTGCTGGCACTTCTGTTTTGCCATGTTCTTGTTTTTATATATATATTTATACTAAAGGTAAAGATTTCTCTGTCCCATCATGTCCAGCATGGTGTTCATCTCTGTTTCTTAGCTGAAGGAGTCAGCATTTTCTGAAGATGCTTCCATGGTCATGTGCAGAAGTGGTATTCTGCCAGTTCAGACTGGTTTGCCTGAACCAGTAGCAGAAATTGTGGGTGGGAATGGGCCAGCCCACCCATCCTGGCTCTATGACATCCCATTTAGGCACTTTTTTTGGTCAAAGTGCATGCGCGGAAGGCTGAGCACATGCACGGATGGGCGCTCACATTTGCGAACCACCCCCGGTCATGTGGCAGGCATGACTATATGCTGAGGCACACGGAATGCTGTTACCTTCCTACTGAAGTGGTACCTATTTATCTACTCACATTTGCATGCTTTCAAACTACTAGGTAGGCAGGAACTGGGGCAAGTAATAGAAGCTTACCCTGTCGCAAGGTGCTAAGATCTCAGACTCAGGCAGGTCAGCTTCCCTTCTGTCTTAGATCAAACAGAATTAAGACAGAGTCAGATTATGTTTTTTTTTTAAATAGTTTTCTTCCCAGACTTAATTCATGTTGTATTAAATTTTTAAGCAAAGAAATGGTGCATATCCAACAGCAAAGAACTCCTTGGAGAGGCTAGCACCTTTGCAAAGCAAGTGGCATCAGAAACTGTCTTGTTCCTCTCAGTGGGTGGACCATATTTGTTTACTGATAATTTTGCAAACTGGGTAAGAGAATAACATCAGTTTTGAAAACTGGCCAGGTTACATTTGAAACACAGATATAGAAAGGAATAATACCGGTAGCAATTTTGAAAGGACACCAGAATTTTAGGAAACAGCCCTGTCACAGAAAGTAAGCTTATACTAAAAGTGTGAATGGTTCCAAAAATCTCACTGATGGTCCAGAGAATACCATGACCAGTATTGATTTATATCAAATGCAACCAAGCAATCAAGCAGGGCAAGGAGATGTGTGCTCCCTTAATCTAGATCCTGCTGCAATTCATCTACAAGAACTATTCAACCTTTTTCTGTTTTCTACCCTGTACCAAACCCAGACTGGAAGGGCTCCATATAAATTGCTTCATGCATGGCCATTTGTGGCTTCCACTCCAGTGCAAGGATCATGTATGTAGCTGATGGAGTTCATCTTGCAAACATTTCCTCAGAGTTCACAAGTTTGAATCTCAAATCACCTGTCATGAGACTTCACCAACCCAACTCAGAATGAATATGGGTGGTTTTGTTTTGAAAGTGTTTTGCAAATAGGTCATAGTACCCTAAAGAAAATTCCCACTCTATTACTCCCCAAAAGGAAATAGGTAACCCTAAACAGAGTATTTGCTTGCAACCCAAAGTTGCAGTAACTGTAGGGAGATGTCAACCCTTACCTCCTGGTTACAGTCAATTATATTTGCTCTTTGTCTTTTTCCTATAACTCTGCGTGTCCCTTATGACATTTAATTTTCTCAGTAATTCAAGAAATTCCCTAGGTTGATTACCCACAGAGGCCACTCAAGAGAAATCCTGTTAAGCACTTTCATCCTCTCCTTACTGTCAGCCAGACATCTGATAGAACAGTATGTCAGATTGTTGGCAAACTCCACAACTTCATTCTGAAAATGATCAGAATCCATAAAGCAACTCATACAGATCCTCCTAATTTATCTTCCTAACAGAGTCATCTAACCAGGAAGTTGCATATCCATGACAAAGGAGATGACCTCCATCTCCAAATCAAACTCCTATTATTTTACAGTAAAAGATGGATCCCAAGTCTGTTTGTTTGTTTGTATCCCACCTTTATTATTTTTACAAACAACTCAAATATCCAACACAACTTCCTCCCCTTATTTTCCCCACAAGAACCCTGTGAGTTGAGTTGGGCTGAGAGAGTGACTGGCCCAAGGTCACCCAGCTGGCTTTTCATAGCTAAAGGATTAGAACTCTCAGTCTCCTGCTTTCTAGCCTAGCCTAGACCAAGCTGGCTCAAACTGGTTCCCCTATGCAGTTCAGGCTATGATAATTTGGGATGAATCCACAGTTGACATGAAATCTATGACATCTAAACCTATCCTGTTCTCCTACCGGGGTATCAAAATTAAGAATTCCCTGCACCAGGGGCTGGGGGACCCATCATTATCCTAAGCATGAAGTCAAACAACTTTACTAAAAGGATGCTGAAGCAGTACATCAACAACACCTCTACCTTATCCTGGCATCCAAATCCATAAATAGGATGCCACATCCAGCTACTTGTGGAATGCAACAACTGCCCACTAATGATTAAATGGGGTTTAATCATTATATGGGTAATCCTCAAGATCTTAAACGAGTAATCTTAAAGAATGATGAATATTTCTCATATTGTATACGACAGATCATTGTATATGACTCTGGCAGGTAAATCATTTATCTTTCACATACTGATTAATGGAAATCAGATCCTTGAATGATTGTTTAACCAAACCTGCTCAGCCTTTAAAGAGAGAAGGAGAGAGAGCAAGAAAGGCTAACGGGATTATGAAAATGTAACACAACTCAATCTCATCTACAAATTCACCTTCCCCACAAAGTCTTCTGACAAAATTGCACTGGTCTTTCCAGTCTATTTAATTTTCTGATGTATTAAATTATTTAGAGATAAATAAAATAGATTGGATCAGAAATCCCAAAGGTGCTTTTTCAGGAAGCAACTGGACTTTCTTGTTTTTTCTTTTGAAGACATTTCACTTCTCATCCAAGAAGCTTCTTCAGCTTTACAGGATAGTGGGGAATGGAAGGATTTATATTCCTTGCAGACAACTGATCATTTACATCCTTTTAGAGGGTATTGAAGCACTTGTAGGTTTATCTGTGTCCTCAGGGTCACCTGAGTAGTGCTCCTGGTCTTGTAGTCTGCAATTGGATCAGAAAGCAGATGAAAACCATATAGTGTCCTTTACTGTTATATTAATTAGTGTTTATATGTTTTAGAGTTTTCACATATTTCTTGGGTCCATTATTAACTAATTACAATTGGAAAAAAGATGGAAAGACAATGAACTATAACAAATTTATTTGTTAAATGTTTTATGATCTAATGGTTATCACCTTTGTTTAGAAGAAAGAAATCTCAATGTTGGAATTTCACAAAATAGTTTGTTATACAATACCCACTGTTGAGGCAGCATGTCAAATCTTAACATGGCTTAG
This sequence comes from Thamnophis sirtalis, assembly GCF_051295495.1. Lineage (NCBI taxonomy): Eukaryota > Metazoa > Chordata > Lepidosauria > Squamata > Natricidae > Thamnophis > Thamnophis sirtalis. The sequence continues at coordinate 27,875,158 of NW_028261389.1, read as the reverse complement.
GAAAGGAATGCAATTATTGTGTTCATGTAACTTTCTATAACCAAACGAATGAATTACATTAGGCTTTAACTTTGGGGTAAGCACATAACACTGAATCACAATCAGTCTAATGTTATTTTATCCTACTACATAGTTAGAAATTAAAATAACCTCCATGGCCTTAAAGAGGGAGGAGTTTAACTACTTCATGGAGGATACATTTAGTTATGATCGCTCTATGCTACATCCAGATTCACTAGCACATATGTTCAAATTATCATACACGGATAACTTAAATGAGGGTAAGCTATTATCCCCAAATTTTACTCATGGGTTTCCCAGGCCACTTCAGGAAACAAAGTAATGGGATTGGTAGTGATTTGGTCTGATCCTGCAGGGTTCTTCTTATCGCCTTGTGCTCTCCTCTCTCTTTAAAAATGTAAAGGTGTTTCAAATACAATATTCATATTTTTTTTCTGCTTTATTCTATATTCTACAAAGAAAATATATCTGGGTTCTTACAAAATCTTCTAAATTGTGGGGTGGGGAGACACACACACACACACACACACACACACACACACACACACAGAGAGAGAGAGAGAGAGAGAGAGAGAGAGAGAGAGATTTCCAATTATTAAAGAAGGAATGAAACAAACATTGAGCAATAGTAGCTATCTATTCTCCCCCTCCCGAAACACACATTGAAGAATGATTAGTATTGATTTTTTTCTTGCTTTTATTTTGTTTTGCTAACACACATAATGCGCTATATCTTTCTCTATTTCATTTTCACTGTCTTCTAGTTGAAATTTTTTCCTCGTCTAATTGTGATGTGACAATTGAATTTAGAGCATTAGGCAAGTTTGACTGAAGTGCAAATAAAGGGGGGACAGAGAGGGGGGGGAATCCAGATATGCTTCAGGGACTGGGAGAAGAGGAGTGAAAATGGAAAAGGACAAGCAGGAAGGCTAATAGCCCCGCCCTTCCTGCTTCTGAGAGCTAGGACAATTATTCTCACTTACAGATGCTGGCGAAAAGGATCTAGGAAGTGAAAGATTCCCCTCACCCCCACCCCACCCCAATCTCCAATGCCTCCTCGTTTTCCCGGCAGCACCCCGGGCAAAGAGGTAACAGAGCTGTTCTTCAGCACCGCGGAGTGATCAGTGCAGGGGAGCTGTCCATTTCAGCACCACCACGTTAATGCAGTAGGTGGAGAGCGGAATTCACACGGAAAGCGAGGCGAGAGACATTGACGGGCAGCGTATCCTGCAGCAAGCCTTTCTGGTTTCCTTATCTTCAGAAGCTTTGCAGAGAGGGGGCAGGAAGGGGAAATCCATCTCGAAAAACCATCTGGCAGAAATTCCCCCCCTCCCCTGCCCAACTGTTAGCTACTACCACTCCTGAAGCTCACCATCTAAAAAAAAAGAGTAACAACTACTTCTCTACCACTGCCTTGGAGGAAGAGCCATGGAAGGCAAATGCTCAGCACCTGTTCAGTTGAAAGCAAGAGCTTACAAGAAACTGGCAAGTCTGGCTTGGTGGTAAAAAGAAAAAAAAAAGGAGAAGAAAAACGGGGTCAGAGAAGAAAAGAATTGAAACCAAAACCAGCAAACAGGCAAAGTAAGGGGGGAAATCCAAGGAATATACACTGGGAAGAAAAGGATTGTTCATGGCGCAGGCTGCAGAGCTAAGCAAGAAGACTGAAGGTTGCATCTCTACTCTTACAGTCTCTAACTGTCTAGGTCCAGATAATGAGAGAGTGTGTTGAGAATGCTGCTTCGGTTGCCGCTGCTGCTGCTGCTGCTGCTCCCCTGTTCACTGTGGAAGCCATCTCCAAATTAGCCATCACATATGGAAACTGGAGACCAGAATTTTAGAAAAAGGGATTAAGGCATCTCATTTTGGGGGGAGGGTTACCTGTTTTCTTTCTTATTTTCTTTATAATATTATATAAAATATTAACAACTGGAACGGTTTTTTTTTCCTTTTGAAAATCAAGCCTCTTCTGTGTGATTTTTTCCCCCATTTACACTGATTCGGTGGGCTTTCTTACCTCTTTTTTTATATATAGATTCTCTCTATTGATCTCAAATAGTTATTAAGATTATCATTTCTTTTACTAACATTACACCCACAAACAGAGAGAGGGAGAGAGAGAGAGAAAGAACGAGAGCCCAAGAATCAGAAAGCAGTTGGGTATTTGTATAATGAAGAATTATGGGGCTCTTTGACAGAGGTGTTCAGATGCTTTTAACCACCGTTGGTGCTTTCGCTGCCTTCAGCCTCATGACCATAGCTGTGGGAACCGATTACTGGCTTTATTCCAGAGGGGTTTGCAAGATGAAAGGAACCGGAGATAATGAAACCAGCAAAAAGAATGAAGAAGTCATGACCCATTCTGGATTATGGAGAACCTGCTGCTTGGAAGGTATTTAAATCTAGATCTCTTCAATTATTTCATCTTTCTTTTCTCCCTATGCTCCCCATTCCACCATTTTCTCACTTCAATCCCAACCTCAAAGAAATCAGGGTGTTTGATTTAGTTACAGAAGAGAAACAGTCAAGTTGTCAATATAAGGCAGACACGTTCCCATTATCCCCCTCTGCCCTCCCCCCGTCCCTCCATTTGTCTCAGTATGCCCTGAATTGCTTTGTCAGTTTCTGGTTTCTGTTGAGTTCCTTTATAAAATGCAAGTCAAAAGTTGCATGGTTAGAATGGGTTATTGGGGTTATAAAAACAGGAGGAAATAAGTGGTCTTCTTTTTTGAACTGGATTGATGGAGTCTGGGACAGGGAAACCAAAGAAAGAAAGGCAAACTTCCTATCTAGCTGATTTTCTTTGCAACCATTGATATCCTTAAAGTCATTCTCCAACTGTAGATTTTGTTATGTCTAGGCAGCTGTCTCATTTGGTAAGCTCAAGTGTCCCTCATTGCCTTGGTCCAGAAGAGTTTCTTTTTTTAAGCAATGGGAGGGGGAGCTTTCATAATGGTCTCCAGGCAACCGTCATACAGTTTGGGATAGATGTGGTTTTGTTTGCTCTCCTTTCTATAACTTGGGGCTGGTGAAGGGGATATATACACTAAAATATCCAAATGAACAAGTGGTAGAAACAGGAAGGGTGAACACCCTTTCTAACTCTTTCCTCTCCTCCTCCTCCTCCTCCTCCTCCTCCTCCTCCTCCTCCTCCTCCTCCTCCTCCTCCTCCTCGTCTTCCTCTAGTGGGAAAGTGAAGAAGAACATGGCAAGTCTGCTCTCACCCGTAATATGCCGGGATGGCAGCTGAAGAAGCCGCAGGCAGCTGGCTTCTGAAAAATCAGGCACTGGAAGAGGAGAGAATCAATTTGCAAGAGATGTAGGAGTATTAGTGTGCAAGAGGAGGAGGAGGAGATGAGGAGAAGGAGGAGGAGGAGGAGGACGACGACTATGGAGAGGAAAATCGAATGTTGACCATTCAGATACTCTATAGAATAGGGGCGCTTGATAGGAGTTCCTAATACCCCGTGCTCTTTAGGATTAGAACTAGCATGGGGAAGGGGACGGAGTGGACACGCGTCTACAGGGCTTGCGTTGTGTCCGCCTCAAACGCGAGCTAGTCCTGAGAACTGCCAGTGATGCCAGGGTTAAGAACGGAGAAGCATATCCCGCAAGATTGCAAGCGGGTTCGTCTGTAGAAGCAGGAACAAGGACATCAAATGTGCCAACCTGGCCTAATAGTCCCTTTTTTCTCTCTCGCCTAAAAAACAAAAAAAAAATTGAAAGGGGAAAAAGAGAAAGCAAAGGCTGTTCTTTGGAAACGATTGTAGCCAGGAAAGAGAGCATCGTCCCCCCTCCCCCCCAACCCGCCCCGCGCGCCGTTCTTGGTGCAAATGGTTGAGTGATGGCAGAACATGTTTTGAATAGCTAAGTGACTTCATTGAGCGATGGTCTGTTTGACGCATACTGCATTTGGTGCCCTTTCTCTCTCCAAGCCGCTGCCTTTTAACATATTCTGCAGAGGACCTTCCGCCTGGGTATCTTCAAGCCAGGGGTAGGGGGGGTGGGGAAGCCAAAGCAGCCAATTAATCGAGGGTGTTTCAAATACACCCCCGAGGGCGCGCGTCCACCTCGAGGGAAGTGAGATTATACGTTCCAATATTTATCCATCCAGCCAACCAACCCGACAGCCTATCAGGCAGGCAGCCCGTTCCTTAACCGCGAAATGAAAGCGCGATGTGACCTCTCGATGAAAGAATAGCGTCCGCTAGAAAGCTCAAGAAAGGGGGGCTTAGAGGAGGAGGGGACCGAGGAGGCGAGGAAGGAGAAAAGCCCCTTCTTCCTTCGGTGCCCTTCTCTGGATTTAGGGATTCTTAGGCAGTTGGCTGATGGGAGAGAGAGAGCGCTGGAAACAGTCGGGAAGGAGCCAAGCGACCCTTAGCAGAGATATGGGGGAGGAGGGGGCTGTCGCCGTGTTTTGTGGTTGTGCGATTGCGCTTCTAGATCCTCGGACACGTACCTCTGGCTCCAGGACATTTGGCGCGGAGCGGGGAGGTGAGGAGGCGGGGTGTCAAGGAGGAGGGGGGCTTTCTCCTTTCGCCCATCTTTGTAGGAGTCTCTATTCCCCCCCCTTCCTCCTCCTCCTTTTCGCTCACTTCCCACCCCCACCCCTCCCCCACTCGCCTGGACTTTGATCGCCAGGAGATTTAAAAAAAAAAAAAAGCAAGGACGTTTTAATTCAAAGCCCCTAATGGTCCCCATCTCAAGAGGCGCCGCCTCGCCAGGCTCTTGAAATCCGGGGGGGGGGGTGGCTCATTGGGCGTACGCCTGGTTCTCAGCCGACTTCGGGCTCTTCGTTCTAGCACAGCAAAATGGGTGTGAGAGAGATGTACGAGCAGCAGCCTTGGCTCTGGGCCTAGCCGGTGCTTCCCCCGCTCCCCTCGACCGGGGAACTATTTTACATGCGCGCGACCGCACGCCATCCCGCAAAGCCTTTGCAGCCCGGGCTGAGGAGCAGCGAACGAGCCAAGCGTGGAAACTGCTTTATTCGCGACTCTTCTTCCCCAAAACTCCGTTTCCTTAAGACCCTAGGAAATAAGCAAGAGCGGGCGCCCCCTCCGCCTGTTGCTGCCCATTCCCTAAAGCAATGCCTAGGAAGAGTGTGCCCTACACCAGCCTCGGGAGTCAGGGAGCTTCTCTGCTTTTAATTTGCTCTTAGTTCTGCACAACTCACCTGAGATCCAAGTGGATCTCCAGACCCAGGCAGTGTGTTTTCAGAACCCAGAACTTGTCTTACCATGTGCAGGAACTTTACTAAACCATCATCTTAAACCACAATGTGATTTGTGGTGAACATCAAAATTGTGCTTCATTAACCCGGATGTAGGCTTTAGCATATTGTGTGAACTTGGCTAATGCCTTTTTGTACAGTTGACCTGGTTTGTATAATAATGCATACACATGTTAAATACATACCATGCCTTACTTTGGTTTTGGATGAGCATGAAGCAAGTCACTTTAGTCTGCAAATTTCGTGGTAGTTTAATGTGTTGTTTGAACCCAGGTCATTGTGATTGATTGAGTAAAACATGATTAAAGAAGCTTCGCCTTCATTGTGAATATCTGAAGGAATATTGAAATAATGTCTTCAAGCTGGAACTTCATTTTTAAAAGTAGCCCTGTAGGTTGTTATAGAGTCTGTGGTTCCTTGCAAGAGGGATTTAGATCTTTTGAAATTTAATTTAGATTTCTGTTTTAAGGAAGAATCTGATTTTTCTCTAAAAATGTGCACACACAAAAACCCACACAAAAACTCTGAAATGCAGTATATTTATGCCTGTGCCAAGGTACAGATCTTCTTGGGTATTTCTTTTTTAAGAAGCTGCCAGGATTGTGCTTTAAAATATGGGATAGGAGTTTGTGGTTAGCCATTGAGGTCCTTCTGTCTCTCCCCTCAACATTAGAGCTAAAGTAAGGTGACCTCTGATTGGCCCTAGTGGTCTTTCCAATTCAAATGAACAAGAACAGGGATTGATTAATATTACTAGTTAATAGTGACATCAATCTGTTCCCCTTTTAGAGCTGCAGTCTTCCAGAAATAAGCCCAATCAGACCCAGTGGGCTTATTGGTTCTTTTTTTCTCTGCAAAATATACTCAACAAGAATATGATTGTCCCTATCCAATTATTACATGGCAACTTAATATTATACTATAGGAGGCACTGAATTGGGATTGGCAGGACAGTGAAGTAGAATGTAAGGTCCCTGTGGGTTAGACAGGGTTAGACAGATTGAAGTATGTACTGAACTTCAAACCTTAGAGTAGAACCTATGCCCACAATTTTATCCATAAGGAGAACACATATTTCTATTCAAGCTTTTCAAAATTATGTTGTATTTCCTTTTTGGAATCTGAATGTAACATATACATATTTGTACATAATGTTCTGATTCAGCACATGTGCTCCATGAAGGCAAGCTGCCCATATAGTTATTATTATAACTATATATTATAGTAGGCCTATATATTATGATTGGCCACACAGTCAGCCAGATGTTTAGACTGGATTTGGCATTTTTATCTGCCTAATGAGTCCTTCCCAAGGACCTAGAATAGGCAGATGTTGTCTGATTATCTATCTTTCTATCTATCAATCTCACCATTTATCTCTCTCTCTCTCAGTATCTATCTTTATGGCAAGCATACCTAATACTCCTTCCTCTTCCTATTTTCCCCACAACAGCAACAATCCTCTGAGGTGGGTTGGGCTAAGAAAAAGTGACTGGCTTTTTCAGTCAGATTTCAAGCTTAAGCAAGCCCTCATGCTCTCCTTTTTCTAGGCCAGCACCTATCCCATAAGCTGCTTGCTCAAAGATTGAAAAGAATGTTCAGGAATGCATAATTCACAGAAAGGGAATTGCAATATTTAATGCCTTTGCTCATTTTTTTTCTTCCTAATCAAAACTCAAAATTGTTCTTCCATCTGTACATTCAAACACATCTTTGTATGAACATAGGATCATCCCCATGTGTGTGGGGATTGTCATGTCTGTTGGGCCTGGTCTCTGAGTGTTATGTGCATTTCGTTGTATGGGTATACGTACAGTGATAATAAAGTATTCTTATCTTCTTAGGAAGCTACCCAAGTCCCACTCAAATCATCAAATAGCTTTCTGTTATGCTTTTTAGACAATTATTTTTTCTACCTCTACCTAGAGATGCTGTGAATAAAGTCTGAGATCTTTGGCTCGTAAACCAAAGTGAAACCAGCAAACATTTTTCTGCCAGATATTATTAACTTTAGAATGGATATTCAATATTTGGAGAATAGTCATATTTTTGTAGCTAATAAACTCTCTTCCTTCTGCCATGCCTGAAGGACAGAATGAGAACCATTCCAAGTTGAAGAAGCATCTGATTTAGAAACTCCTAGAAAAATAGGCTGAAAATATTCTGAGGAAAAAAATTATTTTAAAAAGCAATTACCTTGATCTGTCAGACAAAGTTTGATCCCAGCTCCTTATGAAAAAATCTGAGGGGGAAAATCTTTAAAAATTACTGAGGTAATTTTGAATGCTGATTACAGATATGTAGAAAACACTCAGAGCCATTAACATCTATATCCATGCATTATATGATCTTCCTACAAATGAAGATAATTGGAATTGACTGATAAGCAAGTTAAGAATTTATGTCTAAAGCAGCCTTCAGTTCAACTGTAAGTCAAGAATCCAGGTAGAAATTCTAAGAATCGCAATCCCAACAATTATGGAGGTTACTAGGTTGAAAAAGGTTGCTACAGGGACTTACTTAGGTGTAAGTTCAGCTGCATTCGAGAAGCCTTATTTCAAGTAAGCTTTGAGCTTCTTGCTGTGTAGCAGATTTTTTTTTGTTTTTTTGCTGTAGCAGATTAATTTTCTGTACTTGTTCTAGGAAAGGATCATTTCAGTTTTTAATTGCTCATTTGCATGTCAAGGAGATGAAATCTGCAGCCTTCCTTCTGCCACACTGTTTGTTCTTGCAGAAATTGTTTTCTTTCTTTCTCATGGTTATTTCTCAGTAGCTTTTATCTATTGTTTTTGTTTCATGCTAAATCTGAGCTTTTCATAAGTAGATACTAATGTGGTCCCCTTCTAAAGAGATCCAGAAATAAGAAAAGAAGGATAACTTTGTGCTTTCAGAAACACATAGGAATAAATGTGGGGTTTTTTTCCTAGTTAAAAGCTTTGTCATATCATTGCTATCAGAGAAAGTTTGGTTACTGAAACCTGTATATAAGCAGAGGACAGAAAGAACATCTACTAAGAGGAAATATGGGAGATGTAAAGCAAGTTAGACATCACAGGTGGATTGTCTAGAGTGATGGCAAGAAGCTGAATGCAAAACCTGGTGTTGGAAAGAAATGTCATCTAGGAAATTTTCTTTTTTGAAGAATACTAACCAACTCCCTGCTTCCCTTTTGTGAGAAATTTTGACCATGAGAAAAGTCAGTTTTGGTCAGAAACTGGGATAGAAAGCAAACAGCTGTTAGCTAGTTCTTTCTCCCTTTTCTCACATTACTGAGCCCAAACCCCTATTATTCAGCTTCAGTCTCTCATCCTTTTCTCTTCATTTCTTGCATCTGTCATCTGTGTCTTACACACACACACACACACACACACACACACACACACACAGAGGCCCCTATGGAATTCTGCCACTGCCCTTCAACCTCAGTCTGTTCTCGGTTTTCCAATTGCTTTTCAAATTAATCGGTCATCAGCCTTTTTTTCCTGATAGACACCAGTTGTAACTGGCGACGGGCATGCTGTTCCAGTTTTGTAACCTGCTGTGCTTGGCTTCCTCAGTTTTGCCATTCCCAAAACACCTGCAAATAGTGCTAAGACTTGCACAGCTTTGCTCTTGCACATCCAGGCGGATTTATAATACAACCTGCTGTTCCAGGCTGAGATCTCCTTGCAGCACAACATTCTCAGCTGCTGTGGATGAAGGCAGGATGGTTGTAACTTTGCTGCATACAGCACTGTGTTGCACACAGAGCAGCAAGCCACTGCTGAGCACACTGTGCACACCAATGGCTTGTTGTCCAGATGCAGCAGAGATTGGGAGGAGATGTAGCTCAATCATGCTGTGCAGGTATGAAGTCCAGTCGTTGACATTTCCAGTTGAAACAATGTTCTTCAACATCAGGACTGATTTGACGAGCTGCTGTTAGAGCGGTGGCCTAGATGAACAAGCCCTCTCTCCGGCAGGAGAATAAGCTTGCTTGCAGAAGATCTGTTGTATTTTCCCTCATTCTCCCAAAAAATGCCTGATGGTAGAGAAAAGACAGGTCTCTTTTTGAAAAACTGAGGTGGAGGTACAGATTTTTTGTCAGCTTGGTGAGCATCTGCACATATAGTGCCTGATTTGATTTTATAAACAACTCTTACTTCTGTAGACCAGTTGGAAGGGTAGAAAGAAACCATCACAGGGCAATATGCAGCCCCCCAAAGATGGATCGTACAAAGAGAAATTCAGAAAAAAGATCAAGGTTTTTTTTTGCACAAGTTAAAATCCTGAAATGTACCATCCAAACAAGTGTGTGAGGTTAAGATAGGAAAGGGGATGTCAAAGCTATGTTGTAGTAGCATCACCACCACCAACAACAACACTCTTGACAACACTGGGTGAAAAATAATGGAAGCTTTCTAATATTTTCAGGAATGTTGAAGGACACCATCTTTGATAACCTATGGTTTTTCACTTGTGCACCTGATTCAACCATCTTCTCTGTGTGTCTGTCTGTCTGTCTGTCTCTGTCTCTATCTCTATATCTTTATTTACATACATACACACACAGACACGATTTTACTATGATCCAGGAAAACTAAGACAATACATTTCCAAAACTCAGATTACTGAAGTATTTGCCTCAGCATGCTGTTGTTGTTGTTAACCAGTAAGTCATCAACCCAATGGGTAATGGATCTAATTTCATGGAGATCTTCTCCAGATCTAAACTATTCTTGCATTGTTATTGAATAATCCACATTCACTTTTTACAAAGGAAAATTGTGTTTTATATTTCTTCCTTCTTTTCTTTCTTCAAGGCTATGAAAATGAATTGATAGATTATGGAACGTTTTTAAAACATGCATTTAATAAAGTTAAGGAGAATGCTCTTTAAGCTCTACCCCATTTTACGCCAACATATAAATATTTTACAGCAAGATTTAAAATGAAGGAAATGAAGAGGCGGGCAGTTATATTAGAGTCCGTTGCATCCCCCCCCCCCTCTTTAATGCATGTCTTTAAAATGACCTGGAAATCCCACAGCTGTAGGCTAAACTGGGAATTGAAAAGCAGCCAGAAAAAGACAATGGCAAAATATTTTTATACTGTGGACAAGAAAGTGGTTTTTTAAGTGGTTGAGCATAACTTGGGGGAAATTATGTCTTTACTTTCACTTAATAGAAAGACTAACCCCACTTCCCTCCCTGCCTTCTACAACTTCATTCCTCCATCTACATTTTTATTTCTTTGCTGCTTTTCTTAAACCCTTCTTTATTCCTTTGTATCTGTGTTGGCTATTTATACTTTTGTATTCAGCTCCATGACAACTTTCTTTTATTCTCATCTTCTATCATCGTTCTGTAGACTTTCCATCTCACAGTTTCTCACTATTGGTGCCTCTATCTCTTTCAATGAACTCTTTTCATTGTTATTATGACACTTCTTGCTATTGTTCGCACCTTGTTTAAAATTGCTTTTTTGATGCCTATCTTCTCAGCCAGAGTCCTTTTTCTTTCTTTCTTGCAACTGAAAAATAGGGGAACTGCTTTTGCTCATAAGGATAAGGAAAGTTATAACACATATATCTATGCACCACCACACACACTTCCTTTTTTCAGCTCATGGCTTCCACTCCCACCACCTCTGAGAAGAAATTGGACCTGGACCTTTTTTCTCATTGTGACCCTGGCTTTGCTTGGAGAACACCCTTGTATCTTATATCTGAAGGCCACTAATTAATATGTAAGAAAATATCATGACAAATACAGCTGGGTAGACATTTAGCTTTGCTGCTTCAGCTACGCAATCCCACCTTCCCAAAATCTGATCCATTCTAGATAAATAGAACATATGGATAGTTGGCTGGGAATTATGAGAATTGTCATTCCCATCTGAATGTACCAAGGAGGGTGTCAACATCGAACTTAACATCTGGCAGAAGCCATTTTTCCTGTTTGCCATTGCCACATATTGTAGGGAGGGCAGAAGGAATGTGCTACTAGACACAACACAAGGCTTTCCCATGAAAACCAAGGTCATCTCCCAGACAATGGAAGGAGGAGGAGATAAATGCCTGAGAAACGCGCCAACCAAGCTAATTGGCCAACATGACAAGTAACATTGAAAGGAAGGGTTGTTGCTGGTTTGAACTATGCTGAAACCGTGGGAAAGAGTCAGAGTTGGTTTTACACTAAGGGTGTCAATATGGTGTGCCCAATAAAGAAATTCTTTGCGGAAAGCATAAGCCTCGGAGTTCTGGTTTCCTTGGGTTCATTAGTCGGAACATTGACAAGGGGATAATGAAAACATTGTTTTAGAAGAAATTATATGCACTCCTTTGAAACAAATCTTTGCTACCATTTGCATTTGGCAATAACAATCTAGAGAGACAATATATACCCCAAACCATTCAGAAGTTGTAGTTGGCTAAACAGCCTTTTCTCCTTATACAGTATGTATAGACCCATTTATATTTACATGAATATAGGATAATGTCCTCAAATTTGTATTTGCACAGTCATTTATGTTCCATGTTATCAGTGCCACACAGCTTTATCTTGAATTTACTTCCTTTGCAATGATACTTAATTGGTTTGTATTGCAGCGTCTAAGAGATTCCTGAATACAGTAATTCAGTGGTTTTTGATCTTCTCCACACTATGGACTGCTTTTAAATACCTTTTGTGGTCATGGACCAAGATTTAACTCAAGATTTAAATCATGATATTTCTTTAAGCCTTTGCAGACCCCCCCACTCCCGTGATGACATCACAGCTCCCCCCAAGCATCAGTGGACCACAGATTGAGAACCACTGCAGTAATTGGCTGACTTAATACTTTGGTCACGTCCAGTCAATGTTTCCCAGAGAAGAAGCAGACGTGAGATAATGTCAAAAAGCAAAACTCTAGTACCTTTTCGTGCATCATGAAGTTCTTAATGCAGAAATTCCTAAAATGAAATAGCAAATGGTTCAAAGTTTCATTCTTCTGATGGAAAATATATATTTTAACTTTTTTTCCCCACAATGATAATTTGTTTAATCATACATGACAACCTTTCTGGTGCTATGATTTTTACATCTAATGCAAATGCCTTTACAACATCTTCCTACGATGACATGCACAAAATACTGGGAAGGGTCTTGATCGTTCTCCTTTATCGGTACAAGTGGTTCTGGGTAGTAATATCAGAAATTCCTACCCTTTCAAAAAAAGCAATCAAGACACAGTACCTATCAGCTAATTAAATTTGACAGGAATGCAGCTATATCTATCTATAATTCATATCTGGATTAGCCATATATTTAAAATTAAATGATGAATCAGAGACGATATTGGATTGCTTTATTGAATTTTTAATACAGTAACGGCTTTAGTGTAGTGGCATGCTGTTGTGTTTATTTATATCTTTTATTGTTTCTGTTGTAGTTTTTAATTGTTATAGCTATCCAGAGTCACATTGGTGTGATGGACAGCTATAGATATCTGACAAATAAAGGAAATGTCAATTTCCTCATGTTGGCAGAAAGACAGAGAGACATTTAAACCAAGTGATATTAGGGACTGCCTTCTACCATATATGCTCCAAGGTGACTTGCTCCAAGGTGGTAACTAGAGTCATAGGAATCAACCAGAGGTAAAGTTTATCCATTGTTTGACAGTTCATAAAAGAGGGAAGCTGTCATGGCCTTTTTCTTCACCTTGTCATTTTTCTATGTAAACTTTTCCTCTTTTTTCCCAATTGCCATGTTGGCATTGAGGCAGTTTTCTTCATGCTGATTCTCTGCCTTCTCTATACAACAAGAAACTCAGGTAACAAATATTGACCCACTGAAACAAGCACGGAAAAAAATAAGAAGGGCATAAGGGCATACTTTATGCATCTCAGGTTTGCAGGAGTGCAAAGATAATAATTTATGCAACATAATAGGTTTTTGAAAGAACAGAAACAAGAAAATCTGAAACTAACCTAAGGGGACTAAGCAAGCTCAATACTGTTAGTGAGAGGGGGGACAGTGGAATAGCCTGCTTGTGCATACAGCTGATTTGGATCACTGAATAATTATAATTACATAACTATTATGAAGTGACTGTAAAGTTTTACTGAGAATCCATTTTTATTTTGATATCCTATGCATGTATTTGTTACCCTCCTAGACTGTGCTGCTGTTCTTAACTATCCTCTAGTTATCTCAACTGAGCAATATGTGTCTATGGAGAGTTTCAGTCAACCAGGTCATGGTTGTCCCAAAGGTGCTTTTTCAAGAGGCAACTGGACTTTCTGGTTTTTCTTTGAAGATGTTTCGCTTCTCATCCAAGAAGCTGAAGAAGCTCCTTTGCCTCTTGAAAAGTACCTTTGGGATAAGTGATATGTGCCTCTTCAGAAATGAATTACATATCTTGCTTAATTACAGTTCGTCTTTGTTCAGACCATCATAGGAACGTTGGAAGTTATAGTTCACAAACATCGGTCTTCTCTGTCATTCAGTAACATTCTTTAACATGGTCACCTCCTGATATTTTCAGTTCCTAGCTGATCCTAACCTACACAGCCATGATTGGGCAAGCTGTAACAAGCCAACATTTCAGAGAATGAAGGTAGAATGAGCCAAGGTGGCGCAGTGGTTAAATGCAGCACTGCAGGCTACTTCAGCTGACTGCAGTTCAGCAGTTCAGCTGTTCAAATCTCACCAGCTCAGGGTTGACTCAGCCTTCCATCCTTCCGAGGTGGGTAAAATGAGGACCCGGATTGTTGGGGGAAATATGTTGACTCTGTAAACCGCTTAGAGAGGGCTGAAAGCCCTATGAAGCGGTATATAAGTTTAACTGCTATTGCTATTGCTATTGCTATTGCTCTTTTGAATGTTACTTCTCCAGGATTTATCTTGGGAACCTGCTGAAATAAGTGAGTGAGTAATTGATAATGTGGCATCAAGTCACTGTTGACTCTTAGTGATCACATAGATAGATTTTAGATCTTCCAATGGAACATTCATTGGAATGTTCACTGGATTCACTTTAAATGAATTGATCTAGTTGGCTACTCTTCTTCTTTTTCTTCTGCCTTGTCCAGCATTTGATTCTTCTCCAGAAAGCTAGGTTTTCACATAATGCAGCTAATGTAAGATAACTGGAGTCTGATCATTTGTGTTTCGACTGACAACTGCTTGATGATCCATTTCTTTTTTCGGTTGTCCACCATATTCTCAGGAGTTTTCTCCAACACCAACCTCCAAAGCATCAATACTCTTCCTATGCTGCTTTTCAAGATTCATCTTTGGCTTCCACGGCAGATCAGAAGGATCACTATTGCTTTCTTGAATCTGATAGAAACATACACATCTGGAATTTGAATATATTTTTGAAGGCCTTCATGCAATGGGGAAATTCAAAATTTTTACTACTGCTTCTGTGGGTGTGGCTTGGTGGGCGTGGCAGGGGAACGATACTGCAAAATCTCCATTTCCATCCCACTCCTGAGGAAAGGATATTGCAAAATCTCCATTCCCATTCCACTCTGAGGCCAGCCAGAGGTGGTATTTGTTGGTTCTCCAAACTATTCAAAATTTCTGCTACCGGTTCTCCAGAACCTTTCAGAACCTGCTGAATTTTACCCCTGCCTTCATGGGTATATTACCATGCGCCATCTTGTTCCTTCACACCTTGGGGCAATTTCCATCTTATTTCTTCAGCCAATCATTCCTCATGTTTTGTCCCTATCTTCTTTTTGGAAAAATGTCTAGATGGAAACAATTGGCTGTCTGAGAAAGAGTAATAAATAAATGTCTTGTCCCGAGTATCTACAGGAAGTGCAGTTATTTTGACTTTCAAGCTTGTAAATATACATATTTCCTAGTAACAATTATTAATGTTTCTAGGGGCATCATACTTATACTCCTAGTAATAATACAGGCATAATAATTTTAAAAATGACACCACTAGCCACAATAAAAAGATGGATGTTTCTGCCTAACTGAACATAGGATCAGGCTAGGACATCTTTTAAATTTGAGAACTCAAATCAATCCACGGATTGCTGAAACATGGTTTAATAACAATAATGCAATTGGCTAGATTAACACATTATGTTATAGTATAAATCATCTGGACTCACCCTTGAATGAGATGCCAGGACCAACCTCTAAATTGTAGGGAAGGCCAGGACAAAGTGAATGGGAACAAAATAAAAAGTACTTGTATTTAATTTAGTTTGAATATAATCCAATAGATTATAATATCTCTTGGCTGTTTGCAGTTAATTTCTTTTTTTATTATATTTTAATTGTTTTGTTTTTATAATTGCTTACCACTATACACATTTGAGATGAGATTATTTATTCAATACAAATTGAATAAATAAATAAATAATGGGAATTAATTACATATAGTTAATTAAAAATTTACATTTGGGTGGCAATGATTGGAACTGTTGTATAGTTTATACTCAGGAAGAAGACAATACAAAACTCTTTACTAACCAGGTTTATACTAAACCATAGTCAACCTCCATTATAGCTTCGTTTAATGGGTCAGTGAAAAGTAAAGGTTTCCCCTCCCTCTCCCCCTCCCCAGACTCTATGCAGTGGTGCTCATCTCCATTTCTTAGCCAAAGGAGCCGTCGTCGTCATCCAGACATTTCCATGGTCATGTGGCTATCATGACTATATGCTGAGACACACTGAATGCTGTTGCCTTCCCACCAAAGTGGTACCTACTAATCTACTGGTGTTTGCATGCTTTCAAACTTCTAGGTGGGCAGGATCTGGGACAAGTAATGGAAGCTCACCTGTTGCCTGGCACTTGGTTCTTTCCAGCTGACAAACTCAGCTTCTTTAACCACTGAGACTCTGTGCCTCTTAATGGGTCAGTTATTTGTAATGTAGACAGCTATAGATAATAATTTCATTTTTTATCTTCTCATCTTTACCCTCAGAACCTTAATTTTGGAGTGGAGAGTGCATTTTGTCTCTATAACTTACCCTCATAATTAATACGGAATAAATCTGTTACGTACAGTCAACCTTTCATCTATTTTGGTGCAGTTCATGGTAACGGCTTAGCTTGACAATAATGTCTTTTTTCCTAGTGTGTTTTTAATTAAACAAAAATTCCTTTGAAATCAGTGAGAAACTGACTATTGGAGAAAATTTCAGCAATTCTACTGATATGTGGTGAGAGGTCCAGGCAGTTCTCCTTGGGGTGACAATTTGAATTTTATGAACTAGACACTTACAGTTTTCTAAGGGTAGGATAAAAGCTTTTAAATAAAGCTTGTAATTATGCCATAGCCATCATCTCTCCTCGTTTAATAGACTTCACTGACAAGCCAAGAACATAGGAAGATTCCTACTTGATCAAACCAATGGTCCATCTAATCCAGCATTCTGTATTGACCAATGTTCTTAGGATCTCACTGGCATTGGATGTTTCTACTGAACTGTAATCTAGGGATGAAATGTAAGTAAGAATTTTTCATGTGGACAAAATGCTGCTATCTCAAAGGCAATTACTACTGTTCCTCTGAGGTATTCTTTGAAATCTGGAGTCTTTAAATTTATTGTGGTTACAATTCCTACAACTGGTCAACACTACTAATACAGCATAAGAGACAAGGTGGTGCAATGGTTAGAGTGCAGTACTACAGGCTACTTCAGCTGATTGCTAGCTGAAGTTCGGCAGTTCAAATCTCACCAGGCTCAAGGTTGACTCAGCCTTCCATCTTTCCGAGGTGGGTAAAATGAAATCCCAGACTGTTGGGGGCAAAATGCTTAGAGACGAGTGTAAAAGCACTATGAAGTGGTATATAAGTCTAAGTGCTATTGCTATACCTAATGGACACTAAATTGGCCAATTTAGATCATTCAAAATATATATGAACATATCTTTATTGGAGTAAAGATGAGTATGCCACATTGTTTCAAAAGTATCTTTCTTTTCACATTCCTTGGCTTCTGATGTTAAAACAGATTCTGATCCTGAGCTTAAACACAAAGTAAATAATGTGTATTATCTGGATGCTTCCACAGAGTCCCACTTTGAACCTGTCTGATTAATCTGAATTCTTCCTGGAGATGCATCATCCAGCTGAAAATTATGACTTTGTATGAAGCTTATCCCATGGAGGTGCAGTGGTTAGAATGCAGTATTATAGGCCGTCTCTTCCCACAGCCAGGAGTTCGATCCTGACCAGCTTAAAGTTGACTTAGCCTTCCATCCTTCCAAGATCTGTAAAATGAGGGCTCAGATTGTTGGGGGCAATATACTGACTCTGTAAGCTGCTTAGAAAGGACTATCCCTCTAGTAGAGGCAATCATGCTATTTCCTAGATAAAAGGATTGATGCTGCAGAAATTATATGCTGTTGGATGAATTGGCTAAGTTAAACTTCCTACTTTTATTCATTTAGCAGACATGTAGGAGTCTGTAGAATCAATGGTGAACTTGGAATTAGTGCCATTGGAAGGCATATGTTGCTTTTGTTGTTCTAAATACCCGCAAGGCAGAGTATGTGTTGTTTAGTATGTTTTTGTTCTTCTCACAGATTAGTATAAATCATGAGTCACTCTGCTGAGGAAAAAAAACGATTGAGACAGAGAGAGAGATGATTTTATGTTTGCTGTTGAAGAAAACTGGATACTTACATAAGAATTACTGGCATACATCGAATCAGACCAATGCTCTATACACTATTCACCTTAAAATGCATAGCATTAATTTGCTACCTGTCAGGTCATCACTGCAAATGCTGGGGTTTAATCACTAGATTTCTATTGTTGGATGGAGGAGGGAGGGAATAGTCTTTGAACTATCTTCCCTTCCTCCATTATTGAGAAGCATTTCAATATTTCACAAGACTTAGAAAGACACAGCGACTCAGATCTCAGTTGTTATTTTTTTGCATGCTTCATTATAAAAATCCAGGTCATCCTAAGTGGCAAGCTGTTTCCTTCCAAACCGATGCCCCTCTGGATATAGGTTAAGAGAAAAAGAAATATCCTATTAGTCAGGTATGCAAGTAGACAGCGTTTGAGAGACAAGCACATTTTGAAATATGAGCTAATAAGGCCAGACTACATCAGGGAGAAGTGACAGGTGATATACTTCCACTAGGAGCTACCTTAGACTCTGTTGATGATGAAAGGTTATTTGAGGTCTCTCTGAACCCTTCCATGATATCTCAATGGCCAACGTGACTGCAATATCAGCTATTTTTTTCCTGCTTTCAGGACACAAGAGGACGAAAGGGCAAACATGATAGAAGAAGGTCTGTCTGATGATTACATTAACCTCAGCGGACATACTGTTGCCAACTGCTAGTTAGAATATATACTCCCAAACAACCATTTAAAAAGTCTAAATAGCATGTGAATGAAAAACAGCAACATGGTAGCCTATGTGGCCCAAAAGAAGACTAAGCTCCACCATATATTTAATATATAAATTCTTCTCATGTTTGGTGGAATTTTCTTGACTCTGCATCTCTGCCTCCAGATTCCTCATGCCCCCCCTCCATTTATTTTATGCTTAGAGAGAGAAGGAAGGAAGGAAGGAAAAGAAAAAAGAAAGAAAGGCAAACAAAAAAGACAGAAAGAAGAAAGAAAGAGAGAGAGAGAAAGAAAGAAAGAAAGAAAGAAAGAAAGAAAGAAAGAAAGAAAGAAAGAAAGAAAGAAAGAAAGAAAGAAAGAAAGAAAGAAAACTGCTGGACACTTTTAGAAATAAATGTACACGCTATCTTTTCTCACAGTTAGCATCGTCTCTAATTTCCAGAATCCTTTGCAATATCTCGAATTCACTAGACAACATACAGGAGTTTTTCATTTATTTAATACATTTCTAACCCATCCTTCCCCTATCAGGATACAAATTAGCATGTGTAGGGTTTCTACATCAGGCTGATCCATAAGACCTCCTTGCCTAAGCATGAGTATGGACTAATGGCTATTTTTCTGAGGCAGGAACACATGGTACTGTCCTCTACCTGTACCCAGCTCCCCAGGAAAGCAACTCCTGCCTGTCATTTTTTGCTATGAGTTAAAAGTAGGGCTTCGTGCTTGTGCCAACTCAAGCAGTGCTGTCTGGTTCACCTGCTGTGCTTCATTTTTTGTAAGCACAAACTACTCTATTCCACTTGGTTGGCGTGACAGGAATACCTCCTCCCCTCAAATCGCCAGTCACTGCCCTGCTTAGGTTTTTTGGTTTTTTTCACACATTCACTAGTATAATAGTGAAAAGCTGTTTTCTTCAACAAAATAATTGGAAGAACAGTGAAACAAATTCTCCTTGTGCCTATCTCATTGATGAGGAACAATTGTCAATAGTTCTGCCACTTTCTCCTTCTTTTCCAACTGACAGAAAAAATGGTGAATGAGGCAAGAAAATCCACCTATCAGGGGCTAAGGTAAATGTGATCCCCAAAAACCCCCTCATAGGGCTGTCATTATGGCCTAAGTGGAGAAAAAGCATTATAATTAGGAAAGAGGTTTCTTAGATTGTTTCATTTCCAGCTGATTTATTCACAGGAGTTTCATTTAAGGTTGCAGTGTGAACAAGCCTAGGTTCTGTCTTCCAGGAATCAACCAGATCTCCAACTGCTTTAGGGGATCAAAGCATGTCAAAGAACATTCTGTGGGGGATGAGGATTCAGCTATTAATAAAATACAGGCTAATGAATTTCACGTTGTTTTATATTTTCTATATTAATGAGGCTAAATAGTCTGGGTGTTGTGGCAAGATACCGATCTCTCTGTGTACATATTTGTGTGCATGTCCTTTATGTTACCAAATTTTATCAGAAGATAAAATTAAAAAAAACAACACTTATAATCATAGAATGACTTTGAAGATAGGGACAAAAAGAATGTTAATTGCATGTTTCACAGATGAAGTTAATATTCTAAAAGAATGTCCCATAAGGCCACTGGGTCTGATTTTTGCAATTACTTAATCACATCACTTGCTAATTTTTCCTGTTTGTTATTTTAATCAAAATCTTGAAGACCACATGAAGTGCACCCAGAATCATTAGCAATCTCTCTCTCTCTCTCTATGCAGTCTATATGCAAACTATTGAATTAAAGCAGTGATGGAAAATTAGTGACACTGCAATTATTGTTGCACTGCATCTTCCATTTTCTTTCATCAATAGATAGGTTGCCTTGAAGATGTGTGGACTTCAACTCCCAGAATTCCCCAGCCAACAAAAGGCCACACAGCTTCAAGTGACCAAGGTTAAGAAACATCATTATGGACTTTGGACGTGCACAACTTGTTTGCTATCTTTGCATTGGAGAACTTTTGGCATTAGCCCACTGTAGCAGTATTTCAGAGAAAAGTTCAAATAGGTTTCTTTAATCACAATTAGAATGGGGGATTTATGAGACCTTTCTATGCAGCTACTGGAGTGATTTGCTATCACTTTGGAAATGTCATCAAGCAATGAGATTGCTTATTTCTACTCCCCAATACTCTGCTGACTTTCCCCCCATACCCTCCCCCCAAAAATCAGATGTGGAAGATAGACCTGAAGGAAAAAAAACAGGTTCATTCTCACCAGGAAGGTCCCATCCTTGGAGCAAATAGTTTCAACAGATAGAATAAGCCCTTTTGTTTGCATGAAAAACAAATCTGCAGCTAATTCAATAGTTGTAGAAATTTGCAAAGAGGAGCCCCTCTTAATTAAATAGAACAGGGGTGTCAAATTGGAGGCCTGCGGGCCAGATGCATCACGTGCAGGCCACACCCACTCCAGCTCCGCGAAAGCAAAAAACAAACAAACATCATGACACGTCATGTGACGTGATCGGGTTTGATGCCCGTGAAATAGATTTTTAAAAAAATCAAAGAATATTTTTAAAAAGGTGACTGTTATGAGGGTACTTCAGTTTAAGTACTGTTTAAACTCCAATTTAGAATTCACTTATTTATTTATTTTTACAGGGAATTCCCTTAGTCATCAAGGATGCTTAAAATTTCAGGTTTGCACATTCTATTGTTTGTGACATTTTAGTTGTTTATTTCTTAGTTGTACACATAGTAAGATGGTGCCACGCAGAGCTGGGAAACAATTGGAGCAGCATATAAACCTAGTAAAATAAATAATGGTTTCTGGAAGCTAAAGTAATTGGACATTCTTTCACTCAAAAAGCACAAATAATCCAAGAACAGAAGGAGAGAAATGGCATATGCAGAAAACTGGGCCATAGATGCAGAATAACATTTGTTGGAGTGTTTGTTTGGCTAAGGGGGAAGAACAATGAAGGATTCACAGATTCTCACTCAAATTAAAAGGCAGCCTGTGCTTTGATCCATAGAAAGCCTTAGGATATGCTTCCACTAGTAGGAGAAGGATGAGAGCCATAGAATACAAGAAGCCACCAACCCCATTTTTGTGGCCTTCAAAACTCTCAAGATTATATCCAGGAGTGCTATTCACTTACTTTCCTGACTGGTTTGCAAATATAAGTGCCCATCCACGCATGGGCTCGGCCTTCCATGCATGCACTTTGGCTTGAAAAAGTGCCTAAATAGGACAGTACGGGCAGGCCCACCCATGATTTCCACTATCAGTTTGGGTGAACCAGTCCAAACTGGCTGAATACCACCTCTGATTATATTGTTGAAAGTCATTGGCAGGAGGGTAATTATCTCTAGCCCTTTCTTCCTGGATTTTCTTTCAAAATAAAACTCAGAGATGTTTCTGGGAAGCTCAACCTCTTCTCATAAGTAAAATAAGGGGAAATGTTGTAATTCATCACTGAAAGATCTCATAATGGTTGACCATAACCCCTCCAATGACATCATCATCATATCCCTACTGCCTTCAGAAGCAAAAATGGAAAAACAAAATTAAAATAAAGAACAATTATTAAGCCCAGAGTTCCTCACTCCTAATATAACGTATATAGTACCTCATTCTCTTCCTAACATGTTATTTTTAATAAAGTAATAACTCTGGAGAAAGAGAAAATAATATTCTTAAAACATATGACCACCAGAAAGTATTGAGTCCTTGTTCTATTTTTATTTATTTATTTTTCTTTTTAACATTATGAATATTTAAAATGCAAGTTTATCCACCATCCCTTTAGAGATGCTCTAACTTCCCATTTTACTGAGTGCTAATGAACATCCTATACTTCTTTATGAAAAGTAAGTTCCTTCTATGGATTATAACTGATGTGAGGATCTTTGCCTTGTGCTGCAGCTTCTCTATTCTTCCTGTGTTGTTTATAAATGCTCAGAGCCCTTGAGGCTCATTCTCTCAGCAGTTCTGTAACATTTTATAAAGGATAGGTAAGAGGGAAGGCAAAGCTGCACTGAGTTTGAGAAATGGAGGCTTGCCTCAAGGCCATTCGGTGACTTCACATCTTTGTTCAGTTTCTTTCGATTATGCAGCTCAAATTTAATTTTTCAGAGAAAGGCACAGTGGCCTTTTACAACTGGAATTCCTGTTCAGGGGCAGACTGAAATCCAGTGGCAGAAATGATTTAGGCAAGAGTCCCAGCCACTCAGCTATGTCTTTGGCTGCAAGGAAGTTCTCTGACCAAATACAATAATGCCTCTGATTCTCTTTTTCTGCATCCCTCCCACTTTTAATCTAGAACTGGATTTCCTCCACTTCTCCAAGTACAGGTATCCTTCACTTAACACCAGTAACTGGAACTGAGATTTCCATAGCTAAGCAAAGCATTCACAGGGTGTGAAATCTACCTGACCATGCCACTTAGTGATGGCAATTCTGATTACTTCCTGCTATTTTCCCCCATTGAAGATTCTAGTAGAAAAACAACAAAGAAGATTACAAATGGCAATCCCATTGGGGATGCTGTGATTGATGTAAGTATTACATCATAACTACTACTCGTACTACGGTTATAACATCAGTCACTAAATAAGTGGTGGTCAAATGAGGATCACTTGTAGTAGTTAATAAATATCATGGCTATCCAAATATGCAAAACTTGCTCTAGCCTTCTTTGAGCATTTCTTGTTGATGCTCTGTGTTTTTTTTCTGATTCCACAGACTAGCCATCATCATAGACTACTACACCAAACCTAGTCTATACTGATAGACTACATTTGGTGGGTGCTAAGTTGTGTGGGTCTGATTTAGATTTTAGGCCACTTGGGTAATCAAATATAACAAATGTCAGTTCTGCATTCCCATTCTTATTCTACCAAATCTGAGAGGAGCAACCAAACCACACCAAAGAAAGAGGTACTTGTGAAACATCCTAAGATATAGCATAGCATAGAAAAATGTGGTTAATGTGAGCCATGGGTAACAATTTAGGATTTGCTGTTCATGGGAAAGCACAAAAGGGAGTCTGGTGCTGGGAATAAAAAGTATGTTTTTATGTCTGAAAATGGCCCATCTGCATTTGTTTGACAGCCTTCAGAGCGGTAAGAGACCAAATAGGTATTTTAAGTCTTACTTCAACCAAGCTTCAAAGTTCCTGAGCTCCCCAAAGAATGTGGTCTCCCCTCCGTATATTGCACAGTCAAATATGGATTTGAAGTGATGGAAGTTCTAGACAGCACTAAACACATCATAGGAAAAGGCAGGGCTAAGAGCCACCGAATCAGAGGTGATATTCAGCCAGTTCTGACAGGTTCTGGAGAACCAGTAGTGGAAATTTTGAGTAGTTTGGAGAACTGGCAAATAGGCTGGCCCCGCCCCTGCTGCCTCCCAGCTGATCTTCTTTTGTTGCCCTGAACAGGAGAACGGAGCGGGAAAGCAGGTTAGTAGGGTGGGGTGGGCAGGAATGGGGATTTTGCAGTATCCTTCCCCTACCACGTCTACAAAGCCACACCACACTCACAAAGCCACACCCACAGAACCGGTAGTAAAAAAAATTGAATCCCATCACTGTACTGAATGTATATTATTGGAGAACCTGGAACAAGAGACATGCACTAAAGCCCTCTTCAGTCCGTTTGAAATTATGCAAACTCTACAACAAAGACGGAAAGTGGAATAAACAATTTTTACTGGCATAGAATAAACATGCCAGTTTCACCTGCCCTCTTCTCATCATCCACCAGCACTGATTTTCCTGTTTGCATGCTAAAGACATGTCCACTCCTTGTGATGACAGAGGGCAGGCAAACTCCCATTGGCATAGTGTGAGTGGTTAGGCATGGCATGGTGAATTGGTCTTCCAATTCTTCTGGCATAGTCTGGTGATTAGGTCTTCCAGTTTAAAAATATGGAGCTCATTAATTTATGTTGCATACAAAAATATCTTGCATAACAGCCATTCCTTGCCCTAAATTAATTACGGTCAATAAAACAAGGTAGAGGAATGGAATTCGTTGTTACTTGTTCAATAGCTACCAAGCAAATCATCTGGTGATGACTGATGGTGATCTATGAACCAACTTTGTGATTTCACCTGCTGCTGGTTTACAGGAACAAATTAAAAGGCCAAATAAAAATTTAGATTAGAGCAGGGGTGTCAAACTCTAGGCCCACAGGCCGGATGCAACCCATAGGGTGCTTAAATCTGGCCCGTGGGTCTGTCCTGGAAGCAGCGAAGGACTGGCCCACTGCAGGCTTCCCAAGCTCCATTTTCACTGGGTTGCAGGAAGCCATCGCAACTAAAAATGGAGCTCGGGGGCCCGTTTTCGTCACCAGCATCCCCGACATGAGTGACATTGAACTGGCCACACACATCCCGGTCACACACATCCACACACCCCAAGGTCAAACACAACTCAGATGTGGCCCTCAATGAAATCAAGTTTGACACTTCTGGATTAGAGAGATGGGTGAATCCAGTGCCCCCCCCCCCCCAAGTTTCTCATTTTCACAACTCTTGAAGTTTCTGTTTGGCAACTCTTTATTTTTCCATTCATAATATTGATTCATCCCTTTCATGAGGTCCTTCTCATAATATCCTATTATCCCATAGTTTGGGATCTTTTTATATTTTAAAATGTTTATAGCCTTTGTACATATTTTATAGACATTTTCCAAATGCATGCATTTTTATTTGCAATTTTGCCTAAGGTATGGTGCTTCTTAACTATACAGGTAGTCCTCAACTTACAACAGTTCACTTAGTGATCATTTGAAATTACAATGGCACTGAAAAAAGTGACATGACTATTTTTCACACGACCACTTCAGCATCTCCGTGGTCATGAGATTTACATTTGGATGCTTGACAACTGCATTTATTGCAATGTCCCAGGGACACGTGATCTTCTTTTGCAACATTCTGACAAGCAAAGTCAATAGGAAAGACAGATTCACTTAACAACCATTTTACTAATTTAACAACTGCAGTGATTCACTTAACAGCTGTGGCAAGAAAAATTGAGCAAAACAACAAATTTCTCACTTAGCAACATAAATTTGGGGCTCAATTGTGATCGTAAGTTGAAGACTACCTGTAATGTATTTTTACATTATATTCATTCTTATGCAGTTTTTTTAACTGAGAACTGCACAGCAAGATCATAACGCTTTAATAATTAGCATAACTTGATTGTTTTAATTAATGTATTATTATTACATTAATAATAAGTTATTACTAATTAATTAATAATTTGAAGGAAGGACGCGGTGGCTCAGTGGCTAAGATGCTGAGCTTGTAGATCAGAAAGGTCAGCGGTTTGGCAGTTCAAATCCCTACCACCGCGTAACAGCGTGAGCTCACATCACTTATCCCAGCTTCTGCCAACCTAGCAGTTCAAAAGCACATAAAAATGCAAGTAGAAAAATAGGAACCACCTTTGGTGGGAAGGTAACAGTGTTTGTGCGCCTTCCATGTTGTGTCATGCTGGCCACATGACCACGGAGTCGCGCTGTCTCCTCGGCTTTGAAACAGAGATGAGCACCCCCCCCCCAGAGTCAGGAACAACTAGCACATATGTACGAGGGGAACCTTTACTTTTTATTAATTAATAATAAACATACCTTAATTAATGAGCCATGGTTGCGCAGTGGTTAGAATGTAGTACTGTAGGCTACTTCTGCTGACTGCCGATAGCCAGCAGTTCAGCAGTTCGAATTTCACTGGCTCAAGGTTGGCTCAGCCTTCCATCCTTTCAAGGTCAGTAAAATGAGGACCCAGATTTTGGGTGGCAATAGACTGAGTCTGCAAACCACTTAGAGAGGGCTGTAGTGCACTGTGAAGTGGTATATAAGTCTAAGCACTATTGCCATTGTTATCTATCTGGAAATAAAAATTATATAAGTTTGTATTCACCAGCAAATTAAATAATTACCTTAGTAGAGTAAAGCAGGTTCTCCCAATGTGGTGCTCTTCAGATGTGTTGATTTAATTCTCATAGGGGAATACAAGGGACTGTTTTAGATCTGTTATTATCTCAGATAAGATACGGTTTCCAAGTATTGCTTTGGCTTTGAAATGAGTTTTTTTTTCTTACCCACAAATAACAGATTTTCAATAAATACAGGTCAGTAAGGATTCATAGCCATGAATGAATCACCTTATGAAGGGGAAAGGGGAAATGATAAAAGCAAGCATATTTAATGAGAGCCTGTGGAAAATAACAGAAGCTATGGAAAGCTACCTCAGACAAGAGCAAAACAAGAGAAATGGAAGAAAATAAAAGAGCAGGAACAAAGATGAATGGGGGGGGGAGGGAGAGTGAGAGAGAAATCTACTGTATTACTACACCGAGACAGTAGTTTGTTTACTGAGTGTGGGTTGGCCTTGAAATAATATTGATCATAGATACGGATGGACTTACAATGGTGGGGGAAGGGTGTTGATGGATTAGGAGTTAGGACAGAACGAAATGCTCCTTCAAGTGGAAAGGCTATTTAAAAAAATCTCCAACGATGCTTCTGGATTTGAAGGGACCTAGCTAGTTAGGTCTACATAAAGCCCTATCCCAAATCTCCCTTCCTGGTGTAATTTATGTATTGCTTTGTTTAATTTCTTCCTCTACTTTAACAGAACTGGATGCATTTCTTCCTTGGTTGTTGTTGTTTTTTCTTCTTTTTAAATGCACAAGACTCTGAATTGGAGACCTCTTTAAACCACGGAGGTCTTTTTATTTGCTTTCATGGTTCCCATTAGAGGCCTCGGTGCCATTCTAGCCTCTTTAAAATTGATGGTTTGGTGTAGATGTTCCTGCTGTGTTAAACACAAGTTTGATCAGAAGCGAAATTTGAATTGAAGCCCTATTGGAGATGCAGCTTGTTCCCCTTGGGGAGCTCATATTCAGTTTGGATCTCTTTTCAGGTAAGATGTTTCCATGCTAGTCACCCTCCCTACGTTCTACTTGTATATCTATAAATGTATAAATTGCAAAGGACTCTTTGTATTTGTATTATTCTATGTAAACTGCCAGAAGTCAGTCTTAAGGTGGCCTGTATAGAAGCATCTCTAAAAAAAATAAGTAAATTAATGCATAAAGGTAAAGGTAAAGGTTCCCCTCGCACATATGTGCTAGCCGTTCCCGACTCTAGGGGGTGGTTGTCATCTCCGTTTCAAAGCCGAAGAACCAACGCTGTCTAAAGACATCTCCATGGTCATGTGGCTGGCACGACTAAACGCCAAAGGCGCACGGAACGCTGGTACCTTCCCACCAAAATGGTCCCTATTTTTCTACTTGCATTTTTTTTACATGCTTTTGAACTGCTAGGTTGGCAGAAGCTGGGACAAGTAACACGGCGCTAGGGATTCGAACCGCTGAACTGCTGACCTTTCTGATCGACAAGCTCAACATCTTAGCCACTGAGCCACTGTATATAAGCAAACCTAAAATACTACACATATACTGGAAGACTTGCCTCCAAAAGGAAACCAGATTCAGGCACGCTGTCCTGGGAATACCTTGCTGCTTTGAGAAACAGGAGAATATAAAAATTGTTAAGTTTTTTGAAAGAAAAAAAACACTAACACAAAATATTGTACTCTGATTTCCAGCATTTCTCTCACAATCTAAGCAGCTGTTACAAGTGTCCCTTGATGGAAGCCATGATAATCAAGTTAGGTTTTCCTTTTGGGTTTTGGCAGTGTTTTAGGGGGGGGGAACATTAGTAATATAAAGGCAGCCTTCGGTGTTGACAGCTGGCTGTCATGTATTATATAATTTCTACTTCAATAACAACTCCTGTTTTTGCTACAACTGAAGACAGAGCACAACAGAGTGCTCTTGGGTACTAACAGGAGCTATTACCCAAGGTGATATGATTGTTCTTATGATTACATTTAGTACATCTACTACAAGCAGGCACAAATGAGTTTAGCCATTATTATACCACACTTGCCAAAAAGTAAGCAGAGGCCTAGGAAATGATTTGGAGTTTTGGAACTCCAAATCAAAAATTGAATTTCAGTGGTGAAATTCAATTTTTTTTACTACCGGTTCCGTGGGCATGGCTTGGTGGGCATGGCAGGGGAAGGATACTGCAAAATCCCCATTCTGTCCCCACTCCTGAGGGAAAGATATTGTAAAATCTCCATTCCCACCCCACTCTGGAGCTAGCCAGAGGTGGTATTTGCCGGTTCTCCTAACTACTCAAAATTTCTGCTACCGGTTCTCCAGAACCTGTCAGAACCTGCTGAATTTCACCCCTGCTGTACATGGAATTTTAAGTGCAGCAATTATTTTTATGGCTTCTGCATAAGGCTAAAAGCAGATATGGCTGCTTTAAAGAATCACCTTAGAGATGAGTTTCTTAACGAGTTAAGTCTTTAATGGTTTTTTTAAGTTGATATGGAAGCCTGGAAAAAAGATATAATTTTTTAAAGAGGTATTCTGTTTGTGTTGCCATGCAATTCCATAACTTTTTCCAAACCACTTTCAAAGTCTTTACCATCCTATTATGTAGACAAGTGTGCAGACGGGTTTCACATTTCAGTCCGAAACATGGGGAATACTTGAAGCAATGATGGGAAATGAATGAACGTGCCAAATATTTTCTTGATATGAACTATGGCTTTGGCTTCATTGAAATAGAAATAATGTTGGAACTAATTTAGTACTTAGTGGCTTAACTATCCTTGGTGTTCAGATGGAAATATCTAATTATTCCCATGATTTGTTAAGTCTTTAAGATTCCAGTAATATGTAACTATACTTGGGAATTAATCCCTTTTTCACACAATTGCCCGAGGTAAACATGTTTCCAGATCACACAGCACTAAATATTGCAAAGCATTCTACTTAGATATGCCCCCTAATCAGAAGCCTGGACTTTTATTTTATTTTTTTTCTCAGAGGATATTCTGTAAAGAAAATATTAATCCCCTCAGGCTGATAGGATTAAAATTCTCAGATATATTAGCAATCTAGTATATTCAGGTAAAGAAAACAGAACTGTATAACTGGGATTGGGCCATTGGTTTCTATGAAGTGTGTGTTTCTATAGAATTGGTTTCTATGAAGTATATTATGCGGACATATTATACTTGAATTTCAGTAAGGTATTTGACAAAGTAGACCATAACCTACTTCTTGGTAAGCTAGAAAAATATGGGCTAGACAGCATCACCACCAGATAGATTTGTAACTGGCTGACAAACCACACTCAACAAGTAGTCCTTAATGGTACTTCGTCTACATGAAGGGAAATATGGGGAAATGTCCTAAGAGTGAAAACTATTAACAAGTGGGACAGCTTGCCTGGAGGCTTTTAAAAAGAGACTGAACAGTGACTTGTCTGAAATGGTATGTCACCTGCTTGAGCAGGGGGTTGGACTAGAAAATCCAAAGTCCCTTCCAAGCCTATTACTCTGTATTGTGTAAGTAGATACTCATCTTTAGAAATAAAAAATGGAAGCTGGCCTAAGCAAGCCAATATTGTTCAGATGTCTTTTAATTTAACAGCCAATCTGCCTGAAGATTGGATGACCAATGACAAGAAATTGTGGAAGCTGTTATTCAAAATATGTGGAGATTAATTTTCTTCAATTTACGTTTGTAAAAGACCATTTAAAGGAACATTTATGAATCCATGTAATAGTTGTCTTGCATATAGAAGGCCTGATGTTCAGTCTCTGGGTCGTAGCTGGTAATAATTTTTCTGCAGATTCTAGATAGCTGCTGCTTGACCATTCTCTGCTGTCTGGATGAATAATCTGATTTCGTATAAGGGATGTATTCCCCATATCCCAGATGGCTATTGTTTTCTTCAATCCAGCATGGCTGAATGTTAGGCAAATAGTCATTGATTTTCTGTTCTGAGTCAACTGATTATCATTTTCATTAATGAAAACTCATTTTTAAAAATTCATATAAAAGGAACTTCCTGTTCCATTGCTGCTGCTGCTGCTGCTGCTTCTACTCCTCAATGTCCTTTCCTTCTTTCTTTTTCCTTTTCCCTTTTCTTTTTGCAGAGCTGAGAGGTAGACTGAGAGATCCAAATCTTCCATGATCTCCCTTGGGGTTGTGACTCAGAAATACAGCTACATTGCCTGTAGCATTTGTGCTTGGTTAATAAATAGAAACTTCCTGTGTATAGGATTGCTGCTAAGCTTATTTTCATATTTTTTAAAAAAATAATAATAATGCCCAACAGGAATTAATAGCAGGGTAAGCTTGATGTTATGGCTGCTGTTTAAAAATGTATAATTTATTTCAAACCTGCATTTGCCTCCATGCAAATAAGGGCTGAAGTTCAATGCAAAGACCTTGCTTTTTTTGTTCTTTCATTTACTGCTGTTCTCTGCCATCCTAAGATCCTGTCTTGCATTCCAGGCAAGAGACAGGTTTAATACAGCTTTAATCTAAATAGGAGAAGCAGGGAGGAGCGATTATGCAATACTTTTTAAAAAAAAATCTCAGAGAGTTAAATAATCAAATGTGCCTATTATGGTCTAAGACAGAGGTATCAAACTCAGGGTTGTGGTTGACCTCAGGGGGTGCGCTAGGGGGCGGCACCAATACAACATCACTAGTATGGGGGGAGTGGCCAAGTGCTAAGGCAGGGCTTCCCTCAGACCCTCCCTCCCTCCCTCTCATTATAATTTCCTTCCTTCCTTCCCTTATTTTTCCTTCTCCCTTCCTTCTCCTTCCTTCTTCTTTCCCTCCTTATTTTTCATTCCTTGCTCTCTTCCCATCTTCCCATCTTTTTATTTGTCTTTCCTCTTTCCCTTTCTCCTTTTCTGTCCCTTCTTGCATGCTCAAATGCAAAAGGGAAAACATTTCTCTACCAGTGAAAACGGAGCCAGGGGCCTCATGTGTGGCCCTCTGGGCCCCATATTCAGCTGTGACGGTCTCCTGCAGCCATTTGCCAGTGAAAATGGAGTTCAGAAGGGGCACCTGCAGTCCTTCAGAGCTCCATTTTCACTGGCAGAGGCACTGCAGGCCGGTCCTTTGCTATGTCCAGGGCGGGCTTGCGGGCCGGATCTAAGTACCCCGCAGGCCAGATCCAGCCCACAGGCCTTGAGTTTGACACCCTGGTCTAACATATTCAGTGTATGATCCTCATCTTGAGACTAATTTTGTAGGCTGCAGCAAACAATATGTACATGCCTATTATCTTTCCCTTTTTCTGGTTTCTTTAGTGCAAGGATATATGGATTAGTTTGGACTAAAACCACAAAGCTTCTTCATCCCTCCTTTTAAAGAAAGGTTTTTGCATATAAACAGGCCTGGGATATATTTTTTAAAAATCTCTATTGGTGTCAATGAAAAGGGGAATGTCTTCACACACAAACTTGTTAATCTTTCTTTTAAAAGGTATGGAGAGAATCCTTAGATTTTGCTTATCTATCCATAGTTGTGCAGATCCTGAATTGGTCATTGTATATTTACTCTGGAGAAAATGGAACTAGGATATAAGATTGCTCAATATCCCCAATATATATGCATTACTTATTTTATTTAGCCTTGAGCTATACATTCCATGTCCTAATTTTGAAACTTTCTTGCTTTTACTTCATGTTGCTGGATAATGAAGAACTTTCAGGACTCAAGAATATGCAAACTCTTGGAGTAGTTAGGTTGACAGAAGGTTATTATCCAGCTATGGATTTTTGTCTTTATTTTTTCTCATGAATCAATGCAGCTATAGGATGAGATGAGATGAAATTGAGATTGAGATGAAATAAAATAACCTTGATTGTCATTTTTTCTGTGGACACACTGATACATTTTAAACATGTACTGTTGTCTGCTCTCAAAAGAAAGTATTTATCTACCCATACACATAGATACACATGCTATTATACATATACATATACATCACAGAAACACACACAACACACAAACATACACACACATAAAATCACTGCCCATTTTGAATACATAGTGGAAAAAGGAAGCTTGAGAGTTCACAATGTTGATGCTATACGGTACAAGCGAGGGTACTTGCGAGACCGCCTACTGCCACCAGTAGTCTCCCACCATCCAGTACAATCCCACAGAGTTGGCCTCCTCAGGCTGCCATCGGGCAGGCAGTATCAGCTGGCGACCCCCAGAGGGAGAACCTTCTCTGTGGGAGCGCCTTCCCTTTGGAATGAGCTGCCCCCGGAGCTTCGCATAATCCCCGACCTCCGGTCCTTCCGGCGCGACCTAAAAAGTTGCCTTTTTCAGCAATCTGGCCTGGCCTGAATAGGATAAATTAAATTATTAATTTAAATTGTTAATTTTAATTTAATCCTAAATTTGATTTAAATTGTCAATTGAAGGTTATTGGATTTCCTATTTAATCTTTTTTAACTTTGGTCATATGTGTTTTTATGTTGTTCGCCATCCTGGGTCCTTTGGGAGAAGGGCGGCATATAAGTCCAATAAAACCAAAACCAAAACAAAACAAAACGAAACTGACTGAATCTGAATTTTCTGTTTCGGATACCACGAAACCTCCTCCCAAAAGGTAGCAAGGAAACCAAGGTCATGAAGAGGATATGTAGCACACCAGACAATACTGAAAACCCTACTCAAGCATTGCTTCTATGCTATGTCCTGAATAGAAGGAAAGGAACTACCAATAATTCTTTTTTTTCCTATACTATTTTTCTAGAAGAGAAAAATGCTATTATTCTTTTTAAAAACTGCAGTAGTTAGGACTTGATCTGTACTTCTAGACAATCTTTCTGGACAGATTCCAGAATTTTTCTGGAGGCTTGGCACTGCTGGGTGAGTACAACTAATAACATTTATTACGGTTTTGATTATGTGCCATTGCGTTGGTGTGGACTCTTAGGAACTACATAGACAGATTTTCTCCATTACAATCTGTCCCTAACCTGTTCTTTGAGGTCTTCACCCTACATCACTGCAACTGAGATTTTCCACTTGGTTGCTGGTCATTCTCCTTCTCTTTTCTTCCACTTTTCCCCAGCATTAGAGCCTTCTCCAGAGAGCTGGGTCTTTGCATAATGTGACTAAAGTAGGATACATAGTTGGTTTTTTTTGGAAATAAATAAATAAAAATTATTTTATTTTGATTCAAACATCATCTTCCATTAAACAGTGTGTCATCTGGGTATATACGCTGTTTCCCTGAAAATAAGACCTCCCTGGATAATAAAGCCAATTGGGCTTTTGAGCACATGTGCTAAAATAAATCCTCCTCCAAAAATATTGCAATACAGCAGCAGCCAACAAGTGACCACCCTCACTGCCTCCTGCACCTCAAAAATAATAAGACCTCCCCAAAAATAAGGGCAAGAGCTTATTTCAGGGGTCAAAAGAAAATAAGACCTTGTCTTATTTTCGCGAAAACACGGTATATTTTGTGCAAATATTTTATACAATAACAATTACAATTTACAGTCATATTTATTATTTTATCTATTCTTAACTTAATACTAATATTAATATATATCATACCTAATACTATAGCAATCCTCTTAATTTATTTAACTTTGTTAAAATGTTTTCTCTATTTCACTCCTCTGCTTTTTTCCACCTTTCATATTTATTCCCTAACCATTGATAAAATAATTCCCATATGTTATAATAATCAGATTGTTCCTTCTCTTTAATTTCAAGTATTAACATATTCATTTCTGCACATTCTAATATTTTCCTAATCACATTCTCATCATAGGGATATCTTCCTTTTTCCAATTTTGTCCAATTTTTTGTTCCCCCTGAAGTAGGATACCTAGTTTTGATCTGGTCATTTGTGCCTCTAGTGAAAACTCTGGCTTGATTTGTTCAGTGTTCCATTTGTTTCCTTGATTGTCCACAGTATTCTTAGGAGTCTTCTTCAAAGATTTTAGAAGGTCAACATATTTGCTGTCCTAAAGAAAAACAACAAAGGGCCTTGTGACACCATAAAACCAGGTTATAGATTAGGTAGGTTTGGGTAACTGTTTCATTCTGACTCCCAACCTCTTGATCCAGGTTGATGAGGTGCTTTTAAACAAAGAGAAAAGTATTGTTCAAAGCTTGAGCAAAGGAAACAAACATTGTCCAGCCCAGACTTTAAAAGAGTGTTCTCTTTTAAAGTTATTATCATCCCTGACCTGTTGACCATTTAGTTAGATGTGCTGGAAGTTAGAGTTCAGCAATACTTGTCAAACCATAGCTTCCCTATCCTTTCTATAAATGCTAGGAAAGTATTCCTTTATTTCTTCAAATGGGTTATTATGCTTCAATAAACTTCACATATAGCCAGCTGTATTCTGTCTCACTCCAAAGATTTAGAACAAATGTATACATATAAGAAATGATGATGTCTGTCTAGTCAAATTAGTCAAGCACCAATGTTAAGAACGTACATTGATTCACATACAAACAATATGAAGAATTTTAATGCAGCCCGGAATAACTTAGAAGCAAAAACCACATTCAGTCAACCGCACAGCTGGAAGCCTCACCATTTAGCAGAAGAAAGGCTTATTCGGTGCTTTCTTTGAAGTACTGTAAATTGCTTTGAGATACATAATGGGAAGAAGTATACAAATGTTTTAAATAAATAGAGTTATTGCATATTATCCTGACATTGCATCAGATTGACTTTAAATCCTGTCCATATGAAGGATCCAGAAATGCACAGATGGGTTTCAAACACAAACTTAGTTTGCTCTGATGCAATTATTCATTCATCAGGCCGCTAACTCACAACCTGTTCAATTTTGCTAAAGTGTGATGTATGCAGGGGCATCTTTCGGGAGGGGGATCAGCAGCATCAAAATTGTGGGTGCGACTAGGATGATCAAAGCTCTGCTCCTTTTTATACGCCTGCATGTGATACTTTTAATAACTATTTTTAAAGAGTGTGGATTCAATGAACTGGCAGTGCTTACTTTGATGCTGTTCACTGCCAATGATATCTCCAGCTGTATGAATTGAGTGGCTCTACAAAGGCTTCTAATTATGGTTTGTTCTCTAAACCATAGTTAAATAAGCACAACTGTGTATCAACATATGTGAATATTTTTTACAGTGCTGTAACACACCTGTTCTTCAAAATAATAATACTTCACCAGTCTCCCAGATACTCACTTGTTCTTGTTGATCTTGGTTGTCTCTAAATTCTTCAGGGAAAATTTTTTAGCATCTTTTTATGCAGATATGTTATTACAAGGGACATGGTGGCTCAGTGACTAAGATACTGAGCTTGTAGATCGAAAGGTCGGCAGTTTGGCAGTTCAAATCCCTAGTGCTGCGTAACAGGGTGAGCTCCCGTTACTTGTCCCAGCTTCTGCCAACCTAGCAGTTCAAAAGCACATAAAAAATGCAAGTAGAAAAATAGGGACCACCTTTGGTGGGAAGGTAACAGCGTTCTATCTGCCTTGGCATTTAGTCATGCCAGCCACATGACCACAGAGACATCTTTGGACAGCACTGGCTCTTTGGCTTTGAAACAGAGATGACCACTGCCCCCTAGAGTTGGGAACAACTAGCACGTATGTGGAAGGGGAACCTTTACCTTTATTTTTTGTTATTACGACTTGCAGTCACAACAATAGTTATTACTTATTAATCTTGTGATTCCAAATTTTTCAACTATATCACATTGGGGAGGGCTGTTCCAGTTAACCGAGAAGCCTGATTATATAACCATTCATGATGAATTGCAATTATAATTTTTTCTACATGGCAATAATAACTGATTTGGTTAGCAGTTATTTATCTAGAAGTGCAGTATCTGGGGTGCAAAAATTTGGATGATTGCTAGATGGCCAGAACGAGGTACAAAAACATTCTAACATATGGTAGCTCTCATTTTTCCTATCAGAAGTTTTGGATGGATAAATAATCTTTATCATTTCTGATTCAGTTGGCTAGAGCATAGAAGACAGAAAAAAATCTTATGTGTGTGTGTTTAAGAAATGTCCAGGCCTCAGAAGTGGATTGTTTAGCCAAATGTGAATACAGCCAAAACCAGCTTATTAAAAATCTGACTGGAATATCTCCTGCACCAGGCCGGGAAGTTTGGAGGGGAAAGGATCCTTTTAATGAATGACAAATGATCTTCAGAGATTTGTGTGGAGAGGCAGATTATTTCAAATGTTGCCAGCCTGCTCCGTGTTGTTATTTTTTTTTTTAATGGTTATCTTTCTAAGGCCAATCTAGCAGTTTCTACAACATACTTTTTTGGCAAGGGTTCTTTCCATCTAATGAAGAGCAGGCTATCACCTATGTCCTATTGTTAGTTTATTTCCAGGATCCCTACATCTGGCTGCAGATAACACTATAGCCCTAACTTTCTCGAGGACACTAGATTGGGAAAGACTGCATTAGCCAACGAGATGTAATGTGCCTTCATATTCAAAGTGTACAAGTAATAGTATTTAAAGATTTTACACTCGTGCATATGAATCTATGTAATCCTCACACTATTCAGCAGAATGGACGTTCGCTTACCTCAGACTCAATGTTTCATAGAAATATTATAACATATTTTATGGTATTATTTCCTTTCTTCTTTTTCCGCTCTTGGTTGGGCAGGAAGAGGAGAACAAAATATCAAAGGATCCAATTAGAGCTACCTGACAACAGTCTAAGGAGTAAACTGTATATTGATGGTAGGACCAATAATCAGGTTAATGCTTTAGAAATCAGGTTTGTTTCCTTTTGAGATCAATATTAGCTATCATGGATTCACATCCAACAATCAGGAGGAGGGTTCACCCGTTCCATTTACTTGATTACTTAATAAAAGATGGTTACATGGTTTTTGTGGGTTAGTGAGCCATTTAATTGGCTCAATCATCCAATAGGTATACTGTCAATGCCAATCAGAGAAATCACCCATAAAGCTGTGGCAAGCCATACTGCCATGTCATCCAGCATTGTCTCTTAAGAATGATTCTATCATTTACAATAATTAGTCAGCTATAAGATCTGTACAATAGGTGAGTCGTGATGTAGTACTGACTTTCTATTGGCCATTTTAAATAATGTAGTGC
This sequence comes from Thamnophis sirtalis, assembly GCF_051295495.1. NCBI lineage: Eukaryota > Metazoa > Chordata > Lepidosauria > Squamata > Natricidae > Thamnophis > Thamnophis sirtalis. The sequence goes on along the minus strand of NW_028261389.1, from coordinate 27,837,629 downwards.
CCTGCATCTTTCTACTGAATCACAGATTTACAAAAGAGATACAATGCTTAATTTTTTTCCAGCAAAAGAGAAAAAGAGACCATGGGGATGTTTCACAATATTTTGTATTTGTTGGACTTCTCTGGGGCCATGTACACAAAGGCCATGATAGCAACAACATATCACACACTGTTTCCATCAAAAATCATTTGCTGTCTTCTGTTCTAGGTGTGCCTAAAATTTTGGCATCAGCAGAGCTAAACACTGCATGTAGTCTTAAATTTATTAATTTAGGAAGGAAGGAAATTGAATCTTATCATAATAGTGAACAATTATCTGAAAATCAGAATACAATTTAAATTTTAAAATTGGGAGCAGATAAACAAACTATGTAAAAAGGTTTACCTATTTTTTGATGCATAAAAGCATCAACACATATGCTAAAACAACTTTTGGATTGTACCACTTACCTTTGCCCATAAATTACTGTATTATTTCCTTATATTCTCTACATTTTCTAACCATCCAAAGTTAGACCCTAGTGTTTCATATTTGCTTGAGTGATTCCTATTATATTCAGTGGCATTTATGTCTGAATAGGCAATAGTAGGGCTATATTTAAAAAAGACATGAGAAGGAATCCAGGCGGATTTTTTTCCACATGTATGTTCATAGATATGTATGAATTAAGAACATACATTCATTCTTCAATTGAGTCTGGTTCTCATAGCTTGCCTGGATAAATCCTTGTGGTTTTCTTGGCAAGGTTTACCAGAAGTGGTTTGCCATTGCTTCCTTCCTAGGGTTGAGAAAAATGACTGGCCCAAGGTCACCCAGTAGACTTCATGCCTAGTAAGTAAGTGAGTAAATCTTTATTATGGTCAAAGACCAGCAATACACATTAGTTTTTACAATATGTTAAAAAGTACTGACATTAAGATATAATTAAAAAGTATTGACGTTAAAAGTGGAAAATAACATACATGTTCTCAGATTGTTCGGGTCGCTCCCTAGTTTACCTGGGTGCAGCGCTGTTAAGTATAGGATTAAATACAATGGTCCAAAGATTGTTAGAGATATTCCAGATTGGTACCAGATGACAACTATACTTCTGTAGCCAATTTTTTTCTTATGGACATTGCAGCCGCACAGAACTTTGCCACTGCATACTTGGTAACCGGGTTAGTGTCCTGAAGGAGAAAGCCTAGATAAAAATTGTCTGCCCTCCCTGGCAATCTCTCTAATAAGGGGAGACTATGTGCAGACCTACAAGCTCTGTATAGCTCGCAGTGACTTCATGCCTAAGGTGTGAATAAAAGTCAGAGTTTCCCAGTTTCTAGCTCAGTCTGGGCCACAACCCAGAAGAGGAGCTGCCCAGGGGCATGCTTGCCCCAGAAATGAACTTCTAGCTTCCAGCATGCACATGCGCACTGGCCAGCTAGACTTTCAATTCCTGGCACGCGTACAACGATCAGCTGGCCGGCTTGCATGCTCATGCCAAAAAACAGAAGACCAGCTCTTCCAGTTTCTGGCATTGCCACACACACAAAGGCCAGCTGTTTGTCACGCACATATACATACCAGAAACCCGGAAGAGGAACAGGCGACACTCCATGTGCCAGGCAACATGACTCTACGCATGCCATAGGCTTGCCATCACAGCTCTAGCTTGTTGTCTTAACCACTACGTCAAACTGACTCTCTAAGTTAAATTAATTAGTTAAATTAATCATAATTATAATAAAATTTAATAAGACACAGCAAATTAAGTACAACATAGAATCAAAAAAGCCACATTTAAATACAGAATAGTAGAGGAAGACAATTCTACATTATTAAATTAAAGACAAAGACAGAGGAATCAAATTCACAATGTGATATTAAATTAGCATATATAAATGGAAATAGTTGAGAAAACAATAATTGCCTTTTTCTGGAAAGACAGAGATATAAAGTATTTTTCTCAGGGGTTCTAGAGTGATGGGGCTTATTAACTGTTTTTGCAGACCAGACTTGTTTGTTGGATCACATCAAACATGGTAGGCTCATAGAAGTAAATATACATATACCATACATATACATATACACATACAAATGCATGTATGTATGTATGTATGTATGTATGTATGTATATATATGTGTGTGTTTTATTTGTGCTGATAAATAAATAAAGGGAGACTAGTATAGATCTATTTCAAGCTATTTAGCTCTCATCAGCTAGCCATGCCCTTACGGGGTTCGAACCTGTGCTGTATTGCATCTTAGGCAAACGTCTTAGCCATTAAGCCACAGGTCTCCTCCTTATCAGCTGAAGCCAGGGAAGAAGGTATATATTTAGGCTCACAACCCCTGGTAAGCCCCAATTATGGGAGGAAGCTAAGTGCTTCCATCATCTGTCAATTGGCTCGTCACAAGAGTCCATCACGACAGAAACCCAATATTTTTACTGTTGCCTTTGTTATATTTGTGTTTTATTTGTGCTGATAAATAAATAAAGGGAGACTAGTATAGATCTATTTCAAGCTATTTAGCTCTTTATTTATCAGCACAAATAAAACACAAATATAACAATGGTAACAGTAAAAATGGTGCTCCGGAGGGCCCGCCTACCCGCCCATGCTCCTTACAGGTATTTGAGCTCTTTGGCGCTTCTGCACATGCGAATGGACCATACGGCGCCTGTGCGTTGCTCTGCTGAGCAGCTGGAGCATCGGGGAGTGTCGCAGGAGGTAAGGACGTGTGCGTACATGCTGCACACATTCATGTGGAGAACACTGGGCCCTGTTGCACCATACCAGTTGCATTGGGATCCGGAACCCACCACTGACTGGGGATGATATGATAGCAGTGTTCCGATATCTCAGGGGAAGAGGAGAAGAGGAAGTCAAGCTATTCTCCAAAGCACCTGAGGGTAGAACAAGAAGCTATGGGTGGAAACTAATCAAGGAGAGAAGCAACTTAGAGCTGAGGAGAAATTTCCTGACAGCTAGAACAATAAATAAGTGGAACAACTTGCCTCCAGACATTTTGAGTGCTCGAACACTGGAAGTTTTTAAGAAAAGATTGAATAACCATTTGTCTGAAATGCTATAGGTTTTCCTGCCTCAGCAGATAAAGGTCCATTCCAACTCTGTTATTCTATTCTATTCTCCAGGTCTAAAATAATATTTTTGTTTTAATGTTAAAAAAATGGTGGCAGAAAATAGACGTGAGGAAGTGGGAAATAATTTTTGAGTTTGGTTTCTAAAATTGTGAGCCACTGCCTAAACCTTGGCCATTATTTTTCCCGTCTTGACTTACAGAGCAACATGTCCTTCCTTCTTAGATTCCCAACTCATGTTTCATTCATTCTAAAAGTGTATCAACATGGGCTTGTTTTGATGTTTTCTCTTCTGAGAGCCAAAGAATCTAAAACCATTAAAATTTACTATGCTACAGAGAAGCAATTGATTTGTGTCCTGAACCAAGAGAGTGCTAGACATGAAAGCTCTTTAATTTCTTTTCTGCAGCAATAGTGCCTTCACACACAACAGAGTATTTTTTATCATGAGAAAGCCTTCAAAGTTCCAATAGTTGGTTGACTTTTTTGATCTTGTCTATAGGCAGAATATTCAAACAATATTTAATTCATCAAGACAATAATATGGTCAGCTCAAGATGATTCTGAGTCAAAGGTAATAATTAATAAGATGTTCCAGCATTATTATTTATGCCATGATAGAAGAGCAGTAGAGGTGAAGACACTCACCTCCCACTCAAAAAGTTGAGAGTTTAATCCTAGGCAGTGGCAGATGTTTCTCTATCAGGTTGCAAAGAGAAAAATCTGTTGCGAACTCCAGGTTAGGTGTCAGGAAGGGCATCTGGCCAGTAAATCCTTAGCTCCATTGAGTTGCCCCAACTCCACCCCAAAACAAAGGGATTAAAGGGTCATAAGAAAAATATATATGCCAAGATAGAAAAAAAGATGCTTTTTTTCAGCTGTAGCTAACTTAGCCAGAAGACAAAGCAAATAATTAACACTGAAAATCCAGTTAAAAAACGCCTAATTGTCATTTAAGGCTACACAAGACAAGTTGATAGTTTTATTGCTCATTGTTTCTATTCTTTTGCTCATAGTTAGTTGTTAGTTACGAAGTCGTCTCTGACCCATCATGACCCCATGGACAACATTCCTCCATACCTTCCTGTCCTCTACCATCCTCTGGAGTCCATTCAAGCTCACACCTACTGCTTCGATGACTCCATCCAGCCACCTCATTCTCTGTCGTCCCTTTCTACTTTTGCCCTCAATCTTTCCCAGCATTAGGCTCTTCTCCAGGGAGTCCTTCCTTCTCATTAGGGGGCCAAAGTATTTGAGTTTCATCTTTAGGATCTGGCCTTCTAAAAAGCAATCAGGATTGATCTAAGACCGACTGGTTTGATTGTCTTGCAGTCCAAGGGACTCGCAGGAGTCTTCTCCAGCACCGTAGTTCAAAGGCCTTAATTCTGTGGCGCTCAGCCTTTCTTAGGGTCCAACTTTCACAGCCATACATTGCAACTGGGAAAACCATAGCCTTGACTATACACACTTTTGTTGGAAGGGTGATATCTCTGCTTTTTAGTATGCTGTCTAGATTTGCCATAGCTAACAGGCAATATGTACAGCTGATTGGGAATATTTGGGCACTCCGATCCACCTGCCAATCAGCTATGCTGAATCAGGCTGCAATAAGTGCTAAAGCTGACCTGGCTGGTCAGAGTTTGCAGCAGCAATCACATTCAGAAAGCAAACACAAGTAACTGATTCAGCAGGATTCAAAATAATAATAATATGCAATACATTACCAATAGCAGGTTTTTCCAAGGTAGCAGTAAATACAAGCAAAACACAAGCAGTTCCACTTCCAGTTCTCAGCTCAGCCAGGCGCCTTCCTGTCTCCTTGTTATTCACACAGGGAATACTGTTTCAGAGTCCAAATAGCCCTCATTGGCTGACTTAGTTGCTATGCCTATTCATTGGCTGACCAAGTCATGAACTTTCACACACCGACAGGAAGCTAGCCAGCTGAATACCATGGATGCTGCTCAGCAGAATTTTTTTTCTTCTCATTTTCCTCCCCCAAAACTAAGTTGCGTCTTATACTCCGGAGCGTCTTATACTCTGAAAGATATGGTACTTGCTTAATTTTTTTACACATAAGTTTTACACATAAACTTATGTGTAAAAATATTTTTTTTAGGAATATTTTTTTTAGGAATATTTTTTTTAGGAATATTTTTTTTAGGAATCTTTTTTTTAGGAAAGTTCATTGCATTTTATCATTTAATAATTTGCCACTCGTGTAAAAATAATTTAAAATGTGCCACTCATGTTGTATTTAGAGTAGAATGTGGTCTTTGGAGATCTTATGAGACTATACCCAGCTTTTGGGGCCCTCATAAGGTCTTGAAGTCAATGGAACTACATATTCATTTAAGAATATATAAAAAATGATTCCTATCATCACTATTCATATTGGCCCATACCCTTAGTTCAGTGGTGGGTTCCGGATCCTGTTGCAACCGGTACGGTGCAATGGGGCTGCGTGTCCACCACATGCATACCCACAGCGTGCACATGCGTCCTTACTGCCCCGATGCTCCATGACGGGTCCACGACGCTCCAGCTGCTCGGTGGAGTGTCGCGCAGGTGCCGTACACTGTGTATGTGCATGAAAGCCCCGATCAGCTCAAATACCGGTAAGGAGCACGGGCGTGCGTTCGGGCCCTCCGGAGCACCATACCAATTGGTCCCTGGTGCTCTCAGCAGGTACAGGTATGTCCGTACCGGGGCGTATCAGTTGTATTCCACCACTGCCTTAGCTCTAGTTTTTCCTAGCAGTTTTTTTAAAAACTTTAGCTAATTATTTCATCTTTGCAGCAAAAGCTGTTTGGTTTTCTTTGTTGTTGGAACGAAAGAGGAAAGAGAAGACACTAGAGTCCTGCTTTTGCTGTAACTTCGGAAGGAAAGAGGAAAGAGATCCTTGATTCTCTGAACAGCCGGAAGTCTCAGAGCAGCTTTACCGAGTCAGCTTCCTTAGGAAAAAGTAGAACTGCAGGCAAGAGACTCTGCTGTTTTGTAATGCTTGTCTACTTACAAACCTCAGCAGCCAGCATACCTCTTATGCAGCACATTTGCACTGGTGCTTTCTTGTCTCCCCATTCATACACACTCAGTGTAGAGCTGGCAATCCCCGCCCCTTCCCCCAATAAATATTCCTGGAGACAAAAGTAGGTGGCATTACCAAACCAAGGGATTTGCATAATGTTTACATGTGCTACTTTTACACAGAGAGCTGCAGATCTTGAAAGGCTGGCTGAGGCAGGTTCCACGAGCATCTGTGTGACATCAAGCATGAAAGAGGCCTCGTGGAGAGGTCACTTTGGATCGCTGGCCCAAGCAGTGGAACCAGAATGAAAGTGTTCCAGAAAAAAAATAATGGAGGCTGTAGGAAGATTTATGTTGAAGAAGGGCAGGACAAGGCTGAACGGAAGATTTTAAGAGCTGGAGTTAGTTCATTTGTTCTTTATCTTAGGCTATAATTAGAATTTTATTAGGTTGAGGACTTTTTTTTTCAGAATACAAACTATACAAAATGTAGAAAGCCCTTCAATATACTTAAAAAATAAATAAAACAATCTGAGGTGAGGATTTGTTTTAAATGACTGACTGGTTATTAGGTTGAAGATGGGCAAACAAACATTTTGGATAGTGAGGAAAAATTGTACCAGCTAGAGCTTCCAGACCTGTACTGCAAAAATCTGGATGACTATTGGTTTCTTGCAACCCAAATCTGACTGTTTTGATGTTGATAAACGTTTATCTTTGTTTCTTTTCCTTTTTTAACAAAACAATCTTTAAGAAAAAAAGAAAATTAAAAGTACAAAGTAAAAATACAAATTAGACTACCTTTATCTTGGTTTCAAATTTCAGTAATTAAAACCAAATTCAAAATGAAATGTATCTTTTTCTCTCTCTCAGTCTTTTTACTAGCATATGTAAAATGAAACTTTTTTAGCTTCGAATGGGCTTGCTGCTGGAGCTTTTTAAGAAGAGATCGGACAACCACTTGTCTCAAATGGTATAGAGTTCCCTAAGGTGTTTTTTCAGGAGGCAACTGGACTTTTTTTTTCTTTTGAAGACGTTTCTCTTCCAAGAAGCTTCTTCAACTCTGACAGGATAGAGGATAGTAGAGCTGAAGAAGCTTCTTGGATGAGAAGCAAAACGTCTTCAAAAGAAAAAAACAAGAAAGTCCAGTTGCCTCCTGAAAAGGCACCTTTGGGACAACCATGACCTGGATGACTGAGAAGCTCTACAGATTTATAGGGTTTCCTGTATCAGCAGGGAATTGGACTAGAGGACCTCCAAGGTCCCTTTCAACTCTATTCTTCTGTAATTCTGTAAATATGTAAAATAAACAATTGTATTAAAGTGACATGTTAGATGCATTATTAGAGTATATTGCAATATGCATTTAATACATTGACATGCTACTTTTCTAAGTACATTGTCTTTCCAACTTCCTCACAATTAATATATTCTGATTTAGTAAATCATTCCATTAATTAATATAATTTAAATAAGTATAAGTAATTCTATTATTATTTCAGTGGTATTTCTTGTAATAACGAATGCATGTGTGCTGCCCCATAATAAACAAAAGTTTTGAAATACAGCATTGAAATTGAACAGCGGATCTGAGTACTAATGATAGATAGATAGATAGATAGATAGATAGATAGATAGATAGATAGATAGATAGATAGATTCAATGAAAAGCAGGACTATAAGAATAAATAAATGGCATTCCTCTTTACTATACACAGACAACAATTCCATGAAATATGATTGGAAACCTATTTCTAGGTGGGGTTCCTCACTATAGACATACAGTATCTACAACTGTATTTGCTTGTCCTTTAATAGTATTTATTCCAAGCGAGCAAGTCATACAAAAAACTAATAGAAGGTCATCCATCCATCCCTCCAACCATCCATCTATCCAGTCATACAATATTTGTGACTCTGACAGTTCACACAATTAAAATATAACATTCCCATACAAAAAAAAAGAAAAAGAAAGACATTTTTCTATAGAACATTATGTTTCTTTGTAAAGAGGAGCTTTGGGTCGAGGGCAGACACTTCACTACTGACTTAGAGGTTCTGGCATAATTTAAGAGCACATTCTGGGTCTTATATTGACTGAAGGTCTTTTCTCAGATCCCTTTTGAGAAGGCAAACATCATTTCACAGGTCACTCTTTGGCAAAAGAAATTAAATGCACTTTGTCTTTCATTAATTGTCAGTTGTATGATTTTGGCTGGCCTGGAAATCTCTTAAAATATTCATTCTTAATCTTTTGGGGGTTGGGGGGTTGGGAACTTTACTGTAAAGACCTGGTATGAGAATATTAAATCTGCAGGATGCTATTTTGTTTTAAAAAGGACTTTCTCATGAGCATTTTAACTTCTATGGATTTTATTTTACATGGGATTATTTTATTTTATTAGTTATTAATTGCCTTTGAAGTTCTTCAATAAATATATGAAACAAATGGATCTCTTGTAAAAACTTTTTAAAGCCTTTCCATTAATAAAATAAAAAGTGCCTCTCAAAAAATAATATAATAGTTATTATAAGTAACTACTTTTTCTACAAATACTTATAAAAACTGCAGGTTTATAAAAGTAGATGCTTTCCAAGTATTTTGAATTACAAATCCCATTGGGTTCAGTCAACACACTGAACTTTATTACTAAGACAAACCAGACTGTAGAATAATAATATTGATAAATAACCATATTGATAAAGCCAATATGTATATATTTACTATTAATATAGTACCTACTTACAGAGTTTGTTTCTATTTTGAAATAACTCTGTACACGGAATTTGAAGAAATAGTTCTATGCTCGTACCATTTATTCTATGCCAGTATTTAGAATACATAAATTAGCACAGGTAGTCCTCAAGTAAGCCCATAATTTGGACTGGAATTTCTGTTGCTAAGTGAGGCAACTGTAAAGTCCTACCCAATTTTTTTGATTCATTAAGTGAATCACTGCAGTTGTTAAGTGACCACTGCAGTGGTTGTTAAGTGAATCCAGCTTCCCCCATTAACTTTGCTTGTCAGAGCTGACTGGGAAGGTCACAAATGGTCACCACATAACCCCAGGAGGCTGCAACTGTCGTAAATATGAAGGTTGTAAGTGCAAGGATTGATGCAAGTCATAATTTTGAATGATCATTAAATAAATGGGTCAGTTTAGACTGGTGGTTATTAAGATACCAGGGTAGAAAGCAGGCTGGATGACTTTGAGCTAGTCACTCTCTCTCAGTCCAACCCACTTCACAAGGTTGTTCTTGTAGGGAAAATAGGAGGAGGATGGTACACTGGATATGTTCGCTGCCTTGAATTATTTGTAAAATTAATAAAGGCAGGAAATAAATAAGTCAGTGAGTGAGTGAATGAATGAATGAAAGAAAGAATGAAAATGGTCATAAGTCAAGAACTACCTGTATCCTTGTGTTTGTGTACAAAATATTACACTGAAGTTTCCCTCCATTTCACACCTAAACTCACTTTTTTCAGACTCATTGTTCCAGCATTTTATTCTATCCTTCAAGCACCATAAGATGGTCAATTTGGTTCACTTTCTCTATTTCCTATTAAATACACACCAGATCTTGCATGTTTTCCGTCCAAAGATACTTTATGCATGACTAAACCTTTTCCCGCCTGAATGTTTTCTAGGAAAAGTAGATGAATGAACTTCACAATAGATGTAAGGTAGCCGTTCTGCACACTTTCCCTTTGAATTACTGGCAACTCTTGAGTACCCCTGTACTGTCTTTACGCTGGTTCTACATGCATACTAGGATGTTTTCATCAACATCAAAGGGTGTATTACTAGGCTAACATCTTCAGGGACCACTGTACAACTTTTGTGCCACAGAAGATTAAGATAATGACTGAGCTGGAAAGAATATAGAAGGTGTAGGATATGTCCAGTTATCTATTATGGATGAGAGAAGCCTTGAACTCTAAGCAATGTAAAAATATTTTAACGTTACAGATTTAAAGGTCATAAACCCAACCAATTAATGAATAATATATAAACAAAACCAGAAATGAGGACAACCCCAAACTTCTTGTTAGCTACAGGACGATTCTTTCACTAGCTAAAGAATAGACACACTCACCATTCCTTTCTGGCAACAACTTCTGTTGTTCTCGGTCTAGTGTTTTCTGTTGTCTGTTCTTCCTGAGTTCCACCCTCCCACTCACCTTTTACTCAGTGCTCTCTCTCAGATGCCTTTTCAGCTTTACCTTGCCAGCTGTCACAAGCCAGCCTTCCCCTCCTGTGCTCCCTCCTTTACTTTGCCCCAGTTTCTAAGACCTCAAAGCATCAGGCATCACACTTGCATGCATATACACAGAGAGAAATTACATGTTCCTCTATTTGATCGAGGCATTAAAGGGCTTTTTCATGTTAAGGTGAACTGTCTGTCATATAAAGCATTAGAGCAGGGGACCATTGTTTCATCCTAATTTAAACACAATTTTGAGTTAAGGTTTTGGAGAGTTATAGGAATAAAGGGGAAAAGGGAACTGCCATTCTGTTTAGACAAAAAAGAAAGAAAACCTGTGGACAGGCTTAGGAATAAAGATTGAAGTCAGTAATATTTTGCCTAAATAACTAAAGGTTTCTTTTTCTTACTGCCCTTCCTCAGCTAAATCTTCCATGAAATTGTGTTTGCGTTTTTTTAACCATTCTTCTGATCCAGTATGAACCCAAGCGCTAGTTGTATGTAAATTGCATGGCAATACTTTGAATAATGAAAATTGTATTTATGTCACAAAAGGAGAAATGTCTGTTCCAAAACAGCCTCTCCCAATCTTGTGGCACCAGAGGTGGGTTCCTATTGGTTTGGACCAGTTTGGATGAGTAGGTGAGTTTGGATGAGTAGTAGGCCATAGGTGTCGCCATTTTGTTTTTTGCTTCTGCAGCGGCCGAAACACATCCCTGAGTGAACCGGCAGTAACAGAAGCCAGAACCCATCCCTGTATGGCAGCTCTGTTGATTGGAAGGGGCTGATCCAACATTTCTGAAGGTTACCAAGCTAAAAAAAATCTGGCCCAGCCTTCACCAGAGTGAAGATGATGATCTACTAAATCCAGGAGGCCCAAGATTACAAAAGACAGAAGAATATTTTTATCTGTGGTATCAGATCACCAGCAGTGGTGTGCAGGTAGTTCTTGACTTACAACAGTTCATTTAGTGACCATTCAAAATTACAACAGCAGTGACGTATGACCATTTTTCACAGTTACAACCATTGTGTCATCCGCATGGTCACATGATCCAACTTCAGATTATTATTATTTTTTTGACAATTAGGTAGCAATTGGTTCATATTTATGATGGTTGCAGTGTCCTGGGCTCATGGGATCAGCCTTTGTGACCTTCTGACAAGCAAAGTCAATGGGGAAGCCAGATTCACTTAACAACCCTGTTGCTAACAAATGTAATGATTCACTTAACAACTGCGTCAAGAAAAGTCATAATAGGGGACATTAACAAATGTTTCACTTAACAACATACATTTTGGCCTCGTTGTAACTCGAGGACTACCTGTATTATGGCTGGAGGTCTTTCAGAAGCAGCATGGCTATGAAAGGAGCATCTTTATTGAAGGCCCTCTTCATTTGTTGTAAACACCAAGCATGGGGAATTTATTCCTAATTAGCATTATTGTTGTTTACACAGCGCTATCTATATACAAGATTGGTCTTTTCATTACGCAAGAAGAGGAGGCCGTACCATGAAAGCTGTTTCTTCATAATTTGTTAATTTTTATTGAATTTTAGCTGCCACAGAACAGGAGGGATTTATTTATTTATTTTTATTTGATTTGTCAATCGTTTACAAGATAATAGGTATAAAAATAAACATGAGTGTGAATGAAATGGGTACGAATAAATGGGGACAATAGGAAAGGGATAGTAGGCACGATGGTCCACTAATGCGTGTCCTTTACAGACCTCTTAGGAATGAGGTGAGGTCAATAGTACACAGTTTAAGGTTAAAGTTATAGGGATTTGAAGATGTAACAACAGAGTCAGGTAGTGCATTCCAGGCATTGACCACTCTGTTGCTGAATTCTGGATTCTTAGGGGATTTGACTCAAAAGCCAAGTGGGTTGAGGAAACAATCAGATTGTTTCCCACAATGTCACTGTTCTGATAGGTCTTTACAGAAACTACTGCCATTTTAAGATTGGGTGGGTTGGTGGGAAACATCTCTGTTACTCACTGCTCCTTTGAGCATTTTCATGGTGACTTAGCAAATTCTGTACTGACTTCACTGCCTATATCAGTCCTTAACAATGGTTGGATTGAGACTGGCAGTCCACGCATACTTCTCCCTTATTAAACACGCAGCTTTCAGACTCTCTCAGAATTAGCTTTGCAGGAGATGAAAGCACTTCTCCCTTTGGAGATTTCTGCTATAGCACCATTTCTTGACAATTAGGTAACTCATCAGTTTTTCTTTCCAGCTGCCAGCAGCTCTGAAGGAGGATTATCTCCGAATTGCTAACAGGTGCTAGTTTAACAATTATATTTCATCCAAGTTTTTTTTTACTCCACTCATTCCTTTTCAAGCAAGTTACTAAGTGAGCCACTGGGCAAATCTCTGATCTTGGATTTTGCCCCAGAAAGCTTTCAAAGCCTAAACATCTTATCTTCTAGGGCAGGGTTTCTCAACCTTGGCAACTTGAAGATGTCTGGACTTCAACTCCCAGAATTCCCCAGCCAGCATTCGCTGGCTGGGGAATTCTGGGAGTTGAAGTCCAGACATCTTCAAGTTGCCAAGGTTGAGAAACACTGTTCTAGGGCCCTTCATACCTTTATGAACTCCATCTCATTTTGTGCCTTCTTTCCAAAGTGTTAAAAGTGCTTGCTAAAATATATCTGGAAGACTTTTCTGTGCTTGAAGAGTATTAGCACCTATAAGGAAGCAAATCAGTTCATAAGCATAAAGCATTTCCCTATTTTCCTATGCAATGCATAGGAAATAAATTGTTATTTGAGGCTTGCATTATTTGATGCTTTATGTTTGGTTGATAAACCAAGAAATAACAATTGCATTTGCTTTTAGTCTTTCTGTAAGCTTGATGTGTAGTAAATTTCATAAATGCAGTGAACTTACTCCCATATGATATTTTTAACATACGAGCAGGGGTGGGCTGCTACAGGTTCGCCCAGGTTCGAGATAATCCGCAGCTAATGTTATGGTCAGTTCAGAAAACCTCCAAAATCCCACCCTTGGCTGGCCCTGCCTAACACGCCCCGTCCCGCTACCTCATCACGCCCCTCCCAGGAGTCTCCACATAGCCCATTTTGTTGTAAGTGCAGGGCCTGTGTAGAGGCTCGGGAGGGAGGAAAACGGGCCTCCTGGAAGGCCTCCAGAACTGGGGGGAGGCAGTTTTTGCCCTCCCAGACGCTCAAGACCTGAAAATGCCCCCCCCCACTGCCGTGTTGCAGGAGGGTGACTAGGTCACGCCCACCCAGGAACCAAGCAGAGAACCTGTTGCTGAAATTTTTGAAGTCCACCCCTACATAGGAGGCATTGGAGCAAGCACCCCTAGCAGAGGTGGTATTCAGCAGGTTCTGACCAGTTCTGGAAAACCGGTAATGGACATTCTGAGTAGTTCAGAGAATCGGTAAATCCCACCTCTGGCTGGCCCCACCCCCTATATTCTCTGCCTCCTGATTCCCAGCTGATCGGAAGGAAATGAAGGTTTTACAGTATCCTTCCCTTGGAGTGAGGAGGAAATGGAGATTTTACAGTATCCTTCCCCTGCCATGCCCACCAAGCCACACCCACAGAACCGGTAGCAACATTTTTTGAATCCCATCACTGATCCCTAGCAAACTGAAAATTTAGTGCTGATGTATGTATATCTGGTCATACAGTTTATCCTTCTAGCCTAGTGTAGTCATCTCTACCTGGCACTAAGACTTCAGTGTTCCAGCAGAAGCCTTTCCCCTCTATTATCTCCAGCCTGGCACCAGTTACAGTGGCCCAACTATCTTTGGACAGCACTTTGTCTGATGTAATGTGATATCTAAGAAGCCTGGAGTGCTACAAACAGTCATAAGTCATGTGTTGTAGTTACATAATCAGTAGATTTTGTAAACATGTATCAAAGAAATCCTTTTTCAGATTGAATTGAAAGATGTATGGATGGACTTTTGTAGAACATTCTAGTGCTTACTAGGATCTGTTGGTTTTGATACCTTAATTAATATTAATATAACAGTGTTTATTCACTCTAGTACCTTCCATGTGGCAAATGTGTTCATAGCACAAAAAATAGCCAATAGCAGGGGGGAAAACCGCCCTTTATACCAAAGCAGATTTCTCTATGTTTTCTCCTTACAAGATGAGAAATCATAAAAATATGATCTTCTTAACTTTAGGAAACCAGAAAAGGAATAAAGAAAACTGAAGATTTTAGTTTCATTTTAAACAGTTACAATTATTTACCACAACTGTGTCTTTAAAAATGGGATCAACAGCTCCATTTGATTTTTTTTTTTTAATGTAAGCTTTCTTGGAAGAGGGAGGAACAATGGTAGCCGAAAGAAAACTGTGAACAAATTGTAAATTAATAATCAGGAAGCTAATTTTTTAAAAAAATATAATTGTTAGCAATGTTGTGACACCAATGCAAGGCTAGTCTCAATATTTGGATAAACAAGACTACAGTCAGACCTGAAAATCTGTTCAACCAAAGCTGTTGTATCAATAAAGCAGCCCAGTGAGAGAATGCAATAAGAGGCATTTGCCTTACTATTTTTCTCTTGATAGTAAACTGGTCATTTGTCAGCATTTTGAATGGGCTATAACCAGGTTCCGGCTTCTTCTACTGCCGCTTCGCTCAGGGATGCGCTTCTGCACACGTGCACGCACTTCAGGCACACATGCACATGCTTGATGCATGCTATGTGCTCGTGTGCAGTAGAAAAAAAGTTGCTTCTGCACATGCTCAGAAGCAAAAAACAAGATGGCAGCGCCAATAGAACCGGTTTGGGGGCGTGGCCAGCCAAGTTACTACTTACTCATCCAAACCGGTCCAAACTGGTCCAAACCAGTAGGAACCCACCTCTGGCTAGAACATAACCCAGAAGCCGTATTTCGAAGTGAGATGAGGAAGCCATTTTCATCTGCTGTAACAGGGCAAGCAATCTGGGGTCTCCCAGATGTTTTGGACTTTAGTTCATGGTAGTAGATGGTAGACAGTGGAAAGGAAGCCAGGCTCAAAATACCTGGATGGTATGAAGTTATTGAATGCGATACCATGAGATGGAGAAACTGATGTTATATTATAGGACAGGGGTGTCAAACTAAAGGCCTGCGAGCTGGATCCAACCCACGGGGTGCTTAGATCTGGCCCGCAGGGTTGCCCTGAAAAGAGTGAAGGACCAGCCCATAGTGCCTCTGCCAGCAAAAATGGAGCTCAGGAGGGTACACACGGCCCTCCCAGGCTCTGTTTTTGGCCATGATGGCCTCCTGCAGCCCTCTGCCAGCAAAAACAGAGCTCGAGGAGGCTGTGCAAGTTGGCCACACACAGCCCAGCCAGATCAAACACAACCTTGAGGCAGCCCTTAATGAAATTGAGTTTGACACCCCAGTTATAGGGTATATTCTCTGGCAATGAAAAATGATAGCAGTTAGCATAGCAAGGAATGGGAACATGGGAAGCTGAGGGTTTTTCAACCAAATATCTTTGTCAAGTTGGTGTTTGTTGAGTCTGATGGTGCTAGTTGGCTTGGCATCCCAGCCCAGCTCTGTGAGCCTGACTTCTTTTGCAAAATTTTACAATATGTATCCTCTCAACTAACTTTTGGAAAGTTCAAATTCATCGTTCCAGGTAGGTTTTTTTTATTATTTTGCAACCCCCACCCAATTTTGTTCATGGATTTCTAATGAATGTCCAAACAACAACTTCTATTTTCATCCCTCCCACATTTTTGTATAAATTAAAGAGAAAAAGATTGAATGGCTGCCCAAGGTATTCTGACCCATAAAATTAAGGGTTTTCAGTTTTCAAATCCCAAATTGAGCAGGAGTTTCTTGAGATCTGGGATTATTCACAGTTGATAATTAAAACAGCAGAGTGTACATTTTCTCACATTAGGTGTTTAACTTGGAATGGAGATTGTTCAAGAATGTCCTCACATTCTTTTAAGCATGTTATAGCATTGAAGCACTTCCCCACCCCACTTAAATTTGGAATGGGAGAAGATAGCAGAAACTTTATAGAAATTGTGGGTCATTTTTAGAATGTTCTCAGCTACTTGGATATATCAGGGACTTATACAGTGGTGGGATTCAAATATTTTAACAACCAGTTCTCTGCCCTAATGACCAGCTGGGTATGTGGGGCTCGGTGGTCATGTGACTGGGGGGGCATGGCCAACTCAAAGTCACTCATGTCGATGGGCGCTTCGCCTTAGCTGTTACAATGTAATGAGGATTAACCAGAGAGGCAGTTTTTGTAAGCAGGGCAATAAAAATTAGGCTAGAAACAACACCAGAATTTTTCCTTCGTTACAGGATTAGCCCCATAAAGTGGGAAAAAAACCAAAATGAGATTTCTTCCAACAACCAGTTCTCCGAACTGCTTAGAAAGTTGACAACCGGTTCTCCCAAATAGGTTTGAACTGGCTGAATCCCACCACTGGATTTATCAAGTCACCAGACTAGAGACCTTTGCCATCAATGTAATTTGCCAACAGATGCTGCAGAGCTGTTCTGTATTTCCTTCCTTAATAGGGATATAAATGTTTAAAGATAAGACATATGAGATGGAGGGAGGGAGTTATAAGAGTAAGATGATATTATTTGATGCTCTCCAATCAGCCATGAGAGTCAGGCAGAAAATTAGAGCTCCATCTGGAAGCATGTTGGTCAGGGGATAAACAATGTAAGATTCCAGAAAAGCCAAGTTTCTACAAAAAGGCATGAGGCAAATTTCAGCAGAGTATTTGTGATGCCAAATGGGGTTGCCACTTTTTATGCCAAGCGACAGTCATTGCCCTTTTAGTTTCCAAATGGGTAAACCATGTCCATCTGTTGAAGTCATTTCAGTGCCAGGTAAAGATTTTTCCCCTCTCTTGCCTAGGAGTTTTAACTCAATTTGGTGGTAGCTGTTTCCTAAAATGCTGCTCAGCTGTGCATTTTTAGTCTCTTTTAATGCACCTTACAGTGTCTCTTATTATGATGAAATTCATCTTTGACATTTTATAAAACGTACCAATATAATGATGGCTAAAATAAAAACCAGTTTATTATGACCTGAGGCTTCATAAAGAGAGATTCACAAAACCTCCTTAATTTAAAAATAATTGGTAGAACACACGGGGCTATCATTTATCCACTCAGCTCAGAATAGTCCTCAGTTGGATCCAAAAAGTTCAGCCAGAGCCACCAATTGGTAGAAGTTTCTGATTTCCAACTATTGAACAATAAAAAAGTATCTCCCTGTGATTATATTCACATATTTAACATTGTTCCTAAACAGGATTGCACAATGTACGGAACTATAGACTAAATGGATGATTCACACAATACATATCTAATCAAAGTCAGTATTAATAGCCTTCATACGTGATGCAAATGCAGCCATTTGTATTAGCTGACCTAATTAAGCATTTGCAGAAACATTTTACTGTGCCTTTTTCTCTCTTAAAGTGAAATGAAACTTAAAGAAAGTTTTGTTTCTCTTGGGGAAAGTCAAGATAAGTTTGTGCTAAATTTTAGAGCTCAATTCTGATAATTAAAACAATTAATTGGGCTGTTCAGAGATCCATATCTAATTTTGCAAATATTATAGCTCCACTGAGCTTCACTATATAAACAATTAGCTCCAATTGGTTCATTTTGGAAACCTAGTATACTTGCTTCTAAAAATGCTACTCCCAAGCCTGTCTGCCCATTTCTGGGGTGCTGTGACTGATAATATTTCCAGATGTTTCGTTGAGAAACTTACTACCTCAGATTCAGTCAAAATGAGAACTTGAATTTGGGAATATTCCAGGGAATTTCTCACGAGAAAAGTGCGAGTTGTACTTAAAGTATAAACCGATACCTCCATAGGTAAAGGGAAAGGTTCCCCTCGCACATACATGCTAGTCATTCCTGACTCTAGGGGCGATGCTCATCTTTATTTCTAAGCTGAAGAGCCAGCGCTGTCTGATGACACTTCTGTGGTTATGTGGCCAGCATGACTAAACGCCAAAGGCGCATGGAACGCTTTTACCTTCCCACCAAAGGTGTTCCCTATTTTTCTACTTGCATTTTACATGCTTTCAAACTGCTAGGTTGGCAGAAGCTGGGGCAAGTAACAGAAGCTCACTCCATTATGCGGCACTAGGGATTCCAACCGCCGAACTGTCAACCTTTCTGATCGACAAACTCAGCATCTTAGCCACTGAACCACCGTGTCCCCTTCCATAGACAAGAGTCAGCTCACAAAATGGAAGAAAGATAGCAGAAATCCCCTTACCTGTTCCTTCCAGAGTCATTTGCCTCTCCCTGTCGTAATCTCCTCAAAGGACTAGGTCTACTACAGAGCTTGAAAGAAGAACATGGCTGCCTTTTGCTCACTTCTATTGGAGATATCCCTCTTCTAATATTAGTCTGCTTTACTCAGGCCAGCTACCTTACCACAGAATAGGCAACCCATATTTTGGACTGCGGCTGCCTCAGTTATGGCATTTCTGCCAAAATCTCTGTAACTGCTGTCAAATATTCACTCTGCAACTATTTTCAATAGTAGTAGCAGCTGTAGGGTTATTACTATTTACATACTGCAGATGTTAATTGTTTCCAAGTGCTCTGACATAATCACACAAGCAGTTAGTCATGGCAGTTAACCTTGATTATTGTGCATAGTGAATCATTGCCATATCCTAGGCTCACAAATAGGTTGCCTTCTGGCAAGTTGAACTCTGTCAACTTGGGCAGTTTGAAGGGCTGGTTTTACTTTCGAATTGATTTTCTTCTGCAGGTTTTTTTTGTTTTGCTAGTTTGTTTGTTGGGTTGTTTCAAAGAACACTGTTAATTAGTAATGTTTTCAATTGAATTCTTTGACATATTGAAACTAGAAATTGTTAGCACAGCTTTCCTTTTGAGAGAGCTGGACTACCAGAGTTGCTATATAGTGTACAACAAAAGCTTGAGCCAAACCAAATACAACTTTATTGTCATCATTTATTTCATTAATATCTTCTGATCAGGGGTGGGTTCCGGCAGAGACTAGTGCTGGTTCGCTCAGGGACGTGATGTGTGCACTCTTGATGCCTGCTGCGTTTGCATGCGCAGTACAACTAAAATTGCTCTGCTCGTGTGCAGAAGAAGATGGCGGCACCTACAGCGCCTCTGGGAGAACTGGTTCAGGGGCGTGGCAGGTCTGGGTCGCTGCTGGTTCCAGTGACCCAGGCCACCAAGCTACTACCGGTTCAGCCGAATTGGTCTGAACCAGTAGGAACCCACTACTGCTTCTGATCCCCTCTAATGGAAAATGGCACATCCAGCTGAAGTTTGCATTTTGCTCAATGATAAAAATTAATTTTTCATTGGTGTGCAATGCTCAGAGTTGTTCTCCATTTTTTGAAGAGTTAATATTGTCTCCACCCAGATTTGCAATTAAATGTGGTATAACCCAAAACTTTAAAAATCTGTTAAAATAGTTAAACTTGTGTAATGGAAATTTGGATGTACGATGAATTATTTGGGATGCTGAAAAGCGCACGTGAAACGTTAACTGGTAAAAACAAAAAAACCTAGCAAATCAAAGGGAACAAACAGAACAAGAAATAGATGAAGAAGAGGTAAAAGAGGACACAAATTAGGTACAAGAAGAAAAGGAGGAGGAAAGAAGAATCGAAAATAAAACACAGATAAAAGATTTCACTGGGATTTATAGTCACAAAGAAAAGGTAGACAATGGGGAGGTCCCCCAAAAAGGAAAACACAAAATAGTAAGGAAAGGAGGAAAACAGGGGAAACCCTGGGAAAAGATACTAGAATAATAAAAGTAAATACTCTGAAGAAAAGATACAATAACCACAAAAATAGGCAAAGGAAAAAGAAGAAATTAGGGGAAAGGGGGAGAAGAAGAAAAAGAATTAAAAGTGGAATTTTTGAGAGCCCAAAAGAAAATGTTTGAAAGAGGAAGAAAGGGATAAAGAGTTACATTAGTAGACTAAAGAGAATAATAGTAAGATTGTTATTGTTATGTAACTAATTAAGAAATAAAGAAATTATAGTATACTGTTAATTGTTGATTGTAGAAAAAATTGAAAGAAATGCCCTCTATGTTTAAATTGAATTAGAGTATGTATGCTGTTTATAGCAAAATATACCAATGGAGAAAATAAGAAATGAAAATTTGGTATAACTTTGAAGGGGCAATTGAAGATATTGTTTATGTATTAAGAAAAAATAACTATAAAGATGAAAAATAATGGAAGAGAATAATTTGGCTGAAAGTGAAAACAAAACTATGATGTAAAATGGACTATGCAAATGAGAGGATGTAAAAGAAAAGACCCAGACAAAGCTTTGTTCCTATAATATGCATAATTTGTATTAAATTTTTTTAAAAACCCTTGAATTAAAAAAAGAAAGAAATTTGATATGCAAAAGCTCTATGGCAGAAATTTTAAACAAAGTAAATGGTCTATTTTGCAATCTAGAATGGCTGTGCTCCATTTCTTTGCCTTCCTAATTCCATGTGTTTTCTTTCTACACTGATTCTGCACTAATTCAGTATTTTCTCTTTTTTTAAGCTTTGTATGTATTTCTCTATATATGAAAAATGCAATTTGGCACAAGCATTTTTTTTCTTTATATAATGCAAAGCAATTGTAAATTATTTCTGACATATAGACACATACACACATTTTTATTAGAGACTTGCACTTTAGAAACAGAGAAAATCATTAATATTGATATAGGGAATGTGATTCAGATAAGCCTGCTTTAAAATAGCAATTAAGCAAATTTCCCCCCAATGAGGAGAGCTGAACTTGTAAGAACAGAAGCACAGCCACAGATGGCAATTTTTTTAAAAAAAGGAAAAACCAGCTAGAAGTTGATCAGTTTTTGCAGCCCAAATCTTGAGCTGGATTTAAGTAGCTCTTGGCAGTGGTGGTTATGACTGGTACGCCTAGTATGGGCGTACTGGTGCCTGCCGGAAGCACCGGGTACCATTCCGGTACGGTGCTCTGGAGGGTCCACCTGTCCGCCCGCCATCCTTACCTGTATTTGAGCTCTGTATTTGTGCACGGAGCATACAGCGCCTGCGCGGTGCTCCGCCAAACAGCTAGAGCATCGCAGACAGTAAGTACGCATCCGTGTGCTGCACGCACACTGCACATGTTCATGTGGTGGATGCCGGGCCCCGTTGCATCGTACTAGTTGCAACGGGATCCGGAACCCACCACTGTATACTGTTAATATACCCTGATACATTTCAGAATAGCCTTATTCCTTATTATATAGAGAATTCCTGAGGTGTAGAAGATTAAAAAAACAGTGGTCATGCAACATTAGAAGCAAGAAAAGAAATGGAGGAGTTTGGTATTATTTTGTTTATGCTGAATATCAGTAAATAAGAAACAAGATGAAATAAAAGGAATGGACGAAGGTTGGTTAGTTGTATTGCATTAAGTTATTTGAAGGCAAAAGAAATTCTCAGGCTTCTTTACAAAGCAAAATGGCAATTTCCCTACTTGTTACTTATATAGTCTTCCAAAATCGTCTAACCATCTTTGTGCTGATGTAACATCAAGGAGGTCAGGCTTTATATCATCTCCGCAATGAGTGACAGATGCTAAAAGATGCTGTAAGTATATAGTGAAAAAATGGCCTGTAGCTACAGGACTTGTTATGGAAATCCTGTGGTTTTCTTTGTGATATTCCAATGAATTCCTTTTGTCTGTGTTCTTAAACACACCGGGTGTTTACAATAATTTGGGACATACAGTAATATTGAAGACTAACCATTGTACAATTCACTTCAACATACAAATCCAGTCTAGGCTTGTGGTTAAAATAACTTTGTTTTTTGCTGCACCATTATTTATTTGTTTTCTTGTTTAGTTATTTAAAGAATTTATATTTCATGCAACTTGGATATTGTGAGCCTGGATAGCATAAAATAAATGAAACAGAAAAAAATGGACAGTCAGCCAGATGTTTTGACTGGATGTGGCATTTTTGCCCATCTATCTAATCATTCCCAAGGACCTGGGATAGATGGAAGTTGTTGTTTAATAATGTTAACAATGTTGTCACAAGATGTAAGCCGTTTTGAGTACATCTCCTTTTTGCAATTGACTGATGGTGATTTTGTCAATGCCAATGGGTTGAAGTAGTACTCCATGTTTTGGGATTGCACCTAAGGTGCCTATTATTATTAGTATTATCCTTGCTTTCCTTTGCCACAATTGTTCTGCTTATATTTTCAGGGTTTTGTGTTGTTTTTTTTCTATTCTGTTCTGCTGTTTCAAAGTACTGCAGCACCCACTATCCAGACTTTCATCTTTCTTATTGACAATTGTTAGATCCCGGATGTTATGTGGCAAATGTTTTTGTGTTTGAAGTCTAAAGTCCAAAAGTGCTTTAGCTGCTTTATTTTCTATTACTTTGTCTTTTTTGTATAGTTCTTGCTTGGCAAATGATATTTCTTGCAGATCTTCCAGTGCATCATTATTGCTACTTTGTTATATCCTTGTTTGTAATCAGACTGTGCAATTTCTGCAGAAACTAACCAGGTGGCCTATTGTTTCTATAGCTTATTAACATCATTTACATTTACAAGATCTATATGGCTGCCTCTCTCAGAGCACAACAACTATAAAACCACAATATGGAAAGCTGGTAAAACAAAAAAAATGTGTTTTTTTTTAAATGTAAAAGACACCTCAGCCATTGTCCCAAGATACTCCCAGCAAACTATCCACAAGCTCCCATCTCACTCTAAACCAGTGCAGGGAGAAAGATTCATTTCTTTATGGCCCTGCATCATGTAATTGGATTATATCTGAAATTCTTTATTATTATTCAATAATAAAAATGTGTTAAAGCTCAAAACATGAATAGGCAAACAGGAAATCACATTTCTCTCTCTCTCTCCCTCTCTCTCTCATTTCCTCCCTCCCCTCTCGCCCTCTCTCTCATTCCCTCCCTCTCCCCCTCTCTCTCAATTTTTCAATTTCAATTTAATAAAATTTGTATGCCGCCCACTCCCTTGGGACTCTGGGCAGCTTACAGGCAGATAAAAAAAGCATTTAAAAATTTAAGATAAAAGATACAATTATTAAAATTTCACACCATCCATTCTGTCTGAGTGGGGCTGGATATTGATTAACAGCCCCAGGCCTGCCAGAACAGCCAGGTCTTGGTGGCTTTACGGAAGGCCGGGAGAGTGGTAAGGGTCCGGATCTCTATGGGTAGATCATTCCACAGGGCTGGTGCAGCTACAGAGAAGGCCCTCTCCCGGGGGGCTGCCAGCCGGCATTGTCTGGTCGATGGCACCCGGAGGAGGCCCAACCTGTGCGATCTTATTGGTCATTGGGAGGTAAGTGGCAGGAGGCGTCTCTCAGGTAGCCAGGTCCTAAACCGTGTAGAGCTTTAAAAGTAACGACTAGCACCTTGAAGCGCGTCCGGAGACCAATGGGGAGCCAGTGCAGCTCGCAGAGAATGGGTGTGACATGGGTGTATCTAGGTACACCCAATATCGCTCTGGACCAACTGCAGTCTTCGAACACTCTTCAGGGGCAGCCCCATGTAGAGCGCGTTACAGTAATCCAGTAATCTCATTCCCTCCCTCCCCCTCTCCTCCCCTCTCTTATTCCCTCCCCCTCCCTCTCATTCCCTCCCTCCCCCTCCCTATCTCATTTCCTTCCTCTCATTCCCTCCCTCCCCCTCTCTCTCCCTCTCATTCCCTCCCTCCTCCTCCCTCTCTCATTTCCTCCCTCTCATTCCCTCCCTCCCCCTCCCTCCCTCTCTAATTCCCTCCCCCTCTCCCCCCTCTCTCTCATGCCCTCCCTCTCTCTCCCAGCCCCAAAGCCTGAGAATTACTTTCTTGAATTCACCTCCTGGCTTCTTAAGGGACGTTCTGCAGACCTTGTTTCCTGTGCAGAAACTGGCTGAGCTGAAGCTAGATTTTAAAATCCCTTCTGGATTTGAATCCCTTCCTCCACTTTGGCCTCAGTCATGGCCAGGTGATAGTTCTCTCTGAACTATGATTAACGGGACTGCTGATCTGTGAATTCCCCTTCCATCCTTGCAGGAAAGCAAATAGGATGCACCCATGTGCACACCTGGGTCACAATAATAGTTTCTCTCTTCAATTTTTCCTGCTTTTACAAGCAAGAAAATAATAGCGGGCCCTTCTCCATGGTTATATCCTTTTTACCTCCAACTGGTAGAACACTTCTGGCAGACTTTTTAATCTCATTCAGGGACAACACTTATATTTCACTTTTTCGTTTTAACTATTCCAAAATCCAAATGTTAGGCTGAAGATTAAGGTTTGAGGGGCAAATAACATGGGTTTTGTTATTTGTAAACTAACATAGTTTGTATTTTAATCTGATTTATATTTTTTCTTTTAAAGTGATGTTCAAGATTTATTAGTTTTTAACATCCCTATACTGATAAACAAGCTGGAGACTAGTTCCTGATAAGAAAAGTTTGTTAGTACAAATTGGATTCTGGCTTATCTCTTGTGAACCCTAAACAACCTTTCTCCTTACAATTTATTCCCCTTCAGACATCATTTTAATAAACTTGTATGCTATTATCCTGTCCAATCAACTTTCCTCTTTCCAATTTCTTTGTTATGTTAACTATAAAAAGGGATGCAAGCTAAAGATCGGGGTTCCCTCTTTGAATGAGGAATCCCTTTTGTCTGAATATTGTGATAAATTGTTAATAAAATGATTTTCCTGTCTCGGTTTGTCTCATTGGAAAATATGCACACCGAGGCACGAGCCTGAAAAAGCCATATTTGGCCATCAGGCTGGATGCAACAGATTCGCTTTGCTTTAACTAGCATGAGAGCATCTTCCAGTTATCTGAAAAGATAAAATGAACTTGCATAATAGATGAGAATTTATGTGATGCTTGGTTTAATTTACCTCTGCTGGTCTTGAAACAAACATTTATCACTTCCTGCAATGGAAAAGAGAAACTCTCCTGACGGGATAGTATGATTTGTAGCACAATAGGCAGCAACAGGCCTTTCAAAACATTGAAAAAGTGTAGTAACAGCAAGCGTTGCACATTACAATACTGTACAATTTGCAACCTAAATAGGTAAATTTAGCTGATTGAGGATTTATTGCTGGCTCAAGCAGATTAATTGATCTCTCTGGAGGTGAATCCATATTTAACATGCAGTTTGCTTCTCTTAGTAGAAAATGTAGATTAGCAGCTGTTAATGCAAACATTATTTCTCCCACCATGAACAGGGGTGGATGAGTGATTCTGTAATAACAGGGAGCAAAGTTAATCTGTTATAGTCATTCAGGCATTGGACTAGGGCAGTAATAGCTAACCTTTTTGTCGTGGGGTGCCAAAAATGCAAGCGTGCGTGTGCGATAGCGTATGTGTGTGCCACACCCATAATGCTTCCCCACTTCCCCACATGTGCATGCGCTCACAGCCCCCACACACATGCCGAACTGCTCGCTTCCTTCGGGGTGCCAGGGGAGGCTGTTTTCACCCTCTCCAGGCTCCAGGAAAGCCTCTGGAGCCTGTGGAGGGTGAAAAAAGGGCTGAACAGGTCTACTGGAAGTTTGGTAATGGCATCCATCAGCCTCCCAGAGGCCCTCTGGAAGCCAGAAATAGATCGTTTCTGAACTTCCGGTAGCCCCTTTGGGCCTGTTTTTTGCTGTTCCCAGCCTCAGAGGCTTTCCTGAAGTCTGTGGAGGGTGAAAACAGCCTCCCCCAGCTCTCCGGAAGGCCAAAAATCAGTTGGCTGACATGCACATGCCCGCTGGAACTGACAGGTTGCGTGCCGGCAAATATGGCTCCGTGTGCCATCTGTGGCATGCATGCCATAGGTTTGCCATCACGGGACTAGGGGTTCATCCCTAAGATAATTCCTGCCTTACCACAGAGTCTCTACAGCACTTGTCAGATTTACAGGCTACGTTTAAACTTAAATTCACTGCTTTTTAAGAATCCCTCTTTATACAGTAAATAGCTCTAAAAATAGCAAAGGGTGGTGGTGGAAAGCTGGTTAGAAAGGTGGGAGTGTTCTGGTCCCATAAGCCAGTGGTTCCCAAACTTGGCAACTTTAAGACTTGTGGACTTCAACTCCCAGAATTCTCCAGCCAGCTCTGCTCCACAAGTCTTAAAGTTGCCTAGTTTGGGAACCACTGCCATAAGCTGTTCCCCATATCCGAAGGAAGTAAGCGAGTTAGGCTTTCTCCAATCATGCTAGGCCATTTGTCTGCCAAAAAACGTTTTTCAAAAATCTGATGTCCTGGAATTTATAATAGGGACAAAAGGAAAGAAAAGAAAGATCCCCATGATCTTTTTCATTTTTATGTTTTTCATATTTTCTACTACCTGCTCCAATCAGTTTCTTATGATTATATTACTTTGTTGTCTATATGTACAATGAGAGCTTATGCACCGGAGAAGGTGCTTTATGTGTCCAATCACACTTGCCCAATTATTCTCTTCTCTTCTGTTCTGTTCTAATGGTGCAGTGGTTAAAGTGCCGTATTGCAGACTAACTCTGCCCACAGCCTGGAGTTCGATCCTAATGGGGCTCAAGGTTGACTCAGCTTTCCATCCTTCCAAGGTCAATAAAATGGGCACCCCGTTTGTTAAGGGCAATACGTTAACATTGAAAACCACTTAGAAAGTGCTATAAAGCATTGTGGGGCAGAATTTAAGCCCAAATGCTATTGCTAAATGCTATGAAGCTCTTGAAAGCTCCAAGATATGTGGAAGAACAGAAAATTCTCTATCTTCCTCAGTATCAACAATCATCTAGACTAGAATTCTGAAACAGTGCTAAGAAGATTTCCACCATCTTGATAGAACCGGTTCCACCACAAAACCGCGTTCGACTAAACCGCGCTCGACGAAACCGCATAGCTGACATCATCAACAGGGCGACAACAGCGCGGAGACAGAAGCATGCTGTAAACGCTAAACCTAAAATTAACCCCTAAACCTAAACCTAACCCCCTAAACCTAATCCTAAACCTAACCCTAAACCTAACCCTTAACCTAACCCTAAACCTAACCCTAAACCTAACCCTTAACCTAACCCTAAACCTAATCCTAACCCTTAACCTAATCCTAAACTTAACCCTAACCCTAAGCCTTAACCTAACTCTAAACCTAACCCTTACCTTAAGTTGAATCGGCTTGCTTTCAAAGCGCTATTTAAAGCGCCCTTCTTTCTCCGCGCTGGCTGTTGTCACCCTGTTGATGATGTCAGTGGCGCGGTTTAATCGGGTGCGGCTTAGTCGAGCGCAGTTTTGATGGGTCACAGATAGAACCAGCCAGTTGGTGAATTCTTGGCATGTGCAAGAAACAAAAGGAAACTAATTGTCCTTGACAAGGTACTGGCTGCATTCCCATGTCATGCCAAAATCTGAATACCTAACATGCAAGAGAGGAAGACAGTGGTTGCAAAAAGATGGGGAAAGGAGTTCAGCCATTGCCCTGAGCAAATGCTGCCTTGCCCTTCAGCTGCTTTTAACACAGCTGTTGTCTCAAAAAGCATTTAACATGTGGTTTAAAGCAAACTCCCCAAAGGCTGACAGATGCAGAATCTTTCACTGGTGACTTCAGGACTTTTCAGCTATGGGTGGAGGAGGGGGACCTGATTGAGATGCTGAGCAGCCTTGAAAATCCATAGGTCATTAGGTAAGGAAAGGTGGGAGGGGCACTGGAGAAGGATGGCTCTCTGTTCTGCCAGGCAGCCTCCTCTCTGTCCATGCCCAGTGATCCATGGAGTGGTAAGCTAAGTGATAAGTCAGAATCCACCCCCAAAAATTCCAACCTGCCTTAGAGTTGAATCTGCAGAACCACCTTCTTCAGCACAACTGCTTCCCTCTACTTCTGTCTCTACCCCACCTCTTCCTTTACAAAATAAGCATAATAATAATAACTAATGGATGGAGATGTCATGGAGATGAGAACAAGGAGGAGAGGCACAGGTTCTAATCTCTAGGTCAGATCAGCAATCTTGGTACCAATAGCTCAACATATGGATCATCCCATGAATCTAGTCATCTGTCAAAATTCACTTCCTTCCTAATTGCAATCCAGATTAAGAAGAATTTTCTTGCACTAGCTGGTGATGTTTAGGAGGGGTGATTTTCTTAAATTGTACTGTATCACATCTATGAAACTTTTCAGGAAGAAAATGTTATGCCAACAAATTTTCCAGCCAAAAGACAGCATGGTGGATTGCACTTAACAAAGGTGTGAGCAAATACTCCAGGACCTTGGAATTCATCACCCAAAAAATATATTGGAGGAGGGAGTGTTATGTATTTCACCTTGAAGTGCTGCAGGAAAAGAAATATAAATGTAACAAATAAAATAATAAGTTTAACTATTATGTTGAATTGCACAAATAAGATCCTATTTCCATGTTTTCTACATGTTAAGTAAAAAAAATATGAGAGATAAACTTGGAAAACCTGGCTATAAAAATCTTGAAATTGTTCTGGTTTAATATAGTACACCTACAGTACAGTACTTAATTTACAATATATTGTCCTTGTTAATTCTCAAATAAGATATGTTAAGACAGTGACACACTTTTTCTTGCATTACTCACTGAAGACTGCGAATTCACAGGTTTAGCAGATAAGTTTGATAAAATCTACAAGTGACTTTCTTAAATACTAATTAAACATCATGCCTAATTCTAATCCCCCATGTGAAATATTCCATGTTTCCAAGATTGGCTGTTATTTCAAGATATTACATTTGAGGAATGTATATGTTTTGATGACACACTCTTTTTAACTTCATTTGCACATTTTCCTTCTGTAAAGTAAAGGTGTTAATTGCAAGTATACTGGCCATACTTTACTGTTTATTTGCTGAAATAATTACAGGGCATTAAAGTCCTAAACATCTGGATGATTTCAACTTTGGTAATTTCAAATTGTGCAGACTCTTAACTCCAAGAATTCCCTAGACAGCATGATGGTTAATGAGACCTCTAGGAGTTGAAGTCCACACATCAACTGAGAAGTGTTAATCTACCCTCTTGGAAATGTAGGCTGGGGGGGGGAGTTCATCTCCCAGATGTTTCAACCATCCCACCAAACTGGTCAACTTGCTAATTGAATCAGATTTCAACGTTTTGGGGTACAATATAAATCTGGGACCTT
Organism: Thamnophis sirtalis; assembly: GCF_051295495.1. Classification (NCBI taxonomy): domain Eukaryota; kingdom Metazoa; phylum Chordata; class Lepidosauria; order Squamata; family Natricidae; genus Thamnophis; species Thamnophis sirtalis. The sequence goes on along the minus strand of NW_028261389.1, from coordinate 27,808,164 downwards.
GGCAAGGAGATGCACGTACTCATCTTCAAAATGTACAAAAATGATGTTCAACTACTTAGATTTGCAAGTAAGATTCATAAAACACACAATATTTATTTTTCTATACCTCTGAGCCCATTTGCTTATTCCCTGAATGGATTATATATTTCTTGAACATGTCTGTACTGTATATTGTTAAACCACCAACAGTTCCTTAATCAATGACAAGTTCCAATGGCAACATTCACTCAGATTCTTTGGAGCAATCACTGAAGATTTATTCTATTTCTAAAATTCCATTTCTTAAAAAATGGAGATAGCATAATATTTCTGTAAGTAGTTTCAAAGCCTAGGAAAGGGATCCGAGTCCTCAGAAGTGCCATGGCCTACTCTTTCCTGCTCTTCTCCTTCCAGATCTTCCATTTTAGGGCTCTGTATTAATCCAAAGCAATTTCAGAAGTGTGAGACCTCCTGTGGTCAGAAAGGGTCAAGAGATGAGATGATCTAGCTCACTGGTGTGGTGTGTGGAAATCACACTTAAAGCTATTTTTCCTTTTATTATGTTGAAGCATCAGCACAGTTGTGGGCACAGAGGTTTCACACTGTTAAGGAATTCTCACATCCTTCCACCTTCAGGCTCAGCTCCATCATTTTTCCCTTCCACTAGTGGGTCTGATTCCACAGCGTTTTGCCAAGGCATTATTTCAAAGCCCTTCAAAATACAACAAAACAAGAGTACTTTGGTAGCAGTGCAGATCCTCTGCTTTCCTAGCTTTCTTTCCATATTTTAATTTTATTTTGTAGAAATCACTGAACGAAAGCATGAAATAAAAATACGAAGAGGAATAGAACAGGGGGAGGGAGGGAGGGAGGGAGGGAGAGAGGGAAGGGAAAGAGAGGGAGGGAGATGGACAGAAAGAGAGAGAGGGAGAGGGAGACAGACAGACAGACAGACAGACTGATTTTGCATTCTCCAGCAGGTATTCTCAGCATCTTGAGATCTGATGGCAGTGAACATGACCGCAGGTCACTTTCAATTTGCTTTTGAATAATTGAAAAGTGGAATCTGTGTGATGTGGAAGTACTTGATTTCAGAGGACAATTTCTCTTTTACTATTTTTGAGAAACATATAGAAACACTAACCGGTCCCTTCTCACAGAGGGGCACCAAAGCTGCAGCAACATCCTCAAAGTTCTGACATTGCTTTTTCAAACAAAGGTTTCCTAAAGGACCAGCTATCAAGAAACTATTTTTAAATAGTTGGAGATACTTTCTGCCAATGAAGGCATATCCATTTGTTTGGCAAAAAATATGTTGACAACTATATTCATAACTTTTTTCCCCACTAATTGATTGATTGATTGATTGATTGATTTTATCGTGCTTCTATGCCACTTGAATTACCATCAAGTTGGAGTTGCTTACACACCCTATTCTGTAAACCAAGATTTCAAAATATATCTTCCACTTGGACTAACTGAACTGGCTAAGAATTGTCTTCCAAGGACAATTAATAGACTCAGTTCAAAAAACAAAACACCACACAACAAGCAAGTTAAAGGTTCCCCTCGCACATATGTGCTAGTCATTCCTGACTCTAGGGGGCAGTGCTCCAGTGGTGGTTTTCTACCAGATTGGACTAGTTTGGACAAGCCGATACTAGTTTGGTGGCCTGGGTCGCTGAAACTGGCAGTGAGCCAGGCCTGTCACGTCCACGAACCAGTTCTCTGGGCAGCACTATAGGTGGCGCCATCTTGTTTCATGCTTCTACGCATGCACAGAAAATTTTCATTGCACTGCACATGCCCATGCATACATCAAGTGCACACACCCACGTGCACAAAGCACCCATGAGCAAACAACCAGTAGTGACTGGTGGAACCCGCCCTTGCAGTGCTCATCTCCGTTTCAAAGCCCAAGAGCCAGGGCTGTCCGAAGATGTCTCTGTGGTCATGTGGCTGGCATGACTAAATGCCAAAGACATACAGAACGCTGTTACCTTCCCGTCAAAGGTGGTTCCTATTTTTCTACTTGCATTTTTACATGCTTTCGAACTACTAGGTTGGCAGAAGCTGGGACAAGTAACAGGAGTGCACTCCATTACGCGGCGCTAGGGATTCAAACCGCCAAACTGCTGACCTTTCTGATCGATAAGCGTCTTAGCCACTGAGCCACCGCGTCCCTGTTAACAAGAATGCTTCATAATACATCAGTCCCAAAGCCTTCTGGAAAAGGCAGATTTTAATGACTTTAAAAGGCCAAAACATCCAAACACAGGAGCATTGGTATCTTTTTCACAGCAGTTCAACGGAAACAATGTCCAGTGGAACAATGTGAGATAAAAAGTCTTTTTCTTCCTATTGTAACTTTTGGCTCCAAATTACAGCCACAATTCTTGACAACAGGAGAAACTGAAACCATGAGGCACTGTATGTAATTTTACTCTTTATCAACATGTGGTGGAGGAAACCGTGTATTCTCTGATTTTCTTAGGCTTTACTTTAAAACATTGCTTTTGCATAAATTAGTAATCCTGTGATTCTCTGGACCTATCTTTTTATCTTCTGATATCGCTCGATGCATTATCTCTTTTGGTAGCTTTATTCTTTTCTCTTTTTTTCAAGTTTTTTATTTTATTTTACAACCTATAAAAACTCCATTTTCAATTAAACAGTGTGTTGTCTGGGTACAAATACTTTTAGGATATCTTTATTCTTGTGTGTTATTGTCATTGTCACACGGCTTAGTCTGACATCATTCTAGACCTATTTGCTAAGACCACAGTGCAGCTAAAATAGCAAAAAAAAGAAGTTGACAACCAAAATATTGCCATTCTAAATAATGTCCCTTGTTATAAGGAAAAGCTTGAGCTATATATTACTAGAAGGCAGAGATCCTTAAATTTCTAGTGGCATACAGCATAAGCAATGTTCAGTTTTTAATCTAGCGATTCATGAGTTATCAGACCTTGAAAGTCACCCTGATTTTGCAGCCAAGCAGTTCCTTTAAGTACTGATCCATGACAGAAGATCACAAACTCCAAATCAGCCTTGCCTAAACTGTGCATATGTAGCCAGCCAGCCAGTGGAAGCACTTATTTTGAATTTTGTTGAGATTAGCATATTGCAGCAATGAAAGAATATGCTGAATCACAGCCTCAAGGCATGCACCTACCATGCCAAAATCCATCCATTACCACCTCACATAGAAAGGCCTCCATCTGTTGGCTGGGCCAATACACAAATTTTAAAACGTAAAAGGTATTGTGTTTTTTTTTTAAAAAAATAGACTGATGTACAGATGCCTTACGGGAAGCAGCTGAAATGCTGAAATACGAATGAATATGGTAGAATAGAATAGAATTCTTTGGCCAAGAGTGATTGGACACACAAGGAATTTGTCTTTGGTGCATATGCTCTCAGTGTACATAAAGAGAATAAAATTCATTCGTCAAGAATCATAAAGTACAACACTTAATGATAGTCATAGGGTACAAATAAGCAATCAGGAAACAATCAATATCAATATAAATCGTAAGGATGCAAGCAACAAAGTTACAGACCTGCAGTCATAAGTGGGAGGAGATGGGTGATAGGAATGATGAGAGGACTAATAGTAATAGTAATGTAGCCTTAGTGAATAGTTTGACAGTGGTGAGGGAATTATCTGTTTAGCAGAGTAATGGCGTTCAGGGGAAAACTGTTCTTGTGTCTAGTTGTCTTCGTGTGCAGTGCTCTGTAGCATCGTTTTGAGGGTAGGAGTTGAAATAATTTATGTCCAGGATGTGAGGGGTCTGTAAATATTTCCACGGCCCTCTTTTTGACTCGTGCAGTGTACAGGTCCTCAATGAAAGGCAGGTTGGCAGTAATTGTTTTTTCCGCAGTTCTGATTATCCTCTGAAGTCTGTGTCTGTTTTGTTGGGTTGCAGAACCAAACCAGACAGTTATAGAGGTGCAGATGACAGACTCAATAATTCCTCTGTAGAACTGTATAAGCAGCTCCTTGGGCAGTTTGAGCTTCCTGAGTGAAGCTCAAACTGGTGAAAATTTGCATTGTCATGTTTCTTTAGAGATTTTTTTAGTTTTACCAGCTAGGGGTAGCAATCCTATACCTAACCCTTCTCACTTTATCCAGACTTGGGCCTGGCTGGGTTACCTCAAAAGAAGAGATGACCCAGGTGGAGTTGGGATGATGCCAAAAATTCTGTGAATGATTGAAATCACTGGAAAACAACTTGCTGCCCAAGGACATAATGGTGGTGGTAGAGATGATGATGATGATGATGATGATGATGATGATGATGATGATGATGATGCAGCAAACTGATACAGAATAGTACAGTACTGAATATTATAACAGATAACAGATTAACAGAATTGGAAGGGAGCTTGTAGGTCATCTAGTCCAACACCACCACCCCCATACAAGCAGGAGACTCTACACCATTTCTGACAGATGGCAGCCCAGTCTCTTCTTGGAAGCTTCCAGTGATGAAGCTCCCAGAACTTCTGAAGGCAACTTCTGTTCCATTGGTTGATTGTTCTCACTGTCAGAAAATGTCTCCTTATTTCCAGGTTGAATCTCTCCTTGTTCAGTTTCCATCCGTTATTCCTTGTCTTGACTTCAGGTGCTTTGGAAAATAGCTTCACCCCCTCCTCTCTGTGGCAGCCCCTCAAATACTGGAACACTGCTATTATGTCTCCCCTGATCCTTCTCTTCACTAGACTAGCCATGCCCAGTTTCTGCAAGCGCTCATTGTATGTTTTAGTCTCCAATCCCCAAATCATCTTGGTTGCTCTTCTCTGCATTCTTTCTAGATTCTCAACATCTTTTTTATAGTGTGGTGACCAAAAATGGATGCAGTATTCTAGGTGTGGTCTTACCAAGGCTTTATAGAGTGGTATTAGTACCTCACTAATGTGATGTTATTATGTGATGTTGCACATAGTGTACCATACTTCTAGATAGCTAGGAACTGATGGAATTTTCCCTGCACAGAGGATCTCCTCCCTGGGTAGATCTTCGGGAAGGTCTTCTTTTCCATATCATTCTGTGTTTTGAATGCTTGCTGTACAGGCTGAAGTTGCCACAGTGGAACCAATAATTTTCAGGACAGGCAAAACCATTATGTAAACATAGAACAAAATATTTCCAAGTCTCAGGGCAGAGGAAAGTCTGGCAAAAAGACTATTAATTCAAAAGGGTTGGAGGAAGGGTTTGACATATACACAAATGGTTTAATGCTAATCTTGATTGCTGTTTTCTGCCTCAGCATTTGCTTTGCACATAGTTGACTTCTTTCTTATTGGCAGTAAAGTACCTTCTATGCTAAGTGTGTGAAGCCTTTGCTGTCAGTTACCCAAAATGGAGCTGCATTTGTAGAGCATTGAAGGTTTATTGCCATGCTTGATGTGAAATCTGACCGCACGGTCTGTCTACTCATATTATGAGCAGATAATTCATGCTCCAACTCCAAGATTAAACAATGGCTACAAATTCTCTTGCAATGCTGCTGACCACAGATCAACTTGTCAATGCTTTCCCACAATACCAGAATCAAGTTGCAATCCAGATGGACCAGTTAACCCAGAAAATGAAACATTTAGCTCAGCAAGTGGAGCAGAATCTGCCATAACGGTGACTCCAATCTGTTCTGGCCTAATATTCAGTAGCTATTGCTGTCTTAATACCAGTCTTCCTCAACAGTGTACCTGCTTCCCTGCCTAGATGGAAATCCTAGTGAATTTATTACCTTCTCCACAAATTATATGTCTTCCTGAGCAATTTCCCATGGATCAATCTCATGTAGGATTTATAATTGGCCTAATGACAGAGGCAATCCTCCTTCCGATATAGAACAGCCCAGATTTGGACAATTACACCAATTTTGTGACACCTCTGAGGGCTAACTTTAATGCTATAAGTGACCACCAGCCACAAAATCTATCACCTCTGACAGGATAAGCACACTCTGTGCAAAAATAGACAGCAGATTTTAGTCATTAGCTCAGGATGAGGGCTGGTATGAAATAGGCTTCATTGACCAGTTTAAAGAGGGACCTGAAGAAATATGGGATGAAATCATCAGGAACCCCTCAGGTGTTTTTTTTTCCTGTATTAATGCAGGTATGCCTAGATATCAGTGGTATTCTGAAAGAAATGCAGCAGAGTATTGCTTTTAATGTGCTTGAATTGGACTATTGGGGCCTGTATTTCCTTGGAAGGAAATCAGAACGATCCAGCTAAGTTCAGTCTGTTCTGTTTTGCAGAGTGAGGGGAAAGGTGTACACTGTTTTCTGAGCTTTGCTAATTTTTACCATAAATGTGTTCTACATGTTGTAGAACAAGATGTAGAACTGTACTATCTGACCAAAACAGGTTTCCCTTTAAGTGGAGTTCTATTGCCCGCTAAAGCTTTATTCAAACAGGCATTTACTTACCAGTCCAATCCCTAGGCTCCAGCTGCCTCTTTAGTGTACAGGCTGATGCTTCCAGTTTTGCCATGGGAGTTTTATAATTTGCTCCATGGTTTGTGGACAGTCTCATTCCCCACCCCCACCCCTCCCCACCCCCGAACTATGCTTTCCATTTGTGGCAACTCTTTCCAGGCAAGACGAACTATATAATGTTTTTAACAGGAAACTTTGGGCCATTAAAGAAACCTTTTAGCACTGGTGCCCTTTTGTTGAAAGGGAATATTCTCTAAGGTCTGCATAGACAAGAATTTAGAACACAAATTCTAATAGAGCCGCAATGTTGTGAGCATTATTCTTTTTCTTATTTTAACTTTCATCTCTCTTATACTCCCAGTGTGTGAAAAACAAGCAGTAAGATGTCCTATCACAAGAATATTTCTGACCCATGAATACTGCATGGGGGGAAAACTTCCCTAAACACCTGCCTTGCCATGTAAGATTCTTGTACACGCAAAGGAGGCTCCTTTCTTTACCAATCAAAGCATTCATGTTTGGGGAGGGGGAAGAGAAAGAGACAGAGGCTTGATAAAATCTATTTTCACTAAAAGAACAGATGTATGTATGAAGGTTTGGATAGATGAGGTCCCTTTTCTACTTTGTACCACTTGCCTTCAGAATGAGGAGACCCACGTCACAACAATTGGAAGCCAGTTTGGTGTACTGGTTAAACCATCAGACTTGAAAGCAGGAGACTGTGAATTCTAGTCCTGGCCTTAACCATGAAAGCCAATTAGGTGACCTTGGGCCAGTCACTCTCACTCATCCCAACTTAGCTCATGGAGTGGTGGTTGTAAGGAAAGTAAGGTGTGTTGGACATGTTCTCCACCTTGAGTTAGTTTAATATAATAAGCCTGTAATTGGATACTTCGGTATATTCAAAATATTTCCCTTCTCCATGACTTTTGATGGTCTCGTGTTAAAACAGGCATCATGTTAGTCTATAGGCTTTGATGTCTATTCTAACAAGCCTGCAGTTCCCTCTGCGCTGTAATTTTCCTCTAGTCCTTGAGATAGGAAGAATTAATTTTGGTCTGAAAACTGCTACCACTACAGCATTCCGATTACCATGCCCACAAAGCAATTCTGTAACTCATGCAAGATTCTTGGGGTGGCAATATGGAAGAAAAGACTGGGTAGGTCATGGCAAGTTAAGAACACCCCATGAAGGTAGAAGAATGTTGGGCCTTGTAGTGTCACCCGTCTACAAGGAAGCAGACAGTATAGAAGCAGGCAGTGAGAATCTAATCTGCCCAGAGAGCCTCACCTGGCAATAGATATATGTCAAATGATGTTGTTTGTTGACAGTTGGCTAAGGAAGGAAAAAGAGGGCTATAGACAATGGTTCCAGTACCTCCAGTACCTCTTTGTGTACAACTGAATTGGGAGAGATGCCACTACTACACACCAACATGCAGCTGCAACTTAGACCTCATGCCCTTGTGACCTCAAGACTGGATTATTGTAATGCGCTCTACATGGGGCTGCCCTTGAAGAGTGTTCGAAGACTCCAATTATCCAGAATGCAGCCGCGCGAGCAATTGTGGGTGCACCAAGGTACACCCACGTTACACTATCCTCCGCGAGCTGCACTGGCTACCTATTAGTCTCCGAATCCGCTTCAAGGTGCTAGTCGCTACCTATACAGCCCTGCATGGCATCGGACCTGGGTACCTGAGAGACCGCCTCCTGCCGATTACCTCTCTCAGACCAATTAGATCTCACAGGTTAGATCTCCTCCAGATTCCATCTGCCAGCCAATGTCGGCTGGCGACTCCCCGGGGGAGAGCCTTCTCTGTTGCAGCTCCGGCCCTCTGGAACGAGCTCCCTGTTGAGATCCAGACCCTTACTACCCTCCCGGCCTTCCGCAAAGCCACCAAGTCCTGGCTGTTCCAGCAGGCTGGGGGGAGCTGAGAAGCATCTACCTCCACGGAAATTGTGAATGTTGGTTTTGTTTTTAATATGTTGTCTTTGTCTCATTCCCCCCTTTCCCTTGTCTTTTGTGAGCTGCCCGGAATCCTCCGGGAGTGGGCGGCATACAAGACAAATAAATAAATAGATAGATAGATAGATAGATAGATAGATAGATAGATAGATAGATAGATAGATAGATAGATAGATAGATAGATAGACCAGAGTTCTCTAACCTTTCTAGCTTTACGGACCAGTGTGGGCAGGGGAGAAGGGATGATTTCACGTGAGTGGCCGCCAAGCACACAAGCATATGCAGGTCCATTTGTGTGAGTGTCGTGCATGTGTGCCCACCACTCACACAAATGGGGATGTGCGTACCTGTGCACACGTTTGCTGGCCACAGCCCGATTGCAAACAGTTCATGCCCACTAGTGGGCTGAAGCCCAGAGGTTGAGGACCTCTGACTTTGATCATCCAGTCCCTTAAATCATTTTTCACTCATCATTTTATGTTGCAGCCTACCCTCCATTCTTAACACAGCTCATACATTGGTTCAATAAGTTTTCTGAAACCATAATTTATCCAATTATTGTAGAGGAACACAGTTCACAGCATATTTAGTATCGAAGTTCTATTTGAGAGCCAGTGTGGTATAGTGATTAATGCAGCAAGTTAAAAACTGGGAGACAATGAGTTCTAATCCTGCCTTAAGTGCAAAGCCAACTTCTGTAAAATTTTGCCATGAAAATTTCAGGACTTCTCTAGGCAGTCTCTGAAAATTGGGCATGATTAAATGGGGGAAAAGAAATAACTCTATCCATCCTATGTCCATCCCATGCTCTCAGGTGAAGAGAGCAAAAATCACCTTAGAACAATATTTTTTTTCTATATAAACTACCAGCAAAATAATTGACCTAGTTTGTTTACATGTGGTTGAATTATTTATAGTAACTCAGAGTATACCTCTACTCAGAGGTTATTCTTTCAAGCTCCTTAACAGTTACAACTGTACCAATTGTCTATTGAGATTCACAGTCATCCAGGTCATGGTTGTCTCAAAGGTGCTTTTCCAAAAGGCAACTGGACTTAAGGACGTTTCGCAAAGCCCTTAAAACCTGGCTGTTCCGACAGGCCTGGGGCTGATGAGTTCCTGTCCCCGCTCGAATGGTGTGCCTGTTGAGTTGTTTTTAAATTGTGGTATTGTTTGTCCATGTCTCTCTTTTTTTCCCTATTTGTATCCCCTATCCCGCCCCCTGACTTAGGTTGTGAGCCGCCCTGAGTCCCTTTCTGGGAAAAGGGCGGCATAGAAATATGATAAATTCAATTCAATTCAATTCAATCTCATCCAAGAGGCTTGTTCAGAACTTTGGGGCAACCTTCACCAAATATCATGTTCTCCAACTCTATGCTCTCTGGAGTGTTCTTATTTTTTTAGGAACTGGTAGCCAATCACTTCCTCAAGGACCATCTGGATCTTGCCACATCCTTATATCTTTGGGTCTCCCAAAGATTTTTGCTGACTATTATCACCAGGAGATGAAGGGATGCAATGGCTCAGTGGCTCGTTGATCAGAATGTTTGACAGTTCGGTGGTTCAAATCCCTAGTGCCACATAACAGAGTGAGCTCCTGTTACTTGCCCCAGCTTCTGCCTACCTAGCAGTTCGAAAGCATGTAAAAATGCAAGTAGAAAAATATGGACCACCTTTGGTGGGGAGGTAACAGCATTCTGTGCATCTTCAGCATATAGTCATGCTGACCATATGACCACGGAGATGTCTTTGGACAGTGCTGGCTCTTTGGCTTTGGAACAGAGATGAGCATTTTCCCCTAGAGTCGGAAATGACTAGCACATATGTGCAAGGAGAATCTTTACCTTTACCTTTACCTTATCAACAGGAACTATACCCCCCCCAATTGCAGTAGAAGACCATGTGATCTCCTCCCCTCCATGACATTCTAAAGAACTGGACGCTAAGTTAGTGGACTGTTTTCTAGACTTGTACAGATCAATCCTATTATGTTTTGTCTGCAGCTTCCAGTTACACTGATAATATTTCACCATTCTCTCCAGGTCCTAGGTATCTTTCTTGGCTGTTTGGCATGGCATTTTGGTAAAGGAAAAGAGGAGAATGAGGTGGAATGAATCCTGGATTGAAATGGTAATTGGAAGGGCTACTCAAATACCATACGATTGCGAGAAACAGTAGAAATACACTCTTCACCAGCTCCACTTGCAATAACCTTCATAGGACCAAATCACTGGATTAGCCAAATATTTTGGCTTTGGTAGCTGACATTTCTAATTTAGATGAAGAAAGGGACTACTTTGAACATTTGAACAACTAACAAGAGAGATCCAAAGTGAACAGATAAAATTCTAGAGAGGAGGGCAGGACTGTGTAGTTCCACAAAGAGAAGGGATAGAAGGCCCTGAAATAGGGAAAACATCCCCATTTCAGCAAAAGAGTGAATGGTTGTTTGAGGAGGGGGAGGAGGAGTTGATATGTCCTCATGGTGAAGTGTCACAGGAAACATGGAAATCACATTCACCTACCAGAGGGGCAGGAGGGTGATTCTTTTCCAGAAGTGAAATAGCTGGCACTGAAGAGCTTCTAGCATCCATGCCTCTTCCCCTTTCCAATCCTAAGGAATAGAGATAAATCAAACATCAAAAGTACAGAAGCAGTAAGTAACTGAGGCTAAAAGCTTTCAAGACAAGGACAACCCCAGGAAATTGTCTAAGAAGCCCTTTGGGGAGATATGCCCCACTTGGTAGATTTAAGCTAGCTGCCTGCATTTCTCATTGTTGCTTACGAAATCTTATCCTAAACCTTTTGAACCTTTTGAATCTTTGATGCCAATGGTGACTCTATCCAGGGCTGTCTTAATGCAGGGGCCTGATGGGCACTTGCCCATTGGCCCCAAAAGCATAGGGGCCCCATACTAATCTATGTATGTTAACCCTTCAATGCACCTTGTATCATATAAATACAGCAACATATTTACATTTTACTCAGGCATGAAATAATCTTACCTTCGCTACCAGTTTGGAACCAGGAATGGGCGTGCCGGCGTGCTCACTTTGCTCACACGCGGTGCTTCTACGTCCGTGATGAAGTTTGGATGGGTGGGTGGAGCCTCCCACCACCACCGCTACCGGTTCACCTGAAACAATTTTTTTTATTATTAATATTAACATGCAAATATAAGTTTAATTTTATCGACCCTTTATATTTTTATTCCTGTGAGTAGTTGTGGCAGGGGCCCCAGTACACTGCTTTGCCTGTACCCCATTGGCCTCAAACCTTTGGACCATCGATAATGACTTTTTCTCACTTGCTTCTTGGATTTGATGTTGCTATAAGAATAACGATTCAAATTCTTTACAACTTTCTCTCCCTATTTCTCTGCCTGCTGCTTTCTCAGCACCTCTCAGTTCTAGACATGTTACTTCCCACTAGAGGGATTTATAGCTATTGCAGCTATAAAACAGGATAGCACCATAAATAAATATGAAATCACTACAGATGAGGACAAAGTGGGGAAAATGGGTTGGTTTTATAGCAGTTTTGGTATATGTTACAACCCAGTAAACGGTAGCATGGTACAGTTCAATAAAAGCCATGTCTACAAAACATCCAAACATAAAAGAATGTGATACAAAAACATCAATCTATACAAAGGTGTGAGATAAAACAGCAACCTTTACCCATTGTGCTTTGTAAATCAATAAATATGCTGAGGCACATCTAGAAAGTATGCATGTATGCATTTTTATTTAACTACATTTATATATTACCCCAATCCACTAAACAAAAAGAACAATTCTTGCCACTGGACTAATTTTTTTTTTTTTGGAAGATATATCATTGGCCATTTTTTTCATTAATGATTTAAAATATTTTACATTATTTGTCTAATATAAATCCTAATTATTGCTATATATAGTAATGTGAAACCACAGGTGCCACTTCTTGGACTTAATATTCATTGAGTTCTTCCCAAAAGCCTAGGGTGTCATAATGTCATAATTGGTGTACGTGGATTCAAGCAGTGCTGCCTTTTGTAGTTGAGAGGTGGAGATGTTGTCAATGTGCACATATTCTAAATGCCATACAAGATGTTTTGGGTATCACACCCAGTGTGCTGATAGCCACTAAAGCTAATCTATTTCATGATCTTTAAACTTTGATTTTCAGATCTTAATATTTGGTGATCTTCTCCAATTCTTTGTCTTCTATTCTACTATCTCCTGGTATTGCCACATCAAGTATCCACACTTTCTTCTTTTCAATCACAGTTCAATTCGCCATGTTACAAGCCAAGACTTTATCAAATCCCACAATATTTTAACCTGCTCTTTTTTTACTACTTTTTCAGCTACATGTTCCCACTCATTTTTCATTACTGACATATGTCAATTTTTATAGATGTTACAGTGAATCACTTTGGGGACTGTATTACGTAATTGTTTATTATCAGTTTGTGCAATTTTGCACAAGCTAAGTATATGATCTACTGCTTCTTCTGTTTCTTTACACAATCTGCACTTTGAGTCATTTGATCATTGTTTCATTCTGGCCTTGACTGTGTTAGTTGAAACAGCTTGCTCTTGCACAGCCTAAATCAAGTCTTCAGTTTCTTATTTTAATCTGCAGACCCCAACATACAACGGGAATAACGCAAAGAACAAGAAGTGTTTCTTATTCTAATGTTCAGTTGTAAGCCATTGTGAGTTATCTTTATCTGCTTTCCCCTCGATCTTTTGTAGAAATTGACCATGTAATGTTTTGGAGCACCAGCTTGGAATCAGATTTGGAAATTAGTTAGCAGTCTGCTTTATTATCATTTTTTCTTGGTAGTAGCAATGATAGGAAGAGCAATGTTTTTGCTGGGTCCTACCACTCCTAAACCGGAGGATAGCAACGCACCCCAAGCTCTGCTAGATGAAGACTTGAGGCAAAATGAGGCTGAAAATGCATTTGCATTTCTCCAAGACTACTCCCTTAAAAAAAATCCCTGCGATTGCAAACAATGAGACAACCATTTAATCTAAATATCTCACCAGTGGGGAGACATTGGAAATTCTTAGCAGCCTCTACCTAGTCTCTTGAGATCTTTCTAGGTTCTGGTGTCAGATCAAGACACATGCTTCTGTTAAAGTTGGAAAGGAATCAGCAGATACTCCAAACAATCTTATGGCCCCAGGAATGTTATTCTGAGGTTATTGTCATTTTTATTTGCATTTCTTGAAAACTGTGCATCTGAAGGGTGAAACACAATAAATACACTAAATATAATAGATAAAAATATACAGCCACCAGATTCTAACGTTTATGACCAAATGGGAAGTAATATGTTATTCTTCAATTTTAGGGGAGTGAAAATTCTCTACATAGGTCATCAATCCTTTGCTTTTTCTAAAGCATGCAAAGAACTTCATTACTGTATTAAATGGATGGGGGAGATAATTGTCTTCTCTATGCTAAAATACTAGTTCTGCTGTGAAACGCAGGGTCCCCTCGGGCAAGTGAAAGATTTTTAGATTCCTGTCTTGTAATGTAGGTCCCTGATGTTACTGAAATATCTTTATGCAATCAGATCTGTTTGGCTTTTTGCACTGCATTAGACAATAGTCCCATCATGCAATGCATAGCTGCATTCAATTTCCCTAGCAGGATAGTGCAGACCTAACAGCAGCTGTACAGTGCAGTCAGGAGGAAAAGGCACAAAGTGTCTTTTACAATGCTTCAAAGCCCCCATTTGGAAAGGATGGAAGGGCATTTCTTGATGGTACTCAAGATAAAAATGTATACCATCCCACTTGTATCACAACATCCACATGTTCACATGCTATTGGCATTCAAAAATATTCTCTCTCGGAATCTATGTGAGTCAAATGTTGATGGATTATTGTCTGCTTAAGGGAACAACAAAGTAGAAGTTGTTTGAGACCATCTGGTGTGGCTGGACAATGGAACTGTTAAGGAATTCAAGGAGATAAAGCAATAACATAGAGAGAAGTTGCTCAGGAGGATCCTTGGTGCTCACCAAACTTGTTTATTTGCTTGCAGATGTTTTATTATCCAACAGGTAGCTTATTGGTGCTCATTTTAGGCCAACCTATTGCCACTCCTGTGGTGCAACCAGAGTAGACACATTGAAAGGTTTCTCAATCAGTAAACTCCTTCAGGTGGAATTTCAGATAAGACTATTCTGGCCATTCATGCAAAATGTTCTACCCACATTTTATACCCAGTATCTGGCTTTCTCATCCATTGGGACTCCTCTGCCATTCTTTCCTTGTCCATTGTCTTTCATAGGTACTTTGGAAATCAGACTTCTTGGAGGAACGCAGTGGAAAGTTCATTATTTGCATTTGCAAAGGGAGGCAGATGACAATTAGAAAATTGCTATGGTTTGTACCTGCAGCCTTAATTCTGCCCAATAGTGCGTGTTCATTATGTTGCAGTCTAAAGTTGTCTTGACAGGCCTTTACATCATTATATTTTCCAGATGTGCAGAATAGAGCTCTGACGAGCAATTGTAAGTCTTCAAGCACTTTTGAACATTTGCTGTTATGGATCTACTGTCTATAATAGCTTCTTTTCTTTTTTAACATAAAGTGTTTGAGACAATAAAAAACTGATACATTATGTCAAATATGGTTACAATCACAAACTTTCTTACCAAGCCTAACTGTAAATCACTAGTTTTATTTGAATGGTTCCTAAAGTAACCGAGATGAATCATTGCACATTCTTAATTAAGAACAGACAATGCTGTTTCAGACTTCCATGCTATGGGGAGATACTGAAATATTAATAGTAGATTAGTATCAATGGAAAGCATCCAAATCTTTGCTGGTATTTTCAAATATAGTTTAGGATGCACTGTTAAAGTCTATGGGGAGATTTCTCAGGACTCTTAGGTTCTCTGTCAGATAGGCAGCATGTGGCGAGAGATTTACTCCACTGTTTTTCTTTTGTCTGCGCATTAAAACTCTCCAACTCAACTCCTGTCCTGCTAGTGGCATTTAAGGAAGTCACCAGTTAGCAATATTCTGTGGACAGAGCAGGAAGAATTTTGAATCCTCCAAGTGTAAAGTCCAGCCCTGAGTCCACTTCAGGGGAAAAGGGCGGCATATAAATAAAATAAACATTCAAACATTCAAACATTCACTTGTTTTGTGGGCATAACTTCAAATTGGAGTGTATGTGGACACCACATTTGTTTCAGACCTATGAACATCCATCGTCCTTGACTACTGGCCATGTTGGCTAGGCTGAGGGAACCCATTGAGTGACAGCCTCTGAAGGATCATCTTGGTCTGGAGAATAAACAGAATACTTGTGGTCTTCTCCTACCAGGCTCCATGTCCCTTCTGACTTCTTCTTTTTTTAAAGTTGAATTAAAAACAGAGAGGAAATGTCATGAAGCAATATGAAAAACTAAGATATAGAATAATGTTTAATAAATTGAGCAGGAGAGTATCATGCAGCCCACGGGCCATATGAAGTTGCAAGCTCTCCAGAGAGCTCAGCATTTGTGCCAATGACATTTTTTAGTGGAAACTAACAAGTAACAGCAGCATGATTTCCTAATTATTTTCATTGGGTGTCTAAATAAAATAAATATGTGAAGCTCAAATGGGTTTGACGCATCTATAGAACAGTATTTGAAAACGTAGCCTGTCAAAATAGGAGACTGAGATAGGCAAAAGTCTTTCAGACTTCAATCGCAAAAAGAAGAAGTGAAACAAGATCCAACTCCTGACTTACAAAGGTTAATAGAAGGCTAATAGAAAAAAAAATTGTAGCTCAGGGTTGAACTGTGGGGTCCTTGGTGCTCTCTGAGCATGGTAATTTTTTTATAGATGTTTCATTGCCCAAATACCTAGTTGGATAATGAAACAGCAAACAATGGAACTCAGAGAGTACCAAGGACCCAGAGGTGGTATTCTGCCAGTTCAGATCAGTTCGCCTGAACCGGTAGTGGAAATTGTGGGTGGCCCTGCCCGCCCACCCACTCTGCCTCTACGGCATCCCGTTTAGCCCCTTTTTTTAGCCAAAGCGCATGCACAGAAGGCTGAATGCATGCACAGACATGGGCGCTCACATTTGTGAACTGGTGGGGAAGGTAAGTGAATACCACCCCTGCAAGGACTCCATAATAAAAAAACAACTGCTATTCCCTCATTTATAATAATACCTAACTCTACAAAGATTCCATAGGTATTTTTGGAAATCAAATCTGATATATTGGCTGCAACCCAGAAATATGCCCAACTTGGTAAGAAAAATAAATACAGTGGTAAGCTAGGGTGGTAGAATATTCTTGTTAGCTGGTTTTCAGTGATTTCAGTCATGTTGTGATATACATCACAGCAGCCTTTTTATAAGAATGCTAGGGAGAGGCTCTTAACATTCCTAATGTGCCCACAAGCCTGAAAAAATTGCCTGTCTCCAGCCTGTCCAATTAAAAGAACCACTTCCTAATTCTCTCGCTTTTCTCACTTTCTTTTTTGTACAGAATAACAACAATGCTCAAAGAATTTGTTCTTTTACATGTCAAAGGATACAGCTGCTAAGGAAGGAAACAATTAGTCTCAGCTTTACAAGGCAGAATCCTTAGTCATCCTTCATGGTACAGTCTGGTTTGCTATTGTCTTGACAAGAGATAGAGGCTTGCTAAGGTAAAAGGAAAAACAGAGCATCTTCTTGGACAAGGAGGATAGTGTGATCTATTTAGCATTATTACTGTTTTTTCTTTTTCAAATGTTGCATTCCATCTGGTTTATTATCAGGTATTGTATTCTGTATGAACTTGCAAGAGAAAGGCTGAAAGGGAGGCACACACCTGCATACACACACACACACACACACACAAAATATGGCCATCACATCTAGAATCAGGCAAGCCAACCATTCCAAAATGTATTGAATGAGAAGAAATGAAAATGTTATATAACTTCTTCTCATGAAAAATATTACCAGTCCCATAATCCCCCTTCGGCTGATGGTGTGATAGAGTTAAATGCTATAAATGTTTCTATCCAAGAGAAGAGCTTATGAAAAGTTAGAATGTTGAAAAATGGTAGGATTGCAGGTACAAATAATATAATTGGAGAAATAATAAAATATGGGTGTAGTTTGCTCTCTCTGAATGTGTGTGAGGTGTGTTTCATTAGTATGTAAAGTATGCATTTGAATTGATTTATGCTGGATAGGGATTGAGCAAAACAATTCTCACTCTTTAACAAGTCATTGAGAAATGTATGAAAGCAAGAGTATCATTTATTGATTTAGAGAAGGTGTACAATAAGATGAGAAGTTTCATTGCATATTTTGAATGAATATGGAGATGAAAGTTGCTAAATATGTTATGATGGAAATAAATATGCTTGTGTAGGTGGGTTGTTGAGCAAAGGGTTTGGCAGAAAAGCTTATGTGAAGTCTTAGTTGTTAACTATATTAATTTACGTATAAGTGTATGAAGGCTTGCAGTGATGTTGGAACAGTTTTTATTGGGGACATGAAAGTACAGATATTTTTATTTGCAAATGAACCCTATTGATGACTGAGAACCCAAATGATTTGCAGCAAATGTTAAATAGCCTGCCTGATGCAATGAGGCATATGGATCTATCAAATGTATCAAAGACCATAGTAATGTGTTTCATAGGGGAAATGAGGTGAATGATTGCGAGTTATGCATACATTTCACAAAACTGGAACAAATAGATAGAATTTGTGTACCATGATAAAATGGTTACTAATGGTGGGAAAGAGATGGGTAAATGTTAAATACAAATGTTGGGAGAACGATCATGGTAGCACAGAGTTGTTATGGCAAAACAAAAATTTCAATGCAGTACAAATGGGTTACTTAAAGTGTGAGTATTGCAAATAGGAGACAAAGTCAAGACCAAAGGGTGATGGATGAACATGGATTCAGTACAAAAATGAGTGGTCACACAGAAATAATATTAGAAGAATGAATTGTAACCAAATGATGTGTGGACCTTGAGCTTGTTTGGGGGTTCTAGCAGGGGAGCGCAGCTATCGTATACCCTTGACCGAAGATCGGTACACTCCTTCTATCTGGGATGGTCGTCCTCTTCCACCGAGCGCGCAGCTTCGGGAGGGATGCACATGGAGCGGTGAGGGAGGAAGGGGACACCCGCCTAGCCAGCCAGATCAGCCAAATCAACCCTGGCGATCAATGGGGTGACAGATGTCGCAGCCAGATCGCCCTCACATCCCAATGATGTGTGGACAGGTATAGAGTAGTACAATGAATGGTGTGGTCTTAAACATGATTTGTTTGTTCATCTGAACAGTTTATATAACCATATCTACCTTACCAATGACTCTGGGCAGTATACAAGAAGTTAAACAACAATAAAACTGAACAACTAATAATTCGCATAACCAAATTATGCGGTCAGGAAAAGTAATTCTCAATTCATCACAAAAAAACCAGCAATAAAACCAATCAAACCAACAACTAAATGTGGTGGCACTACTGCCATCCCAATGTCCCCCCAAAGTAATCAGCAAGTACAATCAATGCCATGTTTGTTCTATGGGCAGGTATGAATTTAGACTGAAAGGTTCCAGATCATTTCCTTTCCCCAATGCCTTTAGAACTGTACCCTGAACCCCTTCTCCCAAATTTCCTTTAAAAAGGAAGGTTGGAGATTGGAGTGAAACCACCCAGATCTGATTGATTAAGGAAGGGGCAGACTATTGCCTTTTAGTCCATCCCCCCCCCCACAAAGAAGCTTCCATCATTACATGGACCCAACCATAGTTCATCTGGAAAGAAACTTTAATTAGTCAGTAGGGATATGTTTTCAGTTTCTTATTCTTTCTCTATTCTTTGTATAATGATGCCTATCCCCAAAAGGTATAATGTGATAGGTACACAATTATATTTTTTTCTCTGCCTGCCATAGAATGAGAAGTTCATTCTTGAGGTTCATTGAATTGCTGGCATCCTAAAAGTAACAGCAATATGATTGGAGTCTGTAATGTGTTGGAGAGAATGTAAAAATTTAATAACTTAACATTCAGGGCAAAAGCTAGTTTTTTCAAGATGTTTCATTGCTGGACAAGTATAGTCAATTTGTTTCTCAATAGATTATACCTTTATATTTGCAGTTTGAAGTGCTCTTATCATCCATTTTATTGCCGGAAGGATAGTGGTCTCTATTGTAGTATATACTGCAATATTACTATCTGTAATAATATGTGGGAGCTGTGGAAGCTCAGTGGATAGGGTGCAGTACTGCAGGCTACTTCTGCTGATCAACGGCTGCCAGCAATGTGGCAGTTCGAATCTCACCAGGCTCAAGTCAACACTCAGCCTTCCATCCTTCTGAGGTCGATAATATGAGGACCCAGATTGTTGGGGGCAATAGGATAACTCTGTAAACCGCTTAGAGAGGGCAGTAAAGCCCTTTGAAGTGGTATATACAACTGAATGCTATTGCTATTGTATTGATATGTGGGAATGGCCTTGGGAGACAGGAGGAAGAGCTACAAACCAGACAGCAGTCAGACAAGAGATAGCTGAGCCCAGAGAAGGAACGGGCATGGCAAATGTCTCTGAAGGGGGTTTCCCTGGTTTCTTGGACTCTAAAGGTGAGAAGGGAGAGATGTACTTTCAGTACTTACTTGGCTTCTTGCATATCAGGATTGGTAAGTGTCACAACTGTATTTTTCCCAGAGGGAGAATGCAAAAGAAGAACCACTATCTCCTGGTTTCTAGCTGCTCCTGTAACTGCTACACCACATAAATTGCATTGAACAGACTTGGAAGGCTTGAAAGCTGCAACTATCTGGTCCTGGCTGAGGTTGCCATGATCAGGCAGCTGGCAAAGGCTGCCAGGTAGTCCTCGAATTAAAACAGTTCATTTAGTGACAACGGGACTTGAAAAAGTGCCATGATCATTTTTCACACCTACAATTGTTGCAGTCTTCTCATGTCAAGTGATCAAGATTCAGACTCTTGGCAACTGACTCATGTTTATGACCGTTGCAGTGTATCGGGGGGTCATGGGATCCCCTTTTGCAACCTTCTGACAAGCCAAGTTCATGAGGAAACCAGTTTCGTTTAACAACCATGTTATTAGCTTAACAACTGTAGTGATTCACTTCATATCTGTGGCAAGAAAGGTCATAAAATGAGGCAGAGCACACTTAACAAATGTCTCTCTTAGCAATAGAAATTTGGGACTCAATTGTCATAAGTCAAGGACTACCTGTATTTATGGATTGTCACTCTTTTGGGACATGGTTTAAAGGACTCGTCTTAAAATTTTTCTGTCAAAATGAATTGATTTATTCTGTATAAATCTGCCAATTGCACCTGCTTTATGTTTTTCCAGGAATACTATCTTGATTTAATCATTGTGATTTCTAGCATTATTCTGTGTGTGTTTGTGTGTTTGTGTGTGTGTGTGTGTGTGTATGGCTGTGTGTATGTATGTTCCAGCATAACTCTGGAACGCCTTGAGCAATTTCAACCAAACTTGGTACACAGATGACTTACTCTCTGGAAACAAATACTGTGGGGATAAGGCACATCTAATATCCCTCAGGGTGAGTGTTCTGTTAAGATATAGCCTGTTGTGCCTTAAAATGACTTCTACTGTACTGCTGTAAAATAGCTTCTACTGTACAGTGCAGTGGAGTTGCCATGGTAATGGTTTCACAGTATTCTACAAGGGGGCTCCCTCTGGTAAGGGGGAAAATCCAAACATATAGAAATCACATTTGGTCTGGACATTTTCCCCATATAAATAAATAACTGGGCAATGCCAGGTTATCAACAAGTACAGAAATAAAAAGAAGACCTAGTCAATAACATCTCCCTCACAGCAAAGGTTGCTTCCTAGGCATTTTTATATAAAGTCTTACATTTCATTCAAAGATAAACTTGTCTTCCCTTGCCTTTAGTATTAATAACAGAGATAATTTAATTGATTTTAAACCTTTGTTGATATTTCTTAAGATCTTGTTGGTTGTGGTTTTTATTTGTTACATTTAAATTTTATAGTGCGGCTATTTTCATCCATATTACTGTAAAGCCATATTGGACCCCATTGCTAATCATGGAAGTTATGCACTTTATTAAAAAATTAAAAACTTGTACATCTCTCCATTCAATGGTTTTAATGTTTCGGGCCTCTGAGACAAAATCAATATGCAGTCTATTAAGGGCTGTAATTCTATAGCAAAGGGCTCAATAACTGCACTGTTGCTTCCTCCACTCCAGGATGCCAAATATACCTCTCACAAACTTTAGAAGACAGCAGAGCTATAAGTGTTACTTTCATTTTCAGAGTCTCAATGCTTTTTTAATGCACATGGGTGTGTAGGAAGGCGTAACTGGTAGTTCAGAAAAGAAGTTAAAACTTGCCTAAACTTGGCAACTTTTAAGACTTGTGAACTTCAACTCCAAGAATTCTCCAGCCAGCATAGCTTGTGGACTTCAACTCCCAGAATTCTCCAGCCAGTATAGCTGCCAAGTTTGATAAGCAGTCTGTCCAATGAAAACTAAAAACTCTGGTCTTAGAAGTCTAGGGAGATTCTCAGTCATCAGGTCATGGTTGTCCTAAAGCTGCTTTTGCAAGAGGCAACTGGATTTTCTTGTTTTTCTTTGAAGACATTTCAAAGCCATCTATGTCAAAATTGAACAGTCCTTTCTCAACAGAGGGGGAATAATATGACATCATCTATCTTCAGTCTACAACACAGTCTTTCAGTAGTTCCAAGAAGGCTCCACACCCATTTGCACTACTCAGGTGATCCTGAAGACACAAATAAATCGCCAAATGGCCTCAACAACTCTCTAAAAATAATGCAAAATGACCAGCTGTCTGCAAGGAATATAAATCCTTCCATTCCCCACCATCCAGTCAAAGCTGAAGAACCTTCTTGCATGAGAAGTGAAATGTCTTCAAAGAAAAACAAGGAACTCCAGTTGCCTCTGAAAAAGCATCTTTGGATCTGTTCTTAGAATCATAGAGTCCTAGAGCTGGAAAAGACTTTGGAGGTCTTCTAGTTCAACCCCCTGCCCAAGGCAGGAGTCCTTATGCCATTCCATACAAATGGTTGACCAATCTTTTCTTGAAAACCTCCAGCAATGAAGCATCATAACTCTAGAAGGCAAACTGTTCCACTGATTAATCATTCTCACTGTCTGGAAAGTTCTCCTTATTTCCAGGTTGAATATCCCTCTGACAAATGTTAAGAGTGGTGAGGAAGTAGGACTTCAGAGATTTTGCATTGGGTTAATGCCAATCTGCTCTTGACAGTGGAGGATTGTTTCAAAGTTGCAATAGTAGTATTGTGCGGTAGACGTATAGGTTGACATGGTGAAGCTATAAAAATG
This sequence comes from Thamnophis sirtalis, assembly GCF_051295495.1. Taxonomy (NCBI): domain Eukaryota; kingdom Metazoa; phylum Chordata; class Lepidosauria; order Squamata; family Natricidae; genus Thamnophis; species Thamnophis sirtalis. The sequence goes on along the minus strand of NW_028261389.1, from coordinate 27,785,392 downwards.
AATGACAGCTTTAAAATGCACCAAAGTAGCAGTCATCATAGGTAAAGGGCATAATTATGTATGAAACATAATAGAATGTAAAAAATGGAGTAAAGGAATTGCACAAATGAAGGAAAAATACTTACCAAAGGAGGAGGAAATTCAACTAGACAGAATAATTTAATGAACTATGCAAGAAGAAACGAGGGAAAAAATAGATATGTGATATAGTTGCACTTTGGTCTTGCCCTAATTTAGACATACTCTCTCAACTTGGGGGGAACAGTCTACTGCAATAGAAAGGACTTGCAACTACCTCCTCAAACTATCACTAGGGGGTCTTTCAAAAGAGCAGGCAACATCCATTTATTTTGAATATGTTTGCAATAGGGACATGCTTTCTGAGATCTGATAGGTTTGAAAATGAGCACCCAATTTCAGAAATGCTGTTCTGTCTTGTCCTGGCTTCAGTGATCTCTTGAGAAAGTAACATTCCACTATTGAAGGCGATAATTGCACCTTGGAAATAAAACTCTCGTACATTTGCCTTGCCTTCTCATTTAAATACCCTCACTTCCTGCTTCCCATCTTTTGTAGCATCGTACTACTCACAGTCACCTTCTCTGCGTTTAGGCGAGAGACTGATTAGCAGCTGTTGGTTCAAGCACTGAATGCATAATTGATGATGCCAGCGTAGCTGTTTAAACTTGCATCAGTGTTGTTTATATTCATTTTAATGGCTTTTTTTCCAGTGGAGTTAAAGGTGCATGACTGCATAATGCATACCGTGATACATCTGCATATGAAATCATTCAAATATGTGCAATTGCTATGCTTTGAACTTAACCCAAATATATCTAGGAACTAAATTAAGGAAAATGGCCCAAAACAGACATTTCAGTGGAGTTTCTGTCACTCACTTTTTCCTAATCAGAATTAAAAATTCTTAACAAGATCAGTGAAGGAGACTTCAGTGGAATCAGTGGACCAGCCTGCCTCCAGAAGTTGTGACTGCCCCAACACAGTCTTGAAGAAGATGTTGGATAGCCGTTTGTCTGAAACAGTATAGGGTTTCCTGCCTAGGCAGAGGGTTAGACTAGAAGACCTCCAAGGTCCCTTCCAACTCTATTATTGTATTGTATTGTAAGTAATGTGCAATCTTTACTTTCATAGAAACACAAGATTTGCTTTAACATTCTAACTATATAGCTATATGAGAGTACATATTCAAAATGTATAGTATGAAATATTTTTTAAAACCTACCAAAAACTTTCAATATCTCCAGATATTTCCATCTTGGCTGCATATCAAACCCAACATAAAGAGATGAGGAATGAAGAATGGAAAAAGTTGGCCTCATGTTGGAATTGTGTCCGTGGAATCTACATATATTTTGAATTTTAAGAAATTCCAGGCAGAGTGTAGAAAGAGATAGCAATCTTGACTAGAGAAAGCTGTATCAGGTGCAATGCATATTTCAGGTTACACCTTGGAAGTCCTGTAATATTACAGGAAAAAAGAAGCACGCTGCACCTGACAGTCCATCAATATATAAACACAGACGTATATACACATACATATTCCAGCTGTTCATTTGTCCACTTCTAGGCCTCCCAAAGGTCTACCTAGGAATGGCAGTGACTTTGCCAGTTGTGAGCAATTTTGTGTCAGCCCCAAATTCCACCGAGGCTGATACTGCTCCACCCTTCTTTTTCAGAAATGTGCTAAAGGAAGGGGCAGAAATTGGCCAACCAGACACATACAGAGTTGCACATTTTTATTTTACCATTTTATTTTAAAAATTCCCTTTCTGTTTATTGGCCCAGAACAGTGGTGGGTTCCGGCCAGTACGCCCCGGTATGGGAGCAGCAGGCACTGTTCCAGTACAGTGCTTCAGAGGGCCCACCTGCCCGCCCACGTTCCTTATCTGTATGTGACCCAACTGGGCCATTTGCGCATTTACACACACTGTAAAACGCTTGCGCAACGCTCCACTGAGCAGCTGGAGCATCGCAGGGTGGTGGGTGTGCATGCATGCACAGCACGTGTGCACATGGTGGACACCTGAACCTGTCACAACGTACCAGTTGCAACGGGATCCAGAACCCACCAGTGGCCCAGAGACACCCATCTAATTCTCATGATTGAGGGAAGCCTGGAATCCATGGTTTCCTAGTTGAAATTTCCAAGAAGCTACGGCCAAACAAACTCAAAGTCTCAGGAGGGAACATAACAAAAACTTCCAGAGAACTATTAGAGGAGATGAGAATCAGTGCAGTATCACTACTTATGTAAAAAAAATTGAACATAGAAACAGACATAGGAAAAGAAGGGAAGTTTTCTAAAAGATTATTGAACTCAAAAATGTGTCCTAATCTCAGATGGGAATGGTAAAAGATAATAATGGACTCAAGATCATCAAGGGACTATGGAAGGCATATAATAAAATTCTGCAAACTAGAGAAGTCAACGCCAAATATACTTAAGAAGATATTCCTTATTTACAAGTACATCTAGTACCAGAAGATGGTTCAGTTATTATCAAATCAAAAAGCTTGAGGAATTGATGGAACACCTATAGAAATATAGCAAGCAACAGAAAAAGAATTGGTCAACTAGATCATACCAGCAAATTTGCAAAATAGCACAATGGCCAACAGATTGGAAAGAACCTTTTTATAAACAAATGCCAAACAAAGGAGATTTAACAGAGCATGCAAACACATTATCCTTAATTTCACATCCTAGCAAAAAAATGCATGTGAGAACCCTACATGGAAATGAAATGTCAGTTATTCAAGCTTGTTTTAGAAAAGGCTGAAGAACAAGATATATTATAGCTAATGAAAAACCCAAAGAATTTTAAAAAAATCAATGCGAGCTTTCTTGACTGTACAGTAGAAAGTTCTTAGATTGTATTAACTAGTTCAAGCTTTAGAATGACCTTATGAAAATAGGTATCAAAGAACATCCAATTGTCCTCATGGAAAATCTATACACAAGATATGAAACTACAATCCAGATTGAACATGGATTGTGAAACAGCTTAGACCCATGTCAAGTTGGTTCCTGGTCAGTAAAGTGGGTCAAACACAATCATGTGCTCTCTTCAAATTTATTCAGTCTACATACTGAATATATATTGAGTGAAGCTAGATTGGAAGACTCGTCTGGTTAGAAAATGGAGGAAAAACATCTTTAATAATCTACACTATTCCAAAACTGCTACTCTGGTAACTGAAAGTGCACACGAGCTGAAAATTTAGTAATGAAAGTCAAGGAGTACAATTTAAGAAAAATTGAACTACAATTCAATATTAAAAAGTCCAAAACAGGTTCGGCAACTAGCCTTAGAACTAACATTGAAAGGTGGATAGTATCAGTTGCTCAAGGTAGCCAGGTGAGGAAATACTGTAGATTCAAAAAAAAATCAGAACTCTACTAATCTAGACTACCAGAACATAATCCTAAAATCCTAGCAGTGTTTTTTCCTTCTCTCCCTCTTATACTAAAGAACATCAAGGCAGGGCCATATTAAGTTTATTTCTAATGTTTTTTTCTCTTCCAGGTTTGGTTCATGCTTTGCTAACTGTCATATATACTTTCTCCAAGAACATCTCCATAGTTGGCCACGCCATTTTTTCTGTTAGACCAGGGGTGTCCAAACTTGGCGACTTTAAGACTTATGGACTTCAATTCCCAGAATTCCCCAGCCAGCTGGGGAGTTCTGAGAGCTGAAGTCCACAAGTCTTAAAGTTGCCAAGTTTGGACACCCTTGTGTTAGACTCAAACTCCTCTCCCACCCCAAAGAAAACCTGGAATGATGTTCTGGAAATAAACTGGAGGCATGTCCCAATCTCACCTCTTTGCTCGGCAACACATCAAGATCCCTAGACAAATCCTGCAGTGCAGAATTAGAATGAATTAGTAGTCCTCCCTTCCCTTCCTGCCCCCAAATGTCTTTACTCCATTTCTTCTCACCTATATAATTTTTATTTAAAATTTTGATTACAAGAGTAAAAACCACTACAAATTCAACTTGGAGAAAGAGAGTGTGGAACAAAAGTATAAAAATGTAGGAAAAAAAGAAAAAGAAAACATATATAAAGGAAATTTCTACCAATCTTCTTTACAAGTATAAACAAATTGAGTAACATTCACTCCCTATAAGGTTACAAATTAATATTTTTTCATCCTATATCCCATCCCTTATTTATAAGCAAATCTATGAAACATCATTTTTTTCAATCATGGTATGAATAAAATGTCCATAAAGTATTGCAAGAACATTGGAAAAAATATCTTCTTTTAACCTTTTAATCTTTCCTCTTTAATTCAAAATATTTTTATAGGACATGATTTATCTTCAATTCTTTATTCCATCACACATTTTTTTTTCCCAAGGCTTTAACAAACCTCTTTTGTAAGTCCAATAAGAAACATTTTTCAGGTCATTCTCTTGGTTTATCATTTGTATTTCCCTTATCTTTGTTATAGCTTACAATAGCCAAGATAAGCAAAATAAGTCTGTTTCTCACAAGAAACTTAAGAACTTAAATAGAAATTTTGTGTGCATGGCATGGAGTGTGTATAATTATTGTGCTTTCCCATAAACTTTCCAATTCACAGTAGCCTTACAATGAATCAGATGCATCAAAAGCTCAGAACACATTTTACTTCAGATAGCTTCTGCCTTTTAAGACCAAGGAACAGGACCATTTAAGAACATTATGTTAATATCTTTCAACTTGTTCTTCACACTGTTTTCCTTAATGGTTTATGCCAATTGCATGATGAACATGGGTGTTGACCAACAAGTCTTTAACTGTACTTTGTTTCCATTTAAATGAATCAGATGTTTATTTATTTTAGTGGGATGTCAATACTTTCCTTAAGGTGATGTTATATGTACAGTATGCACAATCATCAATCAAACACCGATTTATTTTACTGGGATGTCAATAAGTCCTCTAGGGTACATTTATATGTATAGTATTTACCACCGGTGTTTCTCAACCTTCATAACTGTAAGAAGTGTGGGCCTCAATACTCAGAATTCCCCAGCCAGCCTTGCAATCTAATTTGGGTGGAGGGGAGGAGACTGTAGAAAAGTGAAGAATAAGGCATCTGGTTTATCAGAGAAGTGGCAATTTAATCCAAACGTGAGAGACATGGGAAGAAAATGTTTCAAAAAGACTCCATCGCAATTAATTCACTCAAACTGAGTGGGGAATTTTCTCTTACAATTTTCAGGATCCTGCTTGTATCCCAGACTGGTATTAAAGATACCTTTCTGAAATCAATGCTGGCCTTGCTTCTTTGGTTTTGCCAGCTATGTGAGGCTTGACAAGTAACTGTGCAAATCTTCCTTATTTATAATTATGTGCTGATCTCCTCTAATGACAGAATAGCTCAGGAATATGCTGAATGAAGAATTGCGTCTTTCTATTGTTTATTGTAGGATTGCAATCTTTATCTCCCTTGACAGGCACAGTATGCTGAGTATTAAATAAAGGAATGCCACACATAAAAACAAACTGTATCACTATTGAGAAAACACAACGATGTCTACAATTATTAAATATATCTCAGAGTTGGTAAAACTCTACTTAAGCCAGATAATCACAACTTTAATCATTTTATATGTTTTATTCTTAATTTTGCTTCAAAGTTAATTACAAAATCAAAAATGGAAATCAGTTTTATGCAATGTTACATTTACTTTAAGGTTAGAATCATAGGCTTTTATTGTTTTATCAACTTTTATTTGACTTTCTTATCTCTAATATTAATTGCAAAAAAAATCATTTTTCAGTTACATAAAAAAACCTCACTCTTAAAATAGTACATCTGCATTAGGCTGTTTTGGCTATGATGATCTTTGAGATAGAATTTTAGATAAATTATCCCTTTTAGACACCTAATGTTATTTTTCCATACTATATTAATTCAGTCAGAGTTTGAATCTTGTATCTTGATTTTTAGCATTTCAAAAACAGGGTGAAACTCTGTTAATTATGAAAATTTACCCAGTGTGATGCTGTTCATGTCTATTCAAATGCCAGGCTTGTCAAATTCAGTTGGTTTGACTGCTAGAAAATCAGTGCAAAACTGCAGCCAATAGGAAACTATATGAAGGCCATTGTATCTCACAGTGATCTGTCAAATTTATTTATTTGGTTTTGACTTAGCATTTTGTATAAAATCAGAAAATTGGGATTTATTCAGCAAATTAAACCATCCCTCAGTGCAATATATAATTGAGTCAGTGAGTTGGATGCTGACAAAATTCAGTGCTACGAGGATTTAGGAGAATTTTACACAACTGTTTTCCTTCCCCTCCCCCATCCTTTGTCTGACTGTTCTTCTCCCGTCATTACAATTTTGCAGTTTTCACAGTAAGTCTTAGTTTTGCAGTATTGTTTTTGGAATGGATCCAGAATTGCCTCTGTATCTATGTCAGTGATTATTCCATGCACAGAACTTCCAGCTAAGTGAGGGATGTTCTTTGATTCTCTGCTGGAAATCTTTTAATTCAGGCTTTCTACAGGAATACCATGGTTAAGCATTATTTTTGGAGGGAATTAACATCTCTGCTCTTAAAAAATATAGTTCTTCACTGAGACAGCAGATCAAGAGAGGAAAAAGGGAAAGAAGACAGTCCTGAATATATGTATATTGAACTTGGAAAGATTTCATTTGAAAATTTGAAACAAATTTGTCATTCTGATTTTGTGAAATATTAACTTGAGTTTGAAAATGAGAAAATAAAGGAAAAGACATGTGAAAGAGAGAGAACATATTCATTACAACAGAGAACCACAGAAAAACTTTCTGACGTCTCAAATTCTAAAAATTCACTACAATTTTAAACTTGTATTCTATCTTCAATTTTGGAAATTTTACCTTTTTAAAAAAATTGGGAGATGTTTGAGATAAATGTCCAGCAGCACATAGGACTCAAACAACGCTGAGAATATTTGCAAGCTGTTGCACAGAATTCAAAACTAGGCATCTATGCTATTTTGCAAGTCACATTGAAAAAGTATCTTTCAAATATTTTAGAAGGAAAGCAAAGTTTTTAAAGCCTGTATAGTTCTTAAAATAAAAATCAAATCAAACAGGATGGTTCCAGATCTGGAAATGTGGGCTTGAACTCACTAATTGTATTGCAGTTGTGAGAGGGAGAGGCAGTCCCAAGGAATGACTAAGATGAATTAAAATGTATACTGTAGTACAGGAATTGTGAATCTGTGTTAATTCAGTAGTCCCAAGGGGCACACAATGCCCTAGATTCTTGCAAATTCAGTTTTGTAATGGAAATGGATAGAACAAGGCACCTCTTTGAACAGTCTATAGCTTGCTGCATGTATAGCAAAACACAGACTGTTTGATAGACCCGCAAGAAAATGTGATTTTTGGATATTCTTGGAAAATAAAAAATAAAAATAGCTGGCCAGATCTACCCTGTGCTTTATTGTGCTCATCTATTTACAAATAAAGCTAAAGTTATGTAGGGAGCTGATAGTGAGTAGGTAGTGGCATGATAGAGACATTAATAAGAAACACTCTCACCAGCTTGTCTTGTGGCAAATTTGTATTTTGTGACTCACCGTACCAACTGCAGCAACCATTTTGTGAATGGACAGGTCCACTCCCCATGGGGAGGTATTTTCTGCTTTCCAAATGTAAACTACATCCACTCAGTTGGGGACTCCTGCTGAAGCAGCAGTCCTTTTTTCACACAATACATTAATTGCTGGCAGCTATCAGTTGATCTCAAAAATACCCCCAGGATTCGACCTAGAAAGCACTTGGATGGGAGATGAAGCTGAAAAACACTGTAGAAGAAAATAGCAAACTGGCTCACTGCTGTCACTAAGAAAACAACATGAACCAATTCAAAGGAGAGACTGCTTTTTTCTGTTAAATTTTACCTATCGCTGGAATTCTAAAGGCAACTATCCTCAGTTAACTTCTACTGTCACATTTATTTTCTCTTTTTCTTTTTTTCTTTTTCGTTTGTTCTTCCTGCAATATTGCTCCTGTGCCTTTAAAACTGTTTGGCAGACAAACATTCGGCAGGTGAAACTTTTCACAGGATGGGAAAAATGATAGAGAAAAATATCACCCACCGAATTTATGATTGTCAGACAGTTTTTAAAGGCACAGTCTATCAGGGAAAGTGTCTGTCAAGGAAAGTGGCAAACTTCAACTGTCTGCCAAGGTTTCGTGTCTGTCCTACTTGGGCCCTGAATTTCACAACTTCACTGGCATGTGCTGGGTTTTGGCATGCTGAGTATGTGACAAGTGTGTGACAAGTGAAAGGATTACTACAAAATAACAATTGTGGTTTTCCATCTATATCTGAAAATCTGCCTTCTAGACTATAGCAAGATCATTATTTTGATTTTGAAACATTCATTGGCAAGACATTTATAAAGCATTCAAACAGGTTATCATTTTGACTTGAGCTTCTCTTTCAAATGTAATTTATTCAGACAAGATACTGCTTGCAGCACTTAGAAGTACCTTTATATATAAATATAAAATAATGCACAGCTCTAAAACCTATTTCTTCCTCTCCCTAGTTAGGGATATGTGCATTTTTTTTCTAGTAGATATCCACCTTTAAAGACTGACAAATTGAAAGTTGGGGAAGAGGCTATCATGAGGTGTCCTTACTTCAGCCCTGTGAAATTAGTGTGGCTGAATAATAGCTGCAGGGCCACTGTTGCAGAGCATAATCCATCTTTGCTATAGAGCAGGGGTGTCAAACTCAAGGCCTGCAGGCCAGATCTGGCCCGCGGGTGCTTAGATCTGGCCTGTGGGACAAGCCTGGAAACAATAAAGGCCAGCCCATGGTGCCTCTGCTAGCAAAAATGGAGCTCAGGAAGCACACACACACCCTTCCCAGTCCCATTTTCAGCTGCAATGGCATCCTGCAGCCCTCTGCCAGCAAAAACAGAGCTCCATTTTCACTGGCAAAGGGCTATCAAACAAACTATTAAAAAAAACAGAAGGAGAAATGTTTTCCCTTTTACATTTGAGCATGCAAGAAGAGATAGGAAAGGAGAAAGGAAAAGAGAAAAAGAAAAAGAAAGAAAGGTGGGAAGAGAGCAAGGAAGGAAAAATAAGGAAAGAGGGGAAAGAAGAAGAAAGGAGAATGATGAGGGAAGGAAAAAGAAGAAAAGGAAGGAAGGAAGGAAGGAAGGAAGGAAGGAAGGAAGGAAGGAAGGAAGGAAGGAAGGAAGGAAGGAAGGAGATTATAATGAGAGTGAGGGAGAGTTTCAGGGAAGTCGTGCCTTAGCACTTGGCCACCACAGGTGCTCCCAACATGAGTCCTGTGTCACGTCCACCAGGACCATGCCCACCCCCCTGGCCACACACACTGGGTCACTGATGCGCCCACTGATGCACCAACCCTGATGTGGTCTTCAATGAAATCGAGTTTGACACCCCTACTATAGAGTATTGTCTTGCTTGTGCACAAATAATAGGCATAATAATGACCAATCTTCAGAATAGGAAATGTCAGATTAAGAATAGAGCAAAGAAAACATGTATTCAGTTCACTTTTTGTTCCAGTAGCTGAAGCAGATGGGGGTGGGAGTGGGGGGAGAGATTGCTGAACTAGGGAGAAGAATCATAGCTGGATTGTATCTGTATGGAATGCTCTGTGAAAAGAAAATTTTATAGAAACACTGCTGATTGCCTGAGATACCACATTACATTTGGTTGAATGACTTTGAAAATCACTGCATGCAAAACAAAGAATATGCATGGATGGCTGCTCTAGGAGTATGCGGCGCACTCATCTCTGGCTATTATCATTCAGCTAAGCTCATTTCATAGCATTCCATGTGTAATTTCATACATTGTACAGCTGTCCTTATGTTACTCCATTCTATAGCCAAAAGTCTCTGATTTTCCAAAGCAACAAAATCAAAATGCCTAGTATGAGAAGAAACCGAAATAAACTATGTATTTCCAAATTTGAAGACAGGACAAGGAAATGCATAATAAAATGAAGTGGATTTTTGTATGCTTTCTCCTAAGCAGTCTGGTGGCTGAGAATTCTAGTTGTAATGGTGGCTGCCTGGCTGGGTCAAGGGGCAAAATCATGAAATGGGTGCAGCCACAGAGCTCCACCCCTTTTGTACTTGTATTGTAACATTGCCACAAGATGAAGTTTCACCTTGACACAGAAACCTCTGGTTGTAATGCAACATGCTCAGCTATACTGTGGTTGGAGGGAATGCGGAGGTTAGTTCAACACATACAATGGGTTTCGGTGTCTGAGAGACAAAATGGAGACACTGTGTTTATGCTGTAGACTTCTATATGAGCTGTTGGGTGTGGAATTAAAGGCAGAAATTTTGTATTCATTCAGCAAAAGATGAAATGACACTCAGCAGATGGCACCTTTTCAGATGAGAAATGCTCTTAAAAGACTGAAGGCTAAGTTATGATATACACAGATGTCGATGCCGAAAGAAAGAAAAAGAAAAAACATTGCATATTCATTTGGATTTCCCCAAACTTAAATCTCTCATCTGATCAGAAAGATTTCAGGCCGGTAATGAATGAGGTTAGTTGCTGTTGTCTTAAACAATGCACCCTGAAAAATGCATTGGTATTTCTGTATTTCCCTATTTCTACTCCCCAATCTCTCTACACAGTTTTACAATTAGCTCTGCAATCATCTTCAGTGCTGCAAACCTCAGAATGCAGAGAACAAATTAGAAGATGATCTTGAGCCAATTTGTGCTCTCTCTCCAATCGATCAATTGCGGAGTGCAAAAAATGTCATCAGTCAATGCAAAAAAACCTGGAATAACAATAGGAGAAAAAGAGAAAGAAAGGAAGGAAGGAAGGAAGGAAGGAAAGAAAGAAAGAAAGAAAGAAGGAAGGAAAAGAAAGAAGGAAAGAAAAGAAAGAGGGAGGGAGGGAAGAAAGGAAGGAAAAGAGAAGGAAGGAACAGAAAGAAAGAAAGAAAGAAAGAAAGAAAGAAAGAAAGAAAGAAAGAAAGAAAGAAAGAAAAAGAAAAATAATAAGAAAGAAAGAGAAAGAAAGGAAGAAAGAAAGGAAGAAAGAAAGAGAAAGAACAAAGGAAAAGAGAGAAAGAAAGAAAATAAAGAAAGAAGAAAGAGAAATAAGAAAGAAAGAAAGAAAGAAAGAAAGAGAACGAAAGAGAAGGAAGGAAAGAAAGAAAGAAAAGAAAGAAAGAATGAGGGAGGGAGGGAGGGAAGAAAGGAAGGAAAAGAGAAAGAAAGAAGAAAGAAAGAAAGAAAAATAATAAGAAAGAAAGAAAAAGGAAGGAAAAGAGAGAAAGAGAAAAAAGAAAGAAAGAGAAAGAAGGAAGGAAGGAAGAAAGAAAAAGAAAGAAAGAAAGAAAGAAAGAAAGAAAGAAAGAAAGAAAGAAAGAAAGAAAGAAAGAAAGAACAAACACAGTAAAGGGAAACAAGTAAAACCCTCAGGCCATCTTTCTGCTTTAAGGAACAGACTCATGTGACATCTGATGCCTGGAGGCAAAGTAAAGAACAAATGCCCACTAATAAAAACCAGATTTCATTTCATTCTGCAAGGTCATGACTACAATAAGTTGACAGGGGGAGGGGTAGAGCAATTTTACATTGCTCTATATACAATATAGTTGAATTAATGATTATTAACTCAGCTATAATTATTAATTTAGCTATTGAACACAGGATGGTACAGGAAGACATATTCTGGCTCTGATTGGAAATCAACAAAAACACTGCCTGTAAGTGTTTTACGAAATATCCAAACAGCAAGGAAGACATTTATTGCTCCGTTGGTAAAATCACACCAATTTTAAACCTGTAGCAGCCTCCATGGAGACCTTCTTTTCTTGAAACTTTTGGGGAATATGATATGAGGTCAATGCCCACCCCAATCAATATTTTAACTTAGAAAATACATGGAATGGAAAGTTATATTTCATATATCATGGAATGGAAGATGGTTTTTCCATCTTCCATTCCATGATACAGGAAATAAATTCTTTTCCTTGGTCTCACAATGCTGTAGTCAAAGGGGAGACATATGTTGTCTATTCCCTACCCCCAAATTCTAAATCTTGGTTTAAATCATGGAAATACAGTAAAATTATGCTACCATGAACATCTCCCTTGGAGTCTTCAAATGTCAGAGCAAAGTATCTGCCTGTAGAATCATCTTTATTTCGGAAATGACTTGGATTCCATTCACATACTTAAAAAATAAAAATGGTGCGTGACTACAAATTAAAGCTTTGCTTGGTACCCATCTTTCCAGAAAAAGAGACCAGGGAGAAGATGGGGAAAATTGTGGTAAATTGATATTTTTAATGGGAACCATTGTAAATTGGCAACCATACCATAGAAGCCATTTTGTAAAGCACCCATGGCATGCCCTCGAATTTTCACATTTTAATTGACCCCGAAAATGTGGCTCTATCTCAATCTTTAAAGTTGCTCTCTTAAAATATTTAGATTAGGTTAGCCAACTAACAGTCCCTGAAGCTGCCACTGTTTCCTATACCCAACCTCAGTTAATTAATACTCATTTAGAATTAGCATGCTCTGGTATTTTTCAGAAGTGTCCCATTTATAGCCTCTGAATTGCTCTGCCTGGCCAGGAATCCAGAAAGAGGTCAAATTCAGGGCTCCTCATTTATTTTTAAAATAACTAAAGCTGAGTAAGTGCCCTACTCTTTTTTTTTCCCTTCCTCAATGTATGATCTGTGGCATTCTACTTCATCCCTCTTCTGGCTTTCTACTTCTCCCATATCCTAAATCCTTTGGTTTTCCAATATTTTATTCTATTTCCCTGCAACTGCTTCTCATCAATATGCCCCAACTCATACTTTACACTCAATATCAGTTCTACTTCCTGCCTCAACTAGGATTCAATCATTCCAGGTTCCAGATTTCCTTTTGTTATTGCTATTATTCCTACTATTTTTTACTATGGTAAGAGACAGACAGCAAAGGAGATACGGTTAATGAGCAGAGAATATGATAGCATGCATATATGTTTAGAACGGTATTTGAATGATTCATGTGTATGAATGTGTTGGGCTTTGACATGGAATTTGTTCCCTTTTAGTGGATGAATTTGGGATTGTCATTCTGTCAGCCCAATGTTCGGTTTGGGGGCTAAAATTATGACAATTCCCCCCTTCCCACATAGATTGCCTACTGGAAAGGAAGAATATAAATGCAATATATGCATTCTTGTTTACTACACAACAACTAACTATATAGTACACCTTCTGTTTAAAAAGTTTAAATATGATCATCCAAATCTAAAGATTTCCCAAATCTAAAGGTTTCCCCTGTCCAGTCGTGTTTCTTAGCCAAGGGAGTCAGTGCTGTCCAAAGACACTTCCATGGTCATGTGGCCAGCATGAATGCTGTCACCTTCCCACCAAAGTGGTACCTATTCATCTACTCATGTTTACATCTTTCAACCTGCTAAGTGAGCAGGCATGTTACAGGAGCTCACCTCATTGCACGGTATTGGATCTTGAACCAGGCTGGCAGATTTCCAGCTGACAAAACCCAGTGTCTTTAACCACTGAACCATCGTACCCTCCCCACCCAAAACTACCTGATTAACAAAAAGAAAGAAGTACAGCAGCAACTGAGTGATCAATCTTGACCTTTTCTTTTAAAAAAAGTACCTAGCAAGCAATATCCAGGTTTTGAGCCTCTTAGAATACTCAGCCTTTGGGGAAGTAGTACCCTTAATAGAACAGGCTACCTTCCCTGCCCCTCTACAGCTATTTCAGCTCTGTTCAGAACCTTTTGGCACCTCCAACACTTCAAATCTGATTTACAGTAAACCAAGCATGACATTTATTTAGGATAGTTTGGAATGGGGCAAGATTACACAGATGCAAAAAGCATTTTAAGAGATGAAACATTACGTAATGCATCTTCAGCTCTAATGCATTAGACTTCTGTCCTTCACGATAAGTTTGTTATCAAATGTGTTGTCATGAGAAATGCTATTAATGATGAACAAAGTAAAAAGACAGCTTTTCTCTCTGGGCTTGATTTGGCTTGGTCATTGATGGAGAACAACAGACACCAATATTCAATTTGGCAGCTCTTAGGGTAAAGCCAACTCGCAATGTACTTGAGTCATGCCCATCTTGCAAGGCAATACTGTGGAGCAGAAATTGATCTATTCTGCAAATGGGATATGGGCTATGATGGCATCAAAATGACACTTCAAATGATACAATTTTTTAAATAAAAATTTTTGCACATTGTTTTTTTAGATTTTTTTTTTAAAAGATTTTATTCAGTTTGTATGCCGCCCTATTCCCGAGAGACTCAGGGCAGCTAACAATCAGAAAGGGGAAGGGGGGTACAAAAATAAAAAATAAAAAGACAAACAGTTTAAAAACACACAACAGTTGTAACCTCGGCTGGGGCTGCCCCAGGCCTGCCGGAACAGCCAGGTCTTAGTAGCTTTGCGGAAGGCCGGAAGGGTGGTAAGGGTCCGGATCTCAACAGGGAGATCGTTCCAGAGGGCCGGAGCAGCCACAGAGAAGGCCCTCCCCCGAGGAGTTGCCAGTCGACACTGGCCGGCAGATGGAATTCGGAGGAGGCCTAATCTGTGGGATCTGATAGGTCTTTGGGAGGTAATCGGCAGGAGGCGGCCTCTCAAGTACCCAGGTCCGATACCATGAAGAGCTTTAAAAGTAACAACTAGCACCTTGAAGCATGTCCGGAGACCAATAGGCAGCCAGTGCAGCTCGCGGAGGATAGGTGTAACATGGGTGTACCGAGGTGCACCCACGATCGCTCGCGCGGCTGCATTCTGGACAAGCTGGAGTCTCCGAATACTCTTCAAGGGCAGCCCCATGTGTAGTATATGCTTATCTAGTACATTTTTAAATGGTGCAGACTCCTAGCTATCTTTCCCTTTCCTCCCTCCAAAGCAAAGTTTTGTTCCCATAAGCCTTCCACAATGATGCATGAACAAAGGGAGGGGGAGGGGGAGAAGGACAGTCATAAAACTGGTGTGATAGGACTTCTAGTTGAAGTCACAGCAAGAACGGCTGGAAAATAGTGGAACTCCGCTGGATTCCATGAAATGCAGCCAGCAACTGCTTGCCAGGAGACCCTAACTTCTAACATTGTGATTGTATTAAAAACTAATAGAAATAAGTAGAAAATATAAATTGGGAAAATAGTAACACATATATAGATATATAACAGAATTCATTATAACCACAAATATACTAAGGATAGGAAGACTATGATTAGGCATATTTAAATGTATTATTATGATTAACAGTGTGCAAAAAACATACTGGAATTTATAGCTTTTAAAAACCATAAATTCGGGGGACTTAGAGATATAATCCCAGGACTGATTAAATTTTATTAATAATTGGTTTTATTGGTGTTTATAGAAAATTGAGATATTGGAAATATGGTGGAACTTTGAGTAATATTTAAAATATTAGTGATTTAATATGTGTCAACAAATACATTGAATGAAGAAAAGCAATTGATGATTAAATATTTTTCTGAAAGTAGTAATGAATCATAAAGAGAGAATAGTACAGTTTAAAGACAAAGAGGTGAATATAGAAGAACCCCAACAAGTGGGAAAAAGAAAAAAAAGGGAAAAAAAGAAATAAGTACAAATTGGGAAAATCATATTATGTACATTGATACATAAAATAATATATTGTAATTTATAATGAGCATATTAAGGTTTGAAGTTGGAAGACAAAACTATGCATATGTACTTGTATTATTATTGTTAGCATTGTGTAAACAATATATTGATCCAGCCATTACACTGTCCACAACATATTCTGATTGTTTAAAGGAAAACTACAAATAAAACATATATATATATATATATTTTAAAAACGGTGTGATAGGAAAATCCCCAATGTGCAACATTAAATGTGGTAGCCTTCCCCAACTTAAAAACTCTCTCTGAGTATAATGGCCATTGCTCCAACATATGGTGAAGCTGAAATATGAGAAAGCTGTTTTGTTGTTGTCGTTGTTGGACACGGTAACTTCCTTGCCCCTGATTACTGGGAATGTCCTAACTGACACTTCAACTGTAAAAACAGTATGGTTCATCCAGTTCTCACTTCAGTTCCTATAAAGTGGCCAATATATATTGGGTAGACAATTGCTTACATCTAGACTCTCCCTGATATCACGCAGCTCTTCTGCACTTGAAGAAAGGCTCTCCCCCATTTCCCTTACTGAAGACCCCAAAGTGCAATTCTTGGGTACAGAGAGCAGACCCCAACTCAAAAACATCAAATCACATCTTTTTTATTTTTAACTAATCAGAATTGAAACATTAGAAATAGCCACTATGATTGCATCTAATAGCAGATTTTCTGCTGTCAGCTTTTATAAGACTGATCCAGCTCAGTAACAGGCAGTCAAGTGACCTTTAACTTTTTGGTTTGTTTTGGTTTAGTTTTGGACCTGTTTGGGCCTGAGAATACATGGCTTTCTTGTAGTGTGCTATTCAAAATATTCTTTTTTATTTATAGAAATGACCAGAGGCCTGTAGGAAAAATATGATTGCACCCAACAATAAGTGGGTGTTTTAAGAAAATTAGTTCTTGTTATTAATCTTTAAACTACACATCTTGTAGTAGTCAAGATCTTTTTTTTTTTTTTTTTTGCAATCATGCCAGAAGACAGGCCATCCACCAACATTCTACATCAGCTTTCATAAACTGATATTTTTCAAGCACAGAAATTACACATTTAGGAGATGCCAGGTTCAAGAAAGATATTGACTTGCAGTTTCAATCTTTAATTAGCATATAGACATATCTTAATTTTTGCTAATGATTAGAAAGGCTTATTCTCAGAAGTACCTAAATCTATTAGGCTTTTAAAAAAAGGCATTGCCTTTATTAGAAATCTTTGGAACTTTTCAAAAGCAAATTCGTTATTCTCATTCATTCTCTCTCCTTGGAATCATTATCCCCAAAGTCCCTTAGGACTGAAACGTTGTTTTCTAAAGTTCATCTATCGTTAATACATTTACTTTTGAGAACAGTTTGCTCCCTGTCTATCCTTCTCTTGTGTTATTTGTACCCAATAGATTTTGGATTGTAACATAAACAACTATTAGCTAGTGAATATGTTACGTGCATGCAGACAAATGGACACACAATATTATTTAATGTTGTGAGACAATTAGTGGGGAAGGAGAAGTTGAATTTCTTTTGAAAATAACTAATAAATATACAAGAAATAATATTATTTCCTATAAAGTAGTTGCTCACTAAAGTTAGTATGCATTCTTATATAGGAAAAGCCCTATCAAACCCAGAACCTATGCAGTGTCCCCCAAGGTAGCGTTTTAGGACTCACATGCTTTATACTTTACATAAATGACCTTTGTGATCATATTATAAGCAGCTGCATTCCCTTCACTGATGATGTAAGACTATTCAACACCACCAATAATGCTGCTACCCTACAAAAAGACCTTGAGTGTGTGTCAGAATGGTCAAACAATTGGAAACTCCAAATCTCAACCAACAAATGCCTTGTCTTACACATTGGCAAAAAAAAGTCAGAACACAAAATACAAGCTGGGCAGATATGACCTCGTAGATGATCCCCACTCTGTCAAGGACCTTGGAGTACTTATCTCAAATGATCTAAATGCCAGAGCTCACTGCAACAGCATTGCCAAAAAGGCATTAAGAGTTGTTAACCTAATCTTGCATAGCTTCTTCTCCGATAATATTGCAAACTAGGGCATACAAAACTTTTGCTAGACCAATTCTTGAATACAGCTCATCTGTCTGGAACCCGCACTGCATATCAGACATAAATACAACAAAGTCCAGAGATATTTCATAAGAAGAGTCCGCCACTCCTCTGCTCACAACAGAATACCTTATGCCACCAGACTTGAAATTTTGGGCTCAGACAACTTAGAACTTCGCCGTCTTTGATCTGACCTAAGCGTAATATACAAATTTATCTGCTACAATGTCCCACTTGTCAATGAATACTTCAGCTTCAACCACAACAACACACGAGCATTACCTGAAACTGTGGTTTCTTCCCCAAAACTTAGACTATCTACTGTTGACCACATGCGTGCGCGCGCACACACACACACACACACACACACACACATATCTTTAACAGAGGATATGTCATGTCCCTATAACCAGGAGAGGCCTGGAAAGGACTTCAGTGGGAAAATCTTTTTCTGAATCTTCTTGGATAAACATTATCTGCACAATTTCCTCTGCTGGAATCTAATGCTTCAAAAATGATGTCAAGTCCTAAAAGATTAAAATCAGCATCAAGCTCTGCCTCAGGTTCATCTTGACCCTACCAGCTCTCATAAAGAATAGAATAGACTAGAATAGACTAGAATAGACTAGAATAGAATAGAATAGAATAGAATAGAATAGAATAGAATAGAATAGAATAGAATAGAATAGAATAGAATAGAATTCTTTATTGGCCAAGTGTGATTGCACATATAAGGAAATTGCATTTGGTGCATACGCTCTCAGTGTACATAAAAGGGGGGAAAAGAAATACATACATCAAGAATCATAAGATACAGCAGTGAAAATCATAGGTTACTAATAAGTAATCAAATCATACTAGGAAACTAATAGAACAATATAAATCATAAAGATACAAGCAACATGGTTATAGTCATAAGTGGGAGGAGCTAGGTAATAGGAAGGATGAGAAGAATAATAGTAATACAGCCTTAGTGAATAGTTTGACAGTGGTGAGGGAATTATTGGTTTAGCAGAGTGATGGGATTCGGGGGGAAACTGTCCATTTGTCTAGTTGTTCTGGTGTGCAATGCTCTGTAACATCGTTTTGAGGGTAGGAGTTGAAACAATTTATGTCCAGGATGCGAGAGGTCTGTAGATATTTCCACAGCTTTCCTCTTTTTGACTCGTGCGGTATACAGGTCCTCAATGGAAGGCAGGTTGGCAGCAATTGTTTTTTCTGCAGTTCTAATTATCTGTTGAAGTTTTAGTGGTGTATAGGAAATTGCTGGAGCAACACCTTTTCTACTGAATGTAGTCCAAGCTAGTAAGTATACAGTACCTTACTTGCAGCAAGATGGGTGGCAAGATAGATAGATAGATAGATAGATAGATAGATAGATAGATAGATAGATAGATAGATAGATAGATAGATAGATAGATAGATAGGCAGGCAGGCAGGCAGGCAGGCAGGCAGGCAGGCAGGCAGGCAGGCAGGCAGGCAGGCAGGCAGGCAGGCAGGCAGGCAGGCAGGCAGGCAGGCAGGCAGGCAGGCAGGCAGGCAGGCAGGCAGGCAGGCAGGCAGGCAGGCAGGCAGGCAGGCAGGCAGGCAGGCAGACAGACAGACAGAAACCCAGCTCACTATACCAAAGTTACATGAGAAACTCAAGCCACAGAGTACCATTTAGCCTTATAATTAGTAATCAGCACTTGCTAAGCAAATTTGTTTTGCGGGGGGGGGGGGTTGTCATTGTGTATATAACAGTTCCACACTGAATCACTGCACTGTAAGGTCTTTTCTGAATGTTACATAAGGTCTTTGGAATCTGGAGTACAAAAATCCTTGGCTATAACCTTTTTTTTTTTTTTTTTTTTTTGCATCCCCCAAATAGGAAATTGTGCCACAATGGAGCTGCTACTAAAATCATAGCCAAAGAATAAAAAGTGCATTCTGCAAAGGTGCTTCTTTATGTATGGTCAATGTTTGTTTAAGTTGGAGGTGGTATTATAAAGCATAATTTCCCACTTTGCACATACTGCTGCCCCTGTTCATTTGTTGTTGTTGTTTTCAAGATCAACCAAGGTCAGCTAAGTGCTGCCATCTTCTGTGACAGGAGAGACATTATAAATCACTACAGAAGTTGCAAAAAACCTATGGTCTATAAAGACTCATTTCTTATTACCATTCCTGAATTTCCCCCAGTAGCTTCAGTGGATAACCCTGTATACAATACTTCCTGTGTTCGTCTCTTTCTTTCTAACCCCATCTGGAAGATATTAAAATTCTAAGCTGTTTCTTTTCTTTGGCTCACTAGCAAAGTGGAAGGAAATAACCACTTATTCTCAGGAGGATGTTAGCCCTTATAAAAGAAACTGCAGCAGTCGCAGGGTATACAACATTTGAAATCAGCCATATTTTGATTGATGTGAAAGGTTTGTCAGAAAATTCCTATTGGATTCCGCCAGTATCAATAAAACACAGGCAATTGGACCCAAAAAACATCCAAATTCCCTCAGGATTTATAATCTTCCAATGCCATTGGCAGCCAAATTTCAAAGCAAGCATAAAAACACCAGAACATTGAAAGCTGTAATAGATGTTCAATTCATATACAACCAGGAGCAGTGAGATAAAATATCTTGTAAGAACTATTTAAAAACTTGAGTGCTAACTTATTTATTACTCAAATAAAACAAAACTGGGGGCCAGGCAAGTGTATTCTCCCAAATATTAGATCCACTACACAAAAGTACTTATCCTGGATCAAAATTCAACTCATAATAAATAGCAGGGTATTGTTCTAAAAGGGTTTCTGAAGAAAAGCTCAAATATCTGTCCATGCACACCAAAGCAAGTAAGGAAACATGTTTTGGATTTTGCCCATCCCACACAATTTAGTTATAGTGTAAAACACACTGAGGAACAATATGAAGAACTTAAGATCTTGCTAAATTGCAATTTCCAGTGGCTTGCATAAGCTTGGCCAGTGTTGAAGATGCTGGAATGGTTGAACGATAGCAATAATAGGTACCAGACATGCAGACAAATACTGTATAAGAATCTGTATTCTTAGGTGTTGTAATATAAGTGTATGTGTTCCCAATTTGCGTTGGGGTCTCAGAATAACTCAAGGTACCGGGTTAAAATAAGCAGACCATCAACTCTTAGAGATCTACCAATTTAGGAAAACATACCACAGTCTTATGATCTAGAATTCTAGATGAAGAATGGAGATGAAAATGGGTGAGCTTTAATAACCATAATCAAACAGATCACACACATCCAACAAAACCATTTTCAGAAATGCAGCTGGCATGAAAAATATGGCGCCACCTCAATAGAATCAGGATGAGTCTTGCCAGACCTATATGTTTGCTAGGGCTTTACTTAAATCCATATTTGTGTTTGTATGTGTAACATGTTTTATTGGTGTTGTATATCAGTGATTGCATGACCACTTTAGGCGCCATGTACTAAATAAATAAATAAAAGTCGCCAGGTTGACAAAAGTTGATCTAGATGTATGATCTGAAGTTCCTGTCCCCAAAAATTGGAACAATTTGTACAGATGGCAGAGACCCCTGAGTATTCTCTGTGTGTGAAAGTTGGAAGAGGTGGCTTTAAAACCTATCATTTATTTCAAATGTGGTCCCTTTCTCTTGCTTACAGGTGTAAAAAGCTGCAGAATTCAATTTGAATAAAGTTATCATACTAGATCACTAAACACTAGGTTACCACAAAACAATGCCATTATGGAATAAAATATACTTCTGAAATAACAGCATAAAGCTAAAAAATGAAAACAATTATTCCAGAATTACATCTTTCAATTGAAGTAAAATTTGCTGTACTTGGAAACAGTAATTATCTGTCTGTCTGTCTGTCTGTCTGTCTGTCTGTCTGTCTGTCTGTCTGTCTGTCTATCTATCTATCTATCTATCTATCTATTTATCATCTATCATCTATCTATCATGTCTGCTGTCTGTCTGTCATCTATCATCTACCTATCATCTATCCATCTTTATAGAATTAAAAGACGGTTTGGAAAAGACATTGTAATTGTAATATGTACCAACTTCTCATTTTTCTCAGATACAAATTTCAGGATTTTGTATTGTTGCCCCCCTAAAGACACATTTCTTTGTCCAGGGGTCAAAAGATGCAGGAAATTCTACTAGTTTAAGAACAAACTCCAAAATGTGCAGACTGAGCAATATCCATTTTGACTGACTAAAAATTGCAAAGTAGTAAGGAAGATTTTATTTTTATAAAACTCATTAGGATGTTTCTATCATTATCAGTTTTTTTAAAACTGCTTTGGTTCCACACCCACACCCCCAATTGCTTTTTCCAATTTCAGAAATCTAGAAAATTAAAAGAAAGTGTGGGGGAGCACTGTTGCAGAAGTGTTACTATGAGTGGGCAACCTTCCTTTATTAAGGAAATTGCTTGCTGATGGTTCGGAATGACTGTCTAATGTTTGTTTAATTAGAATGAATGGGAGATATAAACCCACTTTAGCAGTGCTTGAAATTCTACGGAAAGCTGTATACATTTTACTCCTGTTTGCTGTATACCCCATCATATGTATATGCCCAGAGAATAGAGGTCTAGCACCATGTGAATGGATCTTCACTGATAGGTTCTTCAAATGCGGAGATCATCTGGGAATGTGGCTTAAGTAGACAGGATTCTGTCATCAGCCTTTCAACCCTGGTTTGATGATGGCAAGGAATATGCAAGAAGGTGGACCTTGTTAGTAAGGCTATTCTACGTAATTATAGAGACACATTTAATAATGAGATGGGTGGCTATATAAATATGATGAATAAATAGATAAATAAATATGCACTGTACACTCTAAAATAAATGGAATCAAATCCAACCAAGTTCAGGCAATATACTATTCCTCTAGACTACAGTAGATTACATTTCTGTGCTAAAAATAGAATAGAATAGAATAAAATAATAGCAGAGTTGGAAGGGACCTTGGAGGTCTTCTAGTCCAACCCCCTGCTTAGGCGGGGAATCCTATACCACTACAGATAAATGGATATCCAACATCTTCTTAAAAACCTCCAGTGTTGGAGCATTCACAACTTCTGGAGGCAAGTTGTTCCACTGATTAATTGTTCTAACTGTCAGGAAATTCCTCCTTAGTTCTAAGTTGCTTCTCTCCTTGATTAGTTTCCACCCATTGCTTCTTGTTCTACCCTTAGGTGCCTTGGAGAATTGTTTGACTCCCTCTTCTTTGTGGCAGCCCCTGAGATATTGGAACACTGCTATCATGTCTCCCCTAGTCCTTCTTTTCATTAAACTAGACATACTAAACCGTTCTTCATATGTTTTAGCACATCTGCTTCAGATAAGAAGCAGATGTGCATAAAATACAAGAATACCTTGACATTCAAGGTGCTTCTCTCTGAGGATCTGAAGTTAGTTTGATGAACTAACTAACATGAGTTGAATGCATATTTCTTTACTTCATCTATTTGCATAGGATAGAAACAGAGAGTGTACCTCAGTACAGGTAGTCCTCGACTTAAGACCAATTTTTTAGTCACCGTTTGAAGTTATGACAGTGCTGAAAAAATTGACTTACAACTGATCCTCATATTTATGCCCATCACAGCATCTCCACTGTCACGTGACCATGATTTGGGTGTTTGACAACCGTCATGATCTGTCTCAATGTCCTGTAGTCACTTGATCACCAGTTGCAACCTTCTCAGCTAGCTCCTGTCAGGCAAGGTCAATGGAGAAACTGGCAAGGAAGATCTCAAAGTGGGATTATGTGATGTGATGTGATGTCTCACTTAATGAACATAGGGCTTCACTTAATAATGGCAAAAAGGTTATAAAATCAGGTCCAGGAACATGATGCCTTATTTAATGCATACCAATTAACAACAAATTTTCCTGTCCCTATTGTCATCCTAAATTGAAGATTGCTTATAATATAGCTGTTTTGCTTTAAGGGGATACTATATTCAGCCTCTGGAACTTTCAGGTAGTGATAGGAAGCCTGTTGCTACCCTGTTTCCCTGAAAATAAGACCTCCCCAGATAATAAGCCAAATCAGGCTTTTGAGTTCATGCACTAAAATAAGTCCTCCACTGAAAATAATCCCTCCCCAAAAATATTGCAACACAGCAGCAGCCATGAGGTGACCACACTCTCCACCTCCTGCACCTCAAAAATAATAAGATTGCCCCAAAAATAAGACCAAGCGCTTATTTCGGTGGTCAAAAGAAAATAAGACCCTGTCTTATTTTAGGGGAAACATTGTAGTCAATATTATATTGATATACCAGCTTGTAATCAGGGGTGGTATTCACTTACTTCCCTACCAGTTCGCAAGTGTGAGTGCACGCACGCCATCAGCACATGCACTCAGCCTTCTGTGCATGCGCTTTGGCTAAAAAAGGGGGCCTAAATGGGATAGGATAGAGCTAGGGCGAGTGGGTGGAGCCACCTGCAATTTCCGCTACCAGTTCAGGTGAACCGGTCCGAACCGGAAGAATACCACCTCTGCTTGTAGTCCTCCACATATTTTGACTACAGTGGTTTGGATTGATAGGTGTCAAAGGTCAAGTAGATCTTCATCTCTGATATAAATAATGATTTAGATGGGCCGATGTTTGATTGTATGCTGCCATTTCCTGGATTCCAATGAACATTTACAAACAGATTGTAATTCATGCGTGCCTTTCTCTTCTAAAGGAAAACCAATCAAATAATGTAGCCCCAGGAATTTCTCATGGCACAGGGAAGCAGCTAGCACAGAATTAATAGATACTAAAGAAAATGTGCCCATGTTTTGTTTGTTTGTTTGCTGGTTTAGTTATCCTTGGTAAATGCTAACGTGTCTGTGATACCAGGAGGACAATAGACTTTGTTTTCCAAGTTCTGTGTCCTCTTCAGGCCCTTCGTTAAATTGGGACACAGTTATAGAGTTGGACCAGAAAGCCTAGTTTAAGCAACTATCGGGGGAGGGTATTTATTTATTTATTTATATGAATACCATGCTACTTTGCACAGAATGTGTGATACAGCATTATATACCTCTTAAATATGCCTATGAAAACGTTTGCCTAAACTTCAAGTTTAAGAAAGCCAGGCCTTATAGAACCCAGGGATATCTGCATGTCACTACTTTCTGTTTCATTCTGGGTTGTCGAGGTACAAATGTTGAAAGGTTTTGGAAGGAGGGATCTGAATCAAGAACAGCTGTTATATCGTGCCATTATCATGCCAGTTCATGTGTAGCAAAACTGATCTCCCTATGCATATAACTGACTTTGCCACATATATTAGCAACTAACAGCATAACCAAGTTTTTAAAAAATACAATGGCAGCCCAACAATTCTTGCCTTTTAGAACAGGGTTCTGCAATCTTGGCAACTTTACAACTTGTGGACCTGAACTCCCAGAATTCCACAGCATTCCGCCCACCCATGCCCAGCTCTATGGCATCCCATTTTTGCCAAAAGCACATGTGCGGAAGGATCTGTGTGTGTATGGAGGTGGCATGTGCAAGCCAAGCAAGTGTGACGGCTCATATTTGTGAACTGATAGGGAAGGTAAGCGTTGATTTGGGGCCCCAGTGAGTGAGTATCACACTGGAGGTATAAACAAAATGGACTAGATAAAGGTTTGAACAAAATAGCATCAACGCAACAGAGTCTTTGCAAATATAAATTTGGGATAGGATTCCTGATTGCAAAAAAATGTATTGTATTCTTCTCTTTCATATTCTTCTCTTTCATATGATCAGGATTTAAGTTCATGATTTAGTGTATCTTGTTTGAATTACTATAGTAGTTTGCTGTCAGGACTTCCTAAAGTTGTTCCCTCTCCTTTGGTTCAACTTCAGGATTGCACAGTTCATGAAATTCTGGACTTTTTCCATTTTCCTCTTTGCCTTCTTTTCACCAGTCTTTAGATTTGCAGAGTCTCCAAGAGCAAAATCAGCTTAAATGGTGAATGTTGGCTTTTAGGGTCCTGCTTACAAGAACACCTAGTAATTTGAATCAGCAGATCACGATTCATCTTCCAATTCATTAGGGTTTGTTAGGATTTTTTAAAAAAAAATATTTTACAGCATTTTCCCATCTAGCACCATTTTTTTTGGAAAGAACTCCCCTTGGAATCATGCCTGGAGAGTAATCTCCTGAAATTTAAAAAAAAACAACACTTAAAATGCTTCTTTTTTCAGAACTGTTATGAGGTTGGTTGGTTGAATTATACTGCTTAAACTAGGAAAACATTGTGATAAGAAAATTTTTGTCATATCTGATTGCTTTATAATTTGCTCATGCACGCAAAATCAAAGTAGTAGTAGTATTACTATATTGCCAAATTTTAGTTTCCTGCCATTCAGAGATGCAAAATACAAAAAGTAAAACAGTTCCCTTCCCCCAAAACCCCATCAGTTCCCATCATGTCAAAATGCATGATGCTATCCTAACTGCTTTGTAGCACTCATCCACTCCCAGCCATTAAAGTAGCCCTTGGGTATAAAAACCTTTTTCCCCCTCTGCTTTATCACTTGCAGTTAATTCCTTTTTTTATCTTAGATGGATTGCAGACAATCATGCACCTAGAGAAGCAGAACATTTGCATTGCCTTCCAACATTTCAAGCACAATGTGTTTGCAATTGACACCTATTCAACAGCAAAACTTGAGATCCTGAGTAATAAAAAAAATGATAGGTCACCCATACTCCCATCGTGACCCGTCAAAAGCGCGGACGACAAAAGCGCGATCGACAAAATCGCGCCTTTGACGTCATCACAGCGCGACGAAAAAGATCGAAAAATTCAAATAAAAATTAATAAAAATTAAATTAAAGCAAGCCGATTCACATAAAGGTAAGGGTTAGGGTTAGGGTTAGGGTTAGGGTAAGGGTAAGGGTTCGGGTTAGCTTTAGAGCGTTAGCGTTAGCGTTAGGGTTAGGATAAGGGTTAGCGTTACGTTTTTCGTTACTTTAACGGTTAGGTTTAGGGTTAGGTTTAGGGTTAGGTTAAGAGTTAGGGTTAGGGTTAGGTTTAGGGTTAGGTTTGGGGGGGTTAGGGGAAGGTTTTAGCTTTATTTTTACATTTTTTCGATCTTTTTCGTCGCGCTGTGATGACGTCACAGCGCGCTTTTGTCGAGCGCGATTTTGTCCTACGCGCTTTTGTGGTGGAACCTACTCCCATAGGTCACATGTCATCCATACTCCCAAGTACTGCTATGGTAGCAGTAACGGCTAAGTAGAAACCAGGAGGCCTAGTTTAGTACTTTAATTCTTATTTTTGCAAAGAAATCTAGATCAATTACAAAGCTCTTATTTATTTTATTAAAATAAATATTAAATAAAATAAATATTAAAATATGATCTGATTTTTTTCAGATAGCGGACTGTCTATAAAGGTAGAATTCCTTTATAGATAGTCTTCAACTTATCACCATTCATTTAACAAAATTACCCTGGCACTGAAAAAATCAACATGACTGGCCCTTGCACTTACCGCTATTACAAGATCCCCATGGTCATGTGATCAAAAGTCAGGCGCTTGACGACTGGCATATATTTATAACAGCTCTAGTGTCCTGGAGTCATTTGATTATTTATAACTTCCCAGCTGGCTTGCGTCAAATAAAATCAATGGGAGGGAGCCATATTTGCTTAACAACCACATGATTCACTTAACAACCATGGCAAAAAGATTGTAGAATTGAGCATGAATCACTTAACAACTGCCTTGCTTAGCAATAAAAATGGGCTCAATTTTGGTCATCAGTAGAAGACTGACTGTATATAAAAAGCCATTCTGTCAAGAATTGTTTCAGTGCGATTATAACTGAAGTCTTTCTGTTTGGTTTCATGGCTTTCAGGGTTCCTTGTTAGGCATTTAGATAAGAAAGGTTCATCTTGTTGATGAATATTTGTCTTTTTTGGGATATCTTATACAACTAATCAAGCCGTTTCCATTTAATCATACTTGTTCTCAGGTGCTCTCTTGCAAAGAGAGGCTGTAATCATAATCATAAGTGTGTTTCGTAAGTGTCAGTCTCTGGTTTATCTTACATTTATATGTATGCATCTATAAGTACAGTGTGTGTGTGTGTGTGTGCGTGCGTGCGTGCGTGCGTGTGTGTGTTCCAATTATGCCTATTGTTATCCCTAATTGGGTGGAGAATTTGGAATGTCTTTAACACAGAGGTGTCTGCCTTAACTCGCATTGTCATGTTGTTATCAGGTGACGTATCTTGACTTTTTCCCCCTTCGCTATAATGGGGTTGGGCGTGGCCAGCACATGATGCATCCGGCCCACGGGCCATGAGTTTCACACCCCTGCCTTTACATATTGTCTATATCTGCTGCTCTAAAGTCTGTAACCTCCAGTCCTCGCTATTGGATATCTCAAAATTTAATGTTTGAGAAACAAACCATCATAATCACAACTCAAGCCAACAACATAAACGTATTTTTCTCAACACAGAGAAAACAATATCAAATTATGCAGCACGTGCTAAGCAGGAATAACCCCCAAACTAATTGCTATCTAAGGAAAAGCACAGGATGTCACTCCTTTCCCTTTGGGTACACAATATTGCAATGTATAAAAATTGACTGGCGTGGCAGTTGAGGAGAAAACCTCTTCTTCATACCAAAAGGCATCAGGTGAGCTTAGAGAGATCAGAGGCAATAGATGACTCCCTTGACTCTCTCCAATAATGTCTCATTGCTCACTCCAAGTAGCTGCTTCATTTTTCTTAATTCGTAGATTTTCACGGGTGTAGGTATGCTGGTCTTGTTGTATTTTTTATGGTCTTTTCCCATGTAAGATTGAGATTGTCTTGGCAACGTTTTGGCGAGGTCTCACTCATCTCATTAGGTTGGTAATTGTTTTTCTTTGGAATTCGTTGGAGATTAAATCCTAATCCAACCTAATCCAAAGGGAGACTCCCCCAAAAAACTGAGACACAGAACAGGACAACGGCATCGCCCTCCTCCCTTACATCAAAGGCACCACAGATAAAATCAGCAAAATTCTCCACAAACACAATATCAAGACAGCCTTCAACACTGACCAAAAAATAGCCAACATCTTAAGAAACCGCCAAAACAAAACCCAGCTAGAAAACCAAGGAGTCTACGAAATACCATGCAAAATCTGCCCTGCAACATACATGGGACAAACGAACAGAAGAATAAGTGCACACATTGCAGAACACAAGAACGCAGTAAGAAAAAAAGAAAAAACTTCCTCCCTTTTCCAACACCTTAAAGCTACAGGACATGAAATTAATTTTGAAGGAACCAGGTTAATCTCCGAAACTGAACACTTCAACAAGACAATAATTATGGAAGCTATCAAAATAGAGAAACACCCCCACAACATGAATAAATGTGATGATATCTCCCACCTACCAGACATCTGGAAACCAGCCCTGGTAAACAAATGAGCCCCACCCACTACCCAGGTCGTTACAACACGAAACAACAATAGACACACAGCCAGCACCAATCTATCAATCATGATACAACCATGTAACCAATCATTCCACTTACTGAAACAAAGCCAGCACTCCACACCCCCACACCAAGATTTATAGAAAGACGGCAGCTCCGACCACGCTTTAAGGCCAAAACCCAGCCTGAAGATGGCCAGTGAAACCTCACTGAAACGTTGCCAAGACAATCTCAATCTTACATGGGAAAAGACCCAAATACAACAAGACCAGCACACACACACACACACACATGCACGCACGCACACACACACACACACACACACACAATTTTAAAAGGCCATAAATTAATTTTTTGACACTGAAATAACCAAATGAAATAGCACACCAAAATTGAGGACTATCTCTGAAAAGTTCCTCTCTTTATAACCAGCTATTGTCACTCAGCAAGAGCATTTGGAGTCAAGATTTCAAAGTGAATCCTTCGTCATGGAAAATTCAGAAGTATGGAGCCCAACAGGGAGGAGTAGAAGACATATTTATTGCAACTATCATTGAGGACCTGCTTTAAAAGGAAGAGGGACCAGGAAGAGAGGGAAAGCAAATATTTTTATACAACATGAGGACTATAAGGCAAGAAATTCTAGGGCTCTGGTTTGCTGGCCAGTTTGGGGACTTTATCCTTATATCTGAGGTTACTTCTATTGTTAGGCAAAATGGGTATTTCAGCAACAGATCTCACCATTGTGAGGAAGATGGAATGTTGTGTTGATGAGCTGATTGAAGATGGAGTTTAGACTTAGAATAACTTTATTGTCACTTTGAATATACACTGATCGTCATACATTAAAATGAAATTTCATTGCATACAGCTCTGAAAGAGTCACCACTTCCAATACACACTACATAAACATGACAAAAATAAAATAAATACAAAATTATGTGTATACCCACATATATTATATGACACAGAGAAACAACATAGGCTAGTTTGGATGTATACATGTATATGGCAAGAAAAACTAATCTTGCAAGTTTACCAGATGGAAAGCATAGGGAACAAAGCTGTTACAGAATCTAGTAGTCCTGCTAGAAATACTTCAAAACCTCCTCCCAAAGGGGAGCAACAGAAACAGATCATAAAGTGGGAGTGTGGGGCCTCTAACAATGCTTTCAGCTCTAAACACACAGCGCTTATAAACTGTATCCTTAAAATAAGGTGAGCTTCCTATAATCTTCTCGGCTGTCCTTACCACTCTCTGTATGGACTTTCTGTCTGAGGCACTGCTGCCATAAAACCAAACAGTAATGCAGTTTGTGCCTCAATTGTGCCTATGTAAAAAGTGATCAGAACAGAAGGAGAAAGATGTGCTCTCCTCATCTGACACAGGAAATGCAGACACTGATTGATAACGCTTCACTAAGGATGACGTGTGGAGAGACCAATTCGGATTGTTAGTTATCTGCACCCCCAGATACTTAATACTGTTGACCACCTCTACAGCTGCATCCTTGATACTGAGTGGAGTATGACTATGCCAGCTCTTTCTAAAATCTACAATGATCTCCTTTGTTTTATTAACATTTAGAACCAGGTTACTTTTATTGTACCAATCCACCAGAGCCTTCACCTCTTCCCGATAAGCATCTTCATTGTTGTCCCAGATAAGACCCACCACTGCCGTGTCATCCGCATGCTTCACAATATGATTCGTAACAGATTTGGCACAGCAGTCATGGATCAGCAAGGTAAACAGTAACAGACTCAAGACACAGCCCTGTGGGGAACCTGTACTCAAGGAGATGGAGTGGAAACTTTTCTTCCAACTCGCACAAACTATCAATAAGGAAATCCAGAGTTGAGGCTTCTCTATGTTGCAAAGCCTTTGTTAGAACTCCCCATAGACTGTACTATGAGCTAGTAAAAAGGCTTCTCTTCTTTGGTATAGATGGGATTTCAGGGAGGTAGGGAGGGTCCATTAGGAGATCATACAATTAGAAAAAGAGATGAGTTGACCTGGTCATTGCTAAAAGGCATTGAGGAAAAATGTGCATAGTCCATTTATTTTGTACATTTATTCTCTCCACCACATTTACATTTGGAAAGACAACCTCTAGCTCAAAGACTTGACTATGATGAACTGTAAATGCTAGGATAGATTCATCCTTTCCTCCATTATAAGTCTAGCTAATTAATGTTTCTGAGAGCATTTGGAATGCTTCTATTCTATGTAAAGTAGAACAAGGCTCATTGTGAAATTAACACTCAAAAATGTAGGTGCTTTCAAAATTGATACCATAAACTCACTAAAGTCTACCTTTCTGAAGCCAGTGTAGGATAGGTATTGAGATTCCCAGAATAGAAAGTATAGTTTGGTGGCTGGAAGTAATAATAGATTTGGTTCAATACAATTAGAAGATAGCATGAGCACTGAGATACATTTCAAAGCTGGATTTAACATTGAGTGGCATCCTCAAAAATTTTATATAAATCCAAAGTATTTGCAATGGACTACCTGAGCATATTAATGTCTGATCAATGTCTTTGTTGCAGAGTTACCTTCATATCACCTGAGATCAAAACTAATAATACATCACTTGCTCTCCCATACAGAATTTAGTGGCAGGAATGGTATATGAGCAGAATCCTGACAAGAAAGGAAATATCCAGGCACCATATCTCTTCTATTAAGATGAAATTAAACTCTGATGGGTACTGTTCAAAATGGGAATCCATTGATTAATTTGCCACCCAGCAATATTTCAAGAGATAGTATTTAGGAGTCTTAGGAGTGAGTCAACTGGTAGCATTCAGAGTAGTATGGTCTTGTCTAAGTGCAAGAAGAACATACTGATGTTATATTGATGTTTAATCACAATGGGGATCATTAGCAGGCAGCAACTTTGGACTATCAGTTTGCTATCTTGGCCTAGTTGGATTTGCAAGTTGAAGCTCTTGCTTAGGATGTACTCTTGATATAGCAACTTTCTTTTGTTCTAATATACTATGGACTGATACAGGTTGTCATTATCTGAAACTAAACAAGATAGAATCGATCTGGACTGGTTTGGAACAGAAGGACGTGTAGACTTTCTGGGGTGTAGTAGGTTGATTTCCTTCTTTGGCGGAGTCGTTTTCACAATTCAGAGGATTTATTATGATTTTCTGCAGAGCTGTAGTCAGAGGAGCATCCAAAGATATCAGTCAATTAAAGGTTTGGCTGCTGCTCAGCTTAACAGCAGTGTTTGCTCCAGTTCATCCACTTGACTCAATATTTTTTCTTGTTTGCAATTTGATAAGCCTTCAAAAGAATTAATTAATTCTGTTTCTAGAACTTCATCAATGTCATTTTTCTTCCATCATCTCAGTATAATTATTTGAGCAGTGTCTTGTCAAGGAGCTAAAGGTGCTAGGTTGCTGTGTTTTTTATCATTTGGCATGCTGCCCATAGCATTAGACACAGGCTTTGCTGTCTGATATGTTAAAACAAAAAGTGCAATCTTTTTCCATCTGTGCCATGGGTATCTTTGAAAAATAGAAAGAAAAGATTTCATTTGTGCAAAGGATGGTGGAAAGCAATAGAATTCATTTGTATCCTGTCATGCTAGGAAACCATTCGACACCACTTCGATCAATCATATCACAATGGCATAAAAGTGATAGAACGATAGCTCTCCTTATAAACCAACATCCAATGTTCGGTTGAGTGTAAAGCTTAAAGAAACTCGATTTGTTTGAAGGTACAGTTGTATTAGGGACATGATGACTCAGTGGCTAAGACACTGAACTTGTGGATCAGAAAGGTCAGCAGTTCGAACTAGCGCTGCGTAACGGAGTGAGCTCCCGTTACTTGTCCCAGCTTCTGCCAACCTAGCAGTTTGAAAGCATATAAAAATGCAAGTAGAAAAATAGGGACCACTTTGGTGGGAAGGTAACAGCATTCCATGCGCCTTCAGAATTTAGTCATGCTGGCCACGTGACCATGGAGACGTCTTTGGCTATGAAACAGAGCGCCACCCTCTAGAGTTGGAAATGGCTAGCACATATGTGTGAGGGGAACCTTTACCTTTACCTCACAGTTGTATTTGCTTGGGTTTGTCTCTTTTGTGGAAAGTGAGGCTTAAATTCTTCCTGTATTTGGATGTCCTTTCTAACTTTAATTTGTTCCCTGAACAATCTGACTGATCAAGGTTTTCAATTTTCAGTAAAAATTGCTAGCCTATCTGCATAATTTTGCACAAAGATTTCAAAGGCTCTTTTTAAAGAGTCCACCTTTGTGCTTTACCATTTGTGCAGTTAATAGACGTTGTCTAGCAGCAAAGCCTATCATGAATTCCTTGGATGATTGCTTGATTAACTCTCCCCCCTTCAGAGATGTATTAACAGCAGGGGGAGGCTGATAAAGGCAGGAATTCAATCAGATAGTTCAATTCCTCATGAAAAGTAGAGGAGAAGTCTAATACAGTATTTGTTGGATATCATATCTATTGGAGCTAGGGAATGATTGGAGAGGATGCCTTTTGTTGTTATTTGTATTCATAGTTTTCTTGTACATCATGTAATCCTCAATTTTTGATCGCTTTGTTGCTTTAGATGGAGTCTGTGAGCTTTGACCTGTCTGTTGCATTTCTTGTTTTTCCCCATTGTTTCAATGTCTAAAGCATCTAAAGCTTCATGATGTTTTGGTAGAATATATTAGAATTAATATCCATATATATACATATATGTGTGTGTGTGTGTGTGTGTTGTATTTGTGCTGATAAATAAATAAAGGGAGACTAGTATAGATCTATTTCAAGCTATTTAGCTCTCATCAGCTAGCCATACCCTTGCTGGGATTATCAGCACAAATACAACAAATGTAACAAAGGCAACAGTAAAAATATTGGGTTTCTGTCTGGATGGTCTCTTATGACAAGCCGATGGACAGAGAATGGAAGCAGTGAACTTCCTCCCATATTTGGGCATACCCAGGAGTTGTGACTTTATATATAAAGTTATATATATATATATAAAGTCTCATTCGTCATCTTCAGGCTTGGTGCTTCCAGGAGCACCAAGCCTGAAGATGACGAATGAGACTTCGTCGAAACGTCGCCAAGACAGCTCCAATTTTACGCGGGAGAAAACCCAAATAACTAGAGACCTACATACCAACACCCACGAAAACCTCAGAAAACATATATATATATATATATATATATATATATATATATATATATATATATATATATATATATATATATATATATATATATATACATACATACACACACACACACACACATACATACATACATACATACATACATGAATAGATTTCAAATATATCTCGGAGAGAATGTGTTTATTAAATAGAGCTAGATAGAAATTAAAATCTTAGTCAGGGTATTTACAAAAATTAATAAGACAAGCAAAATATCACAAGGAGCTCAGCAGAGAAGCTGCTGCTTCATTCCCATCATGGCTCTGTCTCAAGACGGGGCTTATATAACTAGATAAGTTAGAATAAGTTAGAAAAAAATGAACCACTAGATCTAGTTGGGAACCACTGACTTTCAAAAACCTGAGTAGAAAAATGACAAAGATAAAGATTTATCATCTGCACAATGAAATTGTTTTCATTCCCATTGTTTTATCATTTACAGTACATGCCTGTGGATGGAGAGGAAATATCACTCTTATAAACAAGGTGGTTTTTTTTTAAAGGCACCCAAATGCCATTAGCATTTGATTATTGCTAGTGTCTTTCACTGCAGAAAAATTCAAAAAACAGAATCTCTTTCTCCTATTGAAATTAACTACCAGGATACAAGTCCCATCTCAGGGATTAGGATTTCCAGATAGGTTTGAACTCTAGTACTTCTCAGGTAAGGAATGCCTGAGGGAGAAAGGGAAGCCCATTTGCAACTTCAGGATGCCTTCTCTCACTAGAGAACAATATTTGTGTTTGTGTTTCTCCTTTCAGTGCTGACTCTTATGTTCTGCAAAAAATATTTGGCACCATAATCATCATAATAATCAATAGATATTACATTATGACTAATGTTTCTACTGTTAAACCAATAAAATATAACAAGCCTTCCTTTCCCAAGAATGTTAGTATATAACATAGACTCAGGAGAGCTAGATAGGGTTGGTAGAAGGTAGATGGGGATTAAAGGGAAGAAGTTGGAGTGATTTTTTTTTGGGGGGGGGAGAATAGGTTCTGAATTGTTTCACAGTAGCAATACACATACTTAGACTAAATTAGGGTTAGGAAATTAAAAACCTTAATATAACCAAGACTGGACTTCTTTGTCAAATGATTGTGAACACAGCTGATTTTGCATTAGGAAACAAATTCCTAGTCTTGGAATGTTCTGAAAGATATTCAGGGATCAAAGATCCTTTTCCCATTTCACAGACCTGACAATCCTTGCCAGTATTGCAAAGTAGGTTTCTGATATGCCAAGCTGACAACTTTGCCCCTCAAAAGGTAGAGGAGAAGCAGTGGATCAACTATACTCAACTTAATTCTTACCAATAAAGATAAAATAATAGAAAGAGTAACAGTTGTAGGAATCATGTGTGAAAGTGATCATGTTATACTAGAATTCAAAATTCAAAAATGAAGCAAAGCTGCTTCATTTCATCCCTCCAGCCCTTGGTTTAAATGTCCTTAAGTTCTCACTTCATGTACTCTAACAAAAGTACTTTGGCTTCCCCACCCCCAACTCCCTGAGGATATTCAATTATAGAGCTTCAAGAGATGCAAAATCTATAACATTTTGCTAGTCATGACCTTGGAGGTAGGTTCTCTGACCTATTGCAGGATAAAGGTTTGGGACACATGGGGAAGTGCAGGAATGCCCCTTCAACCCTTCACCTTCCTGCTCCCAATCTTCTCCAAGGGTCTTCTCTTTAACTAATGGTATGCTTACTGACTTCCTGACGTACCATCCATCTCCCACTTTTTGAAATTAACTCCTTCTCAAATTTCCTACCAAGAAGAAAAGAACAGAGATCTACACCTTTGTGTAATTCTAAAATGATAGAACAATGAGGACTGTAGAACTGAGTTTTTGTCAGTTATGCTCAATTTCATTCACTTCACTCATTCAAGTCCCAATGAGGCTGTTCAGTAGCTGATCACTGTCAGTTATTCAACTCTACAGAACGTCACTAGCTACCAAATCATATCAGGATCTGTTTCCCTCCTCTCTTTCCATTACTCTCATGCTGGCCTACATTTAATTACACCTGTCAAATTAAGATGCCTGGTGCTTCTAAGTTAATAAAAGAAATTCATGGCCATGTTTTTCTTTAATTAGACTAGAGATAGGATAGGATAGGATACGACAGGACAGGACAGGACAGGATAGGATAGGATTGGATATAATATGATACAATAGAATGGAATGGAATGGAAAGGAATGGAATGTACATTTGAAGCCTTCTAATCTAATTCCCTGCCCATGGCAGGAGACCATACATCATTCTGAACAAATGGTTGTCCAAACTTTTCTTGAAAATCTCAAGTGATGGTACACCCATAACTCTGGGAGGCCAACTGTTCCATTGATTAATTGTTCTCACTGTCAGGAAATTTCGCCTTAGCTCCAGGATGGATCTCTTCTTAAGGAGTTTCTACCCATTGCTTTTTGTCCTGCTCTCAGTAGCTTTGGAGAATAATGCAACCTCCTCCTCTCTGTGGTAGCCCCTCATATATCAGAAGAAAGCTATCATGTCACCCCCAATTCTTCTCTTCATAAAGCTAGGCATATTGTATCTAGTTCCCTTAACTATTCCTCATGATTTATCCTGCAAACCCTTATCATCTTAGTTGCTCTTCTCTGCACTCTTTCTAGGGTCTCAGCATCTATTTTGTATTATGGTGACCAGAATTGAATGCAGTATTCCAAGGTCTTAATAGTGCAGTATAAAGCAGTACTATCATTGCTTATGATCTTGCTATCCCTCTGTTGATGCAGCCTAGGACTGCATTGGCTTTTTTTTTTTTTTTGGCAAATGCAGCACACAACTGGCTCACACTAAGGTGGTGGTCACAAGTACACTTAGATCCTTCTCATATTTATTACTGTTGAGCTAGGTACTACCTATTCTATACCCATGCATTTGACTTTTCTTGCCTAGATGCAGGGTCTTACTTTTCCCACCCCAAATTGCATTTTGTTGGATAGGGCCCAATGCTCAAATTTGTTAAGTTCCTTCTGAACTTTGAGTCTATGCTCCAAAATGTTAGCAACTCCCCTCAACTTGATGTCATCTGCAAATTTGATGAGCTCCTCCTCTATTCCCTCCTCTAGATCATTTATGAAGATATTGTAGAGCATTGGCCCCAAAACACAGCCTTGAAGTACCCCACACTGTAGGATTTCTTCCATATAAATATAGCATTGAGGGGTACATGCTGAGTGTAGTTGGTCAGCCAAGTGGTGATAATAGTGTATATAACACATTATTCTACCATACCAAGAAAAAGGCTGTGGTCTACTTTATCAAACGGCTTACTGAAGTCTAAGTATACTATAGTCCCAGCATTTCCCTGGTCCACAAATTTAGTCACTTTATCAAAGAAAGCAATAAGGTTTGTCTGGCATGATCTGTTTTTTAACAAAAAAAACCAAGCTGCCTTCTGGTAATTGCTTTGTTCATTTGTAGATGTAGATATAGATCAGTGATGGGTTTAAAAAATTTTAAAACCTCTTCTGTGGGTGTGGCCTGCTTTGTGGGAGTGGCTTGGCAGTCATGTGACTGGGTGGGCGTGGCCAACTTGTAAAATGTGGTGAAACTCACTTAACAATGCTCTTGCTTAGCAGCCAAAATGTTGGCTCAGAAACTCTAGCATTTGAAGCATGCAAGTCTTAAAGCTGTCAAGTTACAAGACTCTTGCACCCCTAACCCTTTAGAAAAAAATCCCAGGGGTGTTCAAGCTTGACAGCTTTAAGACTTGTGGACGTCAACTCCCAGAATTCCTCCTCTCATTCTTCATGTTGATGATGTCTGGACAGGCAGAGGGAGGGAGCTGGAACCAGTAGTAAATGGGACTGTAGATTTGTGGAACCTCTTCTATAGAAGAGGTTAGAACTGGCAGAAACCCACCCCTGAGGTAGATGTAAATCTGCTGCTTGATTATCTTTTCTAGAATTTTCCCAGAAATTGATGTCAAGCTGAGAGGTCTATAGTTTCCTGGTTCTACCTCCCCCCCCTTTTTTTTTTTGTAGTTTGGAACCACATCAGCTCTTTTCCAGTCCTCTGGCCTTATACCCCCATGCTCCAGGAGCTGTGTGCCAGGGAACTGCTCTTCTTGTTTCCAGCGCTCCTGCGCATCCGCACCAAGGAGTTGCTCTTTCAGTTTCCGGGGCTCCCACCATGCATACCCACGTATGCTCCCATTTTGGCACTCAGTACTGAAAAGGTTCACCAACACTGATCTAGGGTCTCTTGTTTTTCTTTCTCTGTGGTATTATGTTTGATTGGACTTTTATGATCTCATTTTTCAGAGTTTCCCAAGCATCTTGAATTGTTTTTCCCTTTAGGATTTCTATCCATGGAATATTTCCGAATCTCTCCCTTCATTTGTTGAAATCAGTTCTCTCAAAGTCTAAAACACTAATCTGACTTGGTTCAATTACCTCTGCCTGCATTATGTTGAATTCTAGTATAACATGATCACTTTCACACATGATTCCTACAACTGTTACTCTTTCTATTATTTTATCTTTATTGGTAAGAATTAAGTTGAGTATAGTTGATCCACTGCTTCTCCTCTACCTTTTGAGGGGCAAAGTTGTCAGCTTGGCATATCAGAAACCTACTTGATCTTCCACTTGCTGCATAGTTTGTCTCCCATTTGATATCAGGATAGTTAAAGACCTGCATTAATTCAGTTTTATTATATTTACTATATATTTATTTATTATATTTACTAATTTTGTCAAACTTTGGGAGACAGGGGAGGATAGGGGAGTCTGGCATGCTATAGTCCATGAGTTGCGAAGAGTCAGACATGACTTAGCAACTGAGCAACAGAGCAACAATGAATATAGTAGTGTGTTTTTGAATACCTTAGCTAATTGGATAGTAAAAAAAATCATCAATTTCCTCTGCATCATTGGGTGCTTGTAATATACACCTATAGCACTATCATTTCTTTTTCTTCTAATTTTCACCCAAATCCATTCCCGGAAGCTTTTGTTGTTGATGTTGTGCATTTCTATAAAGGTGTTATGATGCCTTTCATAAAATGCAATTCCACCTCCCCTTTTGTTAGATCTGTTTCTTTTGAACAATTAATATCCTTCTAGCAGCACATTCCAATCATGGTTTCCACCCCACCAAGTTTCAGTGATGATAACAATATTATACCTGCCCTCATATTCTAGGACTTCAAGTTTACTCTGTCTGTTCCTCCTTACTTTGAGTGTATCTGAGCCGTTATGTTGCATCCTATTTCTGCTGTTTTATACCTGAGTTCCCCTTCTCACCATTCCCTTCCTCGTTGTCTGATTGGTTATTGTGGGATTTATGCTTGGGGTTAGATCCTAAAGATTCATCTCCTTCCCCTTCCAGTTTTGGTTTAAAGCCCTTTAGATAAGTCGAGGCAATTGTTTTCCAAACAATTCCAATTCCAATTTCAAACAATTGTTTCCCAAACAACAATATTCCCAAAGTCTTCTTCATTTTACGAGGAAGGAAATACAGATTAAAATTGCACATACAGAAAAAGGGCCAGTTGTACTATTGATCAAAGGCTGCCTATCTGGGGAGGGCCACAAATAGTTATTAATTTCATTTACTATTCTTGTATCTTTATTGCAAGTGCATGGGTTTTTCAGCTCCCTAAACCAAGATAATTTGCCAGGTTTCAAGACTATAGCTTGCCTTACAAGCAAGGGTGTTTCTGTGCATGTGTTGCAATTATTGTTCTGTCTCATGCAGTAAAATGGTTCTGGTCAGCCCTGGAGTGAAGTCAACAATAATGGAGGAAAGAGGTCTACATGTCTTTTGCCAACCTTTGCTTCAGCAAATGATAGACATTTTGTAATTTGTTGAGTCAGGATACCAGAAGGTTGTGTTAGATTTCAGTAACCATGATTCACTATTGATGTCACATAACATTTATAAAACTTTTTTATTGTTTGGCCAATGAAATCTAAAACTGCAGTTTTCAGTCCCGGCTATACTTAATTGACAACTCTTCAAAATGGCTACCAGCCTCCTCAGAACCTATGAGGATTGGCCAGTGAAATAGATCCACTGCCACCTAGAGGCCACTTTAAACTGGTGCGCAGGACAAGCCATTTTGCTGCAATTCAACCTTGGATTCAGACTTCTTTTGTATACCAAGTGAATATTTCTTTTTAAACTTGATTCACATGGCAAGTTGCTGCACAATATTAATACATGGGGTCTACTGAGATCCTTGGATCTTAGCATACTTTGACCTTGAGCAGTAACTGAATTACTAGTTAACTATAGGACAAATTAACTTTGGTTGGATTTGTCAAGCTATTTCTGGAGTTTTACTTAAATATTCTTTTTGCTTTATTTTGCTAAAACATTCATATCCAAAACTCTCTTTTCCAGAGTATGCCTTTGTTGCAGAAGTACTGTATTTACAGTTGAAAAGGAAACAAAAGCTCAGGAAGCTCAATCATATTGACAATATTCAAACATTGGCACTGTGCTCATTTCCTTTAAAAATAAAGAGCTGATAAAAAGTACTGTAGTAACTGAGTTGGGGTTTTGTATTTTTATAAACTGATATATCATTGGAATATGACATAAGAGAAACTATTAAAAATGTACAAAGATATTTCAAGTCAGTGTTGGAAACGTGAAAAACATGAAGGGACATTTTATCAACCATACTTGCCTTATGAAAAAGCTATGAAATGAAAAAGCTATATGATGTTCTAAAAAACAGCATATTCCCATGGGAAGAATTCTTATAATTGGTTTCAAAATCTTATTTCAAATCCATTAGTCCATTTATAACTTTCACCTTTTTCTATTTATTTCATCCAAAAAGAATTTTGTTAAATCTTTAAACTTGTATGAAACTTTCACTAAAAATTAAAGGAAACTCGCCCAATGTAGTAAATTATGCCATTATGACAGTTTGTAATAACCAAAAAGCAATTAACAAGCAATTTCCAAAGATGATTAAGAAAGGAAATATGTGAACCTTGTGTCCTTTTAAGAATAGAATACAGCTGGAAGGGACCTTGGAGGTTTTTTAGTCTAGCCCCCTGCTCAAGGAGGAGAATCTTTACCATCTCAGACATTTTTTAAAGATTCGAACTGCCATTTGGGCCACAATGGCTTTCCCCTCATCTCTTAGTACTCTAAATTTATCAGAGATCGCTATTTTGTAATCTCCTCATGAGGAGCAACTGTCTGTAGCATGTCTTGTGGGCGATCTCGGTCGTCGTCTTGTCCAGGGAGGAATCACTCAGGCCATGGGTAAAATTCAGCAGGTCCTGACAGGTTCTGGAGAACCGATAGCAGAAATTTTGAGTAGTTCGGAGAATCGGCAAATGCCACCTCTGGCTGACACCCGAGTAGGGTGGGAATAGAGATTTTGCAATATCCTTCCCCTGGAGTGGGGTGGGAATGAGAATTTTGCAATATCCTTCCCCTAGAACAGGGTTGGGATGGGGATTTTGCAATATCCTTCCCCTAGAATGGGGTTGGGATGGGGATTTTGCAGTTTCCTTCCCCTGCCATGCCCACCAAGCTGTGCTCAATGAACCTGTAGTAAAAAAAATTGAATTTCACCACTGACTCGGGGTCTTTATTTCATGTCAGTCTCTGCTCTCATTGAAGCCATATTCATGTCATCATTTCTTCCCTGGAAGTTTTCAGAAAGATAAGAAAATTTGGTTATAAATTGACATAACGAGGCAAAGGAACTTAAAGATTAATATTGCTAATTGGAACTGATAGACGATAAATTTAAAAAGACACATGGTAGATTGATGTTGCACAGGTAACTGCAGCAGGGATGTTTTATGCAAAACAATGGAAGAGTTATAGTATTCCCACAGTGAAGAAGAATTTGATTTTGAAAATGTCCAAACTTGCTGAAAAGGTGAAATTAAACAGTTTGGTCAGAGAACAAAAAAAAATTTTTTTTTGAAAGACAGGAATCCTTATATGGATTTTTTGCTGAAAAAAGAAAAAAATGATTTGTGGATTTGAAGACTAGGAAAGATGTGAATTAAAGGAGGGGTGTGTGGGGATTTGCAAAATATTTAAGAGGACCAAGGGACAAATGTGATTGTATTACTCTGTTTAAAAAGCTGGAAGTCATTTATATGCTTCTCAACTTTAGTTTTTCTTTTCCTGCATGTTTTTGATTATCTTTTATAATATGAAAACTCTTAATAAATATAAATAAATAAAATACCCTAGCAAATGGCAGGAGAAATTTTTAATTTTACCTCAGTTGCAGTCCTTATGAAAACTGGGG
Organism: Thamnophis sirtalis; assembly: GCF_051295495.1. Lineage (NCBI taxonomy): Eukaryota > Metazoa > Chordata > Lepidosauria > Squamata > Natricidae > Thamnophis > Thamnophis sirtalis. The sequence continues at coordinate 27,742,695 of NW_028261389.1, read as the reverse complement.
GACGGTTGTATCTACACCAGCTACTTGTAACAGAAAGAAAGCTTCCATTATCACCAAAGCACTCATTTCTCTTTTATTACAAATAGACACAGTATGAGACCTTAGTTCACTTTGGGGCCTATGATTTAATGAAATTAATTTTGCCATTTCCTTTTTATCTTAAATCATGGTCACTTTAGGTACAAGTGTGAATAAGGAGGCCTTGCTTCTCCATTAGTATTTACTTGGCTGGCCTTATATGAGCTTGAAAGCTAAACACAATTAGGCTTGGTTAGTATTCAGATGGGAGATTTCTATGTAATAACAGGCCTGTAGATTAAACATAACATAAAAGAAACACACAAAAGAAAACCACATGAATGTGCCCATGAATTCAGCAAGACTTGAGTTCAACTCTAAGGATGCTTCTTAGGTTTCCAAATATTGCCTCTTAAAAATGTATTTTCTTGCCTTCAGGCTATATCCACACAATATACTAATCCATGGCAAATAATACCCAATCACACTGATCTTTATAAGATACATATTGATGGGGCCCACACAATATATTGGACCAAAATTATCCAACCACAATGTTTAATTAGAAAAGCCATCTCACAATCTATGACTATTCCTCAAGGTAAAATTAGATCTGTATTCATGCTAGATCTCGAGCCGGCAGACTACAAGATTCTTATATTCTCTTTTGTCAGATATCAATCAAATCTTTACTATGGTCAAAGACCAGCATAATTGTCAGATATGCAGTTTGCCACCTCTGTTGCTAATTTGTTGGCCACTTGGACAGGACTTTTATAGCTCCTGGGCACTTTTGCCTTCATGGGCCTCTTCCTCTATAAAATAGAGTTATTAAAAATTATGCTTCCATTATTTCCACAGTGGCATTTAATATATGACTGAGCTTTTAATTTGAATAGTGTATATATTTTATTTGTAATTTATGAGCTTGCATTCTATTTATTGTGTATATTTTCAAGGCATGAAAATACTTCATTTTTATTCTTGCAGATTTTTAAAAATTAAAATATTTTCATGGCCCCTAGGCACTGTACCAACTATGCCTAATGAATAAGTTGGTCCTGCAACTAGGCAGTCATTTCCTTTACACTTAATGTTTCTAGTGTGATAGTGAATTTAATCTGGATTCTTTTATTTTAAAATGTACATTATGCATAGCATGCTTGTCTTCTTGATGTCTTTTGAAAATATGGTAGAAGCTCCCTAATTCCTACACAATCTTTAGCCAGGTTGTCTGGGAATTATGGAAAATGAGATCCAACAACTGGTAGGATACCAGCTTGGATGAAGCTGATACTTACCAGTAGTAAGGATGACAGCAATGAAGTTGGTCATCAACCTAAAGTGAACTGTCTTCTCCAGCAATTCCCAACTGAAACTGTAGTAGTAACTGTAATCAGAGATGGGATTGTAAATACTGGGAAGCAGACTCTGTGTCTGTTTTCATATAACATGATTAATCCATATCAATTTAAGATCTAGTGATTGTATAATAGATGAAGTCTGCCTAACCTTAACTTTGCTGAGGTTTATTTTTTTGGAGAGAAGGTCTGTGTGAATCCATCCCATGTAATTACTTTATGATTCAGTGAATTCTATGAAGCCAGAACATAAATTAAATGAGTAACTAAAGTCAGTGTGTTATATGAACATTTCCTCTGTCTTAATGCCATGTATAGAGTTGCCATATTCATTAATATTAGTGTTAAATCCTGCATCAAGAAAAATGACTTGCTACAGGCATTCACAATTACAGCATCTGAATATAGGCCATAGATTTAATCCCTATGTATATGAATATGAAATGGGTGTGTATCGGTGTACGTGACTAGCATGCTATATCACCAAATAATTATAAGTAGGAGTGGATGGAAGGACATCATACCCCACATCATTTGCATTTGGTTGTTTGATACGTATCTGGTTAGGGATGGAAAAGAAGTTAAAAACAAAACTTATATTTTATTCTTAGCTGAAATATAATCTTATTAGTTTCAATGGGTCAATACTGTATCCGATGCTATTCATGCAGGGAAGACACCAAGAAGGTAGCTCTGAGTTTTGAGCTAGGAGTTAGACTGATTATCAAGCTGCTAAGGCAACACAGAAATGTTTATAGAACAGCTGGTGTGTAACCTTCAAAGAAGTAAAAAGGAAGTCTTAAATTATTGTCTTTTGTTATATAGCATTCGCAAGTCCTCGCACTTGCGAATGACAGCTCGGCAACTGACAGGCGCATCTGATTGGCTACGACGCGCCTGTCGAGTATAAAAGGCAGAATATTTCCAACGACTCCCCGATCTACTTCATAGCCGCGGAAGCTACCGGTCTACTGTTCAGACCTCCCTGTCTACTGTTTAGACCTCCCTATCTACCGCGCATCCTGCCCGGTCTACTTGTGTTACTTGTTACAACGTTACTTGTTCATTAAATGGTTACAGTTACCTTCGAGCCTCTTGCTTCTTTGTGAAGTTATAATATCTTTAATGAATTGGATTTCTGCAGAAAACTGTGTATGTCCCCATGTCACTCTGTGTGCGCATGGGCTGTTTTAAAATGGATGCCTCAAACTCAGCACAATAATGCCATGAGCCTTATCAAATAGGTGACTTTGATACCTGTGTAATCTCCTTCCACATTCTCTTCACTGTAATGAATATAAATTCTTGCTGAGACAGATAAGGGGAGAAAGTTACATTTCCTCAACAGCACACTATTTGCAGTCAGAAAACATACTAGTATAGCAGGGGTAGAACATCTGGATGCCCTATAGCAAAAAATGGGGCATTTGGTGAATGGTGAAATAACATTAAATTAATCAAATTAAATAAAGAAGACTGAAAGGAAGCTCCTCCTCCAATTTCTGGTGTCCTCATTTATTGTTTCTTCTCTTGTATTGTAGGGAATTTTAAAGGTCTGTGTAAGCAAATCGATCACTTCCTCGAGGACACAGAGTATGAAGCCGACACAGCAGAATATTTCCTCCGTAAGTCTGCAACTTCTCTTTCTGTTTCTTCTCTGAGCAGAGCAGGGGTGCCCTTCATTCTCTTCTGATGACATTAGACAAAACGTATTACCCTGGTTGAGCTACCTGAATAGAACACCTCTCAGGCTTTCTGGGTATTTGCCTTAAAATGTTGTGTTAAAATCCCATGCTGTGTCTTTTGCAAGTATGTTCTCGTTTGGTTCCCTGATAATTTATTTAAAAGAAAATCTTTAAGGGGATACTTTTGCCTCCATATGCTCTGAAGATTGCAAAAGCCAAGGGCATGACATTAATTTCTAAGATGGGTTATTATTCCACAACCCCACCAGTTGTGCTATCTTTTATTTATGGAAATTGTCAGCACCCCAGAATTGTCAGCCGTAGGACAATGTCTAAGAAGAAACAGCAGGGTGTAGTGGTTCATGCATTTGTGGAGACATCCAGCTTTGAGCTGACCTAGTGAACTTTGTACCAGTCATCATGTCTTACCCCAAATTACTTTACAGGGTTGTGGTCGTGGGGGCAAATTAGAAGAGGAAATATGCCGCCTTGAGCTCCTGGAAGAATGGGAGGCTATAAAACTAATATAGATAGGCATAGAATAATATAAATTAAATTGGAGGGAATCCATTTCATATACTGTTGTTTTAAGCTCAATCAAAAAAGTAGTAAAGTTGACTGGCTGTAGTGAATGGTGTATATGCATGAACACAAACGCATGCACACATATTCTGCAATAAGCACAAGAGGAATTTCTGTCCCAATTGTTTCTTTTGTGTGCTCTAGAACGTAAGATATCTTGACACACCACTAGCTCCCAAGAGGGCAGAAAAATATGCCAACATAATTTGTAGTGCCCTGATAATCAAACCCTAATTGGCCTCAGTAGCAAATCTTTCAAGTGATCTTGTGTGTCTAGTTCCTCTGGGGAATCATTTAAGGGCAGGGATCCATACAGTCCTTTGGCTTTCTCTCCACTCCACTCCAAATCAATTGTCAACAAAAAAGAAGTCACCGATTTATGAGGCTGAAACTCTCTAGTAGAAACCTCATTTGGGACAGAAGCAATACCCTTTTTCCAATTTAAATTGACTAACAGCCAATCTTTTTACTGACCAGTTTTTGAAAGACCATTAAACATATGTGTAATAAAAAGGCTAGTGGTCTTCCAGAAGACCAGTATACTAGTGTATTTAAGGAACCTAAGTAATGTCTGAATATGAATTGCAAAAAAAAAAACCAAACCCCAAACAAACAAACAAAAGATATCAGGCAGCATTAAAGTAGGTATCACCATAGAACAGATATCTGGATTCTTTTGCAGCCCAAACCAAACTGCCCATGAACAGCAATGATTACTGGTAGTGAATGGAGGAAAGAGCACCCTGCAGAGCATTAACCATACAACAGGAACACCAAGGATGCCACTCCATCATCAGGTCAAGATTTTTCATGAGGCATAATAGATTATCTGTAAGCAAAAGCGTAAATTGGCAATAGACTGAAATCTTAAAGCTAGAACAGCTGAAGAAACATATAGACTGACTTTCTGAAGGGCAAAAGATAACAAAAAGTGTTCAGTGAGAATATTTCACCTCTTTAGCACACATTGTGCATCGTATTTATTACACTGTATCCTTTTAATACAGTGTCTTTCTTCTGGGGTTAGAAAGATATCCTGATGAATCCAAATTATCAATATTATGGTTTAATATGATGGCCTGGTTTATTCAACATTCTAAATAATAATGGAATGATGAGTTCCCACAATGTAATTTGGAATCACAAATTATCCAATCCCATTACAGCCTAATCTGGTGAGTTGTATACTTCAAGACTGAATGACTCTAATTAGGTTAGGACTCTAACCTAATTTTTTTTCCAGGCTCAATTTTCCAGACCCACTCTCGAATCTAGCTTGCTTCAGTGTGGAAAATCTTCAGCTCCATTTTGTTTCTGAGCCAGCATAGCCTGCTTGGCTGGGGATGATATGGTAGCAGTTGAGCCCTTGGTTCAAGCTGACATACTTGGGTATGTCAGGTTAGAGAAAGCTGCAGTAAATTTGAGCTCCAAATGTATTCACATATTTTTCTTTAAACAGAGGCGAAACCCCAACTGCAGGTTTGCTTTGCTTCCTTCTGAGGGACATTATATTGCCGTGATTCTGTTTATACATTTGGGAAGAGGTAAAATACTATTGGATCCAGTCTCCCAGGCTGCAGAAGTCAGAGGTGGGTTGCTCCCGGTTCAGCCCAGATTGGGCAAACTGGTAGTAGTAGCAGCGGGAGGCTCCAGCCACCCGCCCGGACACTTCTGCGCAAGCACAGAAGTATTGCAAGCGTGCAAGTGCGCACAAGCAAACCAATAGGAAAAAAATTAGAAATCCACCACTGACAGAAATGTACAACGTATAATCAATCATTAGCAATATAAAACTATAACAGTTTGACAGCAAACTGTTTGTTATAGAAAAATTATATTTTAGCCTTTCATGTAGCCAAAATATTGAGCATATGACTTCATTCATTCATTCAAACTATTTACCCAATCCAATAATTGCCTGGGTTCACACATTGTATTAACCCATGTTTTGTGGCTGAGATTCTGGAAATTTTTACCCAGGGCACCTGCAGAGGACAAGGCTTAGGCAAATCATCTTTGAAAGCATGGATTCTGTCAGTAAGCTATGGCACTTCCCCTTTTGTTTCTCCACTAAAAGCATTTCCACCCAGTTGGCAACTTCCTTGCCACAGGTCCAGAGCCAGAATTGAGTGTCTTCCAGTGCTCTGTTCTCCCAATGCTCCCTTCAGCAGTGCAATATGAGAGTGCCAAAAAATAATGTCCTGCAAGTGCTTGTTCACATCCTTATTTTCCCTTTGTTGTGTTTGCTTTTTGGACTAAGAGGAGAAATTTAGGAAAAGGCCCACTTGCCACAGTTGATGCTGAGTAGTAAAGCCACTCTTCTGAGCCATCAACCCCAATCCACCTTGACTGTAGAAAAGAAGGGGAAATCTCTGGAATAATTAGGTGGGGTAAGGCAATTATCTTTCTTTCAATATTTCTGCAAAAGTGGAAGCTCGCCTAAAATTAATTGTGCCACTTTCCCAATCTCCAAACAAACCTCTTGATGTCCTGGGCACACTAGAGAGTAACGTTGGTCCCAGACAGTATGGCCTCCATTTGTAGTAGGTGCCTAAGAAATAAATACATCCTGAACATAGTTTGACCTTGAGACGTCTGCGATGCCAGATTCCATGGTTTTAATAGTAATCATATATAGTCTGGAAGGGTGCAATAACAGCAACAATTATTAATTATTTGTGGGGTTTTCATTTGATCGAATAGTTTGTGTTTAATTAATCTGTCCACCCCTCATATATTGAAAACAACAGGTGAAAACTTGTGTAGTTTGAGTATCAGGAGATCAGAGGTGGGTTCCTACCAGTTCGCACCTATTCGGTAGAACCGGTTCATCAAATCTACCGAACTGGTTAGAAGAGGTTCCACCAGTGGATCCGGAAAGCAGGCCACACCTACAGAAGAGGTTCCCAAAATTTTTGAAACCCACCACTGGTCCTTGGACATGATTATTCTACACTATCATGCTCATATTTATAAAACTCAGTGCCTCTGTGAAAGATAAGCATGACTACTGCGTTTGTGGTGCAATCAGAACATTGCGTGTGTTGAAGTTGTTTTAACGCAAACCAAAGATGCCTTTTAAAAAACAAGTTTACATCATATTCTTATGCATGCCAGTGCTGTGTGTGAGGTAATTTAAGGTGGTTCTGACAAGTGTCGTCGGCATCTTCATATCCGGTCACATGGGCGGCAAGCCACTCCCACAAAGGAGGCCACACCCACAGAGTAGGTTCGAACAATTTTTGAAACCTACCACTGCAGGATATACTGTGCAGCTCCAAACTTCATAAGACTTCACCTCGTTTTCAATATATGAGGAGCGGACTGAAACCATAACTGACATTTCAGCAGAAGAATGGAAGCTTTCTTGATAAATGCCAAATATCCAGGGAAGATGGAGTATAATTCTTGAACCTTCACCAAATAATAATATCCTTATATCAATGAATTATTTTCTCTAAAGCAAATTATTCTCAGGGTGCTTTGTATAAATATGAATGACACAAAAATTAAAATCTAATGAAAGCCACATCCAGAAAAGTACAATCAATCATCTCAAAGCAAAACAAATTAAAATATGTTAACTACGGACTACTAAAAACAAAATGCAAGAAGCGGTTTTCCTCCATTCCCCCCCCCCAGGAAAGAAACCGTTTTAATGTAAAATTAGGCAGCAGGTAAACACAACTATTTAAAAAGCCCCACAAAATAACAAGCATAATCAGTCAATTTAATTGTTTTTTAAAAGGTGACAATATGAGCTGAGAAGAATTTGTCTCTCACTAAAAAATATACTAGTCAGGCACTAGTTGGGTTTATCTGGGAACTGTGTCCCATGAGTGCTTGACCACAACTGACAACTTCTTGCATTCCAGTATGTGAAGATATGTGGAGGAGATCAGGGGAAGGCAACAGATAACCTTTCAGATAAAAAGTGTCCGTCAATGTCAGCGCCACTCCTAGTCATTTAATGAGCAAGTAGATCTATCTAATTTTCTTGTATTTATTTATTATTTATCAAATGTAGACACCATCCACCTCACTGTCCAAGTGACTCTAATTTACAAATAAAAGCCATGAAACACAGTTCAAAACACAATTTAATATAGATATCAAAATACAATTCAAAACAGAGTTAAAAAGCAAATTAAAAGGCAGAGGGAGTGCCCTCAAGCTACCAGACACCCCCCAGGAATGCATGCCACTCTTCAATCCCCATGCCAGTTGGGAGAACAAGGTCTTCACACCTTTCCAGAAAACCAGAAGAGTGGTGGTCAACCTCACTTCTGGAGGCAGAATGATCCATAAGGTGGGGGTAACGACAGGAGAAAAAAACCCTCTCTTCCTGCACGCCCAAAACTTCCAAGACTTATGGAAGTGGTTTGCCACTGTCACCTTCTAGGGTGCTTTTGACTTTCCTGTTTAGTCTAATACAGCAGCCCAAACCAAAACTATGAATTGAGTCTGGAAATGAAACCAGAATGAATGAAGATGATGCATTGTTGATAAAATATTACAGACGTTCCATATTCTTGCTACCATATTTTATAATAACTAAAGCTTGCAAAGTATTTATATGCAGCTCCATGTTGCAATAATCCCACATTATTTATTATTTTCTACAATACCCCACAGTCAGCAAAACCACCTGTGCCTTTGTAAATCATCTGCACACAAATATGCAAATTGTAAACGCCAACAAAGAATGTTATTTTGCCTACCTACCTTACACGGCCACAATTCTATATTATGGATTAAATGAAGCCCACTCTTTGCTACAGTTTAGATGGGACTCAAAACATATTTATTTTCCCAGGCTTTCTAATTGAAAAGCTTTAGCTTCCATGCTTTATATCTGTTGCTTTTTTGATGAATTTAATGTATTTTATCAACTGCATAGAGTGGCTGAGGGTGTGTGTGTGTGTGTGTGTGTGTGTGTGTGCATATACACATACACATATAAAGTAATAATAATGGGATGTGCAGATAAGTGTGTTTGTAATTAAATTTATGCCCTGCAACAGCAATAAATCATGCAAATTAAGCTTAGTTTGCAGCAAACAGCTTATTTTTTCATGAAATGGCTCTTTTCCAGCCAGTCAAAACTGGTCCAGAAAAAGCCTTATGTTACTGTAAAAGAGTCTTTATTGTAATTGTGTTGGACTAATTAAAATGTGTGGAAAAAGGGGAGATTGTAGAATCCACCTATGTTCTAAAAGACCTTTGATCATGAGCCTCTCCTGGCAATTACTGACATTCCTTGGTGTTAAATCTCATTAGTGTTTTCTAGAGGTCGTTAGTGAAGCATAGTTCCATCTCTGAAACATGGCCAAAGATAGTTATCTAATGCAGACTTGAAATCAGTGGATTTTAAATTCTCTGGAATGGAACAGAATTATGTCCATGATTTCCACAAAACAATTATTTTGTTTGTTTCCAATAAAACAATTCTTTTCAATTCTGAAAGCAACATTCTTAGCACTTACAGTCTATTACATCCATAGACTCTAAGTGCTAAACATTAAGTAAGTGTTCCGTTGTAATTTAAAGGTTTCTCCCCTTTTCCATCATTTGTTGACTCATGCATTCTTCAGCAAAACCCCTGAGAAACTGGTGACAAATAGAATTGCATTGCATGTGAGTGCCACCCTCTGGGTAACCAAAAGGCCAAAGCAGCATGAGAACTAAAATTCACACCAAATAAAGCAGGTATCATGACCCAAGAATGGAGATATCACAGCAGTGTTGTGTTCATTTTGTTTTCAAATAAATAAGTGTTTCTTCTTAGAATTCCTAGGGAATTGGCACTGCGAAAATAAAACTATCCATTTAAAACCAGGATTTCCCAATCTTGACAATGTTAAGATGTGGGGGTTTCAGCTCCCCATCCAGTCACAGTCTGTATGACTACTCATTGATGGTTTCCCATTAGCAGTCACATTTCTTGTTGCATTTAGACCTTTTGCTATATCCAGAGAGCTTCTCAGGGCAGGCACAACTGCACATAAAGCTCCCCTGATAGAATACACACAGATCATCCTGCTTCAACATCCATATGACTCTTGTTATAGCAAGGAGGATATGACCTAAATATGTACTGAAAACTTTGGTTAATTGGATTTAAACAATATACTAAACTAGTTTAAAACTGGGTTGGGTACAGTGGTGGGTTCCAGCAGGTATGCCCCAGTACGGGCGTACCGGTGCCTGCTGGGAGCAGCAAGCACCGTACCGGAATGGTGCTTCGGAGGGCCCACCTCCCACCCACATTCCTTCCCTATATTTCAGCCAACCGGGCCATTTGCAGCTGCGCATTCAGCGTACGGTGCCTGTGCAATGCTCTGCCAAGCAGCTGGAGCGTCACAGGACAGTGGGTGTGCATGCGCGCACAGCACGCATGCACGTGGTGGACGCCCACCCACATTGCAGCGTACCGGTTGCAACGGGATCCGGAACCCACCACTGGTTGGGTACTTTGTCATCCAGCATGTTGTGGGAATCACAGCCTTTGTTTTAACACGTATGAACCGAGCCATTACATCAAGCTGTAAGATTTGTTGAAGTATGCGATGTGATGTAAATACAACCACCAGATTTTGTAAATTGAGGATTCAGTTACTGTGTTGTATAACCCACCCACTAGCCAAACTTAACAGTTCAGTTTAGAATCACATGGCCCTTTCAAGAAAGAAAGTTGCTATTAATTAGTTCCTTGGGCCAAAGGTCTCCTGTGAACTTCTTTGTCGTGACACTTGTCTTGCTATTGCATCTTGCAAAGTTTTCCTGTAGAGGTGCAGGAGTTAATGGGGATGGAAGACTGGATACAAAGGAACATTTAAGGAGCCGAGGTGGCGCAGTGGTTAGGGTGCAGTACTGCAGGCCACTTCAGCTGACTGTTATCTGCAGTTCAGCGGCTCAAATCTCACCGGCTCAAGGTTGATTCAGCCTTCCATCCTTCCGAGGTGGGTGAAATGAGGACCCAGACTGTGGGGGCAATTTGCTGACTCAATTTGCTAAAAATCTGTAAACCGCTTAGAGAGGGCTGAAAGCCCTATGAAGCGGTATATAAGTCTAATAAATAAATAAACAAATAAATAAATAAATAAATAAATAAATAAATAAATAAATAAATAAATAAATAAATAAATTTGGATACAGATTTATGAAAAGAAATCAGATGCATTAAAAATCTTGGTGGGGCTATTTATTCCCTGTCCCTAGATTAAAGAATTTTTTAAATCTTTTAAAAAGAGAAATATATATTTCATCTAATTAAGCATAAGACACCTAACAATATATTATATTTTGTTATGTTTTGCTTATACATTTTAATGTATAAACCATCCCATGGTGAAAGAATTGTAAATTGATGGATTTTGTCCACACTTTCAAAGTGTATTTCTGATTATTCTAATTTGAATGAATTTATAATTCATTCAGATTGCTCTTCAGCTTTCATAATTTCCAGCCAGGATAGATTTAGAGAACAGCAGGTTTAGGGAAGCAATCAAGCTGAGGAAGACTGACTTAGATACTGCTATGTTTTACACTGGAAATAAAAACTATTGAGTCTATTATACGGACACCCCATAAAGTGCATGTTTATCTTTTAATCATCAATATACTGTACGTGTGTGAGACCATAGATGAGTCAGATTTTATATGTGTACAAGCTTACAATTGTGCACGAGAGAGTGCTTTAATGTTTCCTAGAAAAAAGTCATACTAGTCACGCACATTTTTTGCAAGAGCTCCCCGTTCTCCATAATGCTTAATCTGAAAATCATTATGTCTATGTGCATTTATGTACCTGCATGCTACTGCCATCTATTGGCTAGCGTCTGTGAAGAGTGAAGTAGTATATGGAAGGAAGTTAAAATTTACCCAAATATTTTACCTTTAAAAGGAGAAGGTCATCTTAGATTTCCAGGGAGGGTAATAATACACTAGGAGTTGCAAGACATTTTTTCCTGTCTAATTTTATTTTCTGGAGGAAACCTTAAATCAGTTGTCATCTTCCTTTGGGGTAAATACTGTAAATGAGTACAAACAATTATAACAGCCTTCATTAATTTGCAATACATGTACACATTTCCAAAGCATAATGTGCTTCTGGGGAGTTAGCGTCAAGTGTTAGCAGCTGAAAGGCAATTGGGCAGCAATTCCCTGTCTTCCTCCTTAATGCATTTTTTTGTGTGTGTGGAAAGAAACAAGGCCCAAAAAGCGGGGACTGGGACAAATGGAATCTTCGTAAGATTCCATGCTTGAGGCACAAATCCTGGATGATAAAAACCTCCTCTGCTCCCCACCCCACCACCATGTGTCTGTGTGCAGGCCTGCCTGTGAGCAAGGACTGGGTCCATCTGGAGAGTCTTCCATGCCCACTTCTGCACAATATCTGTGTTTATTTTCAGGACATCTCCTGCTGATTGCAATTTGTCAACAATATGCTGAATAAGTACATGGCATCGTTTTAATTTTCTGGCCTTTAGAGTTTCTGTATGTTCAAAGGGATGGCACTGTGCTTTTGTTTTTGTTTTGGTTTTGGTTACCAGACGCCATTTGACTGTCCCCAGCTCTAAGTACACTGCTCTCTTCTAATATCCAATATGTTGATAGTTCATTTGTAACAGCTTTCTTCTTCTGTTGATGCTCTGTTTCATTCTCCTCCTCTTTCTCTTTCCTTATCACTGGCCTTCCAACTCCTGTGCTTCTTTGCTGTGTCTTTTTCGTTCCACCTTGCTGCACCCCTCACCAATCTTCCACACTCTTCCTTAATTCCCACCCACCCAACTGCATGTCTTCCCTTCTCTCCTTGTCTTCCACACTTGCTGTCATCCTCCCCCTCCCTTACCTTCCCCTACCCCTCTGGTTTTCTTTGCTTACAGGGGCTGTAAGAGCCTCTAGTATTTTTCCGATCCTGAGTGTGATTCTGCTTTTTATGGGTGGACTCTGCATTGCAGCCAGCGAGTTCTACAAAACCCGACATAACATCATCCTTAGTGCCGGCATTTTCTTCGTGTCTGCAGGTAAAAGGGCTGAGGGACCAGTGGGCTGCCTCTCTGCACAGGGATAAAATCACAGAAATCAAAAAGGAGGGAGGGACCCAATGTGTTGGGAGGTAAAGGGAACAACCGGCTCCCAGAGCATTGGGATGGGACATAAATGAAAAGGAAAAGACCGGGAATGCTAATATTTCCCAACTCCAATCACAATTATTCATTTCCTCATCTGAATTAAATCATGCAAAATGAAAAAGGAGATGTTCTACTCTTAAGTGATTGCAGGAGAGGAAGAATGCATTGCAGTTGCATTCAATGTTTCAGAGTTGCAACCTATTTTAGGGGAAGTCCAACTAGATTTGACAGTGGAAGAATAATTTGTTTAAACTTGTGTCTGTCTCACTTGTGCATAGAGCTGGGAACAGGAGGTCCAATCATAGAGCAACACATGGATATGACTAGTGCCCTCTATTTTCTTCATTGGAATTTCTCATTACTTCCCTCCCCCACCCCTCCAAAACCCAGCCAGATTCAGTTCTGTGCTGGAATTCATTGGAAGAAAAAAAAAATAAACAAACTAAAGTCACACCAAGCAATAGCATGATGAACGATAATGTATCCACAATGTTTTCAATATATGGTGAGGGCAGGTGGAGTATATATCTCACATATTCACCTGCTCTTTTGCTCTAAAAACCAGACTCTTCCACCCTCATTTGGAAATCCTGAGATGTAGTTCCACCTTCACTTTAAATCTCTCCTTGCGTGAAACTTGGGCTTCTCAATCATGTCTAAACAAATAGACCTTCTGCTGTCATACTTAGTTTGACCCTGGCAAGGCAATACAGTGCCTCTAAAATTTCAGAGAGAATTCAGCTGCCTTGCATACATTGTATTCAGACAGGATTTTTTTTTTCAAGTGCATTGTTTGTAATGTGATTTCATAAATGTTAAAAGTAACACTAATGAAAGCAAACCCAAGATCCTGGATGACAACCTACATATTTGGCAAAGAACATCAGACATGTGTCCCTCCTATTCCCATTCTCCTGATAGTTCCCTATCAGTGCTTTCCTAGGCTGAACATGTTCTTTTTGCTCTAGGAAGGAAGTGGCAAGTCTGTTTAGGCATGTGCCAAATATGGTACTTTATACAGAGAAACGACTCTGTTGGCCACAAGAGAGAAGCCTAACTGCTGCCTCTTTTTGTTTTTACCCCTAGTGTAATGTTTCTCAATCTTGAAGTCTGCCTATCTTAAAGTTGCCAAGGTTGAGAAGCAGTGCCCCAGTAGAAGACTTTTCATCTTTTCTTTGACCATAGATTGGATGGCGATGTGGATAATCTTTCACCAGAAGAAAAGAGCATCTTAACACATAAAGTTTTTTTTTTTTACATTAGGCCCTGTTTACTACCGGTAGGTTGTTTTAAGAAAGAGCAGCTCAGAAAAACGAAGAAATTTTATTTGGCCTCCTATGCCTGTTTACTATTGAAAGAATAAGCCTATGTTTGGGCTTTACCACTGCAGCATGCAGGTGAAGACTCACAGGATTGAATTTCTTCCATACCAAAATAAATAGTAGGAAAAGAAATCCCTCCATATCAAACAATAGATATTTGTTTATTATTTCAATTTGAATCTTGCCTTTCCATTCATAGAACTCAAGGCGGCTGACAGACACCAACATTACTGTATGTACATCCATTTAAGTTAGGTAGGCTGACCTAATAGCTAAAGTCATCCCCAAACCAATTAGAAGATCCTGGCTGAAGACCAAAGATTCATTCATTTTCCAAAATGCATTTCCTAAGATAATTTGTATCATAGCTTGGGAAAATGCAGCAGACCCCACTCAGAGGGCCTAGAAGTCTCTTAAATCAGGGACATGCTTAAGGCTGTCTTTCTTTAGAAGCCAAATTAATATCTACACAAATAGAAAGTTATTCAGATAAAAGAATCTAAGCTCCTGTATCCTATAGTCAACAACATAAAATATAACTTCCTACGTTACACTTAGAAAACAACCTAGAGATATGTTAGGACTGGTATTTTGAAGTGTTAAGTCACATAGCAGCTGCATTTTGCACAAGTTAAAATTAATTTTGTATTTACCTGATGACATACGTTGCCTTTATGTTCAAAGAACAGCTTTAAGACTGCCACATATGAAACATGTTGCAGTACTTTTAACTATAATGTAACAAAAAGGACAGGTAACTATTGCCGAATCTAAGCAGCTCAGGAAGAATTGCAGCTATGCATTAGGCATAATTTTGCAAATACAGTCCTTGGTATAGCCATTATCTGCAAATCCAGAGACAATTGGAGGTGGAGGGCTGCCTGATCTTTCAAGAGAAGTAGAATCCCTCCAGAATATATACTCATTGGCCAACATTACAGGTTAGAAGGAATCTTGGGAAAAATCAGATGCCAGGAAGAAAAGTTCTCGCTTAACCTTTCTTCCAATCATCTTCTTTCCTAGGTGTAAATATTTCCAGATACAGAAGCGCATTTTTTTTTAATGGAGGAACATTTGATCATGTGAACCCTGGCTGCAATAAGAAGTGGTACAATTTAAACACAGGTTTTTACCTCAGTGAACTAGGCCAAAATAAGGCCTAAGATATATACCCTTTGTGTAAAAAGTCCAGCTTTATAACATCCTCTTTTAAGCAATGAAAATGTTGGAGTGTGTATGTGGGCTTCTTTAAGAGCCTGTCTCTCTATTTGTGGCATTTGTCTCTTGTTTCAAATTATTCTGTTCATATGTTGATTGTGGCAGCATCTAGTGATGAAAGTCGGTTATTAATTTTTCTCCCAGAATGCCTGTAACATTATACATACACTCCACATGGTAGGGGAAAGTTATCACCTTCACACATTAGGGGTTTCCTGAAGATATTTGCCTGAAGAGAATGCTGGATTAGATCAACCTTTGGCCCGATCCATCAGGGATCTCATGTTTTAAAATCAATGAAGAGTCTAGTTCAACATTTGTGATGATACTTGTCCATTCCTTCCTATTTCCACTATTGGCTAAATTATATCAATGTTCTGCATGGGGCTTTCATGCAGTACTTTGGCGCATCTGATTTCAATGAGACATCCAGGATCTCGTGGTGATCTCCCCAGGATGAGGGTCTAGAATGCAACCAACTTTGGGAGTTTGAATTAAAGATGCCCATAAACATAGCAGGCAAATCATTATTTCAATATTCATATAAGCCTTAGCTTAGTTAGAAACTGTACAACATCTGTCAATGAGAGTCCATGCTGCATCTCCTCTCACATAAAAGGGCTCAGGTTTTGTACATGTAGGCTCATGATAACTCTAAGATTAGGTCTTCTGCAAGTAGGCCTCCAAAACCAGATAATTACAACAGAGATACAGAAAATCTTAATGTTGGCTGCCATCTGGTGGCTGTCCAGAGATTTGCAATCCTAGTAAGGTATGCCAAGCTGATGTGTAATTCAGCAGTTGTTTCACTTTCTTTATATTTTAGTTTGCTAAAGATCAATGATGACCAGATAGCAATATTTTATTTAATGCCCATTTGCATAATTTCCCAAGGTGGCAAAATTTAGGTCTAATAAATTCCAGTTTAACAAAAGACATCAACAAAACGGAGGCACTGCAATATACCCTCTAACCAAACTCTAGATGTAGAAGTTCTCTGTTTTTTTATCCCTTCGACTCTAAACTCACAAAAACTACCAAAACAGGGTAAAGTTGTTTGTTTAGTAAAATGGCATCGTAATAATGATTTAATCAGGAAAGAACCTCTGTCTTGAGATTCCAGCAAATCATAATAGGTTTCTGTGGACAAAAAAAATGTATAATTCTGTTTTAAACACAGAACCTTAAAAAAAACAAATAGTTTTCCAACATACAATGAAATGTATCTCCAAATAGGATAAGGAATTCAAGTTGGTGAATGTTATACTGTGGATATGGCAATGTCTGTGTTAAGTTGGTGCAATATAGCATATAAGAAATCAGTACAAGAGTGCAAAAATATTTGAATAATAATCTATATGGCTGAACATATTAGGATAGTACTTACAATAATAGATAGTGGGCAAGGATATTTTGGATGCAGATGTATTACTGACAGGCACATAATAGATGACCCATTTCAGAGGTCATCTAGCTTGTAATGTATTGCCTCTGAGCTTTAATCTTAGAAAAATCCCTCAAAATATATTTTTCTATGTATTAATAAATAAGCTTACAACCTATCGAAAGCATCAATTTAAAGCTGTAGAGAGAAAAATCAATGTCATCAAATGGTGGAGGCAATTACTAGTCCAAGATAACACAAACACAGATTCACATATTTGCTAGAATTGTGTTGTGTTTCCTCTACTGCAGTTCTATATTTTTGTAATCCAAAGTAAGGATTTTAATTGTTAATATTAAGCAGAACTGAGCTTCCTAGCTGTGCTGGCTAAGGATTGTACAACTTGAAGTCCAACGTGTTTGGAGAATATAAGGTTGGGGAAGGCTGCTCTAAAACTTTTTTCAAAAGGAATCTGAGTCAGAAAGTGTCACCGTGATGTGAATACATACAATATTAGAACATTCAGAATCTCAGAAAAATCCCCAAATGCTATCTTTCAATGGCTGTCCTGTACTATTAAGCTTTTCAAACTGGCCATGCCATTGATCCTAGCAGGAAATAGATCAAAACATCTCAGTAGCAACAGAATAGTCCCCCTTGACTACAAAGCCTCTTCTAATTATATTAGTTATGCATAAGACACATTTTATAACTTTTTTTCTCCTACTCTTTGTCCACAGGTCTGAGTAATATAATTGGCATCATTGTGTACATATCAGCCAATGCTGGAGACCCCTCAAAAAGTGACTCCAAGAAGAACAGTTACTCTTACGGATGGTCCTTCTACTTTGGGGCCTTGTCCTTCATTATAGCTGAGATGGTTGGAGTGCTGGCTGTACACATGTTCATTGACCGGCACAAACAGCTGCGTGCCAGCACTCACACCACGGACTACCTCCAGTCCTCTGCCATCACCCGCATACCCAGCTACCGCTACCGCTATCAGAGACGCAGTCGCTCCAGTTCCCGTTCCACTGAGCCTTCACACTCCAGGGATGCCTCTCCTGTTGGGATCAAAGGGTTCAACACCCTCCCATCCACGGAAATCTCGATGTATACCCTGACCAGGGACCCCCTGAAGGCTGCTACTACCCCCACAGCTACCTACAATTCAGACAGGGATAACAGCTTCCTCCAGGTACACAACTGTATCCAGAAAGAAAACAAAGACTCTATCCACACTAACACAGCCAACCGCCGGACCACCCCTGTATGAAGCTGTCACGAGGGGCTGAAACTGGGGGACAGGGAAGGTGGGAGAAGGACTTGGGTGCAGGAGGGAGGAACAGTAGGGCGGGCCTGTAGGGGCAAGAAGAAAGCAACCATAGGAACCTTCCAAAAGCAAAAAACAACAACAACAGCAAGCAAACTTAAGTGAAACATCCAAAAAGAAAGAAAAAAAAGTTTTAAAAAAAGGAAAAAAATAAAAAATAAAAAAATCAAGAGAAAGAAATTTAAAAATATAAAAAATAGAAAATAAATTTAAAAGAAAATGCATGATTTCCCATGTACCATTATTTTAACATTTAATAAAAGCAGATTTAAAAAAGGAACCAAGAAATAAAAATAATAATAATAATTTTAAAGCAAGTGGGAAAAAGAGGAGGCAGCTCTTTGGATTGGAGGGAGGGGAGGGGGGGAAGAACTACTCTTTTAATTTCTTAGTTTATTTTTATTTTCATTTTTAGCCCATTGTGAATTTGCAACTCCCTGGCAGCCTCCAGCCAGAAATGAAATGCAGTGACTTTGGTGTCTACCCTATTTGTACATGCATTGGGGCTACCTAATTTTTTTGAACCCGCCACCCCAGGAATGACTGGGGATTCAACGTGTCCTTGTTGGTCCATAGAGCTTAACAGTCACCTTCTTTGTCCTTGGGGATTGGCAAGGTTAGTGCCAGTGTGCTGATCTCCAGGTCTCAGGATGTTAAAGCTAAGCAGCTCAGCCTCATTAGCCTACGACTATTCTGGGGTTAACCGGGACATTGCAACAAAGAAAAAAAGCTTAATATAAAGTGGCATTTTTTAAATAAAACAGCTATAAATAAATGTAAATATAATGAGGGGATTTACTTGCCAGAAAGTGAGATAGTATTTTTATTTTCATCTTTTTCCAACTTTAAAACTACGAAAACTAAAATCTTAGAAGAAAATCAACAGCACTTTTTTTTTTAAAGATACCCTGGTACTTGACGTGTTCTTTGACATTAATAGCATTCCCTCCCTCCCCAGTTCCCTTGCCAGTCATGAGAATTATGGACTAAGAAAACAATCTCCCCATGGAGAGAATGAGGCCACTATCATTTGGTTTAGAGAAATTGATAAAATATCTAGAGATTGTTCTCGCCCTGTAGCAGGAATATCCATGGGGCATGGTAAAAAAAATTGTCAGGATGGTGGCTGCAATGGTGTGATCAAAACACCACCCTTTTTTAAAATGTGCATTGTATATAAAAGCAGGCAGAACTCTGCTATTTTGACTTTTTTTTTTTTTTACCAAACTCTGTGGAGACCCCTGTCTTGCGGTCATTTGCAAGCTTTAGAAAGATGCTAGGCAAAGTAGCTACTATTTGCTCACTGACCTCAGCTTCATTTACATCGGTAGCTTTTCTGCTTTGTGGATCAATCTTGCCAAAACCATTGAAGTTCCTCTCATGTACACTGAACAGGCTGTCATTGGCTGAAATTCAGCTCCGGTGCCAAATCCATAACACTAAAAGAAATATGCTCTGGTTTCCTTCTGTTGCTAGTGCTAGCCAGTCCCTGGCTGTACATTCAGTCTTGCCTTTCTCTGAGGCCTACTTATGGTGTTGCCATATGTAGTACGGGACAGTTTTATCTTTTAAATGAGCTTTTAAAAATAATTCAGAAGAGGAAATATTTGGTAAGTGCAGCTTTCCCTACCTCTGGAGCACAACATTTGGAAGAAACTGCAGCTTCTTCTTCTCTCTTTTTTTACCCCTGGTTTAAAGGCAGAACAGCCAAAGTGCTCCAAACATGGAATCTGGCAGCTTTATAGATTTCAACCGAATTTGAGAAAGGATCTCTACCTGGCCTCCCCTCACTGAAGACGTATCTGACAGGAAGAAAGCGGGGTGTATGTTCTATCACAGAGGTTAGCTAGATCATGTTAGGAAAGGAAGCTCTAGAAAATGCAGTAAGATAGAAAAGGAAGATGGTTGCAGGAAAAGAGAGATACAGAATACCTACCAAAACTCTTCCTTATTTTAGGGCTACCATACAACAACAAAGCATTCCGTATATTTGCATCTCTTTTTTGCATCTAGACATTGTCCAGATTTTTGCACCTCAGATCTGATGGTGTCAGCTCTTTGTGGTAGGTCAAGTCAAGAAACAGCATAGCGAGTATTCCAAAAATGTTCTTTATTACTGTCGAATAGAATAACAGAATCTTGAAAATTTGTGAGGGGCTCTTTCTGTCCATACTTATGCCAAACAAAATCAAGGTGGAGTTATTTTGAGTTTCTTTCTTTCCTCTTTCTCAGGATTATGTAAGCTTTTTCTAAAATCCCCCTTAATTGGCTTGCTAATTTCCAAGGCCAGGTCTCCATTCCTTTATTGGTGCCCTGCCTTGTTTATGGCCTTAAAGAAATATTGAAAACTTTACCCCAGAGGTTGCTAGAATCTTATGTGAAAGGAGTTCCTTTGACTTTACTAGTGAGTAAGAAACTGATGTTGGCAGGTTCCTACTGCCAGGTGAAGCCGTGTCTCCTATGTCTTGCACAATCTTAGCAAAATCTAAGATAAGGGTAAAAATAAAGCTATTAAAATATCTATTAAACATTCTTAGTTAAACAGTTGAAAAAATGAGCTTCCTATCTCTGCTGCTAGGCTTGGATGCTAAATTCTCAAAATTGCTCACTTCAGAAATAACTTTCAATATTTGACCCAGGATGGGAACATAAACTCTGCAAGGCAACCTTTACAATCTGAAGGTCCTCCAGGTGGCCACTGTTAAACAGTCTGAGAGTAAAAGTTGACATATCTGGAGGTCTTACAGTTGAAGAAAACTTTGTGGGGCAATAGTGATACTAGCTTTCCTTTTCAAGTATCTGATTGTCTTCCTCATAAATCATGTCATTGCTTCTCCTATTGCCTAACAGCCCAAAAAAGGACATGTTCCCTTTCTCATCTTCAATCCCTCTTAGATTTCAGACATAACATGCCCACAGCATCCATTTAAATCATCATGAAACTTGTTAAGAACATTTGGCGCTGCAGCAGCTGAGGGATCAAGAGTGTAGTACCTAAACAAGGTCTTGGGTCAGAGTAGAGATGTGGTTATACTGTTGGTGGCACTAAGTTAGCTTTAAGATGCAGATCAAGCTTTAGAAAAAATATATATAGAATTAATTCTCTGTGGTCTTGCAATATCTGAGCCTTTTATGTTGCCTTGAAAGAAGATTGGGGGTTAAGTAAACCTGACCCAGCCATTATATCCAGTACCTTTAGGTTTCTGCTTGATTTTTCCTGCTCATGCTGGTGCTGCTTCAAACTCAAAGAGCCTTCATACCCATAGCTACCCTGTACCTGCTGGGATCTATATAGCGTCAGAGAAAAACCTCTACCCACCCAATTTAATGCTGCTTCCTCCTAAGTTTATTCTCTTAGATACAAAAATGGAGTCCCACTCAGGGTAGGATGAGGAGCAATATATGAAACAGTGAGACAATAGCAGAATCAGTTCTTCCCCAGGCATTAGCTGATAACTCATTCAATACAATCCCAAAATAACTGGACAGGAACAAATTGAAATAAATACCAAGACACAGTATTGTTAGTAATCAGTATGGTGGTCTCCCATTCAGTACTGAGTGTTTAAATCTGCAACTATAGCCCAAGCCTCAGCCTGCCCATCAACGATGAAAGGGTTGGGAGGAGTTAAATAAGCTAATACCCAAAGCCCAAGAAATGAGTTAAAAATTGGCTTCCTATACTCCAGCATAAGCAGAGGACAGTATTTTGATTGAAATCCCAAAATTGTTATCAAGGACTTTGCTACTGTGATGTTCTTGAGTATTTCTAATAGAATACCATTGAATGAATATTTGTGCATATGCGAATGAGCATGTAAATGTGTATGAGAGGAGATGAGATGAGATGAGAGAGGGGGGGGGATTGGGACTGGTGAAGGTTTTGTTTTACTCCCAAGGGTATTGCTTATGTTCATCTCAAACCAATTCAACACAAATCTCCATTTTCTTTTCTTTTTTTTCAGACTGTTAAAAAGAAAAATTTTAAAAAGAGGAAAAATTTAAAAAAATCCTGGTACATGAAATAAAGTTTTTTTTAAAAAAAAATTATCACTTGGTCCTTGTTTATATGAATTTATCTTGTAGTTTGAAGTGAAGGCTTGTTCTTCCTTCCATTCTTCTGTGGAAAAATGTCCAAGAAAACAGGATTCAAGTTGAGGTGAATGGAAGCTATTTTGCCATGGTTTTGCCAAGTCCGGTTTTGCTAGCAGTCTAGATATCTAGTAAAATATGTAAAAGCAATAAGGTGCAATTGACTGGAATGGCTCGTTTTTCTCTGGCAGGCAGAGAAATATATTTCTTTGCCTGTCAAAGAATATAAATTTCCACTAATAGATTCATTTTGCAAATTATAAGAGCATTAATTCATACTATGAAAGTATCCATTCGGAACAAGTCAGAACCTAGAGGTGCAAATAGGTATCTTCCTATAAAAAATGTTTCTATCTATAGTCAATTTCACAAAGGTTTTCTGAAGTCAACGTTTAATTTTGGTTATGATGATTATTTTTACGCTGATTTATTTACCAAATTTAAAGAGTAGTTCAAAGTAGAAAAATATGATAAATTGTGAAAATATTAAGAATACAGAAAAAGTAAGCTGTCTACAATCAATAAGAAATACAAATCTAGAGTCAGTGTTTTTTTAAAGCCACTTGTACATCATGAGAAACATTTAAAGAAACAACATAATAAAAAACCAAAGAAAATTCTATAAGATGGAGTTCCCTTGACATCTTAAAAAAGAAGGCACTGAATACAACTTTCTTAATAAGCAATTTCATAAGTGTGACTCAATATGCCCTCTCTCCTATCCAGAGAAAACATTTTGATGATCTTAATTGCAATCTTTCAGGTATCTCTTACTTTTCTATAACTACATTTAAAGGTTTTTTTTTCAGATCCTGTGATAATATAATGTTTGTATGATCTAAACATTCATATCATCCATAATGGACCAAATCTGAGCCAGTCAGAGTTGCTTCAAATGGCGAAATGGGCAAAAACAGAAATAGAACACCTGTGGGGAAAAAAGATAATAACAATAGTAATGGGCACCTTGGGTACAATCCCAAAACAACTGGAACATCACTTGAACAGCATCATCATCAACAAATTCACTAACAATCAAATGCAAAAATAAAGGTAGCTTTACTCAAAACAGCTTACATCCTGTGAGAATAATTTAACACCATCAAACATAAACATATGCCTATCCAAGGTCTTTTGGAAGGACTCAATAGGTGGACAGAAATTCCAAATCCAGTCTGAAGATCTGGCTGACTGTGCGATGGACCATAATAACAAATTGCCAAAAAAACAAAAATCTCTGGATAATGGAACATGGCAGTATCTGGAGACAGCAAAAGAGAAGAGAAAGAACTGGAGAAGACAACAAATTAGAAAGACCTGCAAATAAAATAGAATGACCATGGCAAAAGAAAGCAAAAAGTAGTACCAATAGTAATAGATACCTTGATGCAATCCCAAAACAATTGGAAGCACCACTTGGCAACGACAAATTCACCATCCTAAATTGCAAAAGGCAGCTTTACTCGGAACAGCCTACATCCTACAATGATTCCCCTTATACAACAAAACATCAACATCTACCTATCCCAAGTCCTGAAAAAACTCCAGAGGGGGATATAAAAATGGCAAATCCAGTCTGAACATCTGGCTGCGATGAACCATAATAAATATGCTTTGTGGGGGAAAGTGATCCACTACAATACAAAGTGAAGCATGGAAACCTGAAACAAAGTTTCATTATTAACATTCTTGGACTCCAAGCCAAAGTGACTGAGTGCCCTGACAATAGATTGATATCAATAATTAATTGCATAGCACAGACAGGAAAAGCCCCCGACTCAATATCAGTAATAATGTCATCAGCCAGACTCAGCCTTAAGGCTGGCGTCTTGCTTTCCCTTGTCATCCATCCTGATCTGTATCTCTTTCTATTTTATGACCAGGTAGCTCTTTTTCATACTTCTCCACAAAATACAAGCCAACATCATTGCATCTGCCTTTTGCTTGGTCTTCAAAGTCACTTTAAACTGAATTATGGTGTCGTGAGGCTTTCTGAATCCCAACAAAGTTCTTAGTTCTGTGTCATTTTCTGCCGACCCTGGAAACGTGATTCAAACATAAAATACCAAGTCTTAAAAAAGAAAACCTACTTTTAAAGAATTTTACCTTTTCAATACCACAGCATGACAAAGCATGACCAGAAAACCAAGAACAAGGTTAAGAAGCATGTGGCACTCCTGTTGTTGCTGCAGTTCAGCTCTCTGGACTCCCAGCTAGTCCAACCAATGATGAGAAATCCTGGAAATTATAGTCCAAAAAAGCACAGAATGGTGCAACACATGAGGAAACCCAAACAATTTGCATTTAAGTGTAAGTACAAAATATTGTGCCTTTTGGTGTTTCTTAAAACATTAAGATTGCCTGTGCCATTCATTTCCTGACTTAGAAGTTTGGCCTTAGTAACATCTGATGTGCAATAGGTTTTTCTCCCCCCCTCCCGCCCAAAAAAACCCCCTGAATGTTATGTAAAAATGACTCACAATCAAAAATCATTACTTTAACCATCAACTCTTTTCAAAGGAATTAAAATTTTCTTTTATTTTAAAATTCTGTGTGCTACTTTTCAGAACCATATTTTCTCTGGCAGTTTACACTATGTTTATATCTAGGTCTCTAAAAGAGGACAAAGGTATTGAACATACAGTATACTATTACATTTTCCCAAACAAATGTAGCTTGCTAATTAATAAAATCCATTTCAAAAGTATTTTAACTCGTACTAAGGCAATTTTATATATTCATATAATAGAATCAACCCATAGCCTGTGAACCATGCAACTAAGCATCCTGTTCTTAATAAAATAACTATATAGATATATTTTCTATGTATCTATTTTCCAGAAGAGAAAGACACATTGTTTCCTGGCTGGTAGACTGTTAATGTGATGGCATCACTTTGCTTTGGAGATAATCCCATACAGATAAATTTTTCCTAACAAATTTAGGCCTAAATACTATTGTCTTGTGCTACTGCAAATCAACTTTTAAAAATTATTTTGGAATAGATATTTATTCAACTATTATCTTTTAAATAGCTCAAATCATGTTTAGATAATTGACTAACCTTTTTTTGTTTAAATTGACTAACGTTGCTTAATATTTGAATAAGAGGAGTCTTTTATGCACAATATTCCAAAGAAAATTAAAGAAAACTAATTTAAAAGGATCCATATGTTTTCCTTACCCAAAGAGAGAAGCAGACTTCCTAATGGCTTCCCCATTGACTTTGGTTGTGAGACGCTGGCATGGACAGTCAGAAATCAATCCTCCTCCTTGGATGACCTGTGAAACAAACTGCCACTTTGAAGTGGGGGGAGGGAACAAAAGTAGCCACAGACTGCAAGGAAAGCTATACTGCTGCTGCCCATTCTGAAATGTTCCCAAGCTTTTTCTCTCTTCTGGGGAAAAAAGGACTTAACCATTCACTTACTAGTGTCTCTCCCCCCACCCCACAACCCTGTCCTCCCCTCCAGTCAGCCCTCCCTTACCAGTAAGCATCCATGTTGCTCCCTTTTCTTCCCTCCACCCTCTGCTGTTAAAAGATTTCAAATTTCACCCTTGATTCCAAAGCTTGCTGATCAGGCCTAGCTGCCAGCTGATTGGGTGCAGGGGGCAGAGGGAGGCAGGAAAGAAGGTGACGATACAGCCTTCCCATCTTCCTTTGTACCATACAAAGCATGGCTTTCTGAGAGGTGTA
This sequence comes from Thamnophis sirtalis, assembly GCF_051295495.1. NCBI lineage: Eukaryota > Metazoa > Chordata > Lepidosauria > Squamata > Natricidae > Thamnophis > Thamnophis sirtalis. The sequence goes on along the minus strand of NW_028261389.1, from coordinate 27,716,866 downwards.
GTGGGAAGACATGGTGACGCCGAACCAGGCACAACTTTCCCAAATGTATTCCTACAGCAATCAGGATCTCAGCATTTTGTAGGTTAACCCATTTAAGTTACCTTAGTTCAATCATTGTTGCCCTATACCAGAAGTGTCAAACTCACATCATCACGATGTTGTCAAGTGACATATTGGGACTTTTTTCCCGCTTTGCTAAACCAGGTGTGGGTGTGGCCAGTACATGACTTATCCAGCCCGTGAGCTGGGAGTTTGACAGCCCTGCCCTATACCTTCCAATTTCAGTCACTGAAGGTTACGGGCAAACAGAAATAAGAGTTTTAGTAGAATATAGATATGAAATTGAAATCCAATATAGACATGGATTTAACAATTATTTGTTTAGCAATCATCTAAACTTACAAAGGCAGGAGAAACAGTGACTAATGACTGGTCCTCAGACTTACAGCTGTTGGAGCATCCCCCAGTCAGGTGATCAACTTTGGCAACCAGCATGTATTTACAAGGGCGACTGTGCTTGTCCCACTCTCACATACACACACCATGGGTGTAAGGAGTCCTTATTAAGACTTCAGAGCCTGAATTTCCCAGCAATTCCCTGTGCTGACACCAGCTCAACCCCAATGTGTTCCACAGGCTACTCAAATGAAGCTAACACTCAGGGGTAGGTTCCTGCCAGTTCTCACCTCTTCTATAAAAGAGGTTCCACAAATCTACCATGCTGTTTAGAACCGGTTCCAGCTCCCTCCCCCCGCCCGTCCACACATCATCAAGATGAAGAGCGAGAGGAGGAATTCTGGGAGTTGCAGTCCACAAATCTTAAAGCTGTCAAGTTTGAACATCCCTGGAGTTTTTTTTCCTAAAGGGTTAGGGGTGCAAGGGTCTTGTAACTTGACAGCTTTAAGACTTGTGTGCTTCAAATGCCAGAGTTTCTGAGCCAACATTTTGGTTGCTAAGTACCAAGCCACTCCCACCCGGTCACATGGCCAGCAAGCCATTCCCACAAAGGAGGCCACACCTACAGAAGAGGTTCTAAAAAAATTTGAAACCCACCACTAGTCCTCAGGTCAAAGGCAACTCCAGTCCACTAGGCAAAAGCAAATTCCCAAGTCAAAGCCAAGGCTGCAAGGTAGGGCAAGGCCACAGCTTAAGAGACACGATCTGAAGTTCAAGGCAAGAACATAGAGCAAGGAAACAAACACATTGTTCCCAGCATCGTCTCCATCTGTCTGCTGTGCTAAATAGCCAATTTCTGGTGGAAGACCATCAAGAGGGGTGAGGTTGACTCCCCATGAGTAATTGGGCCGACTTTTGCTGTTCCTGCCTTTTCTCTACCCTTCATGTTCTTGGATCAGGTGAAGAAGGCAGTTCCTCCTCCTTTTTGCTGAACGGCTGCAACTGCATGCTTTGCCCACCAGAAGCCTCACAGCTGTCCTGCTGCAGCTGTGTTTCAGCCAAATCAGTCTCAGATGGCTGTTTGGAGCTCCCCTCCTGATGTGCCTGGGACTAGTTCATCCTCTTCTGAACTGACATCTGGAGATGCATCTGGGGAAGCATCCGGGGGAGTCATCACAGTTAGAGTTCCCAAGTGTGTGATCATCCTTTGTGACCTTCCCAGCCAGCTTCTGACAGGTAAAGTCAATGGGAGGAGCTGGATTCGTTTAACACCCACATGATTCACTTAACAATGATAGTGATTCACTTAACAGTGATAGTGATTCACTTAACAACTGTGGCAAAAAAAAGGTAAAATTATGTATTACTCACTTAATAATTGCTTTACTTAGCCATGGTAAGTCCGGTCCCAATTGTGGGTTGCAAGTTGGGGACTACTTGTACAGAAGTATTTGGAATAGGAGCCTTATTCAGATAATATATTTATATGAAGAGGAGCTGGGAACAGTTCCACTTTCTTGTGGTTATACTGGTGATCTCATCAAGATCACAAAAACAGCATATAAATAAAGACCTCCACATGAGCTATTCATCTATAGACAAAAATCAGAAGGAGAATGGCAGCACCTGTTGTAACAGATTTTATTGAAAGCCATAATTCTAAGCAGTTCACTTCTTCAAACATTCAGCATCAAATGCTCAACATCCCTCAAAGTGTACAAAAAAGACATCTGTTGCAGATGACTGCATCATAGCTATGGAGACCAGTACTTCAATCATGATGCCTACAAGATGTTTGAAATGGGAGGTGCTGCTCACTGTGTCTCCTATTGAGATCTGAATGCAAATGTATCACTGGGATATGGTTGAGGAGTGTTAAAAAGATAAAAGGTATGTGCTAGTCATTCCTGACTCTAGCGGGCGGTGCTCATCTCCATTTCAAACCTGAAGAGCAAGTGCTGTCCAAAGACGTCTCCGTGGTCATGTGGCCGGCAGGACTAAACGCCAAAAGTCCACGGAACGCTGTTACTTTCCCACCAAAGGTGGTTCTTATTTTTTCTACTTGCATTTTTACATGCTTTTGAACTGCTAGGTTGGCAGAAGCTGGGACAAGTAATGGGAGCTCACTCCATTGCGCAGCACTAGGGATTCGAACCACTTAACTGCCAACCTTTCTGATCAACAAGCTCAGTGTCTTAGCCACTGAGCCACTGCGCCCCTTCCTAGGAGTGTTATAGTCATTTAAAAAATGAGAATTGACCTGCTGCAAAACTGAATGGCCTTGTGTAAAGCTATGCTGCTCAGCTGTTGTGCATCTACTGCAGCCCTGTGATCTTTTCTAAAGATGTAACAACATTCACATTTAATAACATAATCATTTCAAGTAAAGAACAATAAAGCTGAGTCCTAGACAATATGAAAAAAATTATATTGAAGATTTTATGTAAACAGAAATTTCATACAAGATACGACGACTATCAGTTGATCGGAGCTCAAAATTCAAGAGGATGTTTCTGTGTTTTTCTCCATTTCTTTCATTTATACTTAATAGCACATTGACTCGATGTATAAAAGTCACATTATTTATACTTTCAGTAAAGTTTCTTTATTTCTTCAAGTAAGTACAGGATGTTGATAGTCCACCTGGCTTCAGACTGAAAAATCTGAATTCTATTATCTTTTAAGCAAACAAAATTTCAATTGGACGACTGATGAATAGCAAAATAGATTCAATGTATTGGCCATGAACTCCTAAAGCGTATGTTCTCCTCTTCATTCACATCAGATGTAAATTTGATTGTAGCAGATGAGTATCTTTCAATATAACTCTGTTCCTTTTGTGTAAAGGAGAAGTTGTGATTGAAATGGCAAATAAGGATTGTAAAACATTTCTTCTGACTTAGTTGCTCTTTTCCACCAGGCCATCTTTTCTGATCCCCACCCCGGCTAAACTGGCTTTAGGTCACAGAAATAAGTCCAGCTGAGGCAAGAGACTGCAGGAGATAAGTAACAGTTATAGATACAAATACAGGTAATCATCAACGTGCAAACATTCATTTAATGACATTCAAAGTTATGGTGACATTGAAAAGTGTGGCTTATGATCAATCCTCACACTTACAAGTTATATTTTAACAGATTAACAGAGTTGGAAGGAACCTTGTAGGTCATCTAGTCCAACCCACCCACCCACCCAAGCAAGAGACGCTACACCGTTTCTGACAGATGGCAATCCAGTCTCTTCTTGACAGCCTCCAGTGATGAAATTCCCACAACTTCTGAAGGAAAGCTGTTTCATTGATTGATTGCTCTGTCAGAAAATTTCTTCTTATTTCCAGGTTGAATCTCTCCTTGTTCAGTTTCCATACATTATTCCTTGTCTTGCCTTCAGGTGCTTTGGAAAATATCTTGACCCACTCCTTTCTGTAGCAGCCCCTCAAATATTGGAACACTGCTGTCATGTCTCCCCTGGTCCTTCTCTTCACTAGACTAGCCATGCCCAGTTCCTCATATGTTTTAGCCTCCAGTTTGCTAATTTGGTCCACCTAATCATCTTGGTTGCTCTTTTCTGCACTCTTTTTAGAGTCTCAACATCTTTTTTATAGTGTGGTGACCAAAACTGGATGCAGTATTCTAGGTATGTTCTTACTAAGGCTTTATAAAGTGGTATTAGTACCTCATTTGATCTTGATTGTATCCCTCTGTTAATGCAATTTAGGATTGCATTGGCTTTTTTGGCTGCTGCCTCACACTGTGGCTCATATTTAACTGGTTGTCCACTAAGACTCCACGATCCCTTTCACAGTTACTGCTATTAAGCCTGGTTTCACCCAGTCTATACATCTACTTTTGGTTTTTCTTGTCCAAGTGTAAGACTTTTACTTTTATCTACATTGAATTTCATTTTTCCCATGTAATCCCAATTTAGTAAAAAGTATTAAGATCACACGTGATTCACTTAACAACCAAATCACTTAGCAATGTATTTTTCTGGTCTTCAGTGTCAACCCTTGCCCATTGTACATCCCTATCCATTCACAATCATTTCAAAGATATGCTCCAGGCTCTCCTGGAAGCAATATCTATCTAAGAACCTATTTAACAACCAACAACTGTTAAGGTTAGTCTTGATTGGCCAGCCATTATATCTCCATCTCTCCACGGTCGTTCCAGAAGACCTTTTGTTTCCAATCTCAGTCTGCCTCCTCCTTATTGCCAGTCAACAGGAGCCCCCCTTTCCTATGAGAATGTTGAGAACTTGCGCTATCACCCCCATGCTCACTTTCCACTTTATTCGTTTAAAAAATGCAATGTGTCCAGCTAGATACATAAGTGATTGGATGCTAGAGAGCCATGGGCAAAATGAGGAACTGGGCATGGACTGTCACACACACCAAAGTTATTTCTCCAAAATTCTCCTCTCCAAAGCAAATTGTCTTTCCAAAAATTGAAGACAAGAACTAGTAGGAAAAAAAATACGGGAAGCATTAATTGTCATCATGCCTAAGTCAAAGCTCTCTCTCGAGTATTATGTACAATATTCAACCTTTCCACAGTAAGACATCATTAGTATGGGCAGAGTATGATTATAACATTCTGAAATGCAGAAATATTGAAACTTATTTTCTGTAATGGTCTCCAGCGTGGATGACATGAGCATCCCTTTTATTTGCAGATTTAGTAATGAAAAAAACCACCAGAAAACATAAGGATTAAAGCAGCAGGTTGGATTCTCTGCCTGACACTGATAAATTGCAGTATGTTCTCTGTATTAATAGCACTGCAGTTTTCTGCTGCATCTCCCACCAATCAATATCAGGGCTCAGATTAAAATTCCACAATTGATTCAGCCCCTTGTAAACAGCATCTCTGTCCCTCCCGTGTCTCATCTCCCTTCTCTTCATCATTTATTCATCTTTTATCTTCTCGTTCGGTCTCTTCTCTCCTTAACTTTTGATCTGTTTCAACTGGGGGAGGGTGCTCAAAAAAAAAATCTACCCTCAGCTGCTGCATTTGAATAATCCCAGTTTACAGAGAATTAAGGGTTATGAAGTACCCTGGAGTTTTTCACCTGGGAGGCTCCTTATGCTCTGAACCACATGACACAAACCCCACTGTTGTATTGCTTGTGGCAGGTATTTAGAGAACCAAGCAAGCATCAACCCCATTTCCTTAATTCAGGACTTTCTCTGTTATTTACAGTATTTAAACAAGTCAAGCATGGAATTAAATCCTAAGTGTTTTATTTATCATCCTGGTATTTTTATCCATCATTTAAAAAAAAAATTTCTAGTATTTGGTTGTGAAAATTGGCTTGAAAATATGTCACATGATATGAAAACTCTTCTGACAATTTGCTTCTACCAACGAATGCGTCTGCATGCAAGGACATGCATGAGATACCCTTCTCATATATTTCTTCTATTTTATTGGTAGGTTTGTTAGCGTCTTTTATCTCTCTCCCTATAGTATTCAATCTAAATACCTCTTCCTCGTGTTCTGTAGACTTCTTTGCAACAACAGCCTCTCTCTGAGGGAGATGGGTGGTTAAGAAACAGGAAATATAAACTAATAAATAAATAAAGCTTTTTTTTCAGTATTCAGAAACTATATTCTTTATCCTACCAGCAGAATCACAAGAAGGATCAGCCAAGGCTGCAATTCTCTATGCAACTGTAATTTTGATTCACCTGAGTTTGGTTTGGTTTGGTTTATTGGATTTATATGCCGCCCTTCTCCCAAGGACTCAGGGAGGCGTACAACATTAAAAAAAACACATATTACAAAAGTTTAAAAAAAATTAGATGGAGTATCCAAAAAACAAACCAAATTAAGATTAACAATAACATTTTTTTTAAAAAAATGATTAAAATTAACATCAATCAATCATTTATTTTATTTTGTTCAGGCCAGGCCAGCTTGCTGGAAAAGCCAACTTTTTAGGGCGCGTCAGAAGGACTGGAGGTCGGGGATTAAACAGTTAGCAATCCTATTGTTACTTTCAGAGTCACTGACAAAGAACTCCTGATCTTATTATTATATGCGCTTTTGAATTTCCAGCTCCGTTAATATTTTACTTACGGTAACCCCTAAATATAATTATTTCAAAACTGAAGTAAATTAACATCCATTATAAGCCAAACTCACATAATATAGACAGCTTCCAGTTTGTGTATGATTCTCTTAGTTCAAGTTTAGACTTCTACTCTCCAAATAATTTGTTGATCGCCTCCACATCTTGATATATGTCTTTGGCTCATAAGATGAAGTCTTCTCAGATAACTAAAGAATGAATAACAATTGTTTTCTTGAAGTCGGCTATTAATCTGCTTTGTTTGTTTCTTCTCCACCCACTACAATATGTGACAATAACATTCTTGATCACTGTAGTGGAAAACCTGATCTTAATTCTTTCACTGATATGAGAGATGGTGCCCAAAAAGGGGGAGCTGGTGTGATGGGCTACAGTGAAATAGCAGTTTCCCAGGAAGGAGGGAGCCCAGTCCAGAAAAGGAGACAAGAGGACAGTTTGGAGTTAGATAGCAGACAATGGAAGAGAGTAAGGGCAGCCACTCCCTAGAATCTCCCAGGGTATATCCATAAAGTGACAGTACAGTAGTTAGTGTTCCATCTGGCAAGATTCTGTCTATTGGGTGTACGCAAATAAAGAACTGAACTTTGGCTGAATTGTTCTACATGTATAGTCTTGCCTCTAATTTAAATTGCCAGCATATCATATTCCTTGACTAAGCAATGGTGGATTCCTTCTACCAGGTATAGTCATCTTCTTCCATCAACTACACCGCTTTGGGAGAAATATCCATGCAGCAGTGAGGGAGGAAGGGGACATTTGCCTAGTCAGTCAGATTAGCCAATCAACCCAATGGATTATAGATGTCCCAGACAGATTACCTCACCTTCTATATCACAAGTGTCAAATTCAATCGCATCATGTGACATATCATGACTTATCACAATGTTTTTTGCCTTTGTGGAGCCAGGTTGGATGTGGCCTGTGCGTGACACACTCAGCCCACAGGTCACCAGTTTGACAGGCCTGTTTTATATTATGTTTCTTTTCCTATCTGACTTCATTATATTAATTTTGATTGCAGTTACATCCATACATTTATGAAAAATATGCAGGTTTCCCAATAAATCCCTGGAATGCAAGTGAAAAGGTTATGTTCCGAGCCTACATATTACCTGAACTATTTCAAGAACGGCATGAAACCATCCCTTTTTCATCTTTACGTGTTTCCTTCTTATGATTTAGAACACAGCAAGCCCTCTCCATTCATGCAAGCAAAAATCAAAGCACAATGTCCCCTATTTTCTCTTTGATCTACACATTGGTAAGCTACTACTGGACATCAGTAGAAGTACCTATTAATAATTGCAAGCATTCATGCTCCCACTTTTCTTTAGCCTTAGATATCAATTCTATAACCTGGTTCAGTTCTATAGTTGCTATATACCAGTAGATTCACATCAGCAGCAGTGTTCATTCCATTATTGTCATAGGAAATACACCCTGCATCTTCAGCTTAGGTACTAAAGTAGCTAGAGTAATCATTAAGACTTCAGTGCTCAATATACAGCATCTGGCACCTATAGCCATTTATTCTTTAAAGTTGTTTGGGGATGATATATTACTCAGAAGCACCACAGTAAAACAGAGGATACAGAATATGAAAGAGGGATCTGTTCAGCAAATTCTAGCTAACCAAAAGCTAACTGTTATGATGGAAAAGAACATTCTTTCTCAATCAAAAACTTTTCAGATGTTTTGGACTTCAGTGGCAGAGCATGGGTTTTGATGCATCAAGTCCCAGGTTCAATCTCTACATTACTACTTTAAAGTCAGAGGGATATGTCTTCCAAAGACACCTGGTAAAGAACCTAGAAAGTCTACAGAGATGAAAATAGCTGCCTTAAGTGTCGAGTTTCAAGCTGTGCACTTGCAAGGACAAAGAAAAAATGGTTGCAAACATTACTGAGACATTTGTGAAGCAAATGAACTGAACAAGCAGCAAAAAAAAAGTGTGAAATTGTGCGCACACACACATACCCACTCTCACACATACTACTGAAAACAAGTTCCCCCAAAGTCCAGCAAGCTTGCCTTGAGAGAGTTCCTTTGGCAAAACAGTAGGCATGAGTGGTAAAGCTAAGTCTAAAAGTCCAAATATTAGAAAAGGGTCATCAAGTTCAAGTCCAGACCCAAAGTTACAAAGTTTTAAGTTGAGAGTCAAGGCACCTGGAATCTGGGTAAATGAAGGGTTATTGCCTACAGAGAGGTTTGAACCAGGAATGGGTTGTGGCCAGGGTTACTGCCACTTTGCTTGTGGGCGTGCTTCGTGCATGCAGGTGCACTGGATGTGCGCTGTGCGCGCATGCGCAATTCACTGGAAATTTTTCTGCACATGCGCAGAACTCAAAAAAAGGTGGCAACAGTGATGGTGAACAGGGAACCGGTTCAGGGGCGTGGCCAGCCTGGGTTGCTGTCGGTTTGGCAACTCAGGCCAGCATACCACTACTAGTTCGGCCAAACCAGGCCAAACCGGTAGGAATTCACCTCTGGTTTGAACTCACCACTCTTCTTAAATAGAAGCAACTCTGGTGTTGCTGATTTGGAAGGGAAAGTCTCTTTTCTAGTTCTCCGAACTACTCAAAATTTCCGTTACTGGTTCTCCAGAACCTGTCAGAACCTGCTGGATTTCACCCCGATCAGGGGACAAGTTGTTCCAGAAGGCTGGAGCCTCAGTGAGAAAAATTCCTTTGCGTATTAAAATAAATTCCCTACATGACTCTTCTATCTTATCTCAGAAACACCATTTGTGTTCTTTGTAACACGTGCTCTGTGTTCTTCATAACATATGTAACAACTTTTTGTATAGGACTATTAAGATATTGAAATCCCCAGGGCACCCTATAAAACAGTATATTTATGTGACTGTAGTAAAATCACAAAATGACGGGAAATCATCTAGATTGGGATCAATCATGAACAAATTCTCTGGCAGCTGCCACAATAATGTCTAAATCCTGCTGTGATGTTGACTCAAGCACTGCCTTTAAAGTCAAGTAAGTTAAATAAACAGCCACGGGTGTAGCCTTCAAGCAAAGTCCAAAAACAAAAACTCATTTCAGAAATCTGAGTGTGTCTGCTCGACGAGAAAAACCTTTGTATGCTACGAAGATGATGGGTCTCCCAAATTAATTTTATCTAAAGCTGAATCTCAAAGTCCAACTCTGGGGTCTTTTAACATTGGGGCCTTAAAATGGCTACCAAGAGCAACAAATAATTTGGGGAGCTACAAGAAAACATCATCCTCTGAAATAGATTGAACTGAGTGAAGTAAATTGTTCAAAGCCCCAGTAAATATTGCATAGATTTGAAACCTATTCTCTATACAGAATCGGTACAGTACATATATTCTCTTCTGGTAGATTTGAATCTAAGTCCCCCCCCTCCAATGATTATCCAAGCTATCACACCATCTCAGTGTGCTGCTTTATGATATGACATATTAGGCTTGTATGAGATGGCTTTGATTCACCTCAAGGAAGTTCTTTTGATCATCTCACAATCTCTTCGATCGCTTGCAAAAGACAGGAGAGGCTTTCTGCCTGCAGAGGAAGCTGCGAGGGAGACCTCTGCCCCTGGCGATGCAAAGTGAAAAATGCCGTGGCTTTTTGCTTTAGAAGGGAGGCTGCTGCTGCATGGCTTCACAAGGCGTATTCAAGGGGTATTTCGTTTGAACTTTTTTTTTTCGTTTTTGAAGCAAAGCTCTCTATAAAAATCTCAAAAGCCTTTTTACCAGATTCAGCCAGTTTGGACTGGTTCAGGCGAACTGGTATCTCCGACAGTCAGCTGGGCCCGTCCACCCGCTCCTGCACTTTACTTACCTATATCCTCTCAGCTGATTCGCGAGGCAGAGCGGATTGCTGCGCCTCAGCTGTGTTACTCCCCAGAAGAAATGTGGAAGGTAAGTTTTGTTAAAACTGTGCATGCGTATCAAGCGTGCTTTAGGTGCGAAACACGCAATCACCGAATTGGTTGTTATACCGGCAGGATCCCACCACTGCTTCTTACACATGTGTCTTATGTTTGGGCCAGTGGTGAAATTCAAATTTTTTTACTACCAGTTCTGTGGGTGTGGCTTGGTGGGCATGGCAGGGGAAGGATACTGCAAAATCCCCATTCCCACTCCCCCACTTTGGGGCCAGCCAGAGGTGGTATTTGCCGGTTCTCCGAATTACTCAAAATTTCTGCTACTGGTTCTCCAGAACCTGCTGAATTTCACCCCTGGTTTGGGCACTTCACTAGATCTAGTGTAACCTTGTTCATCTAGAAAAATATCCAGCTGGGTTCTGTAAGACTTGACGAACTGTTTTTGCTGAAATGTTTGATATATAAACAGAACCTAAGAAATTGATGAAATAAAACCAACAGATTTCCTACTCTAAAAGCCTAATTAAACTTGAGAAGTCTCATATGAACATATAAACAAATAACATGGCATTATTTAGATGACAGAACCATTAGGGAGTTGGAGGAACGTGGCACTATGCATTTTCTTCCCAGGCAGAAATGTAACTCTGGTTTCCTTTGCCACACCTTTTCAGCTAGAGGCATTGTGTTGAATCAGTTCATTGCTGAAACCAAGAGAGGGTGAAAACATCAATGCTATGAACCAAGCCACAAATCTTTACACACAAGTGCACATAAATGCAGCTGAGTTGGAGTGAAGTAGCTGGCTCTTGATTGTGGAATGGGGTCAAAGAGCAAGCGACTGAAGACTGAGATTCAAATGTTTGAGAGTCATTTCTGGTCAGAACTGCTTTCAACAAAGGAGAAAGAGTTAAAGGTCCAGAAAATGGAGTCACTTCTTTCAATAACCCCAGTACCAATCAGAAGGAACTGGCAGGGCCAAGCCATCTGAGAAGCTATAAATAAAATATAGGAATGAGCTCTCCAGGGATCTGTCAATTATATTACCTTGCCTCCTCCTATTAATTTCATCAAGATGCTGAGCTGTAATCCTCATTTCTTAGGAAGCAGTGCCCTCCAGTGGGAGCAGTTCCACATTGTAATTCGAGACTGTATCCTCGGCCTCCCCGCAAAAATATAAGGAAGAGAGCGAATAAGCTTTGATTTTCAAAGCCTCTTCTATTGCCAGATCCTTTTGTTTCAATGGGATTGATGCCACAAAAGTACATTTGATCTCTGACTCATAGTTTCTGATCTATGCTTTTGCAGTTGCAACCTAGCACAGAAGGTTCCAGAACCTTTCCCCACTTGTCTTTAACTGTAGCACAACATGCCCCATTAACTTTTTTTTAATGTGTCTTGCCTTTATCTGATTGCCAGCTTTAAGATATCCTTAGCCGTACCAGTATTAGTATTTCCTCTTATACTGACAGTCAATGGAAGTAAGTACACATTTTAGATTTCCCTTATCATTCTGTTGGTAGACTAGTCATCAACATCTCTGCATCTATTTCCCTATTTAGTTCTTTTGAATACAGTCAGTTGATGTCAAGATGTTTCTTACTCATGTTATTTCCTGATCAGATTTCTAATTTGCCGTGAGTTCTCCCATTCTGCAGAGTCTTTGGTGCATCTTTAGCTCCATTTAAATAACAGAATAATAGAATAACAGAGTTGGAAGGGACCTTGGAAATCTTATAGTCCAACCCCCTGCTCAGGAAGGCAATCCTACACCATTTCAGACAAATCATTGTCCAATCTCTTCTTAAAAACCTCCAGTGTTGGAGCATCCACAACTTCTGAAAGCAGGTTGTTCCAATTGTTCTAACTGCCAGGAAATTTCTCCTTAGATCTAGGTTACTTCTCTCCTTGATTACTTCCCATCCATTGCTTCTTGTTCTACCCTGAGGTGCTTTGGAGAATGGGTTGGCTTTCTCTTCTTTGTAGCAGCCACTGCTATCATGTCACCCCTAGTCCTTCTTTTCAACTAGCCATACACAATTCCTGCAATCGTCCTTCATATGTTTTAGTTACCAATCCCGTAATCATCTTTGTTGCTCTTCTCTGTACTCTTTCTACTCTTTCTCTATTCTCTTTTTTTCAACTTCTTTTTTATATCATGGTGACCAAAACTGGATGCAGTACTCCAAGTGTGGTCTTATCCAAAGCATCATAAAGTGGTATTAACATTTCGCATGATCTTGATTCTATCCCTCTGTTAATGCAGTCTAGAACTGCATTGGCTTTTTTTGGCAGCTGCAGCACACTGCTGACTGATAGATAAGTGATTGTCCACTAGGATTTCAAAATTCCTCTCTGTTATTATTGAGCCAGGCGCCAACTATACTATACCTGTGCATTTGTTTTTTCTTGCCTGAAGTAGAACCTTACCTTTTTCACCATTGAATCTCATTTTGTTAGTTAGGGCCCTGTGTTCAAAACTGTCAAGATCCTTGTATACCTTAAATCTATCTTCTGGAGTATTGGCTATTCCTGCCAGCTTGGAGTTCTCCATCTATCCTCTCATCTAAATCATTGATGAAGATACTGAAGAGTACTGGGGCTAAGACAGAGCCTTGGAGTACCCCACTGTATAATTCCCTTCATGTAGATGCAGTTCCATTAATGACTACATGTTGAGTGTGGTTGGTGAGCCAGTTAGGAATCCCATTTGGTGGCGACTGGACAGTGGTATCTCTGCTCTCTAATATTATTTAACCTTCCTCTCTTCTCCTACAATTTTCATTTGGAAGCAACACACACAAAACTGGTGGAAACCAATTATTACATACAGTTTAACCCTCATATCCACAGAGGAAGAAAACAAATTGTGAGATATCAACCAGTAGTGTACCATAGATCACCTTAAGGCTCCTCAAAAGGACATTCAGATCTAGACATGTCTTTCTAGATTTTCCCCCTCCATTCCCTTTTGGGCATAGAAAAAGTTTGATCCTTTCAAACCAACCTCTGTCCTATATCTGCTAAATTTCCAAGATGATTCCCAGGTCAAGAGACTTCAAGAAATCAATCTAAATAGCACCTGGTTAGCAGCAGGGAGGAGGCTGCACAGTGAAGTGCAAGGTAACAAGCAAACTAATTCTTTGCTGCTTCAGGGTGCAATTCTCTGTCTGATGTCAACTGTTGCCAGTCTAGCTATCTGTCAAAATTTGACTCTACCTTAGCTATCACTTTTACCATTACCCAACCCTAACCTAAATTAATGAGAGTAATTAATGAGAGTAAAAGAAAGTCAAGAGAATCCACCAATCCCTAACCTTAATACACCTTGTACGTGTAAATAAGGAGAGTACCATTTGCTTGTATCATGCCTTGTTGTTGTTAGTTCGAAGTCATGTCCAACCCATCGCAACCCCATGGACAACATTCCTCCAGGCCTTCCTGTCCTCTACCATCCCCTAGAGTCCATTTAAGCTCACGCCTACTGCTTCGGTGACTCCATCCAGCCACTTCGTTCTCTGTCGTCCCCTTCTTCTTTTGCCCTCAATCTTTCCTAGCATTAGGCTCTTCTCCAGTGAGTCCTTCTTTCTCATTAGGGGGGCAAAGTATTTGAGTTTCATCTTCAGGATCTGGCCTTCTAAAGAGCAGTCAGGGCTGCTCTCCTCTAGGACTGACTGGTTTGATTGCCTTGCAGTCCAAGGGACTCGTATCATGCCTATGGTAGGATCAAATTTACCAGTATGGGCAGCAAATTTTATATTAGTATTGTTTCTTGCAAGCTCAAGGACTGAGGGATAGCACTTTTATTTGGCTTTGAGGGAAAAGTTATACTTTAATCTAGTTTTACAGCACCATCATAACTTTGATCACTGTACAAGTGGTTGTGAGAAACACCTGAAAATTAAAGAGTTCAAGCGAGTATAGGTGAACCTTGATAGCAGAACAACACAGAGGAAATCTCCCAGAATATTTTTCTCCATGTAGCTTACAACTTTTTGGCACTGTTAAGATGGTAGTGTAAGAAGAAAAAAATTGTGGTTCTTAATATTTCTTAGAATGATATTATTTAGAAATGTACAATTCCATGAGATAGGACATGCTGTGAAAAAGAAATTAGGTGATTTCCCTTAATCAGTTCATACTGTCTACTAGAAATAGTATTGTTTTTATAAAGAATTGAAAGGCAATTAAGGTGACTGTTGAACCTATTTAATTAGGTGTGAATCACAGTTGCAAATAAAGCAGTAATATTTTATGGCTAGAAGAAATCTAGAAGGTGTGGGTAAAGAACATGAGGGATTGGTTGAGAATTCTGGCTGATATAAGTATGGCTATTGCTTTGAAGAAGAAGAAAGAGGGGTAGACTAGTGAAATGTAGCAATTGGTGCTCAGCTAGAAATCCACAAACTTGAAAGAGTTTGAGCCATGCAGAGAACATGGAGAAACTGTGAAGAGAAAGAAAATGAACTCTGCACTGTATGAGACAAGATAACATTTCCAGCAAGTGACTTTGTATTCCAATACCACTGAAATTAAGGCAGTGCCTTCAATTCCATGTTTTAGGGAGACTTCCTTTTTCACATCTTATTTATCAATAATATATCAATATAAGCACATAACATGTTAAGATTAGTGATTTTCTGTAATATAGCATATATCTGAAACAGTTGCTCTATAAATTAATGAATAAAAAGAAATTCTGGAACTTCAAAATATTCAAATCATTCCATGCCTCTCACAAAGTTTGTCTTCTATAACAATGAAATAAAGTATCATATGAACATAAACATTAAAATAATTTGTTGTCTAAGCCAAATTAATGTCTTGTATAAAGAAACTGTTCCTAATGCACATTGGTGCTAATATTAGAGATCAGCAATTTGGCAACTGTTTAAAACATCTCTTTCTCTTCCTTAAAATAAATGTTGCCAGGTATCTACATAGGAATACTATTTTTATGAACTATAAAAAACTATTTTTATTTTTTATTTTGCAGATATATTATCTTTTATTGTTTCAATACATAATACAATATATACTCATAGATCAATAATATCTTGCTTTTATATTTGGGCTAGTCAATGTTGGTAACATATCGAATGGAAAAAGTAAAATATAAGCAAGATGCAGAAATCTCCAAATTGTACAATTGTAATATTTTGATATTCTGCTGGGGAAAAAGGAGGGGGGGAGCAGTGCATTTTCCAGGTACTAAATTCCCCCCATTTAAAAAAAACAGCCTGAAGCATAATGCTATAGGATTACCAAACTTCAAAGATTCTGTCTAAATGGATTATCCCTAAAAAAAAAAAAAAAGGACATAAAACAAAGGATAATTAATAAAAGATTATATCACCTGAATGCCCCAATATATTAGCATAATCTATATACCATATTTTTTGGACTATCAGGTGCACCGGAGTATAAGACGCACCATGATTTTGAAGAGGTAAATTTAAAAGAAGTTTTTGCACTCTGCAGGCCTCCCAAACCCTCTGCATGCCTTGTTTTTTGCAAAAAAAAGGGGGGGCATGCAGAGGCTTTGGGAGGCTTGTAGAGTGCTCCTGGGGACTGGGGGGGGGGGAAACCTAGCAAAAATGGCCCTCCCCAGCCCTCAGGAGCATTTTGCAAGCCTCCCAAACCCTCTGCATGTCCATTTTTGCAAAGGGGGCGGGGTTTCGGTGGCCAAAAATGCTGTATTCAGTGTATAGGATGCACCCAGATTTTCACCCTCTTTTTTGAGGGAAAAGGTGCGTCTTATACTCTGAAAAAATACGGGTAATTCTGAAACTCTGTTGTCTATAACTTTTCACTGATTGAAATGATGAATTTCAGGGCAACAATTTTTGAACCAAGGCTAATTTACAGAATGCATGCAAACTCCGAGACCCATGGTTCCTGTGGAATTGAAAATTTTGTAAATTTTATAAAGCGTTTTATACTAAACTATGACATACTAAAATTATTAGAAGGTATTTTATGACATAATACAAAATGCAATAAACACCTCCTGTGGTCATTTGGTGTTTGTGTTTGGTCATTTGGTGTTGGTGTTTCACTATGCTATACAGTTCAATATGAGTTACTTTCAAGGCAGATACATCCCTGATTATATCCCTGATTTTTTAAGAACTTTTCCAATACATTAGAAGTTCTGCTATTGTTTAAGGCATTAAGGAGTTTGGTAAGGACATATTTCTGAAACAATGACCCAAGAAGTCATGGGTTGTCTAGTTATGCAACTAGACAAATGCAATTGAAATGATCAGCCCATACCTATTTCCAATCCCCATCTTTATTCCAAATGGTTGGAAGTTATCTGCTGTAAACGCCAGGCTAACTATAATATTATGAATGTAATCACGAATGCAATGGACCCCGCCTGTTACATTTGTAACAGGATTCATATCAATGAATCACATAACTTGAACAAGATCACTCCCTGCTTTCGCCCACACATTTGCTAATCAAATGCATGGGTTGTTAAGCGCGCACGGTATCTCAGGGTAGGTGAAACCAAGTGCTTCTGACTATACAAGCCTCCCCTGACCACTGAGATATCTCAAGTTTCCCCCCCCCCCGCCCCACCCATCCTGCCCAACTGGGTCACTTACGCTTATATAGATCTCTATGATCAACAGAGCTATCTCCTCTCCAGTCTCTCTGCTGCGGTTTCACCTCGAGCAAAGGAACGGCTCCATTTGTGTAGGCAAAGAACTTGATGAAAGGCCTTTGCCGATGACAGTGGACAGTGGAGGCCCAGAGGGACAAGTGCACCAGTGGTGAGTTTCAAAAACTTTTGGAACCTCTCTATAGGTGTGGCCTGCTTTGTGGGAGTGACTTGGCAGCCATGTGACCAGATAGGAGTGGCTTGGCAGCCATGTGACCAGATGGGAGTGGCTTGGTGGTCATGTGACTGGGTGGGAGTGGCCAAGATGATGTCACTGAATTATTTGCCGCAATGGATGATCAACAAAAAGATATAAAAAAGGAAATTTATTATTTTGTGTACTTACTACTTAAATAAGATTAAAATAAGTACACAAAACAATAAAAGAGCTACTTACAGAAGGAAGATGACTTTCCTTGCCAATCTTCAATATCACTGACTCCAATGAATGGCCTGCACAAAGAAGAGACACAGAAATGAACTCTTTCATTGCATGCACTACATTAGGATGAAATGAGCACACAAAATAATAGAAAAAGAAGATTACTGTCCTTTTGTGTGTTGAAGTCACTCACTGACCACCTTGCTCCAATGAATGGCCTGCACAAAGAGATACAGAAAGGAAGACTTTAATTGCTTGCACTAATATATTAAGGATGAAACCAGCACACAAAGCAATAAAAGAGCTACTTACATAGGAAAGATGACTGTCCTAGAGGTCATACTCTGTTGCCTCTTCATCCTGTTAAATAATACGAACTGCAGAAGAAATACAAGATTGGACTCGATTGTGGTTGTAAGGTGAAGACTACATTACAGGTAACAGAAGGGACCTCTGTTTTCACCCAACAATGTACAGTCTTTTCAGGAAGGATGTCCCCCAACAAACAGGAAAGATATAGTTTTTCATCTAAGAAGCGAGATCAAGAATGAATGTCATAGGTAGATTCACAGAGCAATAGAGATTTCTTTTTCTGAAATTTATTCCTCAGTTAAAAAAAACAGGAATAGATGAATTAGGTTCAGTACTTAGGACAGACCAAGTAGCTATTCAAGAGTTAGGGGTGTCATGGTTAGAAGTAATGGTAAAGCAAGATATGGATTTAAAACCAGTAATATTTGGTTGGGCATTTCAAAGGGAATACAATACATATTTAATTTTACACATGTTAACAGCTGCTGGAATTGTGTTTGCACAACAGTGGAAAAACAAAGATATGAAAATGAATAAATATTAGAATGTGCAGGAATGAATAAACTGACAATTAAAATCAAGAAGCTTCGAATACTTTTTCACATGGGATTTGTTTTATCAATTGCTAACTAACAGAAACAGAAATTAGAAATCTAAAAGTATGAAAGAAAATACCAATTATGTAAGAAAAGGTCACTAAAATGTATAAGGAAATATTATTAGTACTTGATCATTATTAATGTGTATATAACTACAGGACATTACACACCCACACATACAAAACTATGGCAGTGCCAGGAAAACACCAAAAAATAACAATTTCCCCCCAAAAGACTGCAGACGAAACCAGTTTTTTCCCCCCTGATCCTAAGGACAAAGCTGCTGGAATAAAAACCATCAAGGCATTGTGGGAAATTATAAAGGACAGTGCAAGAAGCTCACAGAACCAGCAACCTCAGATTAACCTAAACAACCAGGTATCACACAGAAACACACAAAATCTGGCAAAGCTGCCTTGCACCAACCTGGCCTGCCCATAGAAAAACAGCCACTTTGAGAGGCATAAACCATGCACCAACCTGCACACTTAAAAGCAACATATTGCATCACAAATAAAACATTTGCGAAAAGAAATAACATGTCTTATAATAAATATATTCTAAAAACAATAAATAAATAAAAATTCCCTAAAAATGTTTTTTTGAAAAAGATATTTTATAAATAATTTTAAAATCCTTTAAAACCATTTAAAAAAATTCTATACACAATAATTTAAAATAAAACCAGTTTAAAGTATTCTACACACAATAAATTAAAATAAACCATTTTTAAAAATTCTATACTAATACTTTTAAATAAAATGATTTTAAAAAATTCTATACACAATACATTTACAAGTGTTGAGTATAGAATTTTTAAAAATGGTTTATTTTAATTTATTGTTGATACAATCTTTTTTTTTAATGGAAGCCTCCTGAAGGCTCTGGAAGTCGAAAATCGGCCTTATGGGGAACCCGGAAGTTCAGGAACGATAACTTCCGGTTTGTCCATAGGTAAGGTGACCAGACATCCCGATTTCATCGGGACAGTCATGATTTATAACAATTTGTCCCGTGTCCTGAAGCGTTTTAAAAAAGTCCCGATTTTCTGGCTTCATGTTGAAAGCCCAGTGGATTTGCTTAAGAAATCCTAACCGGGGCAAGACAAAAGACACTCTGTCTAAGCCCTCTCTCTGTCTCAGTACTTTCATTGAAGATATTAAAACGTTAAAGCAACAAAACGTCCCCCCCCTTTAACCTCATTTTATAAGAAAAAATGACCAAGTACCATAGAGCTGCAGGAAATACTTGGCTAGAGAAGCCGCGAGTGTTACTTCCTGGATTTTCCGGAGGGGAGGGACATGGAGGTTGGAGGTCGGCTCGTGTGGAAAAAAATGGTGGCAAAGTTTCTTTGAAAAATATTTCCCTGACTAATTTTACCATTTTAATTTGCTCAGTTCTTTGTATTAACATCTATATCATTCTGGATTGACTTGGAGTGCTCACTTGTGCCTGCTGGTAAGTGAGCTGGGTTTTTTTCTTTTATTTTTTAATGTATTTTAAAATAATATTTTATTTATTGTGCATAGGATTTTTTAAAAGTTTTATTCTGTGTGGATTCTTTTTTTAAATTGTCTTAGACTATTTAAAAAAAGATTCTATCCAAAATAAATTGAAGTGAAACCATTTTTAAAAATTCTATGCACAATACTTTGAAATGTTTTACTTCAATTTATTCTGTGTGGATTCTTTTTTTAAATTGTCTTAGACTATTTAAAAAAAGATTCTATCCAAAATACAAAATACCAACTGCAGTTATTCACTTAAGAACTGTGGCAAGAAAGGTGGTATAGTGACCAAAGTTACAATGGCATTGAAAAAGGTGACTGATGACCATTTTTCACACTTAGCAACCATTTCCACACTTAGCGACCGTTGCAGCATCCTCATGGTCACACGATCAAAATTTTGATGTTTGGCAACAGATTCGTATTTATAATGGTTTCAGTGTCCTGGGGTCATTTTAATTGCCTTTTCACAAAGGCAATTTGGGAAACCAGATTCACTTAAGTTACTAACTTATCAGCTGCTGTTATTCACTTAAGAACTGTGGCAAGAAAGGTGGTATAGTGACCAAAGTTACAATGGCATTGAAAAAAGTGACTGATGACCATTTTTCACACTTAGCGACCATTTTCACACTTAGCGACCATTGCAGCATCCTCGTGGTCACATGATCAAAATGCTGATGTTTGGCAAGAGTTACAATTTATATTTGTAAATTGTAGTTATGTTGAAATAAAAAAAATTACAATACTATTTTTGCGTTATATGAAAAGTTTTGTTGCTCCGTATAAAAATTTTAATAACCCCCCCCCCGCCCCGGTCAAAGGTGTCCCTCTTTACCAATCTGAAAATCTGGTCACCATATCCATAGGGCCATTTTGGGGTCTGGAGGTCAAAAATCAGCCCTATGTACAAACCGGAAGTCATCATTCCCGAACTTCCGGGTTCCCTGTAGGTCCATTTTTTTTGCCCTCCAGAGGCTTCAAGGAAGCTCCTGAGGCCTCCAGAGGGCATCTGGGGGAGCGGGGGGGGGGCTGTTTTCATCCTCCCGAGGCTCCTAGAAAACTGCTGCAGCCTGGTGAAGGCGAAAAAACTGTGGCAAAAGTGGATGTGGCGCACTCGCACACAACCCCCCTATGCTGCCTTCGCTTTTGGCAAGGCAGCCAAAAAAGGTTTGCCATCACTGCTCTAGGCACTGATAAAGTAGTATAAAATATGGATTAAAAATATAAAAACGGAGACGTGGCAGAAGGAACAGTCAGAAGCTTACTTAAAAGGATAGGGAAATGTCATCAGCCTTCAACCACAAAATGTTCCAGCAAATGTCCCTATGTCAAAAGTCCAAAACCACAAGGTTGAATTAAAGTTCGCATAAAGACACGTAGTCCGTACCTGTGTCCCAAGACAAAAGGAGAAGACCCCATCTCCTTATAAGGTTTTTTCCTCAAGGTAACCAATAAGAAATGAGTTAAATGTTTCCGTGTTACGCTGCCTTTGAGAATGTATAAGAAATGCGTGCTTCGATAACGAAGGTTGTTCAGAACATGCAATGCTAGCTATGGGCTAGCTTTCTGAACCTGTCTGCCAAATAAACTCCTCCTGTATCCTGAGAAGTCTAAGCCTGTCATTTTCTGCAACACTAAACTTATACCTATAATAGACTCTAGCTTTTCCCCATGTCAGAGATGAAAAAATGTTCATAATACTACAAAATGTAAAGCTTATCTAAGATATGCATGTTGAAATGAATATATGAATGAACATTGAAACTGAATGAAGGTGGGAGTTATGAGCTTGCTGATGCAGAAATAAACTGCACCAAACTCAGCTGTGAAACTGCAGGAAAGGGAAACTATAGTAAAGACATGCTATCAGCTCTAGGAACTGCACAATTGATTGCCTTAAAAGCAATCTATGCTTGAAGCCGGGTGAATTTGTAATTTGTGGTAGACTTTAAAATACATCTCCGCTTCTGAACTATCTGATTGAGAAGATGAACAAAATCAATATCACATAGGGAGCCATTGAAATGACCTTGTAGAAAATATTCAGAAAACCATTACGAAAACAAAATGTATCTAAGCATGACTTGAGCTCAGTGGGAAGGGAAAGTATTATGACTGTTCCTCTCTGGCTCCTTGTGATATAAGAAGAGGAGAAGAAAAAAGAGTAATAATCTATCCATCATACAATATTCATAGTATAGTGACCAGATTATTTGAGTAAAATGTATTTCTAGTCTTGTTGGGTGTTGAAAAGTTGAAAAGTGGGCAGGGAAACTATTGAATATTCAGAATGCTAGTATTTCATTGGAAAATAAATACCATTTGGTTAAAAAGAAAATGCAAATTTAATTAAGAAATGTTTTGAGTAATTACAATGCTTTGCTGCTGTAAATATTACCGATCTCTTGGATACTGTTTTCTACAGAAAAAAATTGATCTAAAGCAAAAAAAAATGAATGTAGCCAAATATATGAACAAAGATTGAATTATACAGTTTACAAGCATGTGTAAAGAAACAAGAGAACAAATCCACCAGCTTGCTTTACAAATAAACAATCTGATGCAGGGGTATACAACTTTGACAACTTTAAGATTGGCTGGGGAATTGTGGGAGCTGAAGTCCACAAATCTTAAAGTTGCCAAGGCTGGACATCCCTGATATAATTCAAGTCCAAGTTAGTACCATATATATATACCCTTGTCTAGAAAATAGCATTTTTAAAGCAAAGATTCTCTCCTTCCTTTTACTATTTGCATTATGTTTAGCATTGCAGAGATTCATATTCTAGCCAGTAGGGCTCTCCCATTATAATTTAAGAAAACAACTATCTTTGTTTCAGATAAAATACATAATGAGAACAGTTCTGGTTTAAGAATGTATTCAGTTATATTTATTAATTTGGGCAAAAAAAAATTTCTAATAGTAGAAAAATAATCCAGTTCCTGAAATTTCTCCAACAGCATCCCACCCTTTCAATAAATTTCCCAAGTGAAATGATTATGTGTTTGAATTTTCCAATGTTTTCTTTAGCATTTCCACTAATCCTTTTCAAAGACTCATAACTTCTGCAAAACAACCTTGCCTGACGCTTCCATTTCTAGTTCTAAACTAATTACCCTGAAAATTCCATATTCTTCTTTAAACATGTATACAAGTGCAGTTCTGTGAAAGTTTGGCTATTCATGACAGTTTTAGCCAGATGATTTATTTTTTACTGCATCCCAAGATATTTGAAGCATTTCATCCCCAGACTGTTAAAGGTTTTCTTTTAAGTTCCCCCCACCCTTCCTTTCTTCCATGTCATCTTCCACATTATTTCCCATCAAATGTAACCAAAATGAGGCGCTGTCTAACAACACCGACTGCGACGTTCTGTCTTAGTTTTTAAACAGTACTCTATCACCTTTTGCTAGCGTCGTCGCGGTATAATGACACAGCGCAAAAAAAAAAAAGCGCCGGAAGTTGAAACGAGCGACTAAGCAGGCTGCCACTACCGGTCGAGCCTTTTTCGCTTCCAGCTGCTGGGCTGAATCCGGCGCCATCTGGGCCCATTTGGGTCGTACAGGTGAGAGGCGAATCCTGGAGCTGAGGCCACGACCCTTCGCGCTGCGGAACGCCGGCGTCTTTTTTTCCCCGGCAGGTTTAACTAGGATGCAGGGTGTGGTTAAGGACCCCTCCTGCCTTTCCTGTGGTGAGGCCCCATGAACCTTCAGAATAGGCCCCATTCAGGCCTTTCTAGATCTTTAGATATTCACGCATTCCCCTGCCCCGTTAATAGGCCTCCATAGTAAAAGTTGGTGCCTCGTTTCCTGTTCCCCGTTTTTGCCAACGTCATGATGAAGACGCATCCATGATGAAGACCCATACTGCTCCAAAGCAGTAACTCAACTCAGGATATAACTACTGATGATAATACTGAGAAAGACCCTAATGTGACATTTACCTCTTTGTTTCCCCACGTCGGTTAAGAACAGCAACCTGGTCTGGTCGTATTTGCTGAGACGTCTAGATTATGACGATCTCTTCCATGTTCATTTGAGTTCATACTCTGAATTTCCCAAGTGAATGGAAAGCGGATCTTTAGAAATTGTCATTGCAAACAGCTGCTAGACTGAAGTTGTCTAAACTCTTTAATTTCAAGACTATTTTTTCTTTAAATTTGTCATTCAATTTATAGAGAGACAATGCAGCGTGTAGATATGTATGTTACTTTTTAAAGACCTAGCGTAGTTGACATTAGTAGCATAATTTACTCCCATGTTGGGGCAAAAAATAATGTAAACCCCCTAAAAATACATAAAACACTAAACTTGCCATTGGTTCCTCTCAGAGAAAAGAGGAAAAGTTTGACACCAATAATTTTCCTCTCATACAGTAGTATCCCTTATTCCCTCTCAACTGCCTCTATGTTACTTTACAATTCCAAAAAATCTGAACAGTTGCTGCCATATATTTCAATAATGTGTTTATTATCAGCTGCTACAGTGACTTTTGTTAAATTTTGGGAATCATAAGATAGTATTTCAGTAGAAATTTATCAAAATGAGGTGTGAGAAACTGGTGTATTAAGAAAAAAATGACCTGGAAATTACATTGTCACTTAAAAAAGGAGATATCAAATCAGTTTATGTGAAGATAGGGTGTTTTATATAAACTGCATAACAACATAACAAATTAAAAATACTGGAAATAGGTTTAAGAGTCCAGAGAATACAATCTGATCCCAGATTCTGTAAAATATATTAACATCTAGATTGATGAATACATCTTGATTTGGGTATGCACTATGCCTTTTGTTACATGATGATACTACATTGTGTTTTATATGTTGCAGTGGTTTACTAGGAGTAGGAGCAGTAGTGAAATCATTTTTTTTTACTACCGGTTCTGTGGGCGTGGTTTCATGGGAGTATCAGGGGAAGGATACTGCAAAATCTCTATTCCCACCCCACCCTGGGGCTAGACGGAGGTGGTATTTGCCGGTTCTCTGAACTACTCAAAATTTCCACTACCGCTTCTCTAGAACCTGTCAGAACCTGCTGAATTTCACCCCTGAGTAGGAGGCATAGCATATCATTTTCAAAGGTTGAACATGAAGTTAAAATATCTTGCCTTATGGATTTTAATATATATCAGAATAAAAAAAATTCCAAATTATTTCATCATAATGATGGACATGTTTTCCATTTGGATTTTGAATAAATTTTATCTTCTGCTGGGATTTAGCAGCTTTTGTATATTCATTTTGAGTCTCATTATATTAAACCATCAACTGATTATTGCTCTATACCAGGGGTGTCAAACTGGTGGCCCACTGATCAGATGTGTCAGTGCAGGCCACACCCACCGCTGCTCTTCAGAGGCAAAAAATGTCACAATGCATCACAAGGCGCATGCTCTATACGGTCTATTGTTGTATTTTAACTCCTCCCATCATCTTTCTTGATAGTTATAGAAGATGGCAAAATTCGTTACACCTGTTGTCCAGGACAACCCATCTGGTTGGGGTCCATGTGCTGTACCAGAGCAATTCAAAGATATGCCTTATCAGCCCTTCAGCAAAGGAGATCGCCTTGGAAAGGTACTTTTATCTGAATCCTTGCACAGAAGTTCTTAAGTGATTTTAACTCATTGTCAGTTTGAGACCCTCTGTTAGTGGTTTTTTTCTTTAAATACAAATGCTGCTTCGGGCAGTTTGTTTATTATTCAGGAATCTGTATCTTAATTCCCTTAATTCCCAGAGCAACATCTGAATTGGAATCAAGCTACATAGGAAATAAATTGCAAAATATTACATTTTTTTTAAAGTTAGCTTTTCTTTCACTCTGGTTTTTCAGTATAGCTCAACCTTACAACCTTAGGGTTGCATCCCGTTACGGGAAATCTCAATGTTAGAATCAATGATAGACTTTCTCCTAATATTGTTAATATCACCAAAGGTGAAATATACTTGGACATACAGTCCAGTAACATTATGAAAAATACAGAATCCTCATCTGTATACAAGATGATAGAATCTAGGTAAAACTTGGCTTAAAACATTTGCTTCTTAATTATTTAGGGAACTTTGGCAATGTCATTGGTGGCGCATATGTTGCTTAAAAGGGAAATACGTTGGAGGGTATTGATTCATTGATAACCTGTTACAGCACCCATTCCTAGTATGTTGAAACAAAGCATGGGGTAGTTTAAGTGCAAGGTGATGAATCACAATAAGCGCTTTTGTTGCAATAAACTAAATAAAGGAATAAGCTCTTTTGTTTAGTATACTTATACTACAACAATTAAAGGTGAAAAAATAAAAGTATACTGACAAAGGATGCAGCCATAATAATATGGGAATACTATTTTGGCTGCATTTCCCTAGTACATACATTAGTCTTTGTGCTGTCTCTAGAGAAAGCGATCTAGAACTCAGAAAATTAATTGCATTGGCGGATAATTTCAGAGAATGTTGATTTTTTTTCAATGATTGTTTCATACAAAGATACTTATTTTTATTTTGCCTAGGTTGCAGACTGGACTGGAGCTACTTATCAAGATAAGCGATACACAAGTGAGTGAGATAGCACACTTGTCTAAGATTTTAAAAAACATTGTTTTAGGGTATCTGTAAATAAAACTATACATGGGAAGAGAAATACCAAATGAATAGGCAAGTTTTCAGAAAGAACAAAAGGATTGATGAAAAAATAATTAATTTAAGAAGGATAATAGATATCCCATTGACTCCAAAAAGGTCATTATGTAGAACATAAAAGGGCTATTGGGAGGGCTAGAACACATAATTTCTCTTCTGAGAAATGTTCATAATATATTACGGTTCAGAATTTGAAGAAATGACAGGTAGAGTCAACAGTTTGAAGTCAAATATTAATTAGTGGTATAGGCCGATGATTTCACTTTATTTACCTAAAGTAAATAAAACATAGCCTAACTTGAAAAATAAAATATGGAAATGACGTACCCAGACTAATATTAAATATTTAAAAATTGCAGTCTGTATGCTAACTAACAGTTGAGAATAAGATGAGAAGGTAGTAGATAATTTTGTTTTCTTGGTTCAAGAGTCAACTAAGCTGGGCATTGTTCTAGAAAAATAAGGTAACTGCTAGGAAGGAAGACAATGAGCAACATAGGATTATGCAGAATAAGTATTCCTATGATAACAAAGCAGTGGAATTAAGAAATAATGCACACCTATAAAAGACATTGAAAAAAATTAAAAGAAAGGATAATCTTCAAATTAAGGATTTTTAATAAATTACTAAGAATGAGTTTTAGGAAGAGCCAATCAATCCGTCCTGAGTCTGTAATCAAAAAGCAAGAACCCACGTATGGGGGTTGAATGTCATATGCGTGGATATCATAGGAAGAAAAAAAAAGCTATGCTTGGCAGGGTTGAGCAAGAAAAGGTATACAGTTAGGATAGTAAATGTTTGTCCCCAAGAATCAAACCCAGTCTGGTGCTAATTAAGTAATATAGAGTTGGTGTTGAGCTTATATTTGCTAAAAGACCTCTCTGATTGATTTAGAGCAGCATTATCTTTTTAAGTATTACTTTTCCTCTGCTAAGGCTTCCAGGACATGGACATCATTGTTCTATCATTCCAGAACAGCTAAGCATTTCTGCAAGCCTACATTTCCCCTCAAATGTGTATGACACTAGTACCTCATCTAATGAATAGATTTCTACTGAATCATGGCATTGGGTTATACAAACATCGATAGAAGCTATTATTGGACGGTATCTCTGTATTAATCACAATAAAAATATAATTTATTTTGTACTTGTAGGCTTTAAAACAGACCAGCTTCAATTCATAATCAGCCAGTAAATTTCTTCCACTTGTGCTTTTGTTCTTAGTACAGTTTCCCTTATGATTTTTCTCACATGGTTCTTATTCCTAGGATAATTCCAATCCTAGGGCTTTTAAACAATCCAAAACCTAAGCATAAAGCTGATAGTGGTAATTATAAAAAAGTAAAGATTCCCCTTGCACATATGTGCTAGTTCCCAACTCTAGAAGGCAGTGCTCCATTTCAAAGCTGAAGAGCTAGCGCTGTCCGAAGACATCTCTGTGGTCATATGGCCGGCATGATCAAATGCCAAAGGCACACAGAACACTGTTACCTTCCCACCAAAGTGGTCCCTATGTTTCGACTTGCATTTTAACGTGTCTTCAAACTGCTAGGTTGGCAGAAACTGGGACAACTAATGGGAGCTCACTCAATTACGCAGCACCCCCAAACTGCCAGTCTTTCTGATCGACATGCTCACCATCTTAGCCACTGAGCCACCGCATCCCTTTGTGTTTCTATTGTTAATTATATATATATTATATTATATATTAATTATATTAAATATAATTATATTTCTAGATAAATATTCATCCCAGTTTGGAGGAGGAAGTCAATATGCTTACTTCCATGAGGAAGATGAAGCCAGTTTCCAGTTGGTTGACACAACACGAACCCAGAAAACTGCATACCAGAGGAATCGTATGAGATTTGCACAGGTATGATATTCTCATTAAAGGTTTTACACTTGAATGACTGCTTAGTGGTTTTTTCCCCTCCCCCCTCACACACACACTTTTCAAGATATACGCAGAAAATGTTATCTCTGTCTTCCAGCTTACTAAATAATTTCTTGCTGCAACTTTTGGGAAATGTTTCCTTTTCTCTAACATAGAATTATCTTTTGAAACAAGTTTGAAACTCCCTAAGCGAGGAATGGGCAGCCTGCAGTCTCTAATGTTTAAAATACACATCCATTATACCTCCTAAAGCTCAGTGACATTTCTGACTATATCTAATGCAGTGCAGGTATCATGCAAGTTTGTTGTCCTTTCCCCTGGTTTCCAAGATACTCTAAAATGAATTGCTTGTTTTTCCTATTGACACAAATATCTCCTTTCAGAGAAACCTTCGAAGAGACAAGGACCGACGGAACGTACTACAATTCAACCTACAGACTTTGCCTAAAAGTGCCAAGCAGAAAGAGAGGTAATCTTCCTTTGTGGCAGAACAGTTTTGTTTCTGTTTGTAACAGTAACAAGTCAGTTTTTCTGTGAAGCAAATAATTCAGTAAATGAGTTGTTGGGTTCCATAATGCTGAATTCTGAATTCATCCAGTTGCTGAATTGTTTTTGTATTTGACTATGAATCAAAAATACCATTTGCTTTGTTGTGTTTATTAAACTTGCATTTATACTTTCTTATATCCACCCTTGACCAATGTACTTTTCAAGTAATTATATTAATGTTTGCAATCATGGAGTGAAATACCTGTTTTTCACCAACTATATCTGGGATCAACCATACTCTTTAATTTAGCAGCCTAACTTTTTTATTGTGAATGAAGGATTTGGAATAAGCAACCCCTTTGTCAAAGTCTTCTTATTTAACAAAAAATATTATTGGTTTTCTGTTACTTCAGAGATAGACTGCGTCTGCAAAAGAAATTTCAGAAGCAGTTTGGAGTGAGACAGAAATGGGACCAAAAATCTCAGGTATGATATTCTCTTTCATAATGAATTGGGATTTTTTGGGAGGTTGCATTAAACACTGATGAGTTTTCTCTTTCCTATGTTTAATCTGCAGAAACCACGTGATTCCTCAGTGGAGGTTCGCAGTGACTGGGAAGTGAAGGAGGAGATGGATTTCCCTAGATTAATGAAAATGAGATATTTGGAGGTGTCAGAGCCTCAGGACATGTAAGACTTGGAATTAGCAACACCAACTGAGCTGATCATATTTCCCAGACTATAATTTCTCAAATTCTTAAGAGTTAAGAAACCCAGACACTTAAAGTACATTTGTTAGGAAAGGGTGACATATTTTCTTTCTCTCTCTCTCTCTCTCTCTCTCTCTCTCTCTCTCTTTCTCTCTCTCTCTCTCCCTCCCTCTCTCTCTCTCTCTCTCTCTCTCTCTCTCTTTTCCCTCCCTCTCTCCCTCCCCCTTTCTTTCTTCCTTCCTCCCCCCTTCTCTCACTTGCTCCTCTGTATTGCTGTCCTCTTTGCTAATGTACTTGGTTCCTGAATAAGCAACAAATCAAGATTTAATGCATACCATTAATCAAAATCAACAAAACAGAATATTATCCAAGGTATAAAATTATCTGAGGACAACACTAGTTATTTAGACTGGCCCAAAGGCCCAATTCCATTATAAGAATTCCTATCATCTTCACATCTCTAAAATGGGGTTTTGCTGTATGAAGATTGAAACTAAACTGATTTGGCAAAGATGGTGCCAGAGGCTAATTCTTTCCAGATTTGTTGGCCACAGTTCCTATGATCATGTTGGAAGTGAGAATTATGTTCTGTAACACTATGGGTTAGAGAAGGTTATTATAGAAGTGGGATGATAATTTGTGTTTATTCCTTGGATTGGTTGCACTACAGTTATACAGTACTTACTATTCTGTGATATTTTGGAGAGACTTTCATTTTTTTTAATTTGCAGAGAATGCTGTGGGGGTTTAGAACATTATGACAAAGGTTTTGACCGCATCACCACAAGAAATGAAAGAAATCTTCGTAGCATTAAGCGCATATTCCATACTGTGACTACCACTGATGATCCAGTCATACGCAAGGTATAGTATCTATTTGTTTAGTTTATATTATTGAATAGAAGACCTTTTAATGGTACTTTGTTTGGAAAGAAAAATAGAATTTTTTTACCTTTGATAAGACAAGAAACTTACGTTATGCTGGGCAAGGCTAAATAAAATATAAAGAAGATATCATGTTTTTAGGCAAAAGACATAGAGTAATTATGTATCTGAATATAGTATAATCCCGTCAGAAATTCCATAAAGCCCATTTTCAAAAACTGGTAAAATATTTACAGTATTTGACCTAATTATTAGTGTTGCAGATTTTTTATCTTTACTGGATTTGGGGATAATGACTTGTAGTCATTATACTGATAATAGATGGAAGAATGTATAATTTCTGTGAATGTCAAAGATAGTGGGATAAATAACAAACTAAAAAGCTGATTTGACAGCTGACTAGTTTACTTTCTCATTTTTGTCCTTTCTGGCCAAAATTCTTAAATGTGAAGGTTATAAATATTAGAGTAATATTGAATGTCATATGGGTGAATTGAAGGAAATCAAATGGCACAGTTTTTTTTTCTTTTATTTTAGAAAAAATATGTTCTAAAACCTGTTTTTTTTATTCCCTAAATTTGAATTTCTGGAAATGGAGGTGTAGACCATTAGAAGTAGATGGGATTTCAGATCATTTTCTTAATCTGGGTACTCTTGCCCATTGTGTCTTTTCTCTGTATATAGCTGGCCAAAACTCAAGGGAACGTATTTGCTACAGATGCTATCTTAGCTACCCTCATGTCTTGCACTCGTTCAGTATATTCCTGGGATATCATAGTCCAAAGAGTTGGATCCAAGCTGTTCTTTGACAAAAGGGACAACTCTGATTTTGGTGAGTCTTTTCGTGTATGTTTTGCAGAAAAACAAGATAATAGTGATGGCCCTGTAATCTACATATGTAAAATGTACCACTCACTCATCATGAAATCTCCAGAACCGTAAAGCCTACAAACTTGAAATTTGGCACATATGTTCCTCTTGGTTTCTAGGTGCTCTCTAAGAAATGACCATCAGATCATTAGTATTTCTTATACAGTAATTAACACGCTCCGATGCTAAGGAGTTCTACTCCCCCTCCCCACCTGAAAAGAACTCTGTTCTATCTCTCAATTGCTTCATATTCCGTCACCGTAATTCAAATTGGCAGACATTCCACTCCTTCATTCAGGAGTGTCTGGGGTTCCTTACAGTACTAAATTGTCGGTACCTCACCAAAATGTCTATACCTTCCACCTATGGAACTGCTTCTAGACTCAAGGCGGTGGGAATAATATTCCCTTATGTGTTTCAATCACCAACCACCACTGAGCTAACCGATTGTGAACCAAGTTTCTCCTGCATAGCCCGATCACATAGTTTCATCGCGAAGCATGGGTATCCAGCTAGTTCTTTTATATCAAAGGGGTAAACACTGTTGCAGGGGTGGGGGAATCAAGATTTTCTAGTTTTTATGACTTGCTATCTTAGTGTGGAGTAATATTGTTGTTTAGGATTGAGATATTAAACTTTCTGATGATAGTTGTGTTTGTCTGTATTCTCAGATCTTCTTACAGTGAGTGAAACTGCTAATGAGCCACCACAAGATGAAGGCAATTCTTTCAATTCACCTCGCAACCTTGCTATGGAAGCCACCTACATCAACCATAACTTCTCTCAGCAATGCTTAAGAATGGTAAGAATAGAATATTTAATTTGCCATAGATTTTTTTAAATTTTAATTAGATGTCACTGGATTCAGTTTGAATCCCAATGACTTAGTGAACAAATACCCACCATTCTGACATTCCTTGGACTTATAACTCTTAAGGACATTCTAATAATTTCATTGATCTTGTATATCCACCAAATCTATTGTCTTCCTATTCTTCAATTTCCTTCAAACTTAGTATAATTGGGTTGGGGTTTGATCCATGATCTGCTTGCATCACAAGTGTAAAATACAGCAGAATTTCTGCTTGCTGATCATAATCACAAAAGGACAGCAAGTCCTTTTAAGGCAACATAAAGAACTAGTTCTTCTAATCCAGAGTACGCTGTTAGTTTTCCTGAGCCATAATTTGAAGATAATTTATCTCATACTTTTTGAGTATCTAGTTTTCATAGGTATGCATTATGCCTGGATACACCATTGCTTTAACTATTCTGACTAGTGTCCTAGAAATATAGTTGCATTTATAGATTCCATGATCTCATCAAAGGTCTTTATTACTTTCCTGCCTAAAATAAATATTCCTTTGTCTTATTAATATTTAGCATTAACCTGGAACTTTCACCATCCATTTTCCTAACAAGCTGTTCAATGTCTACTTTAGCTAATAAATTAATATTGTCTGGGTATCTCATTGTGTTTGTCTTTCAGTCTTATCTTTTAATTCCAGATATATTTTTTGTAGTCTTGCAACTTTTGTAGTATATCTGCTGAATATGTTAAATGCAGGGATAATATGCACCCTTATTTACTTTCTTCTCTATTCTGTTTCTCAAAATACCATTTTTCTAGTAACTCCTATTTATTATAATTGTTTCTGAGAAAAATAATTGTGTGTTTTGTAACCTTAATATGTTCTGCTGTATGGTATGAACTACGCTGTCCAATATGTTGCTGTAATCAAATATATAAATATTTTTTTATTTGAGATCTCATCAGAGATACTCAGATTAATCTAAATGTTCCAGCAGTGTCCATAACAGTTTTCCTGATAATAATGCAAAAATGATTTCTTCTTCTGGATTTTATTTTGGAAGTTGCTCTAATTGGATTGATTTTCTTGATGCATGTGGAATCATCTCACCTTTATAATTCCCACTTTCCTTTCGACCTTATTGGCAGGATTGATCCTACCAGCACCCCCAGTTCCCAGCTTATTGCTCTAAAGCAATGTTTCTCAACCTTGGGAACTTGAAGATGTCCGGACTTCAACTCCCAGAATTCCCCAGCCAGAGAATTCTGGGAGTTGAAGTCCAGACATCTTCAAGTTGCCACGGTTGAGAAACACTGCTCTAAAAGATATTGGCTATAATGACTATTCAGGTAGCCTTTAACGTAGGACCACAATTGAGCCCAAAATTCATGTTGCTAAGAGAGAAATTTATTAAGTGAATTTTTGCCTCATTTTACAACTTTTCTTGCCTCATTTGTTAAGTGAATCACTGCAGTTGTTAAATTAGTAATGTAGTTGTTAAGTGAATCTGGTTTCCCCATTGACTTTGCTTGTCAGGTCGCAAAAAGTGATCACATGACCCCAGGAGATGGCAACCATCATAAATATGAGTCAGTTATCAAGCATCTGAATTTTGATCATGTGACCATGGGGATGTTGCAATGGTCATAAGTCACATTTTTCAGCTGTTGTAACTTCAAACAATCACTAAACGAACTGTTGTAAGTCAAAGACTACCTATATTTCAAACTTAACCAGGTGAAGGTTTTGCTATGCTTACCAAAAAACGCTGCTTATCCAGTAGCACTCCAATAAAACATGCAAAAAATAGATTAAGTAGTATTATTTCTGCTTTTATAAGCTCTTCTGATTTTTTTCTTAGAGCTATTAATATTTACTGAGCAAGACCAGAGAAATAGTAGTCCTTCATTTATTACCACAATTAGGGCTGGAACTTAACATTGTTAAATAATGTTGTCATTAAGTGAGTTATAACCAATTTTACAATCTTTTTGCCATAGTTAAGTGAGTCTCCATGGTCGTTAAGTGAATTATATAATCGTTAAGCAAATCTGGTTTCATTAACTGCTTTTCGGAAGCCCCCTGGAGATCATGTGATGCCAGGATGCTGCGATTGTTCTAAATACAACCTGGGTGGCAACTGACCAGATTTTGATCACGTGGCTTTAGAGATGCTGTGATGGTCACAAGTGTGAGCATCAATCATCACTTTTTTTCTTTTTTTTAAATAGTTTTTATTAAACATTTTTACCTTTAAAAACAAAAAAATATGCAACCAAGAAGAAAAAGAAAAAACAAGACAAACATAACCATATAAAATAGTTATACAGCCTTCTGTATCGACATTCATGTTTAGCCTTTGTAGTTCCCCATTCTACATTGCCTTCCTATCAGTTTTAACTTCTATAATCATGTAATAATAGTTGTACTAACACTTGTAATACTATTAATTGTTCATATCGCCATTACATTTACATTGTGGTCAGTACTTTTTGATAGTAATTAGTAACTTTAGTTAATTTCTATTCAATACTAGTTTGGCGGGGAAACCACAAATGAAGACTTCTATTTCCTGTTTTGATTTCTGTTTTCTAGCCACTTATAAATTCTATTCTATATTTTATAGAATCATCACTTTTTTCATGCTGTTGTAATTTCAAATAGTCATTAAACAAATGGTTATAAATCAGGGACTATCTGCCTTCTGGTGTGGATTTCAACATCTAATGAAATCCACAATGACACCCTAAAGCTATTATGCTATTTGTGGAAAGATTGATAAAGAAGCAGTAACTAAAATTTTGTGATTCCAAAATGAAATTCCATATGAAGCAACCATGACTATCTTGATCGTATACTTATTGCTGTTGATCACATTTCTGCATGTTATTTTTTAATAGGGGAAAGAAAAATACATGTTTCCCAATCCAAACCCATTTGTGGAAGATGACATGGATAAGAATGAGGTTGCTTCTGTTGCATATCGGTACGTGCTTCTAGCTCATTGATGGGATTTTATTTTTTTAATTCTATACATATTACAATTTTCATTGAAACTTGTCATTTGAATAAACAGCTGTTATGCCATTGAAATAGCAAAACCCTTTGATTGTAGGTATCGAAGATGGAAGCTGGGAGATGACATTGATCTGATAGTACGTTGTGAGCACGATGGAGTGATGATTGGAGCCAATGGAGAAGTATCATTCATCAACATTAAAACACTGAATGAATGGGATTCAAGGGTAAGAAAAAATAAAAGTGGCTCAGCATGTTGGCTGAGGTAATGATCAAAATAAAAAGAGATTAATGTATATACACTGATTATATGATTAAACTGATTATATGAGAAGAGCATTACATAGTTATTTTGTATAGACAGTATTTGTGCTGGTTAATCTTTTCATTATGATTACTTGCGAATGTGAACGTTCTCCATTTCCTTTTTATCTTCACCTTGATTATCTAACCACCACTGGTTGGCTTACCATACTATTGCCTTTCTCTTGTCATGCCAACTAGGTTCATTAAGCATTGTTTATTGAGGATTAAATATTGAATCCACTAATTTGTATATTCACATTTTATGCAAAACATAGGTTGAGTGCTAAATGGAAAAAAAAGAATGATAGTTTAGAATGATGGTCCCTTCTTTCTTTGCTGCCAACCATGCCGCGATACATGAGTTTGCATTTATAATCTGCTTGTAAATTACCATAATACGGCATGGTATAATTGAAAATCCAATATGCTTGCGTATTTTTCTAGCATTGTAATGGAGTAGATTGGCGTCAAAAACTGGATTCCCAGCGAGGAGCTGTGATTGCCACTGAACTGAAAAATAATAGTTACAAACTTGCTCGTTGGACTACTTGTGCATTGCTGGCTGGATCAGAATATCTTAAATTGGGGTAAGATTAAAAATATATATTTAAAAGGGGGTGTGTCTGGTGTACAAAGGGGAAACTAGGTCTTCAGGAAGACGTTTAGAATTTCAGCAACCTCTCTTAACAATAGTTTTCCAAGAAATAGTAGTTTATAAATTCTAGGTCTTTCAGTGACTTCTGATGCTTTTGACTACAACATCCTTTTGGACTGTGGGGCAGGATCAGGGGTTGGAAGCACAATGTTATTATGGTGATCCTGCTCTGACATGAAACTGAACCGCCAAACATTTGGTTATGGAATCCAGGTTAAGACCTGAAACTGCTGAGAAGGATCATCTACTGGTTTGGGGTGAAGTATCATCAATATGTAGATATTCAATTATATATCTTTACCTCAGGCTCATTGAAGATGATGTGGAACTCTTGACCCAGTGTCTGGAGGCTGTTAGGGTAAAATCTGGCTTGGACACCTTGATTCAGAGACAAACTGATTCTACGATTCTTATACTCTTCTGGAAAGAGAAGTCTCAGCCAGACTAGTAATTAAGGCACCATGCTAGAAAGCAGGAGTCTGTGAGCTTGTCCTGCCTTAGCCATGAAAACCAGCTGGATGACTTTGGCCAGTCACACACACTCAGTCCAATCTATCTCACAAGGTTGCTATTGGGGAGGAAAATAGGAAAAGAAAGATGTGTTGGATATGTTCACTGCCTTGAGTTATTTGCAAAAAATTATTAAGGTGGTACAAATAAATAATCTAGGGTCGTCCTGGCCTTATGGGTCCTTCTTAAAAAGCAGGTGGAGATCATAGTCAAGAAAGGTTTTGTACTGGTGTATCAGCTGTAACCTTACTAGAAACAGAACATAGCAAAGTTGTATCTGTATTATCAATTCAGTTATTGATAATCTTAGAATATGTAATGTTATATACAGAAGAAATGCTACTTATACAGTGATACTATAGTGATGAATTAAGGGCTGATTGGGTTTTATATGCAACTAGCAGTTAATAGTCTGTTAGTAGCCATACTGAATTAGCTGAGTCAAATAATCATTAACCTTGAAATCTTCCTTTTTTCTAGTAGGTTGGACTACATCATTGCACTTTTTAACTTTTGTCTCTTCATCCTTGCTTAGATATGTCTCCCGATACCATGTGAAAGATTCTTCACGCCATGTGATTCTGGGCACACAGCAGTTCAAACCTAATGAATTTGCAAGCCAAATTAATTTAATCATGGAGAACGCCTGGGGCATTCTGCGCTGTGTCATTGACATCTGTATGAAACTAGATGAGGGCAAGTACCTTATCTTGAAGGATCCCAACAAGCAAGTTATCCGGGTTTATAGCCTGCCTGATGGCACCTTCAGCTCTGATGAAGATGAAGATGAGGAGGAGGAGGAAGAGGAAGAAGAAGGTAATTCTTTTGGAAGACTGCTAGATAAATAACTACTCTTAAACTTACTTTCACAACCAAAACTTAACCCATCTGACTAGAATAGATTTCAGTGATGTAGCAGTTACTACTTTCAACTGATATTTGCTACCCTCACCTTCTGTCTCAACCAGAATTAAAATAGCAAAGCCAAAAGAAGCAAAATGCATCCTAATTTTGCTAAGGAAATACTAGGATACATTAAGCCATGTTATTGTATCCATATTGTAGAGCCCCAGGCCTTCTGTAGCACATTAATAGACACATCTACCCTTCAAAAATATTTGTTTAAAATAGTATTTTTACCATTTTTTAAAGGTTGGACTAGATAAATGCTTAGATAAAAAGAATTACATTTTAAAGATTAAGTGTGAAGAATGTAAAGTGGGTAGCTCATCCAAAACGGAGATTGAATCTCAGAGAAAAATAGCTTCGAAAGAAATTGGGCAGATTTGGAATAAAAACTCTTAATATATTCTGAGTAGTAGTTCTCTTGCAGAATTCTCAATATATTGGGGTTCTTCTCCATCCTGGAATAATTCATCCACAGTTTGGAAGGGACTAAATCACTTTATTTTCCACATCTAGCTGCTGCTTTTGGATGTTTCAGAGAATAAAACTCAACCATTCCTTGTTGCTTAATATCTTAGGGATAGAAGTTGAGTTTTCTTGGAGATTTAGCAAGCCCGCATTTTGGTACTATTAAATGCAAAAGTTTAGGTTATGTACAAAAAATAAATACTTTAAATAAAATAGTAACAGAAAATCTCTCTTAAAAAAACAAAAAAAATGCAAACTTTCATATTATCAAAGCATATTGTGTTTTCATATAATGATCTTTGGAAGCTTGCCTTGCTAGAGGTGCCTGTTTGAGATACATCCAATTAAGGCTGTAGTTTGTAAAAGTCTTATTTCAAAATAAGTTATTTGAGAGGCTAATTTCTATCATTCTACCACCAGCCTCTTTTACATGATAAAATTATTAATAGCATGCTGTATCAGTATATTGAATTATATATTTTGCAGAATTTAGTCCATTCGTTAAAAAGGGTTAAATTAAGCTATTATCCAAAATGGAACAGCATCCTGTGATTTTCAAATAGTAATGGGAAATAAATAATTAAGAGAATCTAGATAAACATTCAGTATGGTATCTAGTTTCCTTAGTCAAGAATTTAAAATAATGTATGTGGCACTGAATATTGTTGAGAAGCAGCCAACCTGACAAGTAGGAGGGATAAGTGCAGAACTAGTCTAGAATCACTGCACAACTGTAAAAGGGCCAGAACCAGAATTGGCCCCTCCCTAAATTCCTTAGAGCCTTATCTAATTTCAGTGATCAAGTAGTTAGCTTGAACTCTGCATGTGTGGATCTGGTTCTTCATACCTGACAATATTAATCATATTTTTTTTAAAAAAAACCAGTTCTATCTTTTTTTCTGATTTCAGCTGTATATAAACAATTGGGGAAATTTCAGAATTTTTTGCTAAAAACTTTGCTGCCATTTGATTGTCAAATAATTGATGAGGGTTTCTACTGTACAGAAAGTTATTATCTTTACATACAGAAATTACTATTGTGGAATATATGCAAACTGCAAAAATTGAGGCTTTTTTGTCTGTGGCTGGGGATAGAAAGACATTTTCCATTCTGATCTGTCTTTGTGTTGCAGAAGAAGAGACCTGAACTTTACAACCAGGCATTAGAGTCAACAGCATCTTGAATGTCATTCGACTTTTTATTCTTCAAGGATGGATCAGAACTGAATCTGCACCTTGTTTGGCTAGACCTTAAGAAATAAAAATAATAATCTTGATAAATGTGTCCTTTTGTCTTATTACTACATCTAAGTACCATGTTTCCTCAAAAATAAGCCCTAGCCTGATTTTTAAAGCGTGCACCAATATACGCCCTTCCAAAAAATAAGCCCTAGTAAAGATCATCAGCCCAGAGGGGTGGGTGTGGCCTCTAGCAGCCTGCACAGTACAGGTGAATTGATTAACCAGTCCAAGCAGCAGGCGGAGGCAGGCAATCCCGATGTGCTGTGCAGGCCACAAGAAAGCCAAGAATCAGTAGGCCAGAGCAGGCGGGGTTTTTTCAGTTTCACAATAAAGTCTAAGGATTCCAATCAGCAATAAATGTAGATGTATCTCTGATCATCTTAAATATTTAGCCATCTCAGCAAGTTCCATCATTTTCACCAACTATTATTTCATTGTGAATTGTCCATCTTTGTGCATGGAATAATCTCACTATAGTAATCGTGCATGAAAACATGCTTCAGTTGTATATAGAAATGAAGGATTCTTTACTGGAGAAATGCTTCTAAAAAGTCAAATGATAGAATTTAGGAAAAGGTTTGCATTTTGGTTTTTGCAGTTGAGATTACAGCATTTGTTCTTTATTTGTGTTGTGATTTTTATTTTACTAAGTAAGCATTTTTAAATAAGCATTTGTTGAATAATCCCAATAGATTCACATATATCAAACATAAACCGCATTATAAGTATGGTACGTGAGCCACCAGTCATGTTTGACCAAAGCTACAAATTATAGTGAAAGGAGATGTCTCAGACTTT
The DNA here is from genome assembly GCF_051295495.1 of Thamnophis sirtalis. NCBI lineage: Eukaryota > Metazoa > Chordata > Lepidosauria > Squamata > Natricidae > Thamnophis > Thamnophis sirtalis. Next base: position 27,676,828 of record NW_028261389.1, on the reverse strand, counting down.
AAGCATTGGACATAAAAGTACCGCAAACTTTAAGCGGAAGGACAATTTCTAGACCAAATAAAGGTTAAATGGTTTACTGAGGTGGTGATCATCAAGAAGAAAAACATGCTTTGGTCTCATGCAAGAGGATAGGCTGAAGAAAATATTTTTGTGTGATTGAAAGAATGGAAGTCAGTAGATATGGATGGATGAGGTCAAGCAAAATAATGGAATATCCTCAGAAGAGTTATGTGTTATGCTAGATGCGTAAAGGGGGGGGGGCAGTGCTTCAAGACTGCCAGTGTTTGTCCAGGCAAGCCCAATGGTTCCCAACCTTTTTTTGGCCATGCCCCACCTAAGCATTTTTAAAATTCTGATGCCCTCCCCCCAGTGACATATAATTCTTACTTTACTCAAAAAGGGAACTCTACTCACAAGGAGGAAGCCTAAAAGGCCATTAACTTGGTTTAAACAAGGTTCAAATTGCCCTCATTAAAAATCAAATTGCTTCCCTGTGGGTGTGGGCCCCACGTTGGGAACCACTGGTCTAGCTCAATGGATCTTTGGTTTTGGTTGAAGGATAACAGACAGTAAGAGAAATAAAATTAATTTGGGAATTACTGTAGAATTTCGCATGGATATTATTAAAATAAAACACTTCCCTCATACTATTCAATTTCTGGTCTGAATACGTGCTCATCTATTCTTTCAACCCAATTCAACCATGTGTATCACCGGTAAGCGGGGGAGGTAGTAACAAAGCAAAATTCAGGTTAGATTCGGCAAACCTGCGATCTGTCTGCCCTCAACGTTGGCCCTTAAATTCCTCGCCTTCAGTGTTTCATACCGAAAATAGGTCGCGGGCCAAATTATAAGACAAACCAAGGCTTCAGACCAGTGGTAAAATTCACATTTCTTTACTACTGGTTCTGTGGGTGTAGCTTGGTGGGCATGGCAAGGGAAGGAGAGTGCAATATCCCCATTCCCTTCTCACTCCAAGGGAAGGATGTTGCAAAATCTCCATTCCCACCCCACCGGGGAGGGGGGGGAGCCAGAGGTGGTATTTGCTGGTTCTCCGAACTACTCAAAGTTTCTGCTACTGGTTCTCCAGAACCGGCTGAATTTCACCCCTGCTTCAGACCCACAATTTGCAGACGGCTAATTTGCAGTTAAGTTACTTCGCAAACAATCCAGGCGGGCGAATAGTTTTTGGGATGACGTTTTGCTCAGGATTTTTAAGGGTGGGTGCTACTGTATTTAGCTCCTAATTTCCTCTATCCGCATCTAATCCCTTGACCCACGCGTGTTAAATTCACACCTTTTCGTATTTCATCCTGCATTTTGTGATTTGCATTCTAGAAGGAAGCTTTCCACGCTCCTACGCCCCTTGGACTCTGAGAGACGGACATTTTGGCGCCCGCTTCTTTGAAACAGAACGAAGCTCGCCATTTCCGCGGGACCACATGACGGAGGGCCGGGGGAGGGGGGTAAGACTCCAATGAGGCAGAGGAGGGCCTGGCGTCTGCTGGGATCACGGGCGTCACGTGATGTGGACTCGCGCTGCCTGGAGGCTGTGGCTGAGCTGCTCCGCTTAGGAGGCGCGCAAAGCGAGCTGCTGGAGCCCCGGGTGCTGCCTCTGCCTTGGAGGATCCGGAGGTCCGTGGCCTCAACGACGCTGGCCTGACGCCCCTTGCTGCATGTATCCACTAGTGTCTGAGCCTTAAACAGCGGCTCCGCTGCCAACGGAAACCTCAGTCATGTCCGCACATCTCGCGGGCTGCCGGTCGCGTCCTCTTTCCTTTTGAGTGCTATGATGGTTCGCAGCTGAAGTCCACAAGACGCACGGCGTTGTTTCTACGCTGTCGGAATCCGAAGGGCTTGCACGTGTTGGGTTGATCAGGCATTGCTTGGGCTCCTTTTCACCCCCTCCCTTCCTCCTAGATGGCTTGCAAACATGTTAAAACAACGATTTCCATAAGGCTGTTGGAAGACACCAGGTCGAGGTAGGTTCAGTTAATTGCTGGAATCGCATCTCTTACTGCCTTTTCTTCACACGCCCAGCGTCTCTTTTTCTGAGAAGCTGTTTGGTCTATGGGGAAAATAATTCAAACTCATTAGCTGGGTAATGCTGTAATTAGGCCAAGCTAAATGATGGATATACAGGGTTTTCTATTCATCAAAACCTCCCCGAAGAGTTCTAGAGAGAACTTGAAGGCTTCTACATGTTTTGGGTTAGTCCTAGTAAAGAAATTATCACAGCAGGTGGCAGCACTTGGCTAATCTTGGAAAAAAATTAAACAGCCTGCTTAGGACTTGAAAGGGAGATCTGCAGGAAATCCCAGAGCCAAAACCTCAGACTTTTTTTTTTTTTTTTAAACCTGTCTTGGAAGAAGACAAGACCACCCATTTCCATTTTGTTGACAAAATACTAACAAGGTGGTGTGTGCAAATATTAACCAGGAGTTAATTTGTGCTCCAGCTTTTAACGAAGATATTACTTGATCTTATATATGGATGTTTTTCCTCTGATGATATGATTAGCATAGGACTACTAAATAAAAAGTTGCTCCCCCTCATCCACCACTACCAAATTAAAAATTTTGCTTCTGTTTCTTATTGACTACATAATGAAAATGAAGAGGATTTTTTTTCCAGAAAAGCCATTTTTTCCTGACTAAATAATTGAATCCAAACCTTTTCTAGGAATTCCTTGATTAAGACAGTAAAAGTTTTGTCGCGTTGTTATGCTTGTACTAAGTCTATATTGTTAATTTTTGTTCTATTCATGCTTGAGCATTTATAGGAATAAAATGAAGGGTTCCACCACAAAACCGCGGTCGACTAAAGCACGCTCGACGAAACCGCGTACCTGACGTCATCACAGCGTGACGAAAAAAGCACGCTGTGAGCGCTAAAGCTAAAATTAACACCTAAACCTAACCCCCCGAAACCTAACCCTTAACCTAACCCTTAACCTAACCCTAAACCTAACGCTAACCCTAAACCTAACCCTAACGCTGAACCTAACCCTAACTCTTAACCTAACCCTAACCCCAAACCTAACCCTTACCTTAAGGTGAATCGGCTTGCTTTCAAAGCGCTTTTTAAAGCGCCCTTTTTTCTCAGCGGTCGCTGTTGTCGCGCTGCTGATGACGTCAGCGACGCGCTTTAATTGGGCGCGCTTTAGTGGACCACGGTTTTGTCGTGCCACGAAAATGAAGTTCAGTAAGGTTCCGATGTAATCAAAGGTTGGATTCAGACATCAGGGTGGCTGGGCAGCCTTTTCTGTAGTTAATAATGTCCTCTTTTCTCACAAAGTTCAAGGGCGATTGACTCTATTCTACCCATTGTCTCGTCAAGATGCTGCCAGTGAATAATGGTTTTTGTCAAAGAACTTTGGAGAGCTGCTAGAGTGTGCAAGTAGGTAAAATTTAGTTCAGGCCAGTAATCTGACTTTATATGAGCAATCTGGAATGTTAATAGTCATTTGTATTAACTTGCTGATTTCTGTTAAAGGGGATTGCTATTCATACTGTTTTTGCCTGAATTGTTTTGTTTCTATCTCAATGCTGACATGGATAACTCCCTTTGCGTGTTTATCCTCCCAACAATCTACTATTATAGGAGATGTGCTTACAGGAACCTGAGGAATGGCTGCACAGACCGTATGTGAGCTTGCCACAATGGCCCAGAGCAATCCAGTTTTGTCTTGTATTCCAGTTAGGCAATGATCTTGAAGACAATACAGTCTTTAAAAGAGATGTTTAGTTATCCTTTTCCACTGTCTTGGAATGAAATTGAGTAAGACTTTGTGGTTAAACGTCAGAGATTGAGGGATGGGGAGAGAATAGACACTGTCTGGATTCACACATAGCACTAAGCACTAAGCCATAGCATGTGGTTTGTTTGGGTTGGCACAACTTGCTAAATTGTTCCTTCTAATTTGGCAGCCCTGGTACATTGCTTACTGTTGCACAATAATCCAGCTAGGCAAGTAGAAAAGCAGTATATGCACTGAATAAATATTTTGTAACCTGTATATAAGTAAACCATGGTCTAATGTTATGTGTGAAAAATCTCAGTGAATGTTTGTTTCTTTTTCTTGCCTTGTCAGTTCTCAAAAGTGCCTTGAACAAAGTTAGCCACCTTACCAGCAACATGGTGCTATCGTTTCTGAAATGTGTGCAAGAACTTCTGCTTATATTTGCCTTGTCTGTAGCCTCTTCGTGGTCTAATGACTTTCTCTACCATGACTATTGTATTATTGGGGCTGGCCCTTCAGGCTTGCAAATGGCCTATTTCCTTCAACATGCAGGTCGGAATTACGTTGTCTTTGAACGTAGAAATACACCAGGGCACTTTTTTACCTTGTATCCCCGTCATCGAAAATTGATCAGCATCAATAAACGTTACACTGGCAAATCAAACGGTGAATTCAACCTTCGTCATGATTGGAACTCATTGCTTAGCCACAGTAACCAACTGCTTTTTCGACACTACTCTCAGGATTTCTTCCCTGATGCTGATACTATGGTGCATTATCTGGCTGATTTTGCTTCCAAACTAGCTCTCCATGTGCAGTATAACACATCCATTGTACTTGTGATGCTGGAAAAAGATCCCAAGGCTTGGAATGGTCATTACTTCATCCTCAGAGACCAAAATGCTAAGAATTACAAATGCAGGTAAGAGAGAAAAAACTTCATCTGGGTAATAAAAAATGTCATACTTCATGGATGCTTCCATAGTAAAAATACAGGTGTTCTTGATTATTAGTATCGTGCATGCATAAACCATCTTTTGGGGACTGAAGATAATTTAGATGCCAGTGCATATTTCAGAAAGACTCTTTCAGATATAGCTGGGTACCTAAACACTCCCCCATTCCTTCACTCACCAACATAACTTTCCCTACAGACGTCCATTGGGAATATATGGACACACTGCTGGAGGTGTCAAATCTGTCAGTGAGATGTGAGCTGGTTGATTTATTCTAAGATATTCCAGAAAGTCTAGCTGGTCTGAAATGCAGCAACAGGCATGGTGAGCAATCCAGGAGATTCCACATTATCCTCATGTTGAAATAGTGCACTGATTGCTTGTGGGACATAATTCAAAGTCCTTGCTGTAGTATATGAAGCATTGCATGGCTTAGCTTCAAATGACAGTTAGATCTGTTTGCTCCGGTTCAGTCCATCCTGTGCACTGAGTTCCTCAGTAGGACACTTTGTGCCACTTTGTAGATTTGATTATCAAGAGTTATCGACTTGTCTATAGTGAGACTTTAAATGATTACTGAGAGAGGGAAGCATATAAATCTGTTAAGTAGGTGACATAATTGAGAAAGGTTATTTCCTTTTTCTGTATAGTTTATAATTTTGTAAAGTCTTGTATTATTCCTCTGAGCAAATTTTTCCCTTTTCTTGTACCTGTAACTGAACTCTTTATCTTTTCTACTAATTAAAGGTGCTTCAAACATGCGGGATCATGTGTTGCCTGTTTTGGCATCTTTCTGGTTTTGTTTGTCCTGTTTGTCATTGTAGTAACAAAACTTTCAGTATAATCACATCAAATGTTTTTAGAAGTAGACAGTGGAAAATATAGTAGCTGTTTTCTAATCAAACTCTTTTAGTAGTCTCAACATAGATTTTTTACTTCATTAAAATATACTGCAGTATGAAAATGCTCTTTTCAGCCTGTTTCTAGTAATTTCTATAGTTATGATCTTTTGCTTTTTCTCTCCCACTAAATTGATAAGTAAAAATGGCTACCCCACTCTAAACTACCTGAGAGCTAATTTTGGTGGTTTTGGATTTCTCTCTTTACAAATCATAGTTTTTTGTGCACAACTTTATTGCTGAGATTGGTGATTTTGTGAAGCATGTAAATAGTATTAGAGAAAGATATTTTGACATATAAAGTGACCCTAATCAAAATGTTTGTTCTCTATTTTAGTGTTCTTTTGGTGGCCACAGGTATGTGGGTTCCTCACGAGGTGAACTTTCCAGGTTCAGAATATGTTGAAGGTTACGAATCTGTGTCAATCAATCCAAAAGATTTTGTTGGACAGTCTGTATTGATCTTGGGTCGGGGAAATTCTGCCTTTGAAACAGCAGAGAACATTCTGGGTGTCACCAATTTTGTGCATATGGTAGGCCGATCTCGAGTTCGTCTTTCTTGGGCTACTCATTACGTTGGAGATCTGAGGTAAGACTTCATATTCGTATGAACCGTTGCATATATTCAGAGATGAAAGATACATATTTTTAAATGTGTTTCATCCAAATTCCAAATAAAAATGTTAAAGAGTTCAGGACCCAGGTTTGAATCTTGTTGCCCTCCACTTGGTCTCTTCCTCCAGTTTAACAGTAAATTATTGATTAGCACACTTTGAATAAGAATTTTGAAATAGCTGTATGTTCATTTCAAGGTGATGTGATGCATCGCTGTTTTAATTAGGTTCCTAATCAGAATATCCTGAGGCATTCTACCAAATATTCTGCCAAACCAAAATATTGTGTGATACATGTCTACAGTATTTCTCTATCATATTAAGAAAGATCACAAAATAAATTTAGTCTAGCAAGACAAATTCTTTCCAAAAAGCATTATAGTATTTTCAAGTATCTTTATTACCCTAAATTTCAATTAATCTGGCCTCACATAATTAAACTAATTAAGAGAAAAGTAGATTCCCCATCTTGTTTTGATTGGTCTTAATGCTGCTTCTTTATTGTGCTTTTTATAATTGCCTGGTGGAACACATACCCTCTTGATAGAGAAACCAAATTAGAAATCAAATTGTTTTGCTTTTTCATTGTAGCTTACTAATATTTTGCCAGCTTTTCCATTATATCAATTCTTTTCTCTCCATTTAAGTTAAACATATTTGAGGCAATGCTTTCGTTTGGTTTATTAAATCAAGCTTGATTCATTTTAAATTCAAGCCTTTCTAATATTTCTATAATCTGAACTGTTGTATAATTGCCATTCTTTAGCAATTTGCCCCTCATTCCATCTCCATATACAGTAGTTTCTCTTGCTTCTGGCTCTTAGTAAGTCTTTTGTGCAGCCATATCATTGTCTTCTGCTCTTCTGATTTTTTCCTTGCTAGAATTGCTTCCAGTTGTGTCTGTAATACACCCACTTAGAGCTCCTCTTCCTATTAACTTCTCCAGCAACAGAATCGTACTTATTATTATTCTCTATTCATTAAAATCTTTCATGAAGTCCAAGATATGCTTTCAATTGTACTCAACTTTATTTTCCTTTCAAATAATAACTACATTTTCTAAATTAAATATGCTTTTTGGTTTGCATCATATCAAGAATAACTGATTCCTACGCCTTTGACGATGCTGAAGGAAAAGTTGTTAAGGAGAGAAATCAGGAATTTTCTGGAAGGACTATGCTTTTCAGAATTTATCTCTCAAGATACATTGGAATAATGAGTTTTCTGCCATTTTGAAAAAAAAACCCTGCAATTAGGCACATCTTCTTGGTTGGTCCGGTAAACAGAGATTAACTCTCCCTCTCTATCCTGGCTTGAGTAGAAGGTAACATTATTTCAGAAGAACAGCCAGGCCAACCTGAGATAATTGTGGGGAGTGTTATGTAGACTAATAGCTTAGACTGCCATATGTCAACAGGTGGGTTGCTCCTGGTTTGGCCCGGATCGGCTGACTGGTAGTAGTGGCAGCGGGAGGCTCCACCTGGATGGTTCTGCGCATGCGCAGAAGTGTCAGACATGCGCAGGAGCGCGCCCAAACCGGTAGTAAAAAAAATGGCAACCCACCACTGGCCAAATAGCCCATTTTGCCCACTTTTTCTCTAGCAATCAGTCCATATACAGCAATCATTCCAAGCCCCATCTCCCTTTTTATGCCTGTCCCTCTCTTAGCTGCTTAGAGTAAATAGGTCAGCAACTCTTTGAAGAACCAGGTAGAAGCATTTTGGTCACTGCTGTTTGTTATAGAGTGGGCCTTTTATCTTTGGTCTTCAAGGAATAGGACATGGAATATTTGTGAAAGAAGCATGTTGTGAGCAAGTATAGACCCGTAAGTGAGATATGCTTGATTTCGCTAAGACATAAAGTTGGCATTTTGTGGATTTCAGATTATGTTGATGATCTCAAACCAGTCTGCTACATGATGAAGCCCTCTTCATTTAATATTATGGACCATAAATCTATCACGTTGATCCAATGTGGGTTGGTAGACTATGTTTTTCAACCTCCATGTTTATGACTGAGAAAGAAGGTTTTAAAGTCACCCAGATAGCTTCTAAAGAAAGACTAGAATCTACCCATCTTCACTCTAGCCCCTACCCTGCAGAAAGATGGCCATTCACAACCTTTTAGTGTGAGTACATTCAGGAAGTAATTTTTTTGATTATAACAAGTGATTTTAGACCCTTCCAATAAAAAATAAATAAAACAAAGCCTGCTCCCTCACTTACTCTTTCTGGTGTTCCACAAGTTATTCTGTTTGTATTTGTTAATCCTCTTCCTAGTATATTTACAAAAGAAAATATAATAATTTGTAATAAAACAAAAATAGTATTTTCTGCATCAAAATACTAAAACCAAAGTAGAACATAGTAGCAACACAGGACGTTGCTTCATACCTAGCCAGAGAGCTTCTATATTTAATCTAGAATTGCTACAATGAGTGGCAGCCATGTTTATAAATATGGCATGTAAAATTTACATCCCACCTATTGTTTTTTCTTTCTTTCTTCCTTAGAGCAATTAACAATGGGCTCTTAGATACATACCAGTTGAAGTCTTTGGATGGACTTATAGAGGGTGATCTAGAAGACTTAGTTCTCATCAAAGACAGAAAAGGAAAGCTGCACATCACCCTTCGGTTCTACTTGGAAAACAGCAATAGCAGTGACCCAGAATCTGTCACTCTTCCACAGGATGAACTAGATAACTTTGCCACTCGTGCACCTTATGACCGTGCCATTCGCTGCCTGGGTTGGAAGTTTGACTTTTCCATATTCAACAAGTAAGATGGGATTGGTTCTAACGTGACAGAGGAATAAAATTGTTTGGGAGGGTTGATATGTATAGATAGGTATGTGGCATGGGTGGAATTTTCTGAGCCTCGAGTCAAACAAAATGTCATGCAAAATGCTTTCCCATCTTTTATTAAATGTAATATTTGCAGTACTTTATAATGATCTATTTCACATTTGCAAATGTAGTTCCATAGTAAAATGGTTTGGAGATTTGACTAAAGTGCTTATTGCCTATTACCATGACATTGTCTTTTATCCTTCTGAGACTCCATGAGCAGTAAGATGTTCTTCTATTTCTTTTTCATGCCACCATTTGGTTGTTTAATTCAGTCTAAACTAAGATAACAATTAATTGATTTTCATTATTGCTTTAATGATTTAAATAGAACAAGACTATTGTGTCACATATGAAACTTGCTTTGCTCTCTTTTTAAAAAGTCAGTAGCTCTGCAGTTAGGGTGCACTTATCTAAATATAATTGTATCATAATTCTGTTTAATTTCAAGGAAGTAATGTATGGATATGCTTATATGTCTGGTTGTCAAGAAATTAAACTGTAGCTCTCCAGAGCCCCTCCTTTGGCAGGCAGCTCTTTCAGCCAGCCCCCAGAAATAAGAGGGAGCTGAAAGCTGAGTGACAGGACAGCAGGGTAAAGTAAGGAGTGGGGGCTGCCTCAGGCAAGTGGGGGATGTCCTAGGAGCCTCGTGCAGGCTGAACTCGCATCTCTTCACTTGGGTGCTGAAAATCCTGCGTGAATTTTGGCAGGGAATACAGTCTACTTACAACCTAAGAGATCACTTAACAACCATAACCAGGAGTGCCAGCACTGCAGTCATTGAAAGAAGCAGTCATATGGGCATCTCGCTTAACAACCACTTTGCTCACTGACTGAGATTTTGGCCCTAATTGTGGTTATAGGTCAAGGACTACTTGTAAAGAAGCTGCAGCTCAGGCAGTGATGCAATTCAGCCTGTTCTATCCAGTTTGGATGAACCGGTAGTGGTGGTGGTGGGAGGCTCTGTCCACCCACCGGGACGTCATCACGTCCCGTTTTTGATGCTCTGTGCATGCGCGGAAAGTCCTGTGCATGCAGGGAGGTGGCGCATGCTCACATTTGCGAACCAGTAGCGAAGGTAAGTTGATTTCACCCCTGAGCTCAGGCATAAGGATGCCCACAGTAACACTGTTGATATTATCTGTCTTAAACATACTTTAAGATAATTGCCTTATGCCGAGGAAAAGTTTTGTTGGGAAAGGGATATTTCCTGAGCCTTTTAACATGTATATAGTCTCAAGATCAAAGCTCATACACTGCCCCTTTTATTAAAATCTGTGTAGTCAGCCAGACTATTCTCCATGCGTTTCTTTCTCCACCCCCACCCCCACCCCCAGGTCTGTTGGTTTGATGCGTGGCAAAGGCAGTAAGAAGAAGTATCCTTTGATCAAGGCCAGCTATGAAGCCAAAGCTACTCGAGGTCTCTTTCTTCTCGGAACTGCAAGCCACTCGGTGGATTTTAGGAAATCTGCTGGTGGTTTTATTCATGGCTTCCGATACACCGGTGAGTTTTGGACATGGGGAGAAAGTGAATGTGAACAAGCTCAGCAGTGATGATGTTCTGGCATTTGAGGCCCATATCTTTTTTTTTCTTTTAAGCAAATTATTCCATTTATCAACAGAAATAACATACTGTGTTTTTTCAGCAATACGTTTTCTATTGTACCCAATGATGAAAATAGCAAATGCAAGTGAAGAACACAACTAAAAATTCAGCTTTAAAAGCCAATTGATTATGCAACATATAAGCATTACACTGCCGAATGCTTTTTTATGTATTATAAAAATATTTAAATTACAATTTCAATATGCCGTAAGAGAAAATGGGTAGGAAAGGAAAAATAACATTCAGGTAATACATTTACAACAGCTACCCCACTGTATCAAATTTTCTCTGATCTTTCTCATTATTTCTACAAAGAAAAGTATTTTCTATATCCATCAGAAAATATTTGTGGTTCTCCAGGTAATTTTAAGCTACAGTTTCTGGCATCCATCAGTTTTTAGAATGACTCCCCAACAGTGGTTGTGATATTACTAAATCTATCAGATGTGAAAGCCAATAAACACTCAAAAATCTGAATTTGTACTTTCAAGACAGTGGGACAGTCAAAGAATAATGTAGTAACAGCATTAATCCATGTTTTTCTTCTGGCTGCTATAGTGTGAAACTATGCCAAATAGTTGTAAGCTTTTTGGCTGCAACCCAAAACTCACTTGTTGCATATTTCAGTAGTCTTATTATTAGGGCAGTTCTCTTAGCATGTAATATTAAATGATAATATCTGCCTGTTTTGTTCTTCCCCCATTATGCAGCCCGTGCAGTTCATCGCTTACTAGAAGTCCGTCACCACAAAGTGCCCTGGCCAGCCTCCAACTATCCTGTAGTGCAGTTAACAAATGCTATTGTCAAGCGGGTGAATGAGGCATCTGGGCTCTATCAGATGTTTAGCGTGTTGGCAGACATCATTTTGCTGAAAGAGTGAGTGAGTAATGATACTCGGGGTTTTCTCCTTTAGAATCAGTGAATGGAATTGGTTAATTCCTATGAGTAGAACTTCTGCCAAGCATAACCAAGAAAGGAACTCATTCTTTTCTTCCTTTCCCTTTTCCGCTACTTTCATGATACTATGAGTCCTCCAAGCTTGCTCTAAAGCAGCAGTCACCAACCTTTGTGGCTTGGTGGCCCCGCTGAGCGGAGAGGGAGGGGAACCAGGCCGCGTGAGCAATGGAACTGCACGCACATTGGCCTGCCACTTGCATGAGTGGAGCTGCGTGCACCCAGCTCGCAGCTCATGTGAATAGAACTCACGCATGTGCGCACTGGCCTACCTCTCGCATAGCTCAGTTCCAAATAGGCCCCACAGCCCGGTAGGGAGCTACGGCCCAGGGGTTGGGGACCTCTGCTGTAAAAGGAGATCTGGAAAGCAGATCCTGAGAGGCACAAGACCCGCGTAGCAGAAAAAAGAAATCCATACAAGTAGTTTTCTATTCCCCCAATAATAGATTCTACCCATAACAATCCTGTAAGGTAGATTGGAGAATTAAATGATTGATCCAAAGCACCAATCCTTACTATATTTGGTATATTACTATATTTCGTATTTAGTACGGTCTTTAATTTTAGTTGTTAACCATGTTACTTTGATTCTTTTATTATTAACATTCCTTAATTCTAAAGAGGATTGCTCTAAAACTATTCCTTTGAGAAGAATGTATCAGTGCAAAGGTTTGTTTATATAGTGAGATTCTTTCTAGTTACACATTTTTGCTCAGCCAAATTCAAAATTAAGGGAGTGAACTAAAGATAATTCAAGCAAGAGCATAATCAAGGTTTTTCTGTACGTTACAAACTGTTCCTCATAATATATATTCCAATACTCTAATCCTTAGGTCGTGAAGATACAATTGACAGTAGTCAGATCTCTTGGGAGTACAGAGTTTAGCTAAGGGTACCACCATAGCTAATGCTTGATAATCATGGAGTAAAGCAGAATTTAAAATTAATTCCAAATGCTAAATTAGTTATGGTAAAAAATGCAATCCCATTTTTTTAAAAATATTTGCAGTTAGTTAAACTGAGCACACCAGTATTAGCCAATTTGCCTTGTTGTATTTGAAATGGATTTGTTTTGATTGGTCCTAGGAATGCTACAAAATTTGAATACCTGGAGGAGTATCCAGTTGGAGTCCTACAAGATCTGGAGTGGCGCACAGGAAGAAAGGTGCAGGATGGACTTTTTGTCATTGTGATGGAGTATGGAAAGAACTTCTCTGGCCCTGACAAGGATGTCTTCTACTATAACCGTGCAGTAGGAGAACCAGAGCACGCTTGGCAGTCTAACTTCCTGCATCCTGTAATTTATTATTATAAGCAACTTCCCACTGGTAAGCAATGTATTTTTTATTCCTTCTCCACTAACGATAGTGTTTCAAATAATGTTAAAAGTGTCAGAAAGTTGGACATATTTTAGTATGGTTTGGATAGTTTGGTAGTGTGCCGGAGTTGGTTTAGATAGATAGGATAACTAGCATTCAGGAGGCATTAGGGAGGCAGTGATAGACCCAGCAAAAATGGCTGCACCAGATCAGAGACACCTTTGACCACGTTGGGGGGGAGGGGAGTTATGTATATTTTAACTGTTGATAGTTTTTAATGTGTTAATTTTGATTGTGGTTGGCCTGTCATCCAGTGCAGAACACAATATAAATAACATGTGTATTCAGGAAAGAAATTTCTCATGCTGTTACTGTTTATTCTTTCGGACAGCATTTGATTGGTAAAAAATCAATTCAAGACCTGCAAGCTATTATTTTCCTTTGCCCCAGACTTGTCCAAGGGTCTTTCATGTCTCAAGACAATCATTTACTCTTTAAAAACTAGTGATTCCACTACCAGCCCAAAAAAGGGGCACTTGGGAACACATGGAGAGTATATCCCTCTCATAATGAGGCACTGATGTGATCCTTTAAATATTGGATATAGACATTTTAGTCAGTGAAGAGGAGTAAGGGTCAGGTAAACGGAATAGGCCTTATACACTTTGTCCATGTCCTCACAATCTCCAAGGCAAAAACAAAAAGCATCAAATTATAAGGAAAAATATTTGCTCAAACTACATCCCTAGCAGTAAATGAGCAATTTTATTTGGAAAGAATTATACACGTTTTTAATGTGTATATATCTTGTTTATAGACTTCTGTCAATTATAAAGTGGTTTGGTGAGTACCATGACAACTGTATACATAAGGTACGTTTGACTCAGCCTTCCATCCTTCCAAGATGGGTAAAATGAGGACCCAGATTGTTGGGGGCAATATGCTGACTCTGTAAACCACTTAGAGAGGGCTGTAAAGCGGTATATAAGTCTAAGTGCTATTGTTATTCCTAGCTGGATGGATTATACAAATTACAATTTGGCTGAAAGAATGATTGAATCTAAATAATATGTGGATGCTGTTTTAACCCACTGGGAGAGGGGGCAGGTAAGCATACTCAACATGCACCAAAATACTGTTTTTTCTAGTGATATGATCTGCCGTCATTTTTAGTTTTCCTGTTGCCTTTGAAAAGGCAAAAAAAAAACACCTTATAGCAATAGCAATAGCAGTTAGACTTATATACCGCTTCAAAGGGCTTTCAGCCCTCTCTAAGCGGTTTACAGAGTCAGCATATTGCCCCCACAGTCTGGGTCCTCATTTCACCCACCTTGGAAGGATGGAAGGCTGAGTCAACCTTGAGCCGGTGAGATTAGAACCGCTAAACTGCAGATAACAGTCAGCTGAAGTGGCCTGCAGTACTGCACCCTAATCACTGTGCCACCTCGGCTCTCGTGCTTGCAAAGAGGTCTTCAGCCTCACATTAGGAAAATACAACTTGTTTGTGGAGTCCATGCTACTCTGAGCTTGGTTGTTCACTTGCAGATGTTTCATTACCCAATTACCATATTTTTCAGAGTATAAGATGCACCAAGAGGCAAATTTTTTAAAAAAGTTTTTGCACTCTGCAAACCTCTCAAAAACGGCCCATTTTTCACAAAAACTGGTCCACCCCCCCCAAAAAAAGGCATTAATAACCTTTAGGGGGCTTGCAGAGCATTCCTGGGGGTGGACCCAAAAATGAGCAAAAAACAGCCCATTTTTCATGAAAACGGGCTTGTTTTTGTCAAAAAATTGCACGCATAGCCTTTAGGAGGCTTAGAGAGTACTCCGAGGGTGGGGGCAAAATTGAGCAAAAAAACAGCCTGTTTTTCACTCATTTCTGCCTTCCCCAGCCCCCAGGAGCTCTCTGAAAGTCTTCTACAGGCTCTGCGTGGCCATTTTGGTGAAAGGGGCGGGGTTTCAGGAGGCAAAAAATGCTATATTCAGTGTATAAGACACACCCAATTTTTCAGCCTCTTTTTTGAGGGAAAAAGGTGCGTCTTATACTCTGAAAAATATGGTAGGTAACATTACCAATGATGTTACCTAATTAGGAAATGAAACATGTACATGAAAACAACCAAACTCAGAGAGCAACAAGGACTCCATAGTTCAGCCCTGAGCTACAAATATTCTCTTCTGTTATTTTCTTTAATTGTCCTTTTCTTTTTGAATGCTAACTTGTAAAGCAAACTTCTGCAATCCAAGACTCTCTAGAACAGTGGTAGTCAACCTGGTACCTACCGCCCACTAGTGGGCGTTCTAGCTTCATGGTGGGTGGTAGGGGTTTTGTCCGATATTGAAGCACTATCCTTTTTTTAAATTTAATTGACTTTTTTAAAAAATGTCATAGCATTATTTAAAAACATTTTCATTAGGTTTTCATAAAATCACCATTACTGTGGAACCGGTGGATGGTTAGAAAATTTTTACTACTAACAGAGATACAAAAGTGGGTGGTAGGTATAAAAAGGTTGACTACCCCTGCTCTAGAGGAAATAAAACTCCCAGCCTCCCAAATTAGCTTTTTGCCCAATTTTTAACTTTGCGTGCCTTTTACTTTGCATTCTCTCGCTCTCTCTTCCCAATAGAACGTGAAATGAGACTTTGCCCACCAGATTGGCCCTTGCCTCGCCCAGACGCAATCCATCACATTGTGGAAGATTTCCTGACTGACTGGACTGCACCAAATGCACATGTCCTCCCACTGAGACGTTTCCTGGAGAATTGCCTTGAAACTGACTTGCGCAGATTCTATGCAGGTATTCTGGGAACTAGTTAGGGATGAATCCATAGGGAATGGAAGCAGGCAGATAGGCCAGGTAACCATTAAATTCCTTTCAGCCGAGATCCTTATTTACACATAATCCCTCATCAAAATCTCTTGATCTTTGTGGAGTCCTTGGAAGGTAATAGTACCAGAGATCTTGCCAGTGAATCTATGATTACCTGAAATGAGCACAAGATTTAAAAAGGACAATTTGGACTTAAAACTAAAATATTTGTACTGAGAACTGCATATTAAAACTGGATTTAAGAGCTTTGTAGTACTAGACTTCCATGGATTTCCTGGCAAGAGCTTTATTCTCTGGATTAGCATGCTAAAAGCAAAATGGATTTTCTCAGACATGTCATAAATACTAGTAAAGATATTTGCATGTCTCTTCTCAGTCAAGGACTCTAGAAAGTCATAGTACCTATTATGGGGAGATTGTAAACTCACAAATCCATCTCCAGAGTTTCAACACTAAATGTGCAAAGATCTTCATGTCTCTGCACAGGGAAGCACATAGATGTTTTTGCTTAGTTTTAACTCTTGGGGAGACAAGAACACAAACATGTTGAGCTAACTTTTGCCTGTACATTGTCTATTAATACATACTAATTGAATAAGCTACATATGTTTGGTTTGATGTGGACCTATTACAATATATGAATACAGTTACTATAGTTTACAGTGAGCATAGACTCTGTAATCTACCTGCAAGTCAGAGAACTATTTAGAAGACAACAAAGTCCATGTCCAAAAAGTACAATTTATGGGGTGCTTCATGTAACCCACCAGTATCATTTTTGGGTGTCCCCAGAACCTTCTTAAAAAATGAAATTAGCTTGAAAACTGGGTCTTTTTGCATTTAGAGACAATTTGGCAGTTTTAACTGGTCACTTAAAGCCTTGGAAATGTTTTAAGGTACTGATTGTACCCTTTAAACTTCCTCCCCAAATGGGCCCTTTTGAAGTATGGGCTCAAAATACCATGTAAAATCTGATTCTACTTTCAAAGTATTTAACAAAATTTACCCAGACCCCCTTTGTATGATGAGATTTCAGTGAACATTGAACATATACTTCACAATCTTAGGATTAGAAACGTGTTACTGATTTTTTTAAGCCGAACTTCTGAATCTTTTGAAAAAATCTGCTAAATAGGCTATAGCAGAAGACTTTTCTCAATCCATTGTTTAATTCTTTTTTCCAGTATGGTGTATAATTATATCTCAGAGTGGGTTAGCCTCTAACAATATTTCCTTATAAAAGAGGCTTAAATGAACTCAGGTTGTTGCTTATTCACATAATGTAGGAATATTTGCTAGAGTTAGGAAATCAATTACAAACTAAGAACCATAGTCTACTTGGAGGGTGAAAATGCTATTAGTGCTTACTGCTATTCTGTTTCAATGCTTGGATATAACAATCTATAAAGCAGGATCACTTTTTCCCTCTGTTTGTACAGAGTCCTGTTTTCTGTTTGCCTTCACACATTTGAGGCTGCCTCCCTTCTGCCAACAAGAGTACATGAAAAAGCAAGGGCTTGTTGGAAGTGAAAAGCTTCAGCATCACAGAGTAGCAGCAGAGCTGATTGAACATGCAGCTATAAAGTCTCAAGATGAACAAGAGAGTGGCACTATGGAATCCCACAACCAACTGCTGAAAAGTACAAAGATATCCAGTCATCAGCTTCAGCATCTTACAAGCACCAAGGATGAACTTTAGCTTCTACCAATTATTTCAAAATTCACAAGCGTTACAACCACAATACCATGGCAAAAGATCTGCAGAAGAGCTCCAGCATCCAGTATTCCTAACCAGTCCGAGATGAGGACCACATCTCATCCATACCATGTTCTTGCACAAATTTGCAGATCTTTATGAACATGAATGTTTACTTTCCTGGATGGGACTGAACAGATGAGACTTTAATGTGGGAAATCTTATGCATTTGAGAAGAGTGATGTCTCTAGGCCATTAAGAATGAATAGCTGAGCCTGGTTACTTTTATACCAGGTTTTCAAGGTGCACTGTTATTATAGTCATTAGTGTATTTGGTAGAACTGGCATTGTTGAATGACAACCTGCTTATTTCAAGAGAGAATGTTCTTGCATGTTAACAAGAGTATCACTTCTGTTTGCACTATGCCCCACTTAGTTTAGTAAAGTTTCCTATTTTATATATTTTTCATATTGTTTAAGGTAAAAATAGGTTAAGAGGTCTGCACTTTTTTGCACCTTTACCTCCAATGTATTGATTACTATGACTTCAATTGAGCTGTGTGTAGCAAACTGGAAATAACTCAAACTCATTTCTTATTTATATCTTCTATCTGTTTGATAGATAGAATGAGTGACATTCATACATTTTCTTCGCTGTCTCAGCAGAGCACATAAGAAATCTTTTTTTCCCCCATTATCCCATTATCAAGCTGACACTTTGCTTTGATTCCTGGCACACACTGACTCAATATGATGCCCTCCTTATTCATTAACTACATTTCCCAAAATTCACAGCCAGATACTGTCATGTTTAAAAAATTATGGAAGAAAAAATCCAGCAAGTCAGAGCTAGCTGGTTGAGGAAGGCTACACTAACTTTACCAAATTAAACAAGAAGGACCAAAGTTTTGGGATAGTTCTGCAATTTGTTGGTTAGATATGAGTGATACATTTCAATGTGTTTGGAGGTATAAAATTAGAGGATAGATAATACCAGGTTGGATATGCCAGTGGTATTCCTGAACACAAATTATTAGTATTTATACAAGTCCAAAAAGATAATTGGTATCACTTACACTCAGTGGTGGATTGCAGGCGGAACGCCCTAGTATGGGCGTACCGGAGCACTGGGTACCATTCTGGAGCAGTACTCCAGAGTGCCCGCCCGCACTTCCTACCTGTCCTTTAAAGCCTTCTGCCTTCTGCACACATGCATGGTGCCTACAGCGTCTGCACGATGCTCCATCGAGCAGCTGGAGCATTGTGGAGGCATTGCTGGAAGGTAAGACGCATACGTGTGCACCGCACACATTCATGTGGAGGACACTGGGCCCTGTTGCAACCGTACTGGTTGCGGCGGGATCCGGAACCCACCACTGCTTACACTGTATGTTTTTGGTTTGGTCACATTAACTTATGTGAAGATCATACAACTGTGTAATATAGGAAAATTTAAATTTCTTATCAACAAGCAATTTAAAGCTTTATATCTTTATTAATTTTTGCAAAGATGCCAGGGAATCTATTAATTTTGTGTTGTTTTTATCGTTTCATAGTCATTTCTCTGTATATCTTTAAAGAACAACCGTTGACTTACCTGAGCGGTCCTTCTATGTGCGCTGCGAAGACAATCCAAGCATGGGTTAACTTTGTCCATTAGCTTACGTAATTGTTGACCACGCCTCCTTTGACTGGGATAGTTCAGTTTTGTACGAAGGCTCAGCCGATCCAAGAGAAGCAAATGAATCAGCAGACAAGAAAATAAGTAGGTAACACAATGAGTGTGTGTGAGACGAAGACAGTGCCAGTGCCCGGACCAGCCGAAGCCAAGGGCGGGTTTGGATTCCCCTCGCAGCGCACATAGAAGGACCGTTCAGGTAAGTCAACGGTCGTTTTCCTGTGTGCTGCTTGGAGAATCCAAGCATGGAACATGCCAAAGCAATGAGTTTCAGGGGTGGGATGCAGGCTGGTCAGGGGCTGTGGATGATGCTACAATCCTCTGTAAGACGCGTCGTCAAAGGAAGCCTCCGCCGAGGCATACATGTCCACTTTGTAATGACGGATGAAGGGCGACGGTGATGACCAGGTCGTTGCCCTACATATGCCCTCCACCGAGGCCTGCGTTGCCCATGCTGCCATGGTGGCCACACTCCTGGTGGAATGAGGAGTGATGCACCTGGGTGCCGATCGAGATTGGGATTCGTATGCGAAGGCAATGCATGCTTTCAACCAGTGTCCAATTGTGTTTGAGGACACCTTCTGTCCCATGGATGCCGGCTGGAAAGACATGAAGAGTGCCTCTGATCTGAATGACACCATGCGCTTCACTTAGCAACGGAGCACCCTGCGAACATTGAGATGGTGCCACTTTCATTCCTGAGGGTGTGATGGATTGGGGCAAAAGTCTGGAAGGATGAGTTCTTGCACCCTGTGGAACAAGGAGTTAACTTTTGGCAGGAATGCCGGGTCCAATCACAATATGACTCTGTCTTGATGGAATATACAGAGATCCTCCCATACTGAAAGTGCCGCCAGTTCCGAGACTCTTCTAGCGGATGTAATTGCCACTAAAAAGATGGTTTTGGGGGTCAACAATCTAAGACTGATGGTACAAATGGGCTCGAAAGGCTCAGCTGTGAGAGCTCTAATTACTGGGGTAAATCCCATGTAGGGTAACGGTGGACTACTGTTAGTTTAAGGTTAGATGCGCCCTTTAAGAAGGACCGGACCCTCGGATGGCGAGCGAGGGAATGACCCTGAGCGCCTCCCACCACCATCGATAATGCCGCAATCTGTCTACGTAAGGTGCTGGGCGTTAGCCCTTTGTCCAAACCCGATTGTAAAAAGTTTAGAACCGTGGGATGGAAGACTTAAAAGGGTCTCCGGATACTGTCCGGCATCACCTGCAAAAGGCCTGCCAGGTGGCTTCATAAATTCGCGTCGTGGACGAACAGCGAGCAGCTTGGATCGTGGCGATGACCTTGTTAGAGAAGTGCTGATGCATCAGGATCGCCTGCTCACCTGCCACACGGCTAATTGTAACAGCTGAGGGTTCGGGTGGATGAGAACTCCTTGCAAGGGCATTATCCGGGCGTCTGGTATTCTCCACGGTTGGGAAATTGAAAGATGGACCAGGCATACCAAGGGTGTCTGGGCCACATTGGCGCGACCAGGAGAACTTGCGCCTGCTCCAGCAGAATATTCTGGATGATCAGCAGTACGAGTGGGAGAGGTGGGAAGGCGTATAAAAAACCTTCTGGCCAGGGGCTGCAAAGGGCATCGATGCCTTCCGCTTCCGGAACATAATATCTGGTGAAGAACCTCGACAGGTGTGCAATGTGCAGTTGAGCAAAGAGGTCCACCTGGGGCCGGCCGAAGCGGTGAGCCAATTCCTGGAATAGAGTCTGATGGAATTGCCACTCTGTCTGGTCTACTGTGGTTCTGCTCAGCCAATCCGCCTGTACATTGGCTGTGCCCGGAAATGTGCTCTGCCCGAAGTGATAGGTGAGTCTCCGCCCAATGGTGAAAGCATTCTGCTTCCAGCATCAAGGCGCAGAACCTGGTGCCTCCCTGGCGGTTGACATGCACCTTGGAAGCTACATTGTCCATGAGAACCAACACGTGGTTGGTCGACACCAGGTCTCGAAAGTCGCAGAGAGCTAGGCTGATTGCTCGAAGCTCTAGCCAGTTGATGCTGTTCCGGAATTCCTGGGCGCTCCAACGACCCTGCGTCACCCGGCCCAAGGCATGGGCTCCCCATCCAAATAGACTCGTGTCTGTTGTTACTACAACGTGGTCCAGCTCCTTGAAAAGGCCCCCCTTGAGGATCTTTGAAGAAGTCCACCAGCGGAGTGAACGCAGCACATTGGAAGGCAAACGGACCTTGGTCTGTGAGTGGCTGATGTGAGCCCGCTAAAATGGGAGCAAAAACCACTGGAGAGGACGTGCGTGAAACCTCGAGCATGGAACAACGTCTATGCACAAAATCATCTTCCCCAGCAGTTGGGAGAGGACCGCGAGTGGGAAGAGAACTCTGCGTTTGCACCTGACTCACCAGGGTCTTCGGCGCCTTTCTGGGAAAGCGACGCCATGCACCGTTCGGAGTCGATGATGGTTCTGAGATGGAGGAGGGACGTGGTTGGGTGCAAGTGGCTCTTTGGAAAATTCAAAATGAAGCCGTGGAGTTGCAATGCTTTGATTTTGGTCTGCAAATCCTGTCTTGCCTTATCTGGGGAACACGATAGGATCAAGATATCATCTAGATAATAGTTGACCCTTATCGGAATTGACTGGAGGGATGGCAGGGTGCGGTATTGGAAATGGTGCCCCGCAAAACTGGAATCACAAGAACCTTCAATGTGACAGGTGTATCAACATGTGGAGGTATGCCTCCTTTATGTCCACAGAGCCGGATACAGGCCAGAATGCTCTTGAGCGACTGCATTTTGAACCTCTGGTAACTCAGGTAGAGATTGAGCCATTTCAAGTCTAGGATGGCCTGCCATTCTCTCGAGCTTTTGGGAACCAAGAAGAGGATAGAGTAGCCTTTCCTGTCCCTGAGGTAATCTTTCTATAGCGTTTATGGAAATCAGATGGTTGATTTCAGATTCCATCAGGCGTCTCTTTACCTGGCACCTTGGTATGTGACACCTGATGAAACGCCTCAGGGGAATAGCGAGAAATTCCAGAGTGAGGCCCAGCCTCATGGTCCAAGGTGGTTCCTGCCAATTGAGAGGCGAACTAAATGAGACGCCTGCCAATAGGCCCCACCTCGTGCGAGTCACCGGTACCTGCAAAAGGACCAGTTACTGTTCCCACGAAATGGCCGCCGGGCCTGCTGTTGTTGGCCCTGTTGGCAGCCCCTGTCCCTAGTACCAGGGCGGTCCTGACTTCTGTTCTGTGTCTGGGTGAACGGCCTGGAGTAGGGAGGAACGTATGGGGCAGTGTTGTACCCGGAGTCCCTGGCCCGAAAGGACTCCATTCTGTGATATGGCGAAATAAGCTGGAGAAGGCTGGTGTATCTTGCACCGGACCATCATCATCCAACAATTCTAGGGCAGCTATGTCCTCCTCCTCACCCAAGATAGAGCCTTCACTGTAGGCTGAAGGTGGAGGTGAAGGAGGACCAGCCTGAGAAATAGAAGGATCTCTGGCAATGCTGAGAGAAACAGTGCACTGGGCCCTGCGCTGCAACTCCGCATCCACCCTTTGGGAAATGGTTGCAGAAATCATGCTATGAAGTTCTGGGGGCAAATCAAATTCTGGCCCATCTCGGGCCCGGAGTCCTGCAGCTGTGGGTATGAACGTGGCTGCGGGATCTGAATGCGGGGAGGTTTGACTCGTGGTCAGGCCCACCGCAGACAGGTCTGGGGTAGATCGGGGCCCCAAATCCCCTTTGTCTGCACCCCTCCCCAGTGGTGTGGGAAGACGGGGGACCAGCCCTGGATTCCTGCTGGAGGAATAGAGGGAAGAGGGGAGTGGTGCTTGGCCACTAATGTAAGAGAGGACCTAATGGTAGGCCCAGGAGCCGAGATCGATGACTTGGCCTTCTCCTTGCGCTTGGCAGCTCCATCCAAGGCTGCAGATGGTGGGCGTGATTTATGTTTAGAGGCCCTAGTGGTGGCCCTACCCACCCTGGTGCTGGTCCCAGCGGTCTCAGAGTGCAGCGGGAAAGAGCTGGGAGATCCATCGCTGCCTCCAGAGACTGAATGATTGGCCATAATAAATCACGGGGGAGCAGGAGAGATTTGAAAGGCTCAAGCTCAATTCTGAAACCAGGGCAAACCTCTGAAAATTGGCAAGCTGACTTGTTATGGTGCTAAGTGATGGCGGCGAACCAACCTCTTCAGCACTATGACTCACTCCATCCTCAATCTTAGTTGAGCGCAGAAGGCAAGCTCCACCACTTCCTACTTGATTTGGCGGAAAGGCACTAACAGCTCAATTAGCCAGCGCCAGCACTTGCGTCGGCGCAAAATTCAAAAGTGCGTCGAAAAAGATGGCTGCCATCTTTCCACACCTGGAGGAGGGGCAGAACGCCAGCAGCTGAAATGGCGCGGCTGACTCACCCCAAAATCGCGCTGCAGCAGCAAGGCTCTCAAAGCACTGGAAAACGGTGACCCACGCCTAAGAATTGCGCCTGCGCCCACTCGAGGCAAGAACGCACTGCCTTCTCAGTAAGCACGCAAAGGGAACGGGAGGCAGTACTAGTGGGTTGTTGGGCCCCGTGCCGACATGAGAGTGGTGAACCGACTCTCACCACGGCCACTGATCAGGGAAAGAGAGCGGCAAACTGACCCTCTACTGATTAGACCCGTTCAGACCTCCGGCATGTAAGCCTCCTGGCGAACCTTCCTGCGGCTGCTACAGTCGCAAGGAAGCGCAATTTTATAACTTAGGAAACACAAACACCAACAATCCGTAGTCAAACGTACCAAAAAGAAGAAAATATCCAAGTCAAATGAGCGAAATTTGTCTATTATCCTAGAGGAGAAAAATTTTGTGTCTCTTTAAGGCTGGACTGAGTTAAAAAACTGAATTATCCCAGTAAGAGGAGGCGTGGTCAACAATTACCTAACTCAGCCTCTAGGCTATTGGACAAAGTTAACCGATGCTTGGATTCCCCAAGCAGCGCACAGAACAATATTGTTTAAAATCTGTTCCAGGGAAGTGAGAATACAATACAATAGCAAAGTGGAAAGGGACCTTGGAGATCTTCTAGTCCAACCCCCAGCCTAGGCAGGAAATCCTATACCATTTCAGACAAATGGCTATCCAACATCTTCTTAAAGACTTCCAGTGTTGGATCATTCACAACTCTGGAGGAAAGCTCTTCCACTGATTAATTGTTCTAACTGTCAGGAAATTTCTCCTCAGTTCCAAGTTCTTTCTCTCCTTGATTAGTTTCCACCTATTGCTTCTTGTTCTTCCCTCAGGTGCTTTGGAGAATAGTTTGACTCCCTCTTCTTTGTGGCAACCCCTGAGATATTGGAACACTGCTATCATGTCTCCCCTAGTCCTTCTTTTCATTAAACTAGATACACCCAGTTCCTGCAACTGTTCCTCATATATTTTAGCCTCCAGTCCCCTAATCATCTTTGTTGCTCTTCTCTGCACTCTTTCTAGAGTCTTCACATCTTTTTTACATTGTGGCGACCAAAACTGAATGCAGTATTCCAAATGTGGCCTTACCAAGGCATTATAAAGTTGCATTAACACTTCACATGATCTTGATTCTAACCCTTTTATGCAGCCTAGAACTGTGTTGGCCTTTTTGGCAGCTGCTGCATGTTGCTGGCTCATATTTAAATGGTTGTTCACTAGGACTCCAAGATCCCTCTCACAGTTACTACTGTTGAGCAAGGTACCACCTACACTGTACCTGTACATTTTGTTTTTCTTGCCTAAATGTAGAACCTTGCTTTTTTCACCATTGAATTTCATTTTGTTAGGTACTACCCAATGTTTGTTTGTCAAGATCCTTTTGTATCTTAAGCCTATCTTCTGGAGTGTTGGCTATTCCTGCAGGTGTCATTTGCAAATTTGATGAGTTCCCCATTTATCCCCTCATCCAGATCATTGATGAAGAAGTTGACGAGTACTGGGCCTAAAGCAGAGCTTTCGGGTACTCCACTGCATACTGGGAAATGGGAAATTGCTGTTCAGAATGATATGAATACTAGTCCAATTTTCCCATCACTGCTATTATATAATCAGTATTGGAGAAGGAACTAGCTCCATTACTAAGCCAGAAACTAGTATAACCATGAATTAATGACACTGATTCATACCAAGCTACCTCCATTTTCTACCATATTATATCTATCTTCATTTTTGCCTGTTCTTGTTGTCCAGATATTGTTGCTATTTTCTAAATATGCATGATCAGTACAGATAACCTGAATGGGACATAATCCACTGCAGCTCAAGCATGAATATTCAATGGAATTATATTTTGCATGGCTGATATTCAGATTAATATGAATATGCATTTGCTTTGGGAGTTAAGACTGGATATTAGTATGGTTTTTTATGCAAGGTTTGAGCTGTATGGTTATGCAAGACATTTTTTTCCAAAGGTCAGATTTTGCTACTATTCCACAGAGAACAGTGATATCTTGTTCTTCTCAGGCTACCATATATTTCAATCATTTAATACCTTTAAATATTAAATGTATTTAATGAATACCTTTATTCATTCAGACATTTACAATAATTCCAAGGAGGAAAAGGGAAATTGTAGCTCCTTCATTTTGAGAATATTTGTCTTTTTTAGAACAGTATTTTTATTAACTTAAAATACTTGTCAAGTTCATAAAATTAATTAGTAGTTTAATTTAATTATGCAAATAATTTGTGTAAATTTATACTGTCTGTATGTTTTGTATGGTTGTATTCTTTGGGATGAATCTTTTAAAACATTTTTATTTTATCATGAAAACTAATGGCAGAAGTATTGTTTATGAAGTGAAAAAGACTCAAGAACCTTTCAGGATAGTTCTCAACTTACCATTGTATTTGAGCCCAGAATTACAGTCATATATAATAGTGGTCATTAAGTAGGTCACTACAAGACTGCGCCTGACTTTACAACCTTTTTAGTGGTGGCTATTAAGCAAACCTGTTCTCAGTAATGGTTACTTTTTGACGAAAACTAAAAGTAAATGCTGGAACCCAGAAAAATCCACCAAAAATCACAGTGAAATGACTATGGGATGTTGCAAATGGCTCTAAATGCGAGTTGGCTGCCAAGTGCCAAAATACAATCACAGGACCCGGAAAGGTGCACCCATCAGAACTTCGAAAATGGATTGTACAATGCTTAGGGAGATCCACTGCAACTTCAGCCAGTAGCTAAGCAAAGACTACCTGTATGTACCCAAAAAATAATCTGAACAGAGCAATGTTTTGTAAGGTCTAAAAACAAGGGGAAAAAAGGGAGGTTAAATTGCCTTGATGCATTTCCCCACAAAAATCATTAATACCACTTTGAATTAGACAATTGTTTCTTCAAAATCTTGATTTGTGGAACTGGTAGATCCAAACAACATATTTGAGATTTTTTAAAAAAAGTTTTTTATTGTTTTTATTAAACAAAAAACACAAAAAAGGATCATATTTAATATTTAATGATACAAACATATTTGAGATTTTAAGTGTTTAATCTCAAAAAAGGTTTAGAAACTAAAATTTTAACCACACCCTGTTTGCTTTTTGTCTATTTGTTTTTGGGTTCATCTTTTTGTGTCTGTTTTTGCATTCAGACTTCAATGCTGCTATCTTTCCCTGGATATGAATGCAGAGCCATTCCCAAAGGCCCCACTGAACTGTAATTCTTAAAAGATAAAATTCAAAATATAGGAATAATCTGTGATTACATTTTAACATTTAAATAATTACATCAATTTATTATCTCACACACAAGTATTTTTTTAAAAAAATACTCTAATTGAAGGGAGATTTTTTTAATGCCCCCTCAACAACGGAGCCGTTATGTTTCTCAAGTGTTAATAGACTTTATTATGTGCCATGCTGTTCATAATATCAATTAATGAATTTCAATGCAGATTGTTGCTAGTTTGATGTACTGGTTAAGACTGCTGGCCCAGAAACTTGAGATTAGATTTATATTTAAAAAGTCAGGATTGTGCAGAGTAGTAGTTTACAGTTACTGGCTATAATTAATTTCAGAAACCGATTAACTAAGCCAAGCGCAAACATGGGCGCTTTAAAAAACCTAAAGACCAAAAGTTTTTACTTCACATTTCCGTCCGTTAAAGCAACCACCAACCTCCGCAGAAAACAGCCCGGGCACTTCCACCCCTCCCGCAGCGAACTTGAGCAAACACAGTCGAATGCAGGTCCGCCATTGGTGCATTAAGAAGAGGCGGCGAGGTCAGATTTCCCCGCGAGCCAATCACCACCCAGGCTGAACAGCTCCTTCCCTTTCTCTCTAACCAATATGCACATAGGGATATGCTTACTGCTCTCCGCCTTACCCAATCCACCGCCAAAGTTATCGAACAGCTTCCTTTCTACAGCCAATCGCCACGAGAGTACTTATGGTTGCGTTCTAAAGCTGCGTCCACTCGTCCAATCAGCTCCCGGAAGATCGTTCAGCTTTTTGATTCTCCAGGGCGGCCTTGAGGGGCTCTGCGGGGGGTGTGAAGGTGAGAGGGGGGGGGGAGCGGTTCCCTCGACGGCTTTTATTATTATTATTAATTATTATTATTTTCAAGTCGGGGATAAGGGAGCCCTTAAGAGTCACTCTTCACAATGGAGGGGAAGGTGGTGTAACGAGGACGGCGTACAATATTCAGGGCTGTCTGCAAGTGGGAAACAGGTGGCTGCAGAAATGTGGGTACCAGTAGGAGATTGGCAGGCAGGCAGGGTTTAATTTTCATCAGAGCTGCTTACTCCTCGGGGAGCTGCCCTAATACTGACTAAAGAGAGGAGGACCTTCGAACAGGTGCAAAATGCCGTTGCCTCATCCCTACAACCACGTGTCCTAAGCATGTGAGAAGGTGGGGGGGTACTTTTCAGACCAGGAAGTAAGATTTTGGGATAAAGTACTTATTTTCAGGACGTTTCAGAAATCCAGGTTACAGTTAAGAGGAACTGAACGAACCAGGTAGCACTGCCAGGGTACTTTATATATATATATATATATATATATATATATATATATATATATATATATATATATATATATATATATATAGGCCTGGCGTCCTCCACATGAACATGTGCGGTGTGCACATCTGTCTTACTGTCCAGCGCCGCCTCCACGACACTCCAGCTGCTTAGCGGAGCATCTCGCAGGCACTGTGTGCACTGTGTGCGGAAGCACCAAAAACTTTAAAGACAGGTAGGGAGCACGGGCGTGTGGGTGGGCCCTCTGGAGCACCGTACCAGAACGGTACCCTGTGCTCCGGGCAACCCACCACTTGTTGATAGGCTTAGAAAATAAACCAATGTATTGCAGCTCAGAGAATCTGGAGTTCTTGAGAAACCTCTATAGTGCTTTAAAGGCTGGTTCATGATTCAGAAAATTAAAGTCACTTTTTTTTCCTTAACAATTTTAGTATGGAATCTAGCTTTTGCCATTTGATAATAAAACTAGGCAGCCCATAGTATATATTCCAAATGGAGAAATGTGAGATAACAAGCTAGAGGAAAGGACTTGACAGTTCTTTCTTTGCCCAATGTGTAGATGTGCCCGCAAAAATAAAATATAAATACCGGCATATTTTAAGCAGTACATGGCATGTATAAAGTACACTGAATTGCAGGAACTTTTGAAATCAGTTGGGAAGGGATCAAAGCAACAACAGAATGGGTAGGCTAGAGGGCAGTGAAAATATAGGGAGTTTTTAGGGTCACCGCTTGCTCCTTATGACTTTTTTTTTTTTTTTTGGTCTTTTTCCTAGATGGCCCAAAATCTCTTCAGATCATTGTTGTCTATTCCGGTCAAGCGTCTCACGCCAGTGCTTCATCCCAGACCTTCATTGCTTCTGTACAGAGTTTCAGCTCTGCCATGTAGGAGACCTTGGTGTACTTCCTTTGCTTCTCCTGCCATGCATTCACAGACTAGGACATTTTCTACTACTCAGGTCTGTTGGCATACTTTTAATGTCCAGGATGAGAATGACTTCCAAGACAGAGTTTTGAAAAGTGAAAAACCCGTGGTGATAGACTTCCACGCCCAGTAAGTATGGTATATATGTCTTTGTTACAAAGCTGTTAAAATCCTTAGTGTGCTATGTACGCATTATAAACTATGTAGAATGAGGGTTTTGGCCCTACATGGGCTAGCTAATACAGGCTGTCTCTGGTTACCTACTGTAGATGCCATAGGATAACTGAAAAGCTATACGGGTTGATTACTGTTTATATCCTACTTTATTCTTACTTGGCAATATAACATTCTAAACCAGCGGTCCTCAACTTTTCCACCTTGGTGCTCGGCGTAGGTGGGGCATGTCAGTGACACACCCACAGCTTTGTTGATGTGAGCGGTGAATGTGTGACCCTCTACTCCACCCTTGTGCTCATACCTGATGCTTCACTTCTGCAAGTTGAGGGCACTCGGACATGAAGCTTCATTGGTTTGAATAGAGCTTTGTATGTGAGTGCTCATGTAAACTGAACTTTGAATTGCAAACACAAGCGCCCTCCATTCGCACAAGTGGAGCTTCGTGCATGAGTGCAAGGGCCCATTACTCGGGCGAATGGAGCTTCGTGCAGCAGTGCAAGCGCCCTCCATTCATGGATGAAGCTCCATTCATGCGAGGGGTGGGCCCTTGTGTTTGCACACACAGCTCAATTTCTGCGAGTGGAGAGTGCTTGAACAGAGGGTGCTTGTGCTTACACACACAGCTCTATTTGTGCAAGCGGCGGACCCTTGTGCTTTCACACGAAGCTCCACTCGCAGGAGTGGAGGTTGCTCATGTGTAAATGGAGTTTCGTGCACAAGTGACTTCTGCTCAAATACTCTCTGCTTGTGCACAATGCAAGGGCTCACTGCTTGCACAAATGGAACTTTACACAGGAGTGCAAGCATCCTCCACTCACACACAAAGCTCCACATGAACAGTGGGCCTTTGGCTTGTGCACGAAGCTCCATTTGCATGAGTGGTGGGTGCTTGAGCAGAGGGTGCTTGTGTTTGCACATAAAGCTCCATTTGCATGAATGGTCCTTCAAGCATGAGCATTCTCTACTCGGTCGAGTCAAGCTTCATGGGGAAGCACAAGTATCTGCCCCTTATGTGAGTGGAGCTTCATGCATGTGTGGAGTGTGCTTGCACTCATGCACAAAACTCCATTTGTGTGAGCTGGGGCACTTGTGTTTGCGCACAAAGTTTCACTCAAGTGAGTGGAGAATGCTCATGCATGAAGCTCCGTTTGAGCAAATGGAACTCTGCACATGAGTTCCCCGCGCTCTCAAGTGGAACTTTGTGTGCTAACACAAGAGGTTGCCACTTGCACCAGTGGAGCTTCATGCACAAGTTCAAGGGCCCGACACTAGCTTGAGTGGAACTTTGTGTGCACATGCACTTGGCCAACGCTCGCATGTCCTGGTTTCAAACAGGCCCCGGCCTGGAGTTTGGGGACCCCTCTTCTACCCATGTGAGTAGAGTTAACATTTAAAATGTCATCTTACAATTCTTTTTCTCATGAAACATTAAAAAAAAGCCCTTGATGCTCTTCAATAGTTTGAAAAAGAAGCTACATATTTAGTTTATTGGTACTTGCTTTCATCAAAGCATAGGCAGATACAAGTTAGCAGAGCATTAGCTAATCAATAAAAATAAGGCACTATTGCTTGGATATCGTTCTACCAATTAATGGAGGAAAAGATACAGATGCTTTTATAATGCAATCTCGTGTGCCTTTCTTTACGGGAATATAATCCTCATCTCTGATTATTAGAAGCTTGAAACATTTACCGGTTGTTTCCTCCTTCCTATTTCTAAATATAAACAAACAAGGATACGGAAAAAGATGAGATGATGTGAAATGAAGTAAGTGTAGTAGAATGGGATAGAAACCATGTTGAAGATAATGGGCAAAATTTTCCACACAAGATTTTTTTTTAAAGCCATACAAAGAAATTTCAGAACACCAGCAGGAATAGGTACCTTTTAATTTTCACATATATTTTCTGCTCTCTTGATTTCTAAATTCCATTGTACAGCTGACACCGAAAACATTAAAAAAAAGAGTCAAATCAGGAAGTACTTCAGTTTCAGAGTCCTTGCAGTAAAGGTAAACTACATATATCATCCCATTTTAAACTGTTTTTCTTTCCCTACTTGGCTGCTGGACTACAATTCCTACAATAGAATGGTGAATTATATTCAGCAGTTTTCTGCCTTATCAGTCTTACGCATTTATTGAGGGAGTGGCAATTTGAATAGCACACACAAAAGTGGGATGATAACTAAGATTATTTCGTAGCACTAAATTCACTCTACAGACTTCTGTGAAATTATTTAAATGATATACTTTCTTGCAGTTCTGTGTTGCTCCAGAATTTTTTTTATTGATGGGCATAGATCAGTGGTTCCCAAACTTGGCAACTTTAAGACTTGTGGACTTCAACTCCCAGAATTCTCCAGCCAGCTTGCTTACGGAGCCAGCTTGCTGGCTGGAGAATTCTGGGAGTTGAAGTCCACAAGTCTTAAAGTTGCCAAGTTTGGGAACCACTGGCATAGATAATGGAATATTGATTTGGGGTGGGTTTTTTTTTTAGATAACCTTATTAACATCTGTATTATTTTGCTCCATATATAATATACTGAAACCATTTTATGATTCCCTTAAGGGCTTTCTTTTTTCATTCTTTGAAACAATGTAATGGCCTAGCTGCTGAATGCATGTTCTCACAACACCCTTCTGTGGCTGTAACATCTGAAAACATCAATAGTGGCTCAGTATGCTAAAGCATCCTGTAATATGGTACCAGTTTCCAGAGTTACAAGAAATTGTAAATGCTGTTGTGATACTGAAAATTTGTTTTAGCAACAACTGATTTATCATACAATGTTTCAATGATGTAAGATCAAAATAGCTGCAGCAAAAAACAAGTTCTAGTATGTAAAAATCAGAACAAAAAATCACCTGACCAGCAATTAAGCATCATATTTTAATTTCTTGTTGATTTTTTTTATAACAACATGTGTGAAAGACTTCCCATTACGAAAAGTTAATTGTATAAACTACAGTAGCTATAACTAAGAACATGATGGCTTAAACTCTCTTTCAAACAAATTTGTATAGAAAATATGAACCTTGTCCCTTACTTGTCCTTGTTCAAATGTCTATTTTGCCTGTTGTACAATATTTGGGAACAAATTACTGCAAAGCATACACCATAAAACAAATAGACAAGATCTTTGCACGTGATCATGGATGATGCTCTTCTTTCATTGGTCTGTACATGTGCAGAGAAAGACACCCTGATATATAGTAAGTTCAAGATTATGAGCTGCCTTGTTAGTTTGGATGTCAACTTCGTGTGCCCTCTTTAATATAGTTTTCCACTTTTTGGAAAGGAATGTGAGTTGGCTAGATTCATGAGATTCTGAAATGGTTTTGGTAAATGTAGTGGGGGGGTTTGCTGCTTTTATTTACCCTTAGCATAAACAATATGCAAGAGGCTTACGAATGCCCTGCAGTAAAATATTCTGATCATTTTGTAAGCAGCAGCTTTTAAATCTTGGCACATAGACTACCAAACAAAATGCAGACTCATATATCATCTCTCTTAATGTAACAATCCAGGCATCACTATTAAACCTGGTACTTCAGTATTCAGAGGCTTCTTCTTAAAGGCACATGCTTATCTTTATCCTTTGGGAAGTATCTTTTTTTTTTTAAAAAAAAACTGTTAACATTGCTTTTTCCTCATTAAACTCTAATGTCTTTCTTTGTTCTGAGATGGTGTGGTCCCTGCAAAATCCTGGGTCCCAGACTAGAAAAGGTCGTGTCCAAACATGAGGGGAAGATTCTGATGGCGAAAGTGGACATTGACGATCATACTGATCTTGCCCTTGAATATGAGGTATGTCCCTGCAACACCTGCATATTGTGTAGAGCTAAGCTAAGCTAGGAGGGATGCAGTGGCTCAGTGGCTAAGAAACGGAGATGAGCACTGCCCCCTAGAGTCAGGAATGACTCGCACATATGTGTGAGGGGAACCTTTACCTTTTAAAGCTAGTTTATTTTTGTTTGTTCTGACCACTATCTCAGATTTTGGCAAGCAAGAGTAATAGAATCTGCTTGGCATATAGCACAAATAAAATCAAAAATGAGAAAGATTGTACTTCAATGTTCCCCAATCTTTTCATCTCCAGATGTACTGGATTACGATTTGCAGAATTTGCACAGTTGCACATCTAACATACCTAGGGTAGGAAATAATAGGGCTGGATTTAAATAAACTGTGGGACACATAGCAAAAGAGCTACAGCAATTCTAGGTCCAAAATCAAGACACATCTGTTATGACATTTTTTAATAGAGAGACATATTGATCTTCATTGTGTGGGAAATTGAACTAAAGAATGAAAGAAAAAGAAAATCATTAGGTAAGGCAGTGTTATTGAATTTAGAGTAGCCTTCAGCAAATTGTCTGGGAATAGTGAAAATTATAATCTGGCACTAGAAGCTCAAAGAACATCGTGGGGAAAGGAAATGGCAAACTATTTCCCATTGTTGCAAATAAACAACACCCCCCCCCCCAAAAAAAAACAACCTTCACATTGTCCATGAAGTCATCAGGAAACAAGCTTGGTCCAAATGAGACTTTAGCTTTAATAAAGCTCTGGCTGACCTTGTCTGGATTTGGGAACTAAATTAATTTGCACCAGGTTAATATTTGATGGAAGATTACCAAGGAAATATCAGTGCCAAAGACTAGGAGATTGGGAGATCAAAAATGATGCTGAAAGAAGGCCACAGAATCCAACCTCTGTCCCATGGCCAAGAATACTCCATGAACACGTCTGAAATTTCCATCAGTTAAACTCAACTCAGTAGACCCCTCACCTCTACTATTAAGGATTGGGCAAGGAAGAGTTTATAATAACCTCTGATACAAGATCCATAATCTTTATAAAAAATCCATCTGTAGAAAACAATAAGACATATCAACTCCTTCAGAAGGTGGGGGGGGGGAGAGGGAGAAATAGAGAAATTTGCTTTACAAATCTAGATTCAATATTTATGAGCAGCAGGACTTCACCACAGTTTCCACCTGAAAAACCCATGTATTTCTATATTTTGTTTATCTTGTTGTAAAAGTTAAAAAAAATGCAGAAGACATAAAAAAACAAGATGGAAATTTAGATTCACTAGTTGCACCCCACTGAGAGATAAACATACAGCTCAGTGGTATGCAGAAGGTCTGGGCTTATATCCCAATATTTTCATTACATGGAGAGAGAAGGAGACCGAGCTACTTAAAAACTTGAAAAGTTAGTACCAGTGAAAGCGAGCAGTATATGCTGAACCTGATGCAAGCGATCCATGACTGCAACGCAGTTTCATCAGGCAGATCCCTGTGATTGAGTTCTTAAGATCCTAAATCATTTCCTCCTGCTAAGGCTTTTCAAAATTCCCTTTACAATGCTGTGGATTGTCAACAAATTGCCAGTAAACTTCCCACTCCTCTTTGCTGCCCCAACCCACTTCTGTTTACAAGACAGCTGATATCTAGGCCCAAGCATTTCACAATACCCTCTCTGGAGCACATTCTTTAGAAGAGAGCAAGAGAGTGAGAGACTCCCCCTCTGTATGCTTGGAATGCTTGTGCATTCTTCACATAAGTCCTGGCTTGCTCCTGGCTCCAAGTTGTCCCAGAGGGGCAACCATCCATGAACTCTTTCCTGATCTAAAAAAAAAACACCCTTCAAGGATTCTTCCTAGATATGTTGCAAAGCAAAGTTTTATTGTCTAGTTTCCAATTTGGGAAGGAGTTTGAGCACCTAGGAACAGGGCCCTTTCTCTGCTATGTTGTCAGAACCATTCTGAGTGAAGAGACCTTTGATTTCCTGCAGATTTATTTTTTTAACTATTTTTTCCTTGGCCTATGATTTATAATGCCCTTTCCCTCTTTAAGGGAGGGCTTCTTGCAATAAGAGCCCATCAAAGGTTGCTGCAAAGGTAGGAAAAGGGACCAGCCTCAGCCTGTAGCCACCTTGCCTTGAACTTTTTTCTTGTACTGACATGTTTCCATCTTTCCAATTTCTGCTATGCTTTCCAATTTGTTCAATCCTATACTAAGGCTGATAACTCTCTGAGAATGGCTGACCAGATTGGAGTGCAGGTGAAAAAGAACAAAGTGGAAAATGTGTTTATTTAAGAAAATGTATATGGCCACCCAACCAAAAACAATAATCCCCCACTGGAAACAACACTAAACAAGCCTCTTAATGGGCTCCATATCACTCTGGGATTTTCAGGCCCATTAGTAGAGCCATGTCTTTAGGGCATTGCAAAAGAGGGTCAAAGTGGGAGCCAGTCTTGAATCTGCATGGATGATGATGGAGGGAGCTACCATGAAGCAGACCCCTTTTCTTGGTATCACTAGATGGACCCGTGGCACGACAAAACCGCGCTACGCAAAATAGCGGAGATTAAATCGCGTCACTAAAGTCGCGACGTCATCATCGCGCGTCATCACCGCGGGGACAACAGCGCGGCGACAGAAGGGCGTTCTACATACTTCGTTCTTTGCCTCCAAAGGTAGCCCTCCTCCTCCAGCTGACAGCGGCTGCAGGCACGGGGCAAAGCGGGCTGCCCAGCAGCAGCAGCCCGCGGGAAGGGTCCAGCTCAGCCGTGGGGGGCAGCAGGAAGCCCGCGGGGGGCCCGAGCAGGGCCGCCGACGCTGGCGGCGGAGGAGGACGCAGCAGCGGCAGCAGCTGAGGCTCTCCCGGGGCCGGCGAAGTGGGCTTGCCCGGCAGAGGCAGGCCGCCCTCTTCTTCCTCAACAACATCTCCTTGGATGGGCGGCCGCTGCCACCGGGCAAGCCCGCTTCGCCGGCTCCGGGAGAGCCTCAGCCGCCGCCCGCCCTGCCTCTTCCTCCGGGGGAGGTGCCGGCGGCGGAGGCCGCCCGTCCAAGGAGATGTTGTTGAGGAAGAAGAGGGCAGCCTGCCTCCGCCAGGCAAGCCCGCTTCGCCGGCCCGGGAGAGCCTCAGCCACCGCCGCTGCCGTGTCCTCCTCCGCTTCCTGCTGCCCCCCGCGGCTGAGCTGGACCCTTCCCGCGGGCTGCTGCTGCTGGGCAGCCCGCTTTGCCCCGTGCCCGCTGTCAGCTGGAGAAGGAGGGCTACCTTTGGAGGCAAAGAACGAAGCATGTAGAACGCCCTTCTGTCACCGTGCTGTTGTCACGGCGGTAGGGTCGTTTTTTTCTTAGCGCTTCGGACGCCGCGGATTTGCCTCCGCACTTATGTCGGCGCGGATAAGGGCATCGCGGTTTTGTGGTGGAACCAGATGGACCACCTTGGGGGGTGGGGAGTGGATCCGTAGCATTCCATGCCTCCCTACTCTTGTGGGTGAGGCATAACTGGAAAAAGACAGTATTTCAAATAACTTAGTTCCAGCCCAATAAGGCTGTGAAGTAACAACCAGCACCTTGAATTGGACCCAGAAGCAAATTGGCAGCTAAAAGAGCTCCCACAAGAGAGGTACACTTGTGCAAATCTAGGCTTGTGCAAAACCACACAGACCACCACATTTTGAACCAATTGAAGCTCCTGGATGCTTTCCAAGGGCTGTTCCATGTAGAGTGTTGTTGCAATAGTCAATACGGAAGGTAACTAGGGCATGAAAAACTGTGAGCAGTGATTGTTTGTCCAAGAAAGGACACAACTGCAGGTTGCCCTGCTGGCCGTGATTGCCACTTCTTCAAACAGGAGTCCTGAGTCCAGGACAACCCCCAGATGACACACAGGTCTACCTGGGGCAGTGCCACCCCATGCAACACCAGAGGTGACAATTTTTTATGGAGCAAAGAATCCCAAGCCGAGAGCCATTTGGTCTTGCCAGGTTTCAGTTTCAGCCTGTTGCTCCCCATCCAGACACTGCAAGAGAGAAGTCACAGCATCACCTAACTCTCCGTGAGCTGAGACATACAGCTAGGTGTCATCATCACCATATTGATGGTATCTCAACCCATGGCAGCAGATGATCTTGCCCAGCAGCTTACCAAGGATGGACACACTACCCCCATCCCACTCCCACCAGAGATCATCAAAAAGCACAACCAGTGCCATTTCCATTTCGTGCCTATCCATTTCACCCAGAAACCTCAGGAGCTTCCATGCAACCACCTTCTCAACAACCTCCAAAAAGGAGAGATTGGACACAGGATGAAAATTACCCAATAGAGGGGGGTTTTAAGAAGAGGACAGACCACAGCCTCCTTAAAAGGCTGGGCCACCACATCCTCCCACAGAAAAGCATTAATCACCACTAGAACCCAACCACATGTCACCTCCTGGGAAGCTTTCACAAGCCAGGCATCTAAAACACAGGTGCTTGCACCCATACCCTCTAGGGTTCTGTCCAGTTCCTCAGGAGCAACAGTAATAGAGCAACAATAAGTGTGTCATGTCCAGAACGTGAATGTCAGCTGCATGCTTTGCAGCTGGTGTGAATTAAACAACCATAGCCCTTGCGCAAGTTAAAAGAGTGGGTTAAAGAAAAACATGGTTTCAGAATTTTTATGAAAAAAATGTGAAACCCCATTAGCCTGCATAAGAACCCTAGATATATTAAAAGAAAACATATTAGCATCCTCCAGAACGGAGGTGTCAAACTCCAGGCCCACAGGCCGCATCCAGCCCACAGGATGCTTAAATCTGGCCAATGGGGACGGCTGGAAATAGCAAAGGACTGGCCCACTGTGCCTCTGGCAGCCAAAATGGGGCATGTGGGGACCTCATGCAGCCCCTCCCCCCCATGTCCTGCTTTGGCCAGCAAAGTGCTGCAGGAAGCTGTGCAGGGTGAGAATGGGGCACATGAGGGGCTTCACATGGCTCCCCCGCACCCCATTTTTGCCAGCAAAGTGCTGGTGTGCTACAATGCTGATCCAGTCCTCGAAGAAATCCAGTTTGATACCCTTGCTCTAGAGTAAACTATAACACCCAGCCAGGTGGAGATTTTGAAAATTGCAGTTGAAATAGTTTTGGGACAGATGTTCTCCACTTCCACTATTTTTTTCATATACACATTTCTTCCATTGTTAAAAACTGTGTGATATACAGGTCAAAATGTTGAACTTGGATTGGCAAGAATCAGGTTTAAATTGCTACATCGTATGTTCTTGGACATTTTGGATGTCCCATTTTCACCACAGCCAGTCTCGCAAAGTTCTCACTGTGGCTCTCTTAATGCCAAATAGGTATTCCTAGCTAAGAATCCTGGCGATTTTAAGAGAGTGTCTAGTACTTGACTAGGGAACGCTGGGCTAGGGAGTATTTGCCATTTGATAAAGAATGGATCCTCTTCTGTTGTCATCCCTGTTTTTGAGAGCAGCGGTCCCCAACCGTTGCAACTTGGCAGCCCGGCTTGGGGAGGGTAGAGGGGAATTGGGTCGACGTGCACATTTGCAAGCAGCCCTTGTGCAGGTGGAGGCCCAGCATGCGCATGCATGCAGTTCTTGTGCAAGCGGGGGCCCAGCCTGAATGATGGGCTAGCATGCATGTTTGCAAGTGTCCACTGGCCTGCTACACATGCACACTCACAACGCCCAATACCAAATACGCCATGTCCCTTTTAGAGTTCTTTTAAAAACATACATTTTATAATAATATTCTATGTATTGACTAGAGATTATTAAATTGATCTAAGGTTAATGACTTTTAAGGATAGAGGAAAAAAGACCCATGTCAGTGTTAACTATTATTTGAAATTATTTTAATAAGCATAAGGTTGTTTAAATTTTACATCCAAAGCTAAGAGCATTAGTAAACTGCTGCAAATTACATCAAAATATTTCTTCCTTAAGCTAAACATTTAATGCTGTCTCCACTATATTGTTACTTATTGTTTGTTCGTGTTAAAAAACAATAAACCAAATTAACAACAAAAAGATGAGAACAAGTTTAAAAAGAAAAGGAACAAAAGGATACTTGGTTTCTGACTCTCCCCTTTTGGGGCATATACTAATTTGTGGTTTTTCTAAATATTTAGGCTCTCTTAGGAGATTGTGAAGTGGGTTGGGCTAAAAGTGAGTGATTGGTCCAAAGTCACCCAGCTGCTTTCAATCCTAAAGTGGGACAGGTACTTAGACCAGCACATTAACTACTATTCTTGTTTACATTCTGTTGTGAATTGTTGTAAGTTGCAAAGTTGTGTCTGATCCATCGCGACCCCATGGACAACGTTCCTCCAAACCTTCCTGTCCTCTACCATCCTCTGAAGTCCATTTAAGCTCACGCCTACTGCTTCGGTGACTCCATCCGGCCACCTAATTCTCTGTCGTCCCCTTCTTCTTTTGCCGTCAATCTTTCCCAGCATTAGGTTCTTCTCCAGTGAGTTCTTTCTTCTCATCTTGTGGCCAAAGTATTTGAGTTTTATCTTCAGGATCTGGCCTTCTAAAGAGAAGACAAGGTTGATCTCCTCTAGGACTGACCAGTTTGATTGCCTTGCAGTCCAAGGGACTAGCAGGAGTCTTCTCCAGCACCATAGTTGCGAGCGATCGTGGGTGCACCTCGGTTCACCCACGTAACACCTATCCTCCGCAAGCTGCACTGGCTGCCTATTGGTCTCCGGATACACTTCAAGACGCTGGTCGTCACTTATAAAGCCCTTCATGGTATTGGACCTGGGTACTTGAGAGACCGCCTGCTGCCAATCACCTCCACTAGACCGATTAGATCCCACAGATTAGGCCTCCTCCAAATTCCATCCGCCGGCCAGTGTCGACTGGCGACTACCCGGAGGAGAGCCTTCTCTGTGGCTGCTCCGACCCTCTGGAACAAACTCCCCGTGGGGATTTGAATCCTCACCACCCTCCAGGCCTTCCGCAAAGCCCTTAAAACCTGGCTGTTCCGACAGGCCTGGGGCTAAAGAGCTGTTGCCCCCGTCTCGAATGGTATGACTGTTGTGTGTTTTTAAATTATGCATTGTTATGTTTTGTTTTATTTTTTGTCTGTACCCCTCTTCCCTGATTTGAATTGTGAGCCGCCCTGAGTCCCCTTCGGGGGAAAAGGGCAGCATACAAATATAATAAATCAAATCAAAATCAATCAATAGTTCAAAGGCCTCAATTCTTTGGCCTTTCTTATGGTCCAACTTTCACAGCCATGCATTGCAACTGGGAAAACCATAGCCTTGACTATATGCACTTTTGTTGGCAGGGTGATGTCTCTGCTTTTTAGCATGCTGTCTAGATTTGCCATAGCTTTCCTCCCCAGGAGCAAGCATCTTTTAATTTCTTGTCTCTAGTCCCCATCTGCGGTGATCTTGGAGTCCAGGAAAATAAAATCTGTCATTCACACCTATTGTGAATATATAGTTTTAATTTTGCCATTGCTGTATTCCTGCTTTTGACTACTGCCTTCTACTTCAACTTATTTTTTAAGGCTTACCAAACAATTTAATTACAGAGGCTGAGAGGGTCTTGGATGGATACAAAGCAATTGGACTGACTGCTGCTGATCTATATTGATCTGTGCTCAGAAACTGAATAGTTTTAAGATGCAGCTCAGAAAAATGGTTCCTCCATTCTACTGTCAAAGCTGAGCCACCAGTTTTCTTATGTGACTTTGGAACAGGTTTTTTTTGTGTAAAAAGCCCGATTCTCCCTCTGCAAATGAAATGGGAATTTGGCAAAAGGAGTGCCGAGTCCTCGCCTCAACCTCTTCTATTTTATTTGGCCCCAAAATTACAGAGATAAAAATGAACATAATTAGAATAGTTAAAACTCTTGCCAGAAGGGAGTGGGGTGCACTGGGATGCATTTCCAAGGCCTGTTTGAAGTATTAGAGCTGAGCCCTAGAGGGCACTGAAGGACATCAGACAAAACTGAGTGATTTGACTGTTAAACAGAGAGGGAGTTTGTATTCCTTTTTTTAACCCATCCTGGATTACCATGGGGTGTGGCACCCTTAAGAAATCTGCTTGCATTGGCCAGCAACAGAGGAAAAGCAGACACTAGTAAAAGCAGGCCTTTGAGTCTGGGGTTTGTGCATGACAGATTGCTGATGGCAGCAAGATGCAGGGCAGCTGAATGCATATTTGATGAGAGAGCGCATTCCAGGGAAGAATAGCACATAAGATAAAGATGGGACATGACCTGCTGTCTAAGATAAGGGTGTCAGAGGAGCTGTGGAATGTATCATCCCCTTCTGACATTTTTATAGATTCCTTCAAATCATTCTCTGCACGCATAAAGGCCTGGCTTATAGTTTTGGGGGGGGGGGGCTAGCATGTGGTTTTCAAACTTTCCCAATTTACACTCTGTGGCAGCTCCTTGGGCAATTATCTTACTGTTTGTCTCATTGGTAATAAGACGTTGATATTGATAGACCATTAAGATTTGGGGTTTGCAAGAGAGAGGGAGAAAATCAACATTGTTATTTGGCTGCCTTGTATGGCTATTTAGCATTGTCCTGCAGAAGTGCAGAAATTTAAATACATAACAAATCCGTTCATGCATGCATGAATTCATATTTGGAGCTACGTGTTGTTGTTTTTTTTGCTAGCTGTTGAAACTAGTGTGTGTTTGACTAGCTGAGAACAAGAATAGTACAGGATATGATAGGCCTCAGTGCTCAGATCTTCCCTGTGAGAAGCAGAAGTGTGCAAATAAGGTTTGTGTCTGATTTCACACTCTTGTTTTTAAAGTTGATACTGTTGTCATGCTTCTGAAGACCTGCCTAGATTCATTTTCTCCCGACTCTTGTGTGTACATCATTAAAATGAAATTCTCCAAAATTGTCTTTAAAATCACAGGCAGAAAAAAAAAATTGGATGGATAATTTCTCTGGACTTTTCCAGGGCAAAGAATAAATTCCCAGAGGATTGCTCAAGATATGACTCCCCCTTTGTGGTGATAGCACGATTTCTGAAAATGCAGTGGGAGGAAGTTCCGGCATGATGTTTTCCCTTGGGATTGAATTGAAGTGTGGGAAGCCAGAATAGCTGTAAATCACCAGAGAGATGATTGTACAGTGAAAGACAAGACATTATACACAAGTCCCTTAGCTATTTTTTAAGCTGAATCAATGAAAGAACGCTGTATTGCATCTGTGAGAATTTCTTCAAATCTTCCTTTTTAAAGAATTTCCAAGGCAAGTTCTTTTTCATCAGATTGTATGAAAACACATGAGACAAATAGAGAGGGAAATATCTCTGTTTGGTACGAGATAAAACCACTATCAGGGAAAAGTGAAGAAAAATTGCTTGGTATAGTAGCAATGTTTCCAGAATTGTTGCTATATATAACAGTATTAGTTGCTGAATCAAAAATGGCAATTTTGGTCCAGAAATAGGCAAGGAGTGAAGAAGGAGCTGCTTAAAATCTTATTTAATCATAACTGTCAGAGATTATCTTCCTTAGCCTTTATCCGTTCAATAAGCTCCGTAACACTCTGCACTTGGGATGCCAGGACTTGTGATAAAATTCAGAAGTAACAGACAAGCATGTTTCTCTACACCTACACATACCATATCACAAAAGCAGGCTGCCTCCTCATCTCTTTTGAAGAGCTTCATTTCAAAGAGCGATGATGTCCCTTTAGACTGAAATAAAGTTTTAGCCTTTCTCACCT
Source organism: Thamnophis sirtalis (assembly GCF_051295495.1). Taxonomy (NCBI): domain Eukaryota; kingdom Metazoa; phylum Chordata; class Lepidosauria; order Squamata; family Natricidae; genus Thamnophis; species Thamnophis sirtalis. The sequence goes on along the minus strand of NW_028261389.1, from coordinate 27,634,079 downwards.
TTACTCAGCAGTTTTAAATACTATTCATTCCAGTTGTGGAAAAGCTATGTATTTTTAAAATTAGTCAGTTTTACTACTCTGAAAAATACATCATTTTTTTTACTTGAAAGGTCTCTTTGTGCTTAGTAAATAGCATAAACTTGATTTGAACATTGAAAACCAGGTTTACTGGTCCTCTAGGAAAGAATCTTCCCCTGGTTGGCCTTTTCAGGTGTCTTGTGCTGCAACTTTCGGCCTGTGCCAGGTGACCACAAATCTAGATAGCACCAACTTGGGGAAAAGTTGGTGGTTAGAATGACCAAGCTGGGATGGATTTACTAATATCTCCAAGTTAGAATATTTTTATTCCTTTACGTAGAAGTCTTGACATAAAGACATTTTCTAAAATGAAGTTCAATACTGCTAAAATTTCAGGGAACTTTCTAACAGGAAGAATTAATCATTCACCTTTCAATAAATCCTTTGTTTTAATGTTTGCTTTGCCTCTCGAAAACGTTCACAGGTCAGTGGAGCTTAGCTATTATTGTGCTTATGCCTTTTCTTTTGTGCTCTTGTTCTTAGGTGTCAGCTGTACCCACTGTCTTAGGCATGAAGAATGGTGATGTGGTGGATAAGTTTGTGGGAATCAAAGATGAAGATCAATTAGAAGCTTTTCTCAAAAAACTCATTGGACCCTGAGCAGCAAGGACAGTTGTGTTCTCCGAGCCAAGGCTTACTCCATTTGTCCCTTTTTAAAATATATATATACATGTTTCCTTAGAGGGGAATGGGACAAATTGCATGGTTGGACTAGCATCTGTTTTTTGAAGAGAGCGGATGATGCCTACTTCCCCCATCTTCTGGGGGAGTGGTACTAGTGGTTCCTACTGCCATGGAAAGGCTGCTTGCTCTGTGACAGAGAAAGACTGGAGGTTGCTGCCTGCTAGCAGATGCCCGATGACAAGAAAGTCTTCCTAATATAGCAGCCTCTTAATGTACTTTCTCATACATATTGGAGACACTTCCCTTTCCTGTCCAATGTAAAACCCAATGTGGTTAATTATTGCTGCTTATGGCAGCAATTGTTCTGCTTCATCTCTGCAGCTTTCCTCCTTTGTTTAGTGGTAGATTAAAATCATTTGCAGTTTTTGACGGTAGCCTCAATGCCTCTCCTGCTGTCATCAATTAAATTGAGAGAAACATTGATTGATTGGAGCCTTTTTATTAGTAGATCTATAATAAAAAATAGCTGTAATTACTGCATTTTCTTTTGGTATAGAATTTCCCTTCTGCAGGAAAATTAAAATTGTTCAATGTGGCTTGAGTACTTTAGGGTTGAATACAAAATATGAATAAGGAGGAGTTGGGCATTAAACCTTTGCTAGTCCACAGACACAAAGCCTTTTGTGAGAAGAAACTGTCCCCTCTTTTTTGCCTAAGCATTTTATCTCCAAACATATTGGGGGAAATCATGCATTAGAAGTGCTTTTTTTAAAAGAACCAATGAAAGGGAATATTTTTATGCGACTTTCCACTCATTTTTGAATTTATTCTCTATAAATGATAAATCAAGTCAAATTTAAATTTCACAATGTTTTAATTTCAAGTCCAATTTATTTAGATTTTGCTATGAATTTTTACATTTTCACAAATCTAGTAAAATCTAGTAAAAAGATTGTAACATTAAAGGAATTAATTAGGCTTCCTTTATTGATTATAAGGAAGCTGAGCAGAAAAAAATCATTTTCTCTTCTTTAACAAATAAAGTACCTGGTAGAAAGGCAGCATCTCTATGAAGCGTCTTAATTCTGCACAATCGTACAGACTGCATTTTAGATATTAAAGAAATTAAAAGAACAAAAATCCAGCCACTTGGTGCATCTAATAAATTCAATTGTATCCTTATTGCCTCTATGGGCTTTTAAACCATACATCAAAACTTCAGCTATTTATGGAATCCGAACGACCATGGATCTACTAAAAGTAAAATGCTTCAGTTTGTTTTTGTGTCATCTGAGATGGATTTTTTTTTAACACCCCCTCCTTTTACTCAGCAATAGAACATGGGTAGAAATATTTTTGTATTGGTCATAGAAACATGAGAATGGTCAGAGGTTGCCTTCACACATTACCACAAAGCCGTGTTTTCAACCATAGCAGATTTAATATATCTCAAGTCCAATTCCCAAAATTCCCCAGCCACCATGCTGAGAAATTCTGAGAGTCCAAAGATCTTAAATTTACTAAGGTTGAGACATATTGCTATAAAAGACAATGTGATTTGTTTGGCTTAGGTTAGTGTGTTGTTTGAAAAGTTATGAAAAGGGGGGATGGATGACCTATGGTTTACTGTGCTCTTCAAACCCAGCCAATAGTTTATTTAGCAAATCATGGCAGAGTGTGCTAGGTCAACCATATCAGTAATTAAGGAATTTATGAAGACTCTTAACATTGTCCTTTTTGTTGATAGTTGTCCTAGATTAGACGGACAAAATGTTTTAAACAGTCTCAAAATGGAAGCAGATTTTGCTCTATTTCTGCTTTGTACTGTTACATATTTCCTATAATAATAAGGATATTAGTCTGTGCCAGGATAATGCATAAAATTGCTCCTATTGGAGAACAGGATGTTCTGTGAGCTTGTCATCAATCCAATAAAGCTATTCTAAATCTTCATTCCAGAAGTTCAGTAAATTTTTGGGGAATTCTAGTCTGGAATTAGCTTGATGTACCATTTTGGCCTTCAGGTCATAGCTGATGTTCTTAATGCACCGACAGAGATGAAATAGATTAATTTTAAATCAGGCCCCAAAGTTTCATGCAGTCCTATTGATCTATTTATTAACCCCGGAACTGTATTTATGAAAATGCCAGCATGTTTTCTACTATTTTCAAGTGGGAATTATGGAAATGCTATACTCTTGTTTGTACAGTTAGTACAATTAAACAAAGCACACGTCAGCTACTGTGTCTTTATGAGATTTTTGGAAGCACCTATAAAGGTCCAAAAAGGCACAGGATAAACTTGTGATTGTAGTCTAATATGGTTTACTAATTTTCCATATTTTTTCACTTCGAAAAGCTCTCAGAACAGTTTGTAAGCGCATTTTTTAAAAATTACTCCCTGTTGTGAAACCTGCCTTTAAAAAAATGCACAAAGTTTCAGCTAAGTTTTACAACAAAAGAGAAGGACTTTCAACTGTGTTTTATAAAATCCTATGTTATGTTTATAACAAGGTAATTTAAGCTTTTAGGCTGTAAATGGTTCCAAACTTTAGACTAGAACGGCTGTTTTTGTTTTCACCTAAAATTGAATGTAATTCCTCTCAGCTACTTTTCTGTTCCTGTTCATTTTTTTCTCATGTTCTTGCCTATTGAGTGAGTGTGGCTAATTCACCAGCCAATAAGTTAGTCAACAGTAAACAACTGTTTACTCCCAATGGGGCTCCCAATCAAGAAGCCACCATGAACACTCCCACCAAAACTGACCAACCAGATAAAGAGAGAGAATATCCTACTTCCTTCCAGCCCTGATGATATTACCTAGTTGGGTAATGAAGCACCTACAAGAAAACAACCCAGCTCAGAGAGCACAAAGCTATCCTTTTGTAGATACACATCACTTAGAATGGTGTCAAACTCGCGTCATCATGGCATCCTGATGTGACATGACTTTTTTTTCCTTCACTAAACTAGGTGTGGGGGCGGCCAGTGTGTGAAACACCCAGCCAATGGGCTGCAAGTTTGACAGCCCTGACTTAGAACATAGTTTCTCAACTTCTGCAACTTTTAAGATGTGTAAACTCTTAATTCCCACAATTCTCCATGCTGGCTAGGGAATTCTGGGAGTTGGAGTACACATATTTTATAGTTGCTGAAGTTGAAAATCACTGACTTGGAACCTGAAAAACTAAATTGAATGGTTTGCTATGCTTAGATCCATTCAGTTACAGCTGTCACTCTGAAATCCTTGGTGCTCTCTGACTTGGTTTTCTGTAGCTGTTTCACTACCTGGCTAGGTAACATCTTCAGTGCTAAAAACGAGTAGTGTTTGCTCTCTGTTTATATACAGTAGTTTGCCTTGTCAGAATTGGTTTGATTGTTATATATTACAGGAATATATAGATAAAGAATATTTACACACCATTAAAAAGAGGATTAAAAAAGCTAAAAAGGAAATAAAAAGACCAGGAAGCTGCCTCAATAGCAATCAACAACCAGATAAACAGATATTACGGTAACATCAGACAACAAGCAAGCAGTAAACAAGCTACAAAGTCAACAACTCAATTTAGTGTTTCTCAGCCTTAGCAACTTAAGGTTGAGAAACACTACCTCAATTTAAGTAAACATACTGTGCCGACTTCAATTTTAATACAGGAATAATAATGTAGTTAGTGGCCATTAGGAGAATTAAGAATGTTCCTTTCTCTTTTAAACTCTGTCAAGGGATCTTTAATACCAATACAATTATTTTGTTTTAAATTTTATTAAGAAGCTGCTTCTAGATTAAAACAAATGGAAACGGAGTGAACTCAGTAGCACCCCCAGAAGAAATATATATATATATAGCAAAATAGCACTGGTTGTACAGTGAAATACTGACTTCAGCATCTTCAAAGGCTGGCTCCTGAAACATTTTACATTCCTCCTTAGATCTGCACTTTCAATAAACCCTTAAAAGTTTGATATTGTACGTGGAAAAAAGGCACACAAGTCTAGTTCTAATTAACAAATTCAGAGGGAAAAAGAAACGTAAAGACAAATGCTGGAATAGCGTGACAGTCACCAATAGAAGAGAATGTATGTATGTTGAACTGTAGAGTCGTTGGTGCTCTCTGAACTTGGTCATTTGCTTACAAACGTTTCATTACCTAATTAGGGAACATGTGTGCTAGCAAGTGTGTCAGGTGGCACAGTTCAAAAGAGCAAGGAGTTTTTAATTGGTGCTTTCTTTCCTGATGGCTTCGAATTACATTATTCTTCCTGTATTAAAATTGAAGCCTACTCTGTTTATTTAAATTTAGGTGGCATTTCTCAGTCTTAAATTGCCATGGTTAAGAAACACTGAGTTGAAGGGCTGGGGACACAGGTCACAATGCAGAGGGGCAGGCAATCTGCAGGCACTGGGATGCTGCACACATTTTGGGGCCCGGCCTTACTCATCACAGGTTTTCAGGCCTCCAGGTGTTGACTTCTGTGTGAATGTGACTCAAGTTGGAAAACATATTCCCCATCAAAGTTTTAATGTCCCTTATACAAGGATTGTTGTTTTGCCCTGAGAAGAGAAGTGTAAATGATTGAATTAGGGCCGGATAAAGTCCACCTGCAACCTCCTCACCCGTTAGCACTTCAAGAAAATAAGTAGTTTTCCACTTTGCAATCTGGCAACTTGGCTCTGATTGCACAGTTTCAAACTTTGGGACATTTTTATAAAAAAGGGAAATGGTGGTCTGGAAAGGAGAAAGTTGGGTAATGTGCTTGAAGGGCCATAAAGAAATATGAAGACATATGTAAGTTCCTTTATTATCTTTATTTCCCTCTTTGACTGCAGAGCTTTCAGCACTCTTATCAATCTATTCCCTAAATTAACGAGGAATAGAAACTTAGATTCCTTGGCTAAATAGTGCATTCCATACTTGTTCACTGCAAAGTTGGATCAGGCCCATTTCCTGCCTGCAGCAAAGAGAAGTATTGTCAGTAAAGTGCAGGAAAAAGCTGGGAGGAAGACCAGGCCTGCTATGTTTCTACAGCAGCTAACTTGTGCCATGCCATAAACACAGAACAGGAAAAAACAGCTGTAGGCACTATGACTTTGCATTGTGTATTTAAAAGTCTGCAAAAATTGGCTCTTTTATCATTTCCTTCCAAGACTCTGGGGCTTGGGTGGTATTGTGCATTATCAGGACAAATCAGATTTACTGGCAAAACTTATTGTGAGCATCATTTACAACAGCCACCATTGCATGTACTTTTCAGATGAGATCAGAATCCCTGAGTTTTCATATTTCCAAACATTAGCAAATGCCCTCGAACACTCAACTTGTAAATGCTTTTTGAACAATTAATATTAAAAAAGAACTTTCACTTGTGCAAAAAGGAGTTGTTATGGTCCCAACTATATTACTGCTCAAAGAAAGAACATATTCATATTCTTTACTCTTTTCATTTTCTGTAGGAGGTCTTACAAAATAACGTTTCTCAACTTGGGTTGCTCTTGCTTTCTCATTGCGTTATTTTCTTGTGTATGTATTGTAGCATAAACAACATTTGGTAATTTCTGTTCACAGTGAATTCTGATGGTGGGCACCAATAGGATTAGCATCCAAACTGAACTGTGGAGAAACCGGGAGATTTTGGAGTAAATTTATGACAATTTCCCTCCAAAGAAAAATATCTTAGTGGGACTTGAGCCTGCTCAGTAGGCTCCAAAATGTTGAACATTTGATCGTTCTGAAAACAGAAATGTTAGAGGGTGAAATGACATTTCCTCCATAAAAAATTTCCTCCAAAATTCTGGAATAAAAAGTAATAAAACTCCTTTGTTTTACTTTCCGTCCCATTTATTTTCCTTTATTGACAAACTCAGTTTGGAAGCATAGCAAGACCATTCAGACATGATACAGTTTACAAGTTTGTAAATGACAAGAAAAAGACATAAATTCCAGGACATGAATTGCTGAATATATAATGTTAGATGAGTGCAGAAATGAGAAATACAGCTGACTTGGCTACTAAGGATTAATCTGGTTATCTGGATTTCTGAGACCTGAAGAACAGATCCAAACATACACAAAGCTTTCAAAACAATTTAAGTTTTGAAAACAGCTGCTCTCTGGAATTTCAGTGAATAGTGAGGCTGCTGGGATGGGCATTCCAGCTAATCAACAACCCTTGAGAGGCAGGAAGTGCAAAATCTGCAGCTTCTGGCAAGGTTGTTACACTTCATCTCTCAGAGTAACTCCTGGACTAAAGGCAGAATAATTGGGCAGCAGGTTCAGTGGTTCCTCCCTTGGCGGCTTACTACCAGGAACCATGGCTATAATAACTGCAATCTTGTTCTGGCAATACTGGACAGGATAGCCTAAAACCCAGCTACCTTAATATAGTCTAACCAGGTAAACGGACAAGATCCCAAGCTAGGTGCAAGAGGTGAGCAGGCTGAGCTTGAGGGCGGGGTTAAATGTGTCATAGGTTTGGAGTTACTGTGCAGCCACAAGGGACCAAAGTCCAGCGCCCTGTGAATTCTCTTGATCCTTACATAGCACCATTTTGGCTTAACTATTAGTAAGCCAGATTCTTGTGTATAGGTAGCACGCAATAAACCTTTAGTGATTTGAACTCAACTCCCATTCCTGGTTACTTGCCCTTTGACACTGGGCTGGTAATCTACCGCTATTGGTCCTGATACTGTAAAGCAATCACCCTCTCTGGCCCAAGGCTGGCTGATAAAATAAGAGGAACTTCAAAGGATGAATACAGGACGTGAATATTGATTCAGAGACTAATTGCAGGCTGAGATGAGAAGTAAAATGAATATGCTCTCACGATCTCAAGAAAGGCCAGGGCATGAAAAGCCAATCATTTCACTGTAAACCCATGTATATTTCATATCCATAAAATCTGGTATAATTTTCAATTTCAATTTACTATGGCTATTAGGTAACACATCTGGTATATAGTTTGTGAATATTTATCATGTGATAATAGTAAATCTGAAATCTTTTAAAACCTACACCAAGCAACATTTGGCCAGGGCCAGATTGTAACCTGTCTTTTAAGCTGATAAAGGTAAATCAGCTTTCCTACTGAAGCAACAACTGTGTTCTAGAAGAGTGTAGGGGAAATGTTTACACAGCATATCTTACTTACTTTCAGAATATTTCTTTAAAAAAAGATGAACATTAGAAGCAGATATTTTTCCTTACCCTGTTTCCCCTGAACTCTCCGGATAATAAGCCCAATTGGGCTTTTGAGAGTATGCACTAAAATAAGCCCTCCCCTGAAAATAAGCCCTCCCCGAAAATATTGTAACACAGCAGCAGCCATGAGGTGACCACGCTCCTGCACCTCAAAAATAATAAGACCACCCTGAAAATAAGGCCAAGTGCTTTTTTCAGGAGTCAAAAGAAAATAAGACCCTGCCTTATATTCGGGAAAACACTGTAACGTTTTACGGAGGAAATGTGCTGCTAAACTGATAAAAAAGAGATCTAAGAGAACATTGGATGCCACACAGAGAATTCTGCATAGTGAGGAAGGATTCCAACCAAAATTTCTCAGTCAGAGAAATTCCCAACCATGACTCTGTGTAGGCCATGTATAACACAGACCTTATTTACCTAATGCAGAGGAATCACAGGGAAGAAAACATTTGTCCTCACATTCTGTGCCCCAGAATGCTTAATATAAAAAAACTCAGCTTCTCCTCTTTTTTATTTCTTCTCTTCTTAAGTGAGAGGCGGAGAAGACAGTCTTTAGATGGTATCTAAAAACATGCTGAGGAGAGTTCTATAATAAAGTGGGAAGAAAAATACCCTATTTATCCCTTTTCTAATTCTGAAGTTGAACTGCCCACTGAAAGGCCAGAATAGTCCTATGGATTCCTACCCAAAACTGCCTGGAATAGAAATGCTCCTTTTAGGATCTGTTGAAATGCCGCAATATCTAGTTCCATCTTGTATTGCTGCTCTATTCGGATCTCAAGAAAAATTGCCCTACAGCTACATTACAAAATTGTACACCATGGTTCTGCTTCACAGCCAGAATTTATGTTCTAATGCACCGGTGGCTTTGAAATAACTTTAGAAGTTGTTTCTAAAAATAGTGCCATAAAACATTCCAGTCTTGCTTTTACCCTTGGTGTTGTAAAAGGTCAGATCCTAAACTAGATATTCCTGGGAATTGTACAGCCCATCAGGTAGGCAAGTGAATCCATACTTTATGTGGGATTGCAAACAAGATTGCGGTCCGGAATACCTCTGGCTAATATTTATTTTATTTATTTATTTAATTTGTCGAACATGTACTAGATAACAGATATAAGCATAAACATGGACGTGAACAAGGAATGGGTACAAGTAAATGGGGACAGTAGGACAGGGATGGTAGGCAGGATGGTGCGCTTATGCATGCTCCCTCATCTTGATATCTTGACTAGGCATTCTGTATTCTCCCAGAATACTTTATTTCTTCACATTTCTTGCCTTACTTTCCTACTTTTTTCCAGCCAGCATGTGATGCCTTTAGTGTGTTCAGTATACATTGCACTTCTCAGAACAGGAATGGGCAATCTGCTTTTAGGGCCATATGTCACTTTCTGCCTAATTTCTAAAGCACTCTGGTGGCCCAGGCTTCTGAAGAGATCTAATTCTTCCATGAATGAAAGAAAAATGGAGCTTTTGATCTTGTTTGCTGTTGATTCAAAAACACCTAGTATGTTGCTCTCTTCCAAGGAATTTATCTCTGTGAGAAAGCAGTTCTTGATTTAGAAAATAAAATGCACATCCATGATTTAGGCATTTTCCATCCACTTAGCTATTTCCCGTCCTAGACTGTTTATTATTGCTGCATAGCTGAGCACTTTGTCATTTGCTAGTTCATCCTTCTTATTCATGGATGGTATTATCTATATAGGATTTTATTCTTGGACAACTGAGATTAGTTGTATATAGACAATGTTCTAGTTTTGTCTTGAAAAAAAGTCCTCCTGTCAAGTCTACTTAATGGCCTTGTGAGCATTGTCCAAACGATGATTGCTAGAAGTAAACTGCCTTTACAAGATGGTCATTTCACAGGATTTTTTTTCTGTGTGTTATCACCAATGTCTTACTCCCCAGTGAAATCTGATCTACAGTTGGAATTCGGTTTCTTCATTATGGCACTGTATCTCCTGTAAAGGTAAAGGTTCCTCTCGCACATATGTGCTAGTCGTTCCCCACTCTAGGGGGCGGTGATCATCTCCGTTTCAAAGCTGAAGAACCAGCACTGTCCAAAGACGTCTCTATGGTCATGTGGCCGACATGACTAAATGCCGAAGGTGCACAGAACACTGTTACCTTCCCACCAAAGGTGGTCCCTGTTTTTCTACTTGCATTTTTACGTGCTTTCTAACTGCTAGGTTGGCAGAAGCTGGGACAAGTAATAGGAGCTCACTCCGTTACGCGGCACTAGGGATTCGAACCCCCAAACTGCCGACCTTTCTGATCGACACGCTCAGCATCTTAGCAACTAAGCCACCCTGTATTGCTGCATCTGCTGTATCATGAACTAAAAGGAGGTGGCTGCTGCTTCAGACAACCCGTATTGGATAGACTGTGGCCGAGTGCAAGAACTAGCCCAGGAACTCTGTGTAATCCATAGGCTGTTTTATGCCCTAGGTTTTGTAGAGGATGATCTTTAATTGCTTGTGAGAATGATTTATATGATAGTCTAGGGATCTTTTGTATGGCAATAATGGGAGAAATATATTGCCCTTCAAAATCTTCAAAATTTACTAACGTTTTCAGGAAAACTGTGTGTGTGTGTGTGTGTGTGTGTGTGTGTATGTATATATATGTATATATATACTCCTCCATATATATATATATATATATATATATATATATATATATATATATATATATATATATATATATATATATATATATATATATATATATATATATATATATATATATATATATATATATATATATATATATATATATATATATATATATATATATATATATATATATATATATATATATATATATGGAGGAGTATATATATACATATATATACATACACACACACACACACACACACACACACACAGTTTTCCTGAAAACGTTAGTAAATTTTGAAGATGTTGATTTTGAATGTAAAATGATTCATAAAATGTGAAATTTTGGAGGAAATGAATTTTAAAACAGATACTCCATCTTCTCTCCAAACCCTTCAACAATCCACTATGTTTAAAGAGTACTGTATCTGCCATTCTGCCTTCTTCCTTTATATTTCTAGTTTGTATGAAAGTAGTTTGCTGTTGTGGGATAATGCTGTTAACAAAATTGTGGTGTGGTCTAGATATGAGTCTAATATGAGTATAAAAGTGCTGCAATATTAATATCATAGCCATGCATCCTGGCTGTGATATTTCTTTCAAGTCTCTTATCAATATTTTATAGACAGAGTTACAAAACAACTGTGTTATGGTTGTCCATCAGACAGAATATATTGGAACTGAATCTCTTTGAATGGCATTGGCAAGTTTTTTAGTATCACTTATTATACCTTATCCATTATTTATAATTAAAATTGTAAATAATTTAGCTTCACTGTGATACTCAGTTGATATAATAATAATGATGTGCTATTTAAAAAGAAAGCTATTTGTATTATGATGTCAATAAGTATATTTCAATAATATACTGGAACCATGACGTCCCAGGACAGAAGGCCTTGCTTTCAGGTAAAAGGAACAGCAAATCAAAACAAATGATTTACTCCCAGCTTAGACCAAGAGCAATTAATTTGATAGCAGTGGTGGGTTCCGGATCCCGTTGCAACCGCTACAGTTGCAACAGGGCCTGGCGTCCTCCACATGAACATGTGCGGTGTGCACATCTGTCTTACTGTCCAGCGCCGCCTCCACGACACTCCAGCTGCTTAGCGGAGCATCTCGCAGGCACTGTGTGCACTGTGTGCGGAAGCACCAAAAACTTTAAAGACAGGTAGGGAGCACGGGCGTGTGGGTGGGCCCTCTGGAGCACCGTACCAGAACGGTACCCTGTGCTCCGGGCAACCCACCACTTGTTGATAGGCTTAGAAAATAAACCAATGTATTGCAGCTCAGAGAATCTGGAGTTCTTGAGAAACCTCTATAGTGCTTTAAAGGCTGGTTCATGATTCAGAAAATTAAAGTCACTTTTTTTTCCTTAACAATTTTAGTATGGAATCTAGCTTTTGCCATTTGATAATAAAACTAGGCAGCCCATAGTATATATTCCAAATGGAGAAATGTGAGATAACAAGCTAGAGGAAAGGACTTGACAGTTCTTTCTTTGCCCAATGTGTAGATGTGCCCGCAAAAATAAAATATAAATACCGGCATATTTTAAGCAGTACATGGCATGTATAAAGTACACTGAATTGCAGGAACTTTTGAAATCAGTTGGGAAGGGATCAAAGCAACAACAGAATGGGTAGGCTAGAGGGCAGTGAAAATATAGGGAGTTTTTAGGGTCACCGCTTGCTCCTTATGACTTTTTTTTTTTTTTTTGGTCTTTTTCCTAGATGGCCCAAAATCTCTTCAGATCATTGTTGTCTATTCCGGTCAAGCGTCTCACGCCAGTGCTTCATCCCAGACCTTCATTGCTTCTGTACAGAGTTTCAGCTCTGCCATGTAGGAGACCTTGGTGTACTTCCTTTGCTTCTCCTGCCATGCATTCACAGACTAGGACATTTTCTACTACTCAGGTCTGTTGGCATACTTTTAATGTCCAGGATGAGAATGACTTCCAAGACAGAGTTTTGAAAAGTGAAAAACCCGTGGTGATAGACTTCCACGCCCAGTAAGTATGGTATATATGTCTTTGTTACAAAGCTGTTAAAATCCTTAGTGTGCTATGTACGCATTATAAACTATGTAGAATGAGGGTTTTGGCCCTACATGGGCTAGCTAATACAGGCTGTCTCTGGTTACCTACTGTAGATGCCATAGGATAACTGAAAAGCTATACGGGTTGATTACTGTTTATATCCTACTTTATTCTTACTTGGCAATATAACATTCTAAACCAGCGGTCCTCAACTTTTCCACCTTGGTGCTCGGCGTAGGTGGGGCATGTCAGTGACACACCCACAGCTTTGTTGATGTGAGCGGTGAATGTGTGACCCTCTACTCCACCCTTGTGCTCATACCTGATGCTTCACTTCTGCAAGTTGAGGGCACTCGGACATGAAGCTTCATTGGTTTGAATAGAGCTTTGTATGTGAGTGCTCATGTAAACTGAACTTTGAATTGCAAACACAAGCGCCCTCCATTCGCACAAGTGGAGCTTCGTGCATGAGTGCAAGGGCCCATTACTCGGGCGAATGGAGCTTCGTGCAGCAGTGCAAGCGCCCTCCATTCATGGATGAAGCTCCATTCATGCGAGGGGTGGGCCCTTGTGTTTGCACACACAGCTCAATTTCTGCGAGTGGAGAGTGCTTGAACAGAGGGTGCTTGTGCTTACACACACAGCTCTATTTGTGCAAGCGGCGGACCCTTGTGCTTTCACACGAAGCTCCACTCGCAGGAGTGGAGGTTGCTCATGTGTAAATGGAGTTTCGTGCACAAGTGACTTCTGCTCAAATACTCTCTGCTTGTGCACAATGCAAGGGCTCACTGCTTGCACAAATGGAACTTTACACAGGAGTGCAAGCATCCTCCACTCACACACAAAGCTCCACATGAACAGTGGGCCTTTGGCTTGTGCACGAAGCTCCATTTGCATGAGTGGTGGGTGCTTGAGCAGAGGGTGCTTGTGTTTGCACATAAAGCTCCATTTGCATGAATGGTCCTTCAAGCATGAGCATTCTCTACTCGGTCGAGTCAAGCTTCATGGGGAAGCACAAGTATCTGCCCCTTATGTGAGTGGAGCTTCATGCATGTGTGGAGTGTGCTTGCACTCATGCACAAAACTCCATTTGTGTGAGCTGGGGCACTTGTGTTTGCGCACAAAGTTTCACTCAAGTGAGTGGAGAATGCTCATGCATGAAGCTCCGTTTGAGCAAATGGAACTCTGCACATGAGTTCCCCGCGCTCTCAAGTGGAACTTTGTGTGCTAACACAAGAGGTTGCCACTTGCACCAGTGGAGCTTCATGCACAAGTTCAAGGGCCCGACACTAGCTTGAGTGGAACTTTGTGTGCACATGCACTTGGCCAACGCTCGCATGTCCTGGTTTCAAACAGGCCCCGGCCTGGAGTTTGGGGACCCCTCTTCTACCCATGTGAGTAGAGTTAACATTTAAAATGTCATCTTACAATTCTTTTTCTCATGAAACATTAAAAAAAAGCCCTTGATGCTCTTCAATAGTTTGAAAAAGAAGCTACATATTTAGTTTATTGGTACTTGCTTTCATCAAAGCATAGGCAGATACAAGTTAGCAGAGCATTAGCTAATCAATAAAAATAAGGCACTATTGCTTGGATATCGTTCTACCAATTAATGGAGGAAAAGATACAGATGCTTTTATAATGCAATCTCGTGTGCCTTTCTTTACGGGAATATAATCCTCATCTCTGATTATTAGAAGCTTGAAACATTTACCGGTTGTTTCCTCCTTCCTATTTCTAAATATAAACAAACAAGGATACGGAAAAAGATGAGATGATGTGAAATGAAGTAAGTGTAGTAGAATGGGATAGAAACCATGTTGAAGATAATGGGCAAAATTTTCCACACAAGATTTTTTTTTAAAGCCATACAAAGAAATTTCAGAACACCAGCAGGAATAGGTACCTTTTAATTTTCACATATATTTTCTGCTCTCTTGATTTCTAAATTCCATTGTACAGCTGACACCGAAAACATTAAAAAAAAGAGTCAAATCAGGAAGTACTTCAGTTTCAGAGTCCTTGCAGTAAAGGTAAACTACATATATCATCCCATTTTAAACTGTTTTTCTTTCCCTACTTGGCTGCTGGACTACAATTCCTACAATAGAATGGTGAATTATATTCAGCAGTTTTCTGCCTTATCAGTCTTACGCATTTATTGAGGGAGTGGCAATTTGAATAGCACACACAAAAGTGGGATGATAACTAAGATTATTTCGTAGCACTAAATTCACTCTACAGACTTCTGTGAAATTATTTAAATGATATACTTTCTTGCAGTTCTGTGTTGCTCCAGAATTTTTTTTATTGATGGGCATAGATCAGTGGTTCCCAAACTTGGCAACTTTAAGACTTGTGGACTTCAACTCCCAGAATTCTCCAGCCAGCTTGCTTACGGAGCCAGCTTGCTGGCTGGAGAATTCTGGGAGTTGAAGTCCACAAGTCTTAAAGTTGCCAAGTTTGGGAACCACTGGCATAGATAATGGAATATTGATTTGGGGTGGGTTTTTTTTTTAGATAACCTTATTAACATCTGTATTATTTTGCTCCATATATAATATACTGAAACCATTTTATGATTCCCTTAAGGGCTTTCTTTTTTCATTCTTTGAAACAATGTAATGGCCTAGCTGCTGAATGCATGTTCTCACAACACCCTTCTGTGGCTGTAACATCTGAAAACATCAATAGTGGCTCAGTATGCTAAAGCATCCTGTAATATGGTACCAGTTTCCAGAGTTACAAGAAATTGTAAATGCTGTTGTGATACTGAAAATTTGTTTTAGCAACAACTGATTTATCATACAATGTTTCAATGATGTAAGATCAAAATAGCTGCAGCAAAAAACAAGTTCTAGTATGTAAAAATCAGAACAAAAAATCACCTGACCAGCAATTAAGCATCATATTTTAATTTCTTGTTGATTTTTTTTATAACAACATGTGTGAAAGACTTCCCATTACGAAAAGTTAATTGTATAAACTACAGTAGCTATAACTAAGAACATGATGGCTTAAACTCTCTTTCAAACAAATTTGTATAGAAAATATGAACCTTGTCCCTTACTTGTCCTTGTTCAAATGTCTATTTTGCCTGTTGTACAATATTTGGGAACAAATTACTGCAAAGCATACACCATAAAACAAATAGACAAGATCTTTGCACGTGATCATGGATGATGCTCTTCTTTCATTGGTCTGTACATGTGCAGAGAAAGACACCCTGATATATAGTAAGTTCAAGATTATGAGCTGCCTTGTTAGTTTGGATGTCAACTTCGTGTGCCCTCTTTAATATAGTTTTCCACTTTTTGGAAAGGAATGTGAGTTGGCTAGATTCATGAGATTCTGAAATGGTTTTGGTAAATGTAGTGGGGGGGTTTGCTGCTTTTATTTACCCTTAGCATAAACAATATGCAAGAGGCTTACGAATGCCCTGCAGTAAAATATTCTGATCATTTTGTAAGCAGCAGCTTTTAAATCTTGGCACATAGACTACCAAACAAAATGCAGACTCATATATCATCTCTCTTAATGTAACAATCCAGGCATCACTATTAAACCTGGTACTTCAGTATTCAGAGGCTTCTTCTTAAAGGCACATGCTTATCTTTATCCTTTGGGAAGTATCTTTTTTTTTTTAAAAAAAAACTGTTAACATTGCTTTTTCCTCATTAAACTCTAATGTCTTTCTTTGTTCTGAGATGGTGTGGTCCCTGCAAAATCCTGGGTCCCAGACTAGAAAAGGTCGTGTCCAAACATGAGGGGAAGATTCTGATGGCGAAAGTGGACATTGACGATCATACTGATCTTGCCCTTGAATATGAGGTATGTCCCTGCAACACCTGCATATTGTGTAGAGCTAAGCTAAGCTAGGAGGGATGCAGTGGCTCAGTGGCTAAGAAACGGAGATGAGCACTGCCCCCTAGAGTCAGGAATGACTCGCACATATGTGTGAGGGGAACCTTTACCTTTTAAAGCTAGTTTATTTTTGTTTGTTCTGACCACTATCTCAGATTTTGGCAAGCAAGAGTAATAGAATCTGCTTGGCATATAGCACAAATAAAATCAAAAATGAGAAAGATTGTACTTCAATGTTCCCCAATCTTTTCATCTCCAGATGTACTGGATTACGATTTGCAGAATTTGCACAGTTGCACATCTAACATACCTAGGGTAGGAAATAATAGGGCTGGATTTAAATAAACTGTGGGACACATAGCAAAAGAGCTACAGCAATTCTAGGTCCAAAATCAAGACACATCTGTTATGACATTTTTTAATAGAGAGACATATTGATCTTCATTGTGTGGGAAATTGAACTAAAGAATGAAAGAAAAAGAAAATCATTAGGTAAGGCAGTGTTATTGAATTTAGAGTAGCCTTCAGCAAATTGTCTGGGAATAGTGAAAATTATAATCTGGCACTAGAAGCTCAAAGAACATCGTGGGGAAAGGAAATGGCAAACTATTTCCCATTGTTGCAAATAAACAACACCCCCCCCCCCAAAAAAAAACAACCTTCACATTGTCCATGAAGTCATCAGGAAACAAGCTTGGTCCAAATGAGACTTTAGCTTTAATAAAGCTCTGGCTGACCTTGTCTGGATTTGGGAACTAAATTAATTTGCACCAGGTTAATATTTGATGGAAGATTACCAAGGAAATATCAGTGCCAAAGACTAGGAGATTGGGAGATCAAAAATGATGCTGAAAGAAGGCCACAGAATCCAACCTCTGTCCCATGGCCAAGAATACTCCATGAACACGTCTGAAATTTCCATCAGTTAAACTCAACTCAGTAGACCCCTCACCTCTACTATTAAGGATTGGGCAAGGAAGAGTTTATAATAACCTCTGATACAAGATCCATAATCTTTATAAAAAATCCATCTGTAGAAAACAATAAGACATATCAACTCCTTCAGAAGGTGGGGGGGGGGAGAGGGAGAAATAGAGAAATTTGCTTTACAAATCTAGATTCAATATTTATGAGCAGCAGGACTTCACCACAGTTTCCACCTGAAAAACCCATGTATTTCTATATTTTGTTTATCTTGTTGTAAAAGTTAAAAAAAATGCAGAAGACATAAAAAAACAAGATGGAAATTTAGATTCACTAGTTGCACCCCACTGAGAGATAAACATACAGCTCAGTGGTATGCAGAAGGTCTGGGCTTATATCCCAATATTTTCATTACATGGAGAGAGAAGGAGACCGAGCTACTTAAAAACTTGAAAAGTTAGTACCAGTGAAAGCGAGCAGTATATGCTGAACCTGATGCAAGCGATCCATGACTGCAACGCAGTTTCATCAGGCAGATCCCTGTGATTGAGTTCTTAAGATCCTAAATCATTTCCTCCTGCTAAGGCTTTTCAAAATTCCCTTTACAATGCTGTGGATTGTCAACAAATTGCCAGTAAACTTCCCACTCCTCTTTGCTGCCCCAACCCACTTCTGTTTACAAGACAGCTGATATCTAGGCCCAAGCATTTCACAATACCCTCTCTGGAGCACATTCTTTAGAAGAGAGCAAGAGAGTGAGAGACTCCCCCTCTGTATGCTTGGAATGCTTGTGCATTCTTCACATAAGTCCTGGCTTGCTCCTGGCTCCAAGTTGTCCCAGAGGGGCAACCATCCATGAACTCTTTCCTGATCTAAAAAAAAAACACCCTTCAAGGATTCTTCCTAGATATGTTGCAAAGCAAAGTTTTATTGTCTAGTTTCCAATTTGGGAAGGAGTTTGAGCACCTAGGAACAGGGCCCTTTCTCTGCTATGTTGTCAGAACCATTCTGAGTGAAGAGACCTTTGATTTCCTGCAGATTTATTTTTTTAACTATTTTTTCCTTGGCCTATGATTTATAATGCCCTTTCCCTCTTTAAGGGAGGGCTTCTTGCAATAAGAGCCCATCAAAGGTTGCTGCAAAGGTAGGAAAAGGGACCAGCCTCAGCCTGTAGCCACCTTGCCTTGAACTTTTTTCTTGTACTGACATGTTTCCATCTTTCCAATTTCTGCTATGCTTTCCAATTTGTTCAATCCTATACTAAGGCTGATAACTCTCTGAGAATGGCTGACCAGATTGGAGTGCAGGTGAAAAAGAACAAAGTGGAAAATGTGTTTATTTAAGAAAATGTATATGGCCACCCAACCAAAAACAATAATCCCCCACTGGAAACAACACTAAACAAGCCTCTTAATGGGCTCCATATCACTCTGGGATTTTCAGGCCCATTAGTAGAGCCATGTCTTTAGGGCATTGCAAAAGAGGGTCAAAGTGGGAGCCAGTCTTGAATCTGCATGGATGATGATGGAGGGAGCTACCATGAAGCAGACCCCTTTTCTTGGTATCACTAGATGGACCCGTGGCACGACAAAACCGCGCTACGCAAAATAGCGGAGATTAAATCGCGTCACTAAAGTCGCGACGTCATCATCGCGCGTCATCACCGCGGGGACAACAGCGCGGCGACAGAAGGGCGTTCTACATACTTCGTTCTTTGCCTCCAAAGGTAGCCCTCCTCCTCCAGCTGACAGCGGCTGCAGGCACGGGGCAAAGCGGGCTGCCCAGCAGCAGCAGCCCGCGGGAAGGGTCCAGCTCAGCCGTGGGGGGCAGCAGGAAGCCCGCGGGGGGCCCGAGCAGGGCCGCCGACGCTGGCGGCGGAGGAGGACGCAGCAGCGGCAGCAGCTGAGGCTCTCCCGGGGCCGGCGAAGTGGGCTTGCCCGGCAGAGGCAGGCCGCCCTCTTCTTCCTCAACAACATCTCCTTGGATGGGCGGCCGCTGCCACCGGGCAAGCCCGCTTCGCCGGCTCCGGGAGAGCCTCAGCCGCCGCCCGCCCTGCCTCTTCCTCCGGGGGAGGTGCCGGCGGCGGAGGCCGCCCGTCCAAGGAGATGTTGTTGAGGAAGAAGAGGGCAGCCTGCCTCCGCCAGGCAAGCCCGCTTCGCCGGCCCGGGAGAGCCTCAGCCACCGCCGCTGCCGTGTCCTCCTCCGCTTCCTGCTGCCCCCCGCGGCTGAGCTGGACCCTTCCCGCGGGCTGCTGCTGCTGGGCAGCCCGCTTTGCCCCGTGCCCGCTGTCAGCTGGAGAAGGAGGGCTACCTTTGGAGGCAAAGAACGAAGCATGTAGAACGCCCTTCTGTCACCGTGCTGTTGTCACGGCGGTAGGGTCGTTTTTTTCTTAGCGCTTCGGACGCCGCGGATTTGCCTCCGCACTTATGTCGGCGCGGATAAGGGCATCGCGGTTTTGTGGTGGAACCAGATGGACCACCTTGGGGGGTGGGGAGTGGATCCGTAGCATTCCATGCCTCCCTACTCTTGTGGGTGAGGCATAACTGGAAAAAGACAGTATTTCAAATAACTTAGTTCCAGCCCAATAAGGCTGTGAAGTAACAACCAGCACCTTGAATTGGACCCAGAAGCAAATTGGCAGCTAAAAGAGCTCCCACAAGAGAGGTACACTTGTGCAAATCTAGGCTTGTGCAAAACCACACAGACCACCACATTTTGAACCAATTGAAGCTCCTGGATGCTTTCCAAGGGCTGTTCCATGTAGAGTGTTGTTGCAATAGTCAATACGGAAGGTAACTAGGGCATGAAAAACTGTGAGCAGTGATTGTTTGTCCAAGAAAGGACACAACTGCAGGTTGCCCTGCTGGCCGTGATTGCCACTTCTTCAAACAGGAGTCCTGAGTCCAGGACAACCCCCAGATGACACACAGGTCTACCTGGGGCAGTGCCACCCCATGCAACACCAGAGGTGACAATTTTTTATGGAGCAAAGAATCCCAAGCCGAGAGCCATTTGGTCTTGCCAGGTTTCAGTTTCAGCCTGTTGCTCCCCATCCAGACACTGCAAGAGAGAAGTCACAGCATCACCTAACTCTCCGTGAGCTGAGACATACAGCTAGGTGTCATCATCACCATATTGATGGTATCTCAACCCATGGCAGCAGATGATCTTGCCCAGCAGCTTACCAAGGATGGACACACTACCCCCATCCCACTCCCACCAGAGATCATCAAAAAGCACAACCAGTGCCATTTCCATTTCGTGCCTATCCATTTCACCCAGAAACCTCAGGAGCTTCCATGCAACCACCTTCTCAACAACCTCCAAAAAGGAGAGATTGGACACAGGATGAAAATTACCCAATAGAGGGGGGTTTTAAGAAGAGGACAGACCACAGCCTCCTTAAAAGGCTGGGCCACCACATCCTCCCACAGAAAAGCATTAATCACCACTAGAACCCAACCACATGTCACCTCCTGGGAAGCTTTCACAAGCCAGGCATCTAAAACACAGGTGCTTGCACCCATACCCTCTAGGGTTCTGTCCAGTTCCTCAGGAGCAACAGTAATAGAGCAACAATAAGTGTGTCATGTCCAGAACGTGAATGTCAGCTGCATGCTTTGCAGCTGGTGTGAATTAAACAACCATAGCCCTTGCGCAAGTTAAAAGAGTGGGTTAAAGAAAAACATGGTTTCAGAATTTTTATGAAAAAAATGTGAAACCCCATTAGCCTGCATAAGAACCCTAGATATATTAAAAGAAAACATATTAGCATCCTCCAGAACGGAGGTGTCAAACTCCAGGCCCACAGGCCGCATCCAGCCCACAGGATGCTTAAATCTGGCCAATGGGGACGGCTGGAAATAGCAAAGGACTGGCCCACTGTGCCTCTGGCAGCCAAAATGGGGCATGTGGGGACCTCATGCAGCCCCTCCCCCCCATGTCCTGCTTTGGCCAGCAAAGTGCTGCAGGAAGCTGTGCAGGGTGAGAATGGGGCACATGAGGGGCTTCACATGGCTCCCCCGCACCCCATTTTTGCCAGCAAAGTGCTGGTGTGCTACAATGCTGATCCAGTCCTCGAAGAAATCCAGTTTGATACCCTTGCTCTAGAGTAAACTATAACACCCAGCCAGGTGGAGATTTTGAAAATTGCAGTTGAAATAGTTTTGGGACAGATGTTCTCCACTTCCACTATTTTTTTCATATACACATTTCTTCCATTGTTAAAAACTGTGTGATATACAGGTCAAAATGTTGAACTTGGATTGGCAAGAATCAGGTTTAAATTGCTACATCGTATGTTCTTGGACATTTTGGATGTCCCATTTTCACCACAGCCAGTCTCGCAAAGTTCTCACTGTGGCTCTCTTAATGCCAAATAGGTATTCCTAGCTAAGAATCCTGGCGATTTTAAGAGAGTGTCTAGTACTTGACTAGGGAACGCTGGGCTAGGGAGTATTTGCCATTTGATAAAGAATGGATCCTCTTCTGTTGTCATCCCTGTTTTTGAGAGCAGCGGTCCCCAACCGTTGCAACTTGGCAGCCCGGCTTGGGGAGGGTAGAGGGGAATTGGGTCGACGTGCACATTTGCAAGCAGCCCTTGTGCAGGTGGAGGCCCAGCATGCGCATGCATGCAGTTCTTGTGCAAGCGGGGGCCCAGCCTGAATGATGGGCTAGCATGCATGTTTGCAAGTGTCCACTGGCCTGCTACACATGCACACTCACAACGCCCAATACCAAATACGCCATGTCCCTTTTAGAGTTCTTTTAAAAACATACATTTTATAATAATATTCTATGTATTGACTAGAGATTATTAAATTGATCTAAGGTTAATGACTTTTAAGGATAGAGGAAAAAAGACCCATGTCAGTGTTAACTATTATTTGAAATTATTTTAATAAGCATAAGGTTGTTTAAATTTTACATCCAAAGCTAAGAGCATTAGTAAACTGCTGCAAATTACATCAAAATATTTCTTCCTTAAGCTAAACATTTAATGCTGTCTCCACTATATTGTTACTTATTGTTTGTTCGTGTTAAAAAACAATAAACCAAATTAACAACAAAAAGATGAGAACAAGTTTAAAAAGAAAAGGAACAAAAGGATACTTGGTTTCTGACTCTCCCCTTTTGGGGCATATACTAATTTGTGGTTTTTCTAAATATTTAGGCTCTCTTAGGAGATTGTGAAGTGGGTTGGGCTAAAAGTGAGTGATTGGTCCAAAGTCACCCAGCTGCTTTCAATCCTAAAGTGGGACAGGTACTTAGACCAGCACATTAACTACTATTCTTGTTTACATTCTGTTGTGAATTGTTGTAAGTTGCAAAGTTGTGTCTGATCCATCGCGACCCCATGGACAACGTTCCTCCAAACCTTCCTGTCCTCTACCATCCTCTGAAGTCCATTTAAGCTCACGCCTACTGCTTCGGTGACTCCATCCGGCCACCTAATTCTCTGTCGTCCCCTTCTTCTTTTGCCGTCAATCTTTCCCAGCATTAGGTTCTTCTCCAGTGAGTTCTTTCTTCTCATCTTGTGGCCAAAGTATTTGAGTTTTATCTTCAGGATCTGGCCTTCTAAAGAGAAGACAAGGTTGATCTCCTCTAGGACTGACCAGTTTGATTGCCTTGCAGTCCAAGGGACTAGCAGGAGTCTTCTCCAGCACCATAGTTGCGAGCGATCGTGGGTGCACCTCGGTTCACCCACGTAACACCTATCCTCCGCAAGCTGCACTGGCTGCCTATTGGTCTCCGGATACACTTCAAGACGCTGGTCGTCACTTATAAAGCCCTTCATGGTATTGGACCTGGGTACTTGAGAGACCGCCTGCTGCCAATCACCTCCACTAGACCGATTAGATCCCACAGATTAGGCCTCCTCCAAATTCCATCCGCCGGCCAGTGTCGACTGGCGACTACCCGGAGGAGAGCCTTCTCTGTGGCTGCTCCGACCCTCTGGAACAAACTCCCCGTGGGGATTTGAATCCTCACCACCCTCCAGGCCTTCCGCAAAGCCCTTAAAACCTGGCTGTTCCGACAGGCCTGGGGCTAAAGAGCTGTTGCCCCCGTCTCGAATGGTATGACTGTTGTGTGTTTTTAAATTATGCATTGTTATGTTTTGTTTTATTTTTTGTCTGTACCCCTCTTCCCTGATTTGAATTGTGAGCCGCCCTGAGTCCCCTTCGGGGGAAAAGGGCAGCATACAAATATAATAAATCAAATCAAAATCAATCAATAGTTCAAAGGCCTCAATTCTTTGGCCTTTCTTATGGTCCAACTTTCACAGCCATGCATTGCAACTGGGAAAACCATAGCCTTGACTATATGCACTTTTGTTGGCAGGGTGATGTCTCTGCTTTTTAGCATGCTGTCTAGATTTGCCATAGCTTTCCTCCCCAGGAGCAAGCATCTTTTAATTTCTTGTCTCTAGTCCCCATCTGCGGTGATCTTGGAGTCCAGGAAAATAAAATCTGTCATTCACACCTATTGTGAATATATAGTTTTAATTTTGCCATTGCTGTATTCCTGCTTTTGACTACTGCCTTCTACTTCAACTTATTTTTTAAGGCTTACCAAACAATTTAATTACAGAGGCTGAGAGGGTCTTGGATGGATACAAAGCAATTGGACTGACTGCTGCTGATCTATATTGATCTGTGCTCAGAAACTGAATAGTTTTAAGATGCAGCTCAGAAAAATGGTTCCTCCATTCTACTGTCAAAGCTGAGCCACCAGTTTTCTTATGTGACTTTGGAACAGGTTTTTTTTGTGTAAAAAGCCCGATTCTCCCTCTGCAAATGAAATGGGAATTTGGCAAAAGGAGTGCCGAGTCCTCGCCTCAACCTCTTCTATTTTATTTGGCCCCAAAATTACAGAGATAAAAATGAACATAATTAGAATAGTTAAAACTCTTGCCAGAAGGGAGTGGGGTGCACTGGGATGCATTTCCAAGGCCTGTTTGAAGTATTAGAGCTGAGCCCTAGAGGGCACTGAAGGACATCAGACAAAACTGAGTGATTTGACTGTTAAACAGAGAGGGAGTTTGTATTCCTTTTTTTAACCCATCCTGGATTACCATGGGGTGTGGCACCCTTAAGAAATCTGCTTGCATTGGCCAGCAACAGAGGAAAAGCAGACACTAGTAAAAGCAGGCCTTTGAGTCTGGGGTTTGTGCATGACAGATTGCTGATGGCAGCAAGATGCAGGGCAGCTGAATGCATATTTGATGAGAGAGCGCATTCCAGGGAAGAATAGCACATAAGATAAAGATGGGACATGACCTGCTGTCTAAGATAAGGGTGTCAGAGGAGCTGTGGAATGTATCATCCCCTTCTGACATTTTTATAGATTCCTTCAAATCATTCTCTGCACGCATAAAGGCCTGGCTTATAGTTTTGGGGGGGGGGGGCTAGCATGTGGTTTTCAAACTTTCCCAATTTACACTCTGTGGCAGCTCCTTGGGCAATTATCTTACTGTTTGTCTCATTGGTAATAAGACGTTGATATTGATAGACCATTAAGATTTGGGGTTTGCAAGAGAGAGGGAGAAAATCAACATTGTTATTTGGCTGCCTTGTATGGCTATTTAGCATTGTCCTGCAGAAGTGCAGAAATTTAAATACATAACAAATCCGTTCATGCATGCATGAATTCATATTTGGAGCTACGTGTTGTTGTTTTTTTTGCTAGCTGTTGAAACTAGTGTGTGTTTGACTAGCTGAGAACAAGAATAGTACAGGATATGATAGGCCTCAGTGCTCAGATCTTCCCTGTGAGAAGCAGAAGTGTGCAAATAAGGTTTGTGTCTGATTTCACACTCTTGTTTTTAAAGTTGATACTGTTGTCATGCTTCTGAAGACCTGCCTAGATTCATTTTCTCCCGACTCTTGTGTGTACATCATTAAAATGAAATTCTCCAAAATTGTCTTTAAAATCACAGGCAGAAAAAAAAAATTGGATGGATAATTTCTCTGGACTTTTCCAGGGCAAAGAATAAATTCCCAGAGGATTGCTCAAGATATGACTCCCCCTTTGTGGTGATAGCACGATTTCTGAAAATGCAGTGGGAGGAAGTTCCGGCATGATGTTTTCCCTTGGGATTGAATTGAAGTGTGGGAAGCCAGAATAGCTGTAAATCACCAGAGAGATGATTGTACAGTGAAAGACAAGACATTATACACAAGTCCCTTAGCTATTTTTTAAGCTGAATCAATGAAAGAACGCTGTATTGCATCTGTGAGAATTTCTTCAAATCTTCCTTTTTAAAGAATTTCCAAGGCAAGTTCTTTTTCATCAGATTGTATGAAAACACATGAGACAAATAGAGAGGGAAATATCTCTGTTTGGTACGAGATAAAACCACTATCAGGGAAAAGTGAAGAAAAATTGCTTGGTATAGTAGCAATGTTTCCAGAATTGTTGCTATATATAACAGTATTAGTTGCTGAATCAAAAATGGCAATTTTGGTCCAGAAATAGGCAAGGAGTGAAGAAGGAGCTGCTTAAAATCTTATTTAATCATAACTGTCAGAGATTATCTTCCTTAGCCTTTATCCGTTCAATAAGCTCCGTAACACTCTGCACTTGGGATGCCAGGACTTGTGATAAAATTCAGAAGTAACAGACAAGCATGTTTCTCTACACCTACACATACCATATCACAAAAGCAGGCTGCCTCCTCATCTCTTTTGAAGAGCTTCATTTCAAAGAGCGATGATGTCCCTTTAGACTGAAATAAAGTTTTAGCCTTTCTCACCTTTACTCAGCAGTTTTAAATACTATTCATTCCAGTTGTGGAAAAGCTATGTATTTTTAAAATTAGTCAGTTTTACTACTCTGAAAAATACATCATTTTTTTTACTTGAAAGGTCTCTTTGTGCTTAGTAAATAGCATAAACTTGATTTGAACATTGAAAACCAGGTTTACTGGTCCTCTAGGAAAGAATCTTCCCCTGGTTGGCCTTTTCAGGTGTCTTGTGCTGCAACTTTCGGCCTGTGCCAGGTGACCACAAATCTAGATAGCACCAACTTGGGGAAAAGTTGGTGGTTAGAATGACCAAGCTGGGATGGATTTACTAATATCTCCAAGTTAGAATATTTTTATTCCTTTACGTAGAAGTCTTGACATAAAGACATTTTCTAAAATGAAGTTCAATACTGCTAAAATTTCAGGGAACTTTCTAACAGGAAGAATTAATCATTCACCTTTCAATAAATCCTTTGTTTTAATGTTTGCTTTGCCTCTCGAAAACGTTCACAGGTCAGTGGAGCTTAGCTATTATTGTGCTTATGCCTTTTCTTTTGTGCTCTTGTTCTTAGGTGTCAGCTGTACCCACTGTCTTAGGCATGAAGAATGGTGATGTGGTGGATAAGTTTGTGGGAATCAAAGATGAAGATCAATTAGAAGCTTTTCTCAAAAAACTCATTGGACCCTGAGCAGCAAGGACAGTTGTGTTCTCCGAGCCAAGGCTTACTCCATTTGTCCCTTTTTAAAATATATATATACATGTTTCCTTAGAGGGGAATGGGACAAATTGCATGGTTGGACTAGCATCTGTTTTTTGAAGAGAGCGGATGATGCCTACTTCCCCCATCTTCTGGGGGAGTGGTACTAGTGGTTCCTACTGCCATGGAAAGGCTGCTTGCTCTGTGACAGAGAAAGACTGGAGGTTGCTGCCTGCTAGCAGATGCCCGATGACAAGAAAGTCTTCCTAATATAGCAGCCTCTTAATGTACTTTCTCATACATATTGGAGACACTTCCCTTTCCTGTCCAATGTAAAACCCAATGTGGTTAATTATTGCTGCTTATGGCAGCAATTGTTCTGCTTCATCTCTGCAGCTTTCCTCCTTTGTTTAGTGGTAGATTAAAATCATTTGCAGTTTTTGACGGTAGCCTCAATGCCTCTCCTGCTGTCATCAATTAAATTGAGAGAAACATTGATTGATTGGAGCCTTTTTATTAGTAGATCTATAATAAAAAATAGCTGTAATTACTGCATTTTCTTTTGGTATAGAATTTCCCTTCTGCAGGAAAATTAAAATTGTTCAATGTGGCTTGAGTACTTTAGGGTTGAATACAAAATATGAATAAGGAGGAGTTGGGCATTAAACCTTTGCTAGTCCACAGACACAAAGCCTTTTGTGAGAAGAAACTGTCCCCTCTTTTTTGCCTAAGCATTTTATCTCCAAACATATTGGGGGAAATCATGCATTAGAAGTGCTTTTTTTAAAAGAACCAATGAAAGGGAATATTTTTATGCGACTTTCCACTCATTTTTGAATTTATTCTCTATAAATGATAAATCAAGTCAAATTTAAATTTCACAATGTTTTAATTTCAAGTCCAATTTATTTAGATTTTGCTATGAATTTTTACATTTTCACAAATCTAGTAAAATCTAGTAAAAAGATTGTAACATTAAAGGAATTAATTAGGCTTCCTTTATTGATTATAAGGAAGCTGAGCAGAAAAAAATCATTTTCTCTTCTTTAACAAATAAAGTACCTGGTAGAAAGGCAGCATCTCTATGAAGCGTCTTAATTCTGCACAATCGTACAGACTGCATTTTAGATATTAAAGAAATTAAAAGAACAAAAATCCAGCCACTTGGTGCATCTAATAAATTCAATTGTATCCTTATTGCCTCTATGGGCTTTTAAACCATACATCAAAACTTCAGCTATTTATGGAATCCGAACGACCATGGATCTACTAAAAGTAAAATGCTTCAGTTTGTTTTTGTGTCATCTGAGATGGATTTTTTTTTAACACCCCCTCCTTTTACTCAGCAATAGAACATGGGTAGAAATATTTTTGTATTGGTCATAGAAACATGAGAATGGTCAGAGGTTGCCTTCACACATTACCACAAAGCCGTGTTTTCAACCATAGCAGATTTAATATATCTCAAGTCCAATTCCCAAAATTCCCCAGCCACCATGCTGAGAAATTCTGAGAGTCCAAAGATCTTAAATTTACTAAGGTTGAGACATATTGCTATAAAAGACAATGTGATTTGTTTGGCTTAGGTTAGTGTGTTGTTTGAAAAGTTATGAAAAGGGGGGATGGATGACCTATGGTTTACTGTGCTCTTCAAACCCAGCCAATAGTTTATTTAGCAAATCATGGCAGAGTGTGCTAGGTCAACCATATCAGTAATTAAGGAATTTATGAAGACTCTTAACATTGTCCTTTTTGTTGATAGTTGTCCTAGATTAGACGGACAAAATGTTTTAAACAGTCTCAAAATGGAAGCAGATTTTGCTCTATTTCTGCTTTGTACTGTTACATATTTCCTATAATAATAAGGATATTAGTCTGTGCCAGGATAATGCATAAAATTGCTCCTATTGGAGAACAGGATGTTCTGTGAGCTTGTCATCAATCCAATAAAGCTATTCTAAATCTTCATTCCAGAAGTTCAGTAAATTTTTGGGGAATTCTAGTCTGGAATTAGCTTGATGTACCATTTTGGCCTTCAGGTCATAGCTGATGTTCTTAATGCACCGACAGAGATGAAATAGATTAATTTTAAATCAGGCCCCAAAGTTTCATGCAGTCCTATTGATCTATTTATTAACCCCGGAACTGTATTTATGAAAATGCCAGCATGTTTTCTACTATTTTCAAGTGGGAATTATGGAAATGCTATACTCTTGTTTGTACAGTTAGTACAATTAAACAAAGCACACGTCAGCTACTGTGTCTTTATGAGATTTTTGGAAGCACCTATAAAGGTCCAAAAAGGCACAGGATAAACTTGTGATTGTAGTCTAATATGGTTTACTAATTTTCCATATTTTTTCACTTCGAAAAGCTCTCAGAACAGTTTGTAAGCGCATTTTTTAAAAATTACTCCCTGTTGTGAAACCTGCCTTTAAAAAAATGCACAAAGTTTCAGCTAAGTTTTACAACAAAAGAGAAGGACTTTCAACTGTGTTTTATAAAATCCTATGTTATGTTTATAACAAGGTAATTTAAGCTTTTAGGCTGTAAATGGTTCCAAACTTTAGACTAGAACGGCTGTTTTTGTTTTCACCTAAAATTGAATGTAATTCCTCTCAGCTACTTTTCTGTTCCTGTTCATTTTTTTCTCATGTTCTTGCCTATTGAGTGAGTGTGGCTAATTCACCAGCCAATAAGTTAGTCAACAGTAAACAACTGTTTACTCCCAATGGGGCTCCCAATCAAGAAGCCACCATGAACACTCCCACCAAAACTGACCAACCAGATAAAGAGAGAGAATATCCTACTTCCTTCCAGCCCTGATGATATTACCTAGTTGGGTAATGAAGCACCTACAAGAAAACAACCCAGCTCAGAGAGCACAAAGCTATCCTTTTGTAGATACACATCACTTAGAATGGTGTCAAACTCGCGTCATCATGGCATCCTGATGTGACATGACTTTTTTTTCCTTCACTAAACTAGGTGTGGGGGCGGCCAGTGTGTGAAACACCCAGCCAATGGGCTGCAAGTTTGACAGCCCTGACTTAGAACATAGTTTCTCAACTTCTGCAACTTTTAAGATGTGTAAACTCTTAATTCCCACAATTCTCCATGCTGGCTAGGGAATTCTGGGAGTTGGAGTACACATATTTTATAGTTGCTGAAGTTGAAAATCACTGACTTGGAACCTGAAAAACTAAATTGAATGGTTTGCTATGCTTAGATCCATTCAGTTACAGCTGTCACTCTGAAATCCTTGGTGCTCTCTGACTTGGTTTTCTGTAGCTGTTTCACTACCTGGCTAGGTAACATCTTCAGTGCTAAAAACGAGTAGTGTTTGCTCTCTGTTTATATACAGTAGTTTGCCTTGTCAGAATTGGTTTGATTGTTATATATTACAGGAATATATAGATAAAGAATATTTACACACCATTAAAAAGAGGATTAAAAAAGCTAAAAAGGAAATAAAAAGACCAGGAAGCTGCCTCAATAGCAATCAACAACCAGATAAACAGATATTACGGTAACATCAGACAACAAGCAAGCAGTAAACAAGCTACAAAGTCAACAACTCAATTTAGTGTTTCTCAGCCTTAGCAACTTAAGGTTGAGAAACACTACCTCAATTTAAGTAAACATACTGTGCCGACTTCAATTTTAATACAGGAATAATAATGTAGTTAGTGGCCATTAGGAGAATTAAGAATGTTCCTTTCTCTTTTAAACTCTGTCAAGGGATCTTTAATACCAATACAATTATTTTGTTTTAAATTTTATTAAGAAGCTGCTTCTAGATTAAAACAAATGGAAACGGAGTGAACTCAGTAGCACCCCCAGAAGAAATATATATATATATAGCAAAATAGCACTGGTTGTACAGTGAAATACTGACTTCAGCATCTTCAAAGGCTGGCTCCTGAAACATTTTACATTCCTCCTTAGATCTGCACTTTCAATAAACCCTTAAAAGTTTGATATTGTACGTGGAAAAAAGGCACACAAGTCTAGTTCTAATTAACAAATTCAGAGGGAAAAAGAAACGTAAAGACAAATGCTGGAATAGCGTGACAGTCACCAATAGAAGAGAATGTATGTATGTTGAACTGTAGAGTCGTTGGTGCTCTCTGAACTTGGTCATTTGCTTACAAACGTTTCATTACCTAATTAGGGAACATGTGTGCTAGCAAGTGTGTCAGGTGGCACAGTTCAAAAGAGCAAGGAGTTTTTAATTGGTGCTTTCTTTCCTGATGGCTTCGAATTACATTATTCTTCCTGTATTAAAATTGAAGCCTACTCTGTTTATTTAAATTTAGGTGGCATTTCTCAGTCTTAAATTGCCATGGTTAAGAAACACTGAGTTGAAGGGCTGGGGACACAGGTCACAATGCAGAGGGGCAGGCAATCTGCAGGCACTGGGATGCTGCACACATTTTGGGGCCCGGCCTTACTCATCACAGGTTTTCAGGCCTCCAGGTGTTGACTTCTGTGTGAATGTGACTCAAGTTGGAAAACATATTCCCCATCAAAGTTTTAATGTCCCTTATACAAGGATTGTTGTTTTGCCCTGAGAAGAGAAGTGTAAATGATTGAATTAGGGCCGGATAAAGTCCACCTGCAACCTCCTCACCCGTTAGCACTTCAAGAAAATAAGTAGTTTTCCACTTTGCAATCTGGCAACTTGGCTCTGATTGCACAGTTTCAAACTTTGGGACATTTTTATAAAAAAGGGAAATGGTGGTCTGGAAAGGAGAAAGTTGGGTAATGTGCTTGAAGGGCCATAAAGAAATATGAAGACATATGTAAGTTCCTTTATTATCTTTATTTCCCTCTTTGACTGCAGAGCTTTCAGCACTCTTATCAATCTATTCCCTAAATTAACGAGGAATAGAAACTTAGATTCCTTGGCTAAATAGTGCATTCCATACTTGTTCACTGCAAAGTTGGATCAGGCCCATTTCCTGCCTGCAGCAAAGAGAAGTATTGTCAGTAAAGTGCAGGAAAAAGCTGGGAGGAAGACCAGGCCTGCTATGTTTCTACAGCAGCTAACTTGTGCCATGCCATAAACACAGAACAGGAAAAAACAGCTGTAGGCACTATGACTTTGCATTGTGTATTTAAAAGTCTGCAAAAATTGGCTCTTTTATCATTTCCTTCCAAGACTCTGGGGCTTGGGTGGTATTGTGCATTATCAGGACAAATCAGATTTACTGGCAAAACTTATTGTGAGCATCATTTACAACAGCCACCATTGCATGTACTTTTCAGATGAGATCAGAATCCCTGAGTTTTCATATTTCCAAACATTAGCAAATGCCCTCGAACACTCAACTTGTAAATGCTTTTTGAACAATTAATATTAAAAAAGAACTTTCACTTGTGCAAAAAGGAGTTGTTATGGTCCCAACTATATTACTGCTCAAAGAAAGAACATATTCATATTCTTTACTCTTTTCATTTTCTGTAGGAGGTCTTACAAAATAACGTTTCTCAACTTGGGTTGCTCTTGCTTTCTCATTGCGTTATTTTCTTGTGTATGTATTGTAGCATAAACAACATTTGGTAATTTCTGTTCACAGTGAATTCTGATGGTGGGCACCAATAGGATTAGCATCCAAACTGAACTGTGGAGAAACCGGGAGATTTTGGAGTAAATTTATGACAATTTCCCTCCAAAGAAAAATATCTTAGTGGGACTTGAGCCTGCTCAGTAGGCTCCAAAATGTTGAACATTTGATCGTTCTGAAAACAGAAATGTTAGAGGGTGAAATGACATTTCCTCCATAAAAAATTTCCTCCAAAATTCTGGAATAAAAAGTAATAAAACTCCTTTGTTTTACTTTCCGTCCCATTTATTTTCCTTTATTGACAAACTCAGTTTGGAAGCATAGCAAGACCATTCAGACATGATACAGTTTACAAGTTTGTAAATGACAAGAAAAAGACATAAATTCCAGGACATGAATTGCTGAATATATAATGTTAGATGAGTGCAGAAATGAGAAATACAGCTGACTTGGCTACTAAGGATTAATCTGGTTATCTGGATTTCTGAGACCTGAAGAACAGATCCAAACATACACAAAGCTTTCAAAACAATTTAAGTTTTGAAAACAGCTGCTCTCTGGAATTTCAGTGAATAGTGAGGCTGCTGGGATGGGCATTCCAGCTAATCAACAACCCTTGAGAGGCAGGAAGTGCAAAATCTGCAGCTTCTGGCAAGGTTGTTACACTTCATCTCTCAGAGTAACTCCTGGACTAAAGGCAGAATAATTGGGCAGCAGGTTCAGTGGTTCCTCCCTTGGCGGCTTACTACCAGGAACCATGGCTATAATAACTGCAATCTTGTTCTGGCAATACTGGACAGGATAGCCTAAAACCCAGCTACCTTAATATAGTCTAACCAGGTAAACGGACAAGATCCCAAGCTAGGTGCAAGAGGTGAGCAGGCTGAGCTTGAGGGCGGGGTTAAATGTGTCATAGGTTTGGAGTTACTGTGCAGCCACAAGGGACCAAAGTCCAGCGCCCTGTGAATTCTCTTGATCCTTACATAGCACCATTTTGGCTTAACTATTAGTAAGCCAGATTCTTGTGTATAGGTAGCACGCAATAAACCTTTAGTGATTTGAACTCAACTCCCATTCCTGGTTACTTGCCCTTTGACACTGGGCTGGTAATCTACCGCTATTGGTCCTGATACTGTAAAGCAATCACCCTCTCTGGCCCAAGGCTGGCTGATAAAATAAGAGGAACTTCAAAGGATGAATACAGGACGTGAATATTGATTCAGAGACTAATTGCAGGCTGAGATGAGAAGTAAAATGAATATGCTCTCACGATCTCAAGAAAGGCCAGGGCATGAAAAGCCAATCATTTCACTGTAAACCCATGTATATTTCATATCCATAAAATCTGGTATAATTTTCAATTTCAATTTACTATGGCTATTAGGTAACACATCTGGTATATAGTTTGTGAATATTTATCATGTGATAATAGTAAATCTGAAATCTTTTAAAACCTACACCAAGCAACATTTGGCCAGGGCCAGATTGTAACCTGTCTTTTAAGCTGATAAAGGTAAATCAGCTTTCCTACTGAAGCAACAACTGTGTTCTAGAAGAGTGTAGGGGAAATGTTTACACAGCATATCTTACTTACTTTCAGAATATTTCTTTAAAAAAAGATGAACATTAGAAGCAGATATTTTTCCTTACCCTGTTTCCCCTGAACTCTCCGGATAATAAGCCCAATTGGGCTTTTGAGAGTATGCACTAAAATAAGCCCTCCCCTGAAAATAAGCCCTCCCCGAAAATATTGTAACACAGCAGCAGCCATGAGGTGACCACGCTCCTGCACCTCAAAAATAATAAGACCACCCTGAAAATAAGGCCAAGTGCTTTTTTCAGGAGTCAAAAGAAAATAAGACCCTGCCTTATATTCGGGAAAACACTGTAACGTTTTACGGAGGAAATGTGCTGCTAAACTGATAAAAAAGAGATCTAAGAGAACATTGGATGCCACACAGAGAATTCTGCATAGTGAGGAAGGATTCCAACCAAAATTTCTCAGTCAGAGAAATTCCCAACCATGACTCTGTGTAGGCCATGTATAACACAGACCTTATTTACCTAATGCAGAGGAATCACAGGGAAGAAAACATTTGTCCTCACATTCTGTGCCCCAGAATGCTTAATATAAAAAAACTCAGCTTCTCCTCTTTTTTATTTCTTCTCTTCTTAAGTGAGAGGCGGAGAAGACAGTCTTTAGATGGTATCTAAAAACATGCTGAGGAGAGTTCTATAATAAAGTGGGAAGAAAAATACCCTATTTATCCCTTTTCTAATTCTGAAGTTGAACTGCCCACTGAAAGGCCAGAATAGTCCTATGGATTCCTACCCAAAACTGCCTGGAATAGAAATGCTCCTTTTAGGATCTGTTGAAATGCCGCAATATCTAGTTCCATCTTGTATTGCTGCTCTATTCGGATCTCAAGAAAAATTGCCCTACAGCTACATTACAAAATTGTACACCATGGTTCTGCTTCACAGCCAGAATTTATGTTCTAATGCACCGGTGGCTTTGAAATAACTTTAGAAGTTGTTTCTAAAAATAGTGCCATAAAACATTCCAGTCTTGCTTTTACCCTTGGTGTTGTAAAAGGTCAGATCCTAAACTAGATATTCCTGGGAATTGTACAGCCCATCAGGTAGGCAAGTGAATCCATACTTTATGTGGGATTGCAAACAAGATTGCGGTCCGGAATACCTCTGGCTAATATTTATTTTATTTATTTATTTAATTTGTCGAACATGTACTAGATAACAGATATAAGCATAAACATGGACGTGAACAAGGAATGGGTACAAGTAAATGGGGACAGTAGGACAGGGATGGTAGGCAGGATGGTGCGCTTATGCATGCTCCCTCATCTTGATATCTTGACTAGGCATTCTGTATTCTCCCAGAATACTTTATTTCTTCACATTTCTTGCCTTACTTTCCTACTTTTTTCCAGCCAGCATGTGATGCCTTTAGTGTGTTCAGTATACATTGCACTTCTCAGAACAGGAATGGGCAATCTGCTTTTAGGGCCATATGTCACTTTCTGCCTAATTTCTAAAGCACTCTGGTGGCCCAGGCTTCTGAAGAGATCTAATTCTTCCATGAATGAAAGAAAAATGGAGCTTTTGATCTTGTTTGCTGTTGATTCAAAAACACCTAGTATGTTGCTCTCTTCCAAGGAATTTATCTCTGTGAGAAAGCAGTTCTTGATTTAGAAAATAAAATGCACATCCATGATTTAGGCATTTTCCATCCACTTAGCTATTTCCCGTCCTAGACTGTTTATTATTGCTGCATAGCTGAGCACTTTGTCATTTGCTAGTTCATCCTTCTTATTCATGGATGGTATTATCTATATAGGATTTTATTCTTGGACAACTGAGATTAGTTGTATATAGACAATGTTCTAGTTTTGTCTTGAAAAAAAGTCCTCCTGTCAAGTCTACTTAATGGCCTTGTGAGCATTGTCCAAACGATGATTGCTAGAAGTAAACTGCCTTTACAAGATGGTCATTTCACAGGATTTTTTTTCTGTGTGTTATCACCAATGTCTTACTCCCCAGTGAAATCTGATCTACAGTTGGAATTCGGTTTCTTCATTATGGCACTGTATCTCCTGTAAAGGTAAAGGTTCCTCTCGCACATATGTGCTAGTCGTTCCCCACTCTAGGGGGCGGTGATCATCTCCGTTTCAAAGCTGAAGAACCAGCACTGTCCAAAGACGTCTCTATGGTCATGTGGCCGACATGACTAAATGCCGAAGGTGCACAGAACACTGTTACCTTCCCACCAAAGGTGGTCCCTGTTTTTCTACTTGCATTTTTACGTGCTTTCTAACTGCTAGGTTGGCAGAAGCTGGGACAAGTAATAGGAGCTCACTCCGTTACGCGGCACTAGGGATTCGAACCCCCAAACTGCCGACCTTTCTGATCGACACGCTCAGCATCTTAGCAACTAAGCCACCCTGTATTGCTGCATCTGCTGTATCATGAACTAAAAGGAGGTGGCTGCTGCTTCAGACAACCCGTATTGGATAGACTGTGGCCGAGTGCAAGAACTAGCCCAGGAACTCTGTGTAATCCATAGGCTGTTTTATGCCCTAGGTTTTGTAGAGGATGATCTTTAATTGCTTGTGAGAATGATTTATATGATAGTCTAGGGATCTTTTGTATGGCAATAATGGGAGAAATATATTGCCCTTTGCCTCAGCTCAAATCAAATTGAATCTTCATTACAGTCATAGACCAGTATAAGGAGGGAAGGTTACAGTCGATTAAAAGTGTAGAAGATATATCAGAGTTGAAATGTTATGGAAAGTTAGAAGATATTAAAACAGAAAATATATAAAAATATCTATAAGACTAAAAGAAGGGGTAGGAGCTTTAGATGAGTCTAGGGGATCATAAAAGTTAACATTTAAAAGACTATATCAAATTACAAGCACCATAATATAACGAACTAAGTGCTCATTAAGTCTTGTTTATGGCAAGGGTCATCATCCAATGAATTTTGAGCCCTGCTATGTAGAACCTGATAACACTAAGTATTTGTTGTAGCAGGGTTGGTATCTGAAAGCAGCAGGGAGGTGTGTTATTGTTTGTGCACCGTACTTATGCAGTAATGGTGAAATGAGGTTAGCACAAAGGTCTCTTCAGTAGAAGCACTGGAGAAAAATACACACAGTTTTGTGTGTCCAGAGTTACAGGGGTATTGTCTCAATCTTTTGGCCCAGTCATGTTTTCCTCCTGCCTGCCCCAGCTACCGTAATGAGTATTTAGTGATCTTAATAAAAATATGTTTGTATTGTCACTGGAAAAATAATTATGCACATCAGCCTCAGCTATTTTTTTCTTTTTTTTTCAAGGAAGTTTTGTCACATCTGACAGTAACTTTGCAACTGGCTGCACACGCACACACACAGACACATTGCAAAACCTACAGGCCATTTTGTATGATGAGGCCCCGAAGAGGGAGAGAGCTTATGTTGTTCTTTAGCAGTAATGAGATTCCTTGTTAGCAACATGATGCACATAAGCTGGGGAACGTCTTTAAATGTTTACATAGCATTGTTATTTTTTAATCTGGATTCTGAGCAATTGGCAAGGTCAACTCAGCCGTGCTATTTTTCATTCCAACTCCAGTCATCTTGAATTTAAAACAACAAAAAAGTTGCTATTGGGATCCTAAACCAATTCTGAAAAAGTAGGTTTAAAACGCAGAATTAATCTAATTTAAATCAGCTTGATTTCTTTCTTTTTTTCCAAAAAATATTCACTTTAGGGCAGTGGTGGAATTCAAAATTTTTTACTACTGGTTCTGTGGGTGTGGCATGGATTGGTGGGCGTGGCTTGGTGGGCATGGCAGGGGAAGGTTACTGCAAAATCCCCATTTCCTCCCAATCAGCTGGGTCTCTGGAGGCAGATAATAGATGGGGGTGGGGCCAGTCAGAGGTGGTATTTACTGGTTCTCTGAACTACTCAAAATTTCTGCTATCGGTTCTCCAGAACTGGTCCGAACCTGCTGAATACCACCTCTGCCTTAGGGTGGTAGGAATTATGTAGATGAGGGTATACAGAAAAGAAAAGTTATGTGTTGGGAGGAGTCAATGTAATTTCCATGTTGGAATGCAGTCCTCCTCTGAAGTAGCATGTGAGGCTTATGGATGGGAGTATGAACAATTTGTTCTGCAACTTCAACTGTTGCAATTACGAAAGCCAACTGGCAGATGTATCTGACATGCTCCAAAATAGGGGGGGTGTTGTAAAAATTAATTGTGCTTTAAACAACTGACTGGTTGTTCAATCTTGCAGAAATCTTAGGCAACATTTTTCACACTGGTGAGAGGACCTCACTTCAAGGCAGTGACTAATAATGGAAAAAAGTACTCTGCAGGAGAGTAAGAGCTTATTCTAAGTACTGAAAAGTACCACCTCTTCACCCCTGGCCGGTTGCAGAGATATATCTGAAAAAACTAGAATGCTTCTCAGGAGAGGCAAGACAAAAACCACATCCTCTTTTCCGAAGCGGAAATACTCTACTTCAGTATTAACTCTCCAGGGAGCAACAGAGAATGAAAAGCATGGAGGTTTAAAACAAAAATCAAGAGGGAGCATGTAAGAAAGTCATTGGTGTCATTCGGCCTGCTGGTTAAAGGAAGTTCTGCAAACATCTAGTTTAGGAGTTCGAGAAACAAAGCGGCTATTGTTCCATATTTATAATTATACAGTTTTGCCAATAGGCAGGAAACTCCCCAACTTACAGTCATCGGCTCTTCACATACTGTACATTTCACTTATTTCCTGAGACATCATGCCCCTGGCTTCAAGCCTTCCTTAAATATTTTGTATAAAAAGGTAAAGGTTCTCCTCGCACATATATGCTAGTCATTCTCGACTCTAGGGGGCAGTGCTCATCTCCATTTCAAAGCCGAAGAACCAGTGCTGTCCTAAGTTTCCGTGGTTATGTGGCTAGCATGACTAAATGCTGAAGATGCACGGAACGCTGTTACCTTCCCACCAAAGGTGGTTCCTATTTTTCTAATTGCACTTTTACATGCTTTCTAACTGTTAGGTTGACAGAACAGAAGCTGTATGCATGACATTATTTGCTGTTTACCGTCTGTCTTGTTTAAACACCAAAGTTTCTTGCATGACACATGGTGCTATAAACAAGGCAGGGAAGGTATAGAGATAGTCCACGACTTAAGACCACAGTTGAGCCCAGGATGTGGCTAAATGAGAAATTTGTTAAGTGAGTTTTGCCCCATTTTATGATTTTTCTTGCCATGTTGGGCAAGTGAATCACCGCAGTTAGTAACATGGCTGTTAATTAATAACATGGCTGCTAAGTGAATCTAGTTTCCCCATTGACTTTGTTTGTCAGAAGGTTGCAACACATGACCCCAGGACACTGCAACTGTCATAACTACGAACCAGTTGTCAAGCATCCAAATGTAAACCATGTGACCATGGGGATGTTGCAATGGTCATAAGTGTGAAAGCACACTTTTTGTAGGGTCGTTGTAACTTTGAACATTCACTAAATGAACTGTTGTAAGTCGAGGATTACCTGTAATAGCAAAAAGCTATTAGGAAAGTGGAGTCCAGCTGCAATAAAGCATAAGGTGAGTGTGGTTACTAAGACATCTGGCCTGAAACAACACATCCTGTACAGTGGTGGGATTTAAAAAAAAATACTACCACTTCTGTGGTGGTGGCTTGGTGGGCGTGGCTTGGTGGGCATGTCAGGGGAAGGATACTGCAAAATCTGCATTCCCTCCCGATCAAATGGGACTTGGGAGGCAGAGAATACATGGGGGCGGGGCCAGTCCGAGGTGGTATTTATCAGTTCTCTGAAGTACTCAAAATTTCTGCTACAGTTCTCCAGAACTGGTCAGAACCTGCTGAATACTACCTCTGATTTTGTGAGAAAGCAGGGGCGCTTTAAATATATTAATCTAAGTTTATTCCCAAATTTTCCAATGTAGTGCCCTCCTAATATGTTACACTTCACCTCTGGACTAAGCTGAAGATGCTATTGAAGATTCCTATGTATTTGGAACCTATAAGGAATTAGATGAGACAAAACCAAGTAAAACAGAATCTCAGCATGATGGAGGTACTTTCATGTAGAAACAGACTGGCTTCCTTGTAGCTCCAATGTTGGCTTCATGAGAGATTGCACTCCGTCTGAAACAGAAACTCTACTATTCGGGATTCTCCTGGACTCAGAACTCCTACTTGAGTTCTTGTGAGACTGAGATAGAGGAGCCCTTCCACACCTACAGATGGGGCAACAGCTGTAGTCCTTTTTTGAGCAGAAAGCCCTAGCAATAGTGATTCATGCACTAATCATTTTGAGATTAGATTGCTACAATTATGGATTCTACTTCAAAGTCTCCTTTGTAGACTTATTGGAAATTGCTGTTTGTCCAGACTGTATTTGTAAAACCATTAAGAGAACCGGTTTGATGGAATGGTTCCGATACGAGGCTAGAAACCAGGAGATTGTGAGTTCTTGCCTCACCTTGGATACGAAGCCAGCTGGGTGATCTTGAACCAGTAACTCTCATCTTATAAAGCAGGCAATGGCAAACATTTCTGAAATCTTGGCATGAAAACTTTAGGGCTTGTCCAGGCAAGGTGCCAGGGGTCAACATTAACTCAAAGATATGCACATGCGCACAAAACCCTTACAGTGTAAACCCATTTTGTAAATGTTGCATTTCTGGCAATAGGTTTCCAAGTTCAATTAAAATTGATATAAAACCCTGACAAGGTTTAGCTTCCTAGTTCTTTAGGAGTCATTTTCTTCCAGAAGAATTAATCCTGGAGATATTCAACTGTATGTTCCACTCAGAAAAATGTTTTTGAGTCTCTCTCATGAATGATAGAGGTAAGGGCCTAGAGAAATGAGGTACTCTATAGTTTACATCTGGAAAGCACCAGAGCAAAATGCCTTCTCCATTTCTGTATAAGGATACTGTAAAATCCCCATTCCCTCCCCACTCCAGGGGAAGGTTACTGCAAAATGCCCATTCCCTCCCAATCAGCTGGGACTCTGGAGGCAGAGAATAGATGGGGGTGGGGCCAGTCAGAGGTGGTATTTACGAGTTTTCTGAACTACTCAAAATTTCCACTACCGGTTCTCCAGAACTGGTCAGAACCTGCTGAATACCACCTCTGGCCGGAGCACTGAAAACCTGAAGACCAGCTGGTCGACGCATGCATGCCTGTTTTTTAGCCATTTTCAGGCCATTTTCCAGGCATTTTGGGGGTCATTTTCAGGACGTTTTGGGGACTGACTTTGGGAGGAAAACAGCCTTTTGGCTGTTTTCAGGCTGTTTTCCAGCACTTCAGCACCTGGGAAGACCAGCTTGCTGGCATGCATGTGTGGGGCACAAATCAGAAGAGCAGCTGGAGATGGCACATGTGCCCACAGGGGGTCTCTACATGCCACCTCTGGCATGCATGCCATATGCCATCAGACATCTATAGCCTTCCAGATATTTTAATTACAATTGAAGCAGGTTAAGACTAAGGACATGGGTATATTTGGGGCTGGAAGTATGCAATAGTTTTGTTTTGTTGGTATAATATAATTTTCCTATGCCAGGACAAATTGGAAGCACTGTATAGAATCAGTATGTCTATGTTACCTTGAGCAACTCCTTTCTTTCTCTCTTCTACTTGTGCAGAGAGGATAATAGAAAAACAGTTGTTTAAACCAAGATAGGTATTCCATTAAAGATTTTGAACGTTATCTGTGGACAGAATGACAGATGATAAAACGGATTTGTCCTTTTTAGTGATAGAGACTATGTGCCTGGAAGTGAAAAGCAAGAATATCCAGCCTGAGCTGCTGCTGTTTGGAAGTGAAGGAATTAATAATAGTTTCTACCATTTTTTGTTCAGAAATTGAATTGACTAACTGAATACTTTGCTAACTGACAAAAGGAAGTTTCCACCACGTATGGAGATAACAGCCAATTTTTAGGAAAATACATACTTGCTCTGTGACAGTGGTCTCCAACCTTGGCAACTTTAAGACTTATGGACTTCAACTCCCAAAATTCCTCAGCCAGCAAAGTAAGGCCAGCTGAGGAATTCTGGGAGTTGAAGTCCACAAGTCTTAAAGTTGCCAAGATTGGAGACCCTTGCTCTATGATACAACTTTCTTAGGTAATGTTGCCTGAGAGGACCACCTCATTTCCCCAAATCAAGGACTCAAAGGAAACTTTGTTGTTTTAATACAGGTTTGGACTTTGAAACTTAGATAAGCAGCTGATTTGGACGCATTTTTAATTTTAAAAGCATCTTGCAGGTACTTTCACAAAATGGCGATTAGGCTTGCCTTTGTATGTAACAGCTGTTACGAAGGGCATGAGCAGCTGCAAAATACTTATTTGCTAAAAGGCAAACTGATAACTCCCCACCACACCTCCAGCCCTATAGCATGTTAGCTACTACCTATTTTTACCTTATTTACCTTATTTTTTTTTCTAGAAATGTGGGCTTAATTCCAGATATCACAAGTTTTGTAAGCTTTCCAATATTGGCCAGAAGCACAGTTACAAATAAAGATAATGATGCAGATTACTCATCTTTGTGGCATGCCAGTTTTCCATTTATTTTTATTTAAGTTGAAATAACCTAAAGTTTAATAGTATTAGATGGGAACACAGAGGCTGCAATACACCAAGAAAAATGTCTGTACGTTCCTTCAATTTTTCTTCACAGGACGGTCTCTAATTTCCTGACCATTCCTGTTGCTGTTTTTTCTTTGT
Source organism: Thamnophis sirtalis (assembly GCF_051295495.1). Classification (NCBI taxonomy): domain Eukaryota; kingdom Metazoa; phylum Chordata; class Lepidosauria; order Squamata; family Natricidae; genus Thamnophis; species Thamnophis sirtalis. Next base: position 27,591,431 of record NW_028261389.1, on the reverse strand, counting down.
GGAATGTGGTGTCCAGAACAAGACAAATACTTAAGTGGGGTCTGACCAAAGCAAAATAAAGTGGTACTAATATTTCCTCTGATGTGAAAGTTTTATTTCTGTAGTCTGGAACGGCATTTGCTTATTTTGCATCAATAATATTCAGTTTATGATAATCTACTACAGTATTAAAAATAGTTTTCCAAAGTACTGTTGGCAAACCAAGTATCCCAAACCTGTTGCTTTTTTGCTTCCTATGTGAAGAATTTTGTTTTTGTCTCTTGAGGTATTGGGTAGGGAATTTAATTTTGTGTAGATTGCAGAGTCAATAGGTGTCCCCCCCCTCACTCTCTGGGCTATTAATAAAAATATGAGAGAGTATATAGGCCAAAAGAGAATATGGTGGCACCTTACCAGATACTTCCGTCCTGTTTGAGGAGAAATCGTTGAGAAATACAATTGTTAATTCATCCCATTCTAAATTAGGTTGCTAATGAGAATATTATATGGTATTCTATCAAATGCTCTGCTGAAATAAAGGTATGTATACAGCACTTCAACTATTAGGGAGGTTACCTGATTAAATAAAACTAAGGTTAATCTGACAAGACATCTTCCATACAAACCATACTGACCTCTTCCGATTACTGCATCCTTGCTGATTAATTTTTCATGATTTGCTTCAGAATTTTTCCAGATGTTGATTGACTGATACCTATTCTCTGGATTCCCCCTCTCCCTCATCAGGTGTTTGTTCTCTTGTCAGTCCCTCAGAATATCTCATATAAAGGTTCAGGCAAATAATTAGCTAATTCCTTCGGTACAGGTAGTCCTTGACTTACGGCCACAACTGAGCCCAAAGTTTCTGTTGCTAAGAAAGACAGTTGTGAAGTGAATTTTGCCCCATTTTACAGCTTTTCTTGCCATGGTAGTTAAGTGGACCACTGCAGATGTTAAGTTAGTAACACAGTTGCTAAGTGAATTTGGCTTCCCCATTGACTTTGCTTGTCAGAAGATCACAAAAGGTGATCACATGACCCCAGGACACTACAAGCTTAAATACAAGCCAGTTGCATCTGAATGTTGATCATGTTACCATAGGGATGCTGCAATGGACGTAAGTGTGAAAAATGGTCATAAGTCACTTTTTCAGTGCCTTCGTAATTTTGAACCGTCACTTAAATGATTTGTTGTAAGTTGAGGGCTGTAGCCTAGGATGCAATCATCTGATCCTAGTGGTTTAAGCCATTGGAAGTGACATTCTGTCAATCTCCTTCAAACCTATTCCTTTATCCTCTTGAATTGATGGAACACATTTCTTGCTGGAAAACATTGACACAAAAAAGACACTAAACATGTATTCCTTTTCTTTTTCTTCCATTCAATTGTATCAGATTCTCAGAGACTTCCTGGACAAGACCTATAGTTTCCTTGGCAAGTTTTTCAGAAGTGGTGGGCCATTGCCTTCTTCCTAGGACTGAAACAGAGTGACTTGCCCAAGGTCACCCAGCTAGCTTTGTGCTTAAGATGGGACTAGAATTTACAATCTCCTGGTTTGTGGTCTGATGCTTTAACCACTACATCAAACTGGCTTTCATTTTTCTATCCTACCTCTTAGCATTTGTCCATATTCACGAAACATCTGATGTACTGATTCTTTATCTTTTATTTTGAACATATAAGTTTTTAAAATTATTCTTAGCACACTCTTCATCAATTTCTTTTTTTTTTAATGTTTTTATTTTCATTTTTGCCCCTATTTTATTTCTAATTTCTATACTTCATTTACAGATATTCCCCTTGAAGCTTCAGCTCATGAAATATAAACACTAGTCACAGCCCCTTCCCCCAAATTAAATAGGCCAGAACCCAAAGAACGTAACCCTTCAAGAATCTTCCATGGGCACCGTGTCCTGTAGCACCTGGACCATCTTTTCCTCCATCAGCTTGGCTTTGCCTGCGTGGGGGGCCTGGATGAGGTGGATGTTTTGCTTGACTTCTTTGATGTCCTGTGCTTTCTGTAACTCTTTCCCCTTCTTTAATCTGTTCCAGATGAACTTGGCCTGGCGCCTCCGCTTGATATCTTCCACCCTCTTCATGGCTTCCACGCTCTGGCTCCACAGCTCCCGCTGGTACTTCACGGGCTCGTGGCGCCGCTTCTCGAACTCGAAGGACCGGTCCACCGCCAGCTCCTTGCCCGCCGCCCGGCGGAAGGCCTTGGTCCAGCGCACCTTCCGCGGGTTGCGCTTCTTCTGGAAGCTCCAGTGGCACTTTCTTCATCAATTTCTTTATCCTGAGCTTTGGATTTCAGCTTACAGTCAAATGGAAATCCACTCAAAGCTATTTTATAGTCAATTTTGGAACTCTCTATGTGATGCCAGTTGATAAGGAATATCTTTCCCATGTATGGCTAGGCTTAATCTGAATCTCAAAATATACATGTCTTGCATACTTGAAAAGAAAAAAGAAAAATCTTACAGTCTTTGCAGAACCAAAATTGGAACAATTTTCCAATCATGTGTTTTATTCCAAGGCACTTAATTCTTCAGATATGTGTCCAAGAAGCAACTAACAAACTTTGCAGTGAGGGGATGAGCCCAGAGAGGCTGTGGGAAAGAAGAGACCCGGTTGCAAGGACACATCAGCAAGCCTGAATTCTCTGTGCTCTTTCGATTGCGTTTTAGGATGAGGAGTGGGGGGAGGGAAGAAAAGGAAGTCCTTTTGGTTCATAGCACACTAATTAGGAAGGAATGGAATGTTATCTCCGCTGCAGATGCTGACTTCAATATCCCCCAGCCTTTTGGCAAAAAAAAAAACAAAAAAAAAACCCCAGCTGCAGTACTGTTCTTAAAATAATTAAGAGGCACTGGGGAAAACGGAGATGCCAAATTTTTCTTGTCCTTCAGCCCCCATGATAAATTTGAATACAGAGTTCAGCCAGATTGTTTGTGGGATCTAATTATCCCCCAACCCCCAAGGTTTCCTCCAGCTCTGTATATGGCATCAGAAAGTACTGGAGGGATTCGTGTCTCTGGTTAGAAACCCCTTGGGCAAAACCAAACTAAACCTCAAATCTGTGTTGGAACTGATGGTAGCAGTCATCCCTGTAGTAGCCCTGTTATCACTTCTGCTTCTTGCTGTGAGATTTACCTGTAAGTGTAGACCAGTTGTTTTGACGTTCTACAGAAGCAACAAGATCTCCCTGCCTCCAGCTTTTAGCTTCTGTGGTTTACACAGTGGTCTACAACCTTGGCAACTTTTAAGACTTGTGGACTTCAACTCTTAGAGCTGGCTGAGGAACTCTGGGAGATGAAGTCCACAGGTCTTAAAGTTGCCAAGGTTGGAGACCACTGGTTTACAGGACATGCTAAGCAACCATGATTTACAAACCGCAATGTCTAAGCCAAAGTCAAGCAAACCATTCTGTGCCTTAGCACAATGTGTGAATGAAGTATCATGTTATGACATAGTTTATTTGGTTTGGGCTCAGGCTATGTGTGAACTCAACCAGAAGAATTTAGGTTTAATTCTGATGCAAAGAATGTAGAATGACATTGATTCAATCTTGCATTTAACCTGCCCTTTTCTTAATGCAAGTCATATCAGCAATTGGGTGTTATTTGTAAAAAACATTAGAACAGGTGTTTATTTATTTATTTATTTATTTTTATTTTTATTTTATTAGGATTTATAGGCCGCCCTTTTCCCTGAGGGGACTCAGGGCGGCTTACAATCATAGGGAAGGGGGTGAAATGCAAAAACAAACAATATGTGAATAAAATAAAATGATAAATAAAATGATAAATTGGATAAATTGGTTTATTGGATTTAATATTTACCTCCCCAGTTGCAGTTCTGAGAACAGATCTTATTTATGTTCCTGTTTGGAGATCTTCCTTTGCAGAAGAACTTTCCTGTTATCTCTGAGTTCAGCATGTTATTTTGAACAAACGACACCCCCCCAGGTTAATTCAATCTGAATTTTAAAAAACCCACCTGAAATAATGCACCTATTTAATTTGATCGTAAGATTGGTAACTTTTAGGTAGATTGTTAGGTGGTACAGATCAATGGTACTACAATAAAATGATTGAAAACAGTCTTGTAGTTATCAAGCTATTTTGTAAATTGACTGATCTTGGCCAGCTCAGTGAGGTCAGATCTGTTTACTATTTCGGTGAGCCACCATCAGCAAATATGGGGCATACTTGGTGGAGTAAAATAAGCAACCTGGAAAATGCATAAAAACCCACTTCCATATTATTGCCAAGAAAATGAAGTGTCCTATCTATGAATTCACTAGGAATGAAGTTCAATTAAAGAGATATTCTACTTAATGTAACTGTTGGGATTCAAGATAAACCATATAAGTTAAAGGTTATGTATTGTAGATTACCATGGGTCTGAACACTTAAAATTTTGATTTCTTTCTCTAAGTGCATTCACATCTTATGCTTAACTCAGTTAGAACTATCACTGATTCTGGCAACACACAATAGCGCATCATCCCAGCCCAAGGCAGGTACTTTGAGAAATATATTCACTTTCTACTTGGTATCTTTGAGCATCTCATATCAAAAGAATACTAACAAGTTTTTTTTTCTGGCAATAGCTTTTCCCTTTAATCAGACAAATGAGTCTCCTTTAAATTTAAATCCAATTGGTGGTTGGGAAGTGCGTGTCTTGCAGCTGTCAGGCCTTGACAATTAAATTTCAAAAAAAGTATCTTAGTTTCAGCCACATTATTTTGTTTCCTTGGTGGACTGATCAAGCAAAACTGGGCACTGCTATACCACATTGTTGACTGGCTTTTCATTTTCACACATTATAGTATTACTAGTAAATGCTGCAGTGTACCTCTTGAGATTGAAACCTGTCCCGACAATGACTCAATTCATGGCACGGTATGACATATTGTCTTTGCCATTGAATCAGTAAAGTCTCTTGTCTGAACCCAGTTGTGAGATCATAGCAGTAAGACTAATTCTAAGTAAAAGGTCAGCAGTATTTGTCACTCTTCCCTTTCCTGCCTAAGCTAGATGAAAGACAGGTATGAACTGTAAACCCGATAGCCAGATTTCTAGGTGCCTGGAGCATAATAGCTGGCAAATGAGTAACACAGAATCTACCTGGTCAGACTGAAACTTGAGTATAAACCTTTTCGCTGTAGAGAAACTTCATCTGTAGTTATATGGTTAGAACTAACACTAAGTCAAGAAAGAAGATATCCTGGAACATCCAGCATGCATTTATATAATAAAGTAGAACTATGTTTAAAAGCTTGAACTGCTACCTTTAATTCCTACCCCTCAGTTAAAAAGGAAAAAACTGAGTTGTGTGAATGTTTAATTCATGCACTTAACAGTTCAACCTGCTCGTTTCTACATACACCCCCCCCCCCCCTTAAAACCAAGTAGCTTTAGCTGGTAACAATAAATGTATTCCTCAATAAATTTGGGGATGGGAGGACAGACATTCTTGATTTTATCCCATATCTATGCAATATGTGATACTAAAGAATTGGGTTTTCATGAATAAAGCTAAACTATGATAGGATATTTTATGATTCAGTATGTTATGCAAGCATAACTATTGCCACGTTTGATCAAAAAGACATTTTTGAACAAGTATTTTTGTTTGCCTAAGAGTGACTTACAAAACACTTTTATCTATAACTTAAATTTTAAGAGTCATTTTATATTTTGCCTTATTTTTTTATAAACAAGGTGGTGAACATACATAACACTCTGCTTCCTAATATTTTCCACACAACCACCACCCTGCAAGGGGAGCTGGGCTGAGAGAGCATGTCTAGCCCAGTCACCCAGCTGGCTTTCATGTCTAAACTCATGCTTTGGTTTCTAGCCGGGTGCATTAACCACTAGACCAAACTGCTCTCCAACGTATATTCTTCTGATATACTTACAGCCCTTTTACAGCTTTTATAAACAGTAAATCAGCCGCATTACTATCTAGAAGTCTTCTTTACATAAAATATGTAGTATATTTTATATTAAATACATATGAAAACAAATACTGTAGGTTGCTCAATCTCCACCTTTCACCCTTCATAATACAGTCTTCAATTGTTTTGAAGTAAAGAATATCTTTCAGTATCAGTTTTGCAAATTCGGACTCTTAACTTCTCTCATTAAAAGCCAGGTTGTCTGGTGTGGCTAATTACAATTCAACACCTGTCTAAAGAGTCCCAGTTTTTCTGCAGTCTGAACACAATTTGAGGTGGAGAAACGGCTTTCAAAGTTCCTCAGAATGCAGGTGAAACACAGTTTAACCCCTGGATTATTGCTCATGTTGAAACCTGAAGAATATTAAATGCAATTCTCAATATTTAATGCTTTTTTCTCACAGCTCAAGGCAAAACTGTCTAGTAGAACAACTATGTACTGGAGACTGTTTTCCTTATTTCTACACCCATTGATTCCAATGGAAAACTCTAGCATTCTTAGTACAGCTAGGTAGTGGACTGACAGCTGAGAAAGACTTTTATATAGAAACCAATTAATGACACTGGCAAGAATGCATTCTTAGGAAAAAGGCCTAAATTCTGTTTGCTAATTCTGCTTGGCTCAAATGCTATCTTTCAGAGGACCTCATCTTACAAGATGTATCTTGAACACACTGAGAAAGATGGAAAATAAATTTAAATTATGACTGCATTCTTATGCCACTTCTCTGGAAATCAGCTCTATTTTACACTTACGGTAATTGTCTGGTTTGGTTCTGCAACCCAACAAGACAGACGCAGACTTCAGGGGATAATTAGAACTGGGAAAAAAATATTATTACCAATCTGCCTTCCATTGAGGACCTGAATACTGCACAAGTCAAAAAGAGGGAAGTGAAAATATTTACAGGCCCCTCACATCCCAGACATAAACTGTTTCAACTCCTACCCTCAAAACGAGGCTATATATGCACACCAGAACAACTAGACACAAGGACAGTTCCCCCTCCCCCCTCCCAGCACCATCATTCTGCTAAAAAAATAATTCCCTCACCACTGTCAAACTATTCACTAAGGCTACATTACTATTACTACTCTTCTCATTGGTCCTATAACCCATCTCCTCCCATTTATGACTGTAACTTTGCTGCTTGTATCCTTACAATTTATATTTATATTGTTTCCTGATTGCTTATTTGTACCATATGGCTATCATTAAGTGTTGGGCCTTATGATTCTTGAGAAATGTATCTTGTCTTTTTATGTACACTGGGAGCATATGCGCCAAAGACAAATTCCTTGTGCGCCCAATCACACTTGGCCAATAAAGAATTCTATTCTATTCTATTCCATTCCATTCCCTACTCCAATTCCCATTCCCTTCTGTTCCGATCAGGAATATTTGAATACGTGGAATAAATAAAAACATCGGTTTTAAAAATGTGAATATGTGAAAAGTCTCTCTTTTACCACTGGACAAATCAAGGACTTTCAGGTGGATAAGAAAACACATGCTGAGTAGCATGTTAAGAGCATGTAAAATAACAGTTAAAACGAAGGGCGTGTCGCTGCCCTGCCTCTCCCAGAGTGCAAACGCAGCCAACTCTTGCCTTTATTCCTAGAATCCTTACGAATCCTTTCGTAACCATTTTCTTTCTTTTGCAGTCTCTGATAAGAACTGATTATCTTGGCTAAGGAGCGTTCTTCTTGCAGAGCTCTTTCTGTCCCGGAAAGGGCAGCCCAGCGGCCCGTCTTTTGCGACTGGAGCGTGTGTGTGTGTGTTATATGCCTTTGCGACGCGCGCATTCGCAGTTGGCGAGGGACTTTCCGGAGGAGCGGGCTCCGGCGGCCGATCTGGCGAGAGCGTCTCCCCAGCCAACTTCTCGCTGCTCCGCCTCCGACCGCGAGAGCTCTTCCAAGGTCCTCTGCCTGCCCATATAAGGCCGCGCGATTGTCACAAAGCACCATAAATAGTGATGTTGTCATCACCTGCCTCTTTCTTGCTGAATTGGTTTAGGGCACCATTCCAAGCAAGCCTGACCCTTCCTTCCTGCTTCCCCGCAGCTATCAATTCCACCCTCTTTCCCGGCCCAGCTGTTCCAAAGGACAAGTCTAGACAAATCTGTGAGAATCCATGCATTTTACTCCGACGAAGTTACGAAAGCCTAAAAACCAGGCATCTCCAACCTGGTGCCCGTGAGATAAAGGGGTTAAAACCAATGTTTCTTAAAAGTCGGCAATTTAATTTTCAAGAATTCCGAGCCTGCATTGTTCTATATATTGCACAGACGAGCTTGGGAAAGAAAACGCACTGTAAAGTTACTAAGGTTGAGTAACACTTTGTTAGAGGAGAATGTGTAGTATGTTCACTGGGGTTTTATGCAAGTTTTAAATTAGACACCGACTGGACTCAAAATCTCTTTTAGCAGAAAAGTAGTATTTTGGATTCTAGAAAAGTGACCTCCACCCCTTGAAAGTTGTACCATAAAGGAAATTGCAGTATTTCCAATGCATCAAAATTCTTTAAAATAACAAGAAGCCAACATTGCTTTCCCAAGACCTTCATAGGTGATTTCCACAAGTGCACAGGCTGCAGTAATTGGTGCTGTAATGCAGAGGTCTCCAACCTTGGCAACTTTAAGACCTTGTGGACTTCACCTCCCAGAATTCCTCACCCAGCTTTGCTGGCAGAGGAATTCTGGGAGTTGAAGTCCACAAGTCTTAAAAGTTGCCAAGGTTGGAGACTCCTGCTGTAATGCAACAGATCTCAAAAGCAAGAAATCAATGAAGGATGCCTCTAAGCCCTGGTACCAACACTATATTGATGTAGAAATACCTAAGAAAAGTTTTTGAAAAATAATAACATTGCAAAGAAGTTCAATGCATATTTTTTTATTTTAAAATTTGAACCCTGTTCTCATGAGTTATTGGAGTGTAACTGTTTTGTGACTGAGCACAGACCAGTTTTGAAGCTTTAGGAAACATGAAACAGGGAAGTTTGTACACGAAGAAATGATGTCACTGTTCCAATTCCCAGTAACTTGGATTATGGTTTCTACATTCCTTTGAAAGAATTCCTGGCACTTACTTCACGCAATGAAGCAATTGTTGCATTATCAAGATTAACTGTTGACTTATTTGCTAGGACAAAGCAAAGATGCCTCTCTACACCTTTATAACTTTCTGTACCTGAAAGTATGCTGAACATGCAGAGAAGTGAGAAAGTAAATGGCATGTGCCGCCGTTATCCTACATGTAAAACTCATAGCAGGAAGGAAAAGGAAGCAATAAAGGTTTGAATTAGTTGTTCCTTCATTTTGCACACCATTTCCTACAGGTAGCATGTTAAGCATTTTCTGATGGGGATAAACATTCAGCTGGGATTCTTCTCCTTAGTACTCAGATGCTTTATCCAAAATATATTTATATGTCTTGCATCTTGTTCATATTTTTATTTTGTTTCTCCTAGTGCATATATTACTATATTATTTCCAGTTTTCTTTTCCTTTTTTAGAGCAGCTTGGGAAAAGAAACAGTCTAGTGGCATCTGCATAGGGGTCAAAATCTAAATCTGCAAGTAAGTGGGAGTAGCAACAAAAAGAAATCTCTATCCCTTTTGTACATGACACCCCACAGATGCCCATACATGCACCCATTGTTATGTTAGCAACAACCCAGTGAAGTATGACTGGTAAGCTCATACCAGATTTTTAGGGAACAGCCAATCTGTTGTAGGAAAAAACAAGACAATTTAGGCAACGTCAAAACCAACACATGTTATTCACATAAACTTTTGTGGATAACATTAGCAATAGCGCTTAGACTTATATGCTGCTTCATAGTGCTTTACAGCACTAATTTACTATTTATTACATTACAGCAGGAGTTCTTGACTCTCGAAATTTATCCTATGTATAGATTTTAGGGGTTAATAAAAGTGGATGGGTGAAAAATGGCAACTATTTTTTCACATATATGATTACACCAGTAGTTTGTTATTTTAAAATATTAAAATATTTTGGTTATCAGTTATCTGAGAATAACTGGTAATATGATACATATGTATTTTAATTGAAATGTATTTTTTCTAAGAGGTATATAGATTTCACTTAGACTAGACTCTCAAATGGGTCTAAGGCAAAAAGAAAAGATTAAGAACCACTGCTATGGAGGCATAAGGAAATTAGGGGAATTTAAATGCAAACGTGCAGACAATGAAAATTATGTACAGATAGCGGCCATTCACTATATAGTCCATACATAATTTATGAGTTAATTCATACATAATGATGTTCACACAGTATTCTGAGTCAATAATTAATCAACCATAGTTTAGCCCAACCATTTCATTCAAATCCAGTTTGTAGTTCTGTTACAGGTGAATCCAGGAAATCGAAATACTGTAACCTATGATTAAGTTAACCATGAACGTGTCATGTGAATGAAGCCACATTGTGATAAACGGCCTTAGTCTTTGTTGAATATATAAGAAATTTATTTCTCCTAACGAAGGGTTTTACATGCAGTCTCCTGATCTAAAACTGCCATTTGAATCATTCCTACCACAGGGCGAAGATCTATGTTAAAATGTAACATGTAAAGATTTTATATGGTTTTCAGAAAATATTTTTCTTTAACAAAAGGTCTCTTGAGGTAGTTTTAATTTTTTCCTCCAAAGAGAAAGCTGTTATTTGTTCTGATCGTGAAGATTTCCATGACAACCGGAAAAATGTCAAATAATCAAGGGAGTGAAAGATTTTCAAACTTAACAGAAGAAAGGGTTTCTGGCCACACTACTTAATTGGAATCCTTTAGGGTTTATTTATTCTGTTTACCACCAATTTAACTTCCCTGCCTAATTAGCACCCCAAAAGAATACTTTTGTTAAAGATTCTCTAGTATAAGCCCCAAGGGGAGGCCTGTTTGCATTCAGTATGCCAAAGTGGACTTTCTCTAATTACACTAAATAACATTAATGCTGTTTCCCTATAATTTGCTTTCCTATGTGAGGTCTGGAAAGAGTTTTTGCCCTACATGAGGCAAAGTCCACCAAACAGAAAAGCAGCCTATCAGAAATACTACCAAACTTCTCTTTTCGTAGTTACTGTTTGCTTCAAGCCGCAAGAACCCCAGCACATATTGCTTAGCATCTGGCAGGATGCCATTACCTCCAGCCTGTGAGCAGTCTTTGGCTTCCTCGTGTACTGTATAAAAGAATAAAACAACAGGGAGAACTGCTACAGGAACATGAGGTAAAGGAATGATATAAGCACTTTTAAGATATTATTCAGAATGACAGATCGAAAAGGCAGGCACTTTAAATGCTAGGATCATAAAAGTACCCCTAGATTAGTAACACCCCTCATGCCAGTAGTGGTTCTCCTATTATTGCCATCACTGAAACAGCCACCTGTCCCTGAGAGCAATTTGTCTTTTGCCTCACACGACCTGACAACATCTTCCCTTCTGACAAAAACAGTTTTTGGCACACTGTTCCCTTTTTGCTTAAGACCAGGGAACTTAGCAACCCGACCCAGGAAGCCTATTGCATTGGGAGGCCACATGAATATTTAACTAGGTGAGTAATCCTTTTTATGTTAAAAAAAAATCCCCATTACACTTTTGATACTGGCAGGAGCGGAGTGAGGATTTTTTCCAACCAGTTAAGACAAAAATGTAATCAGATTTTGGAGACTGCAGGTTCAGTTTCTTAATCGTATATCAGGGGTGTCAAACTCTATTTCACTGGGGGCCTCATCAGGTTGTGTTTGACCTTGGGGGGGCGTGGCCAAGGGGCGTGGCCAGCTCAACGTCACTTGTATCAGGGTCGCCTGTGGGGGGCCCAAGCACTCTGCCAGAGAAAACGGGCTCCCAAGCTCTGTTTTTCACTGTGTCAGCCTCCTGCAACTCTCTGCCAGCAAAAAGGGAGCTTGGGCAGGTCGCATGCGGCCCTCCCAAGCTCCATTTTCGCCGGCAGAGGCACCGCGGGCCAATCCTTCACTGTTTCCAGGGCAGCCCCACAGGCCAGATCTAAGCACCCCACGGGCCAGATCCAGCCCCTGGGCCTTGAGTTTAACATCCCTGTCATATATAGTATTTGAGAAAAATTTGTTTAGGAAGCTAACATATCAATACAGGTAGTCTTTGACTTACAACAGTTCATTTAGTGACGGTTCAAAGTTATAACGGCAGTGAAAAAAGGGATTTCTGACCATTTTTTACACTTAAGACCGTTGTAGCATCCCCATGGTCATGTGATTTACATTCAAATGCTTGATAATTGACTCATACTTATGACACTTGCTGTGTCCAAGGTAATGTGATCCCTTTCACGACCTTCTGACAAGTCAATGGGGAAACCAAATTCACTTAACCGTGTTACTAATTTAACAACTGTAGTGATTCACAACAAATGTGGCAAAAGAAGTCACAAAACTCACTTAACAAATTTCTCACTTAACAACAAAAAGTTTGGGCTCCATTGTGGTCATAGGTTGAGGGCTACCTGTACCATTTATTTTTGTTAATTATGTAATGTTGGATGAATTAAAAAGATGGCAGCCACAATTGCACAATCAAAGTCTCTTTTTTATAGAGTTGAAGAAAACAGAAAAAGATCTTACCTTGTCATTTGCTTCCATTTTTACTTCGGCCAATCACCATGGAAGTCATCTTTGATTCGGTAGCCTTATAAATTGAATAATAACATCAATTGTGGAAATATTTTAATCACTTTATTTGGTATAAATATCTGTAAATTGAAAGTATCTTCAGCATTTATTTTTTGTAAATTGCAATTTGATAATAGAATAATATTATAATTTCTTGGGAAGGCTAGTCTATTTGTATTTCTTTTTTACTTTCATGAAGCATCTTCGTTCTGGGTGTGCTTTTAATTCCCTCTAAAATCTATTGAATACCTGGATAACAATCTCCTAAATATAAAAAAAAATAGAATAGAAAGTGTAGAGCATATTCATATGTACTTAAATTGAGAGTGAAAATTCAGTACATATGATAGGATCATATTGAGTAAAGTTTGTGACCTTGAAGACAAGCATATAGCATATAGTGCATTACTGGCAACAGAGTGAGGCTCATTGCGATTTGGCTGTGTCATGAAATTGATGATGTAGAGAACACAAACTGTTAATACAATTCTTGGCATTCAATAACTACAATTCCTAGGAATTTGGAGGAGAAACCATTTTAATTAAAAGGGTGAAAATTTGGAATACAGTTTCTCAAATCTATTGTTAGAATTCTTGATTTTAAGAATTCCTGATTTTAATCAAAAGTGTTATTAAAAACTGTGAAACCATGCATTTTAGAACAGCTGATTTTAATAAACTAAGGGAAATAGTAAAGCAGATGCCATTACTATTGCATACTTCATTGCATTGGCTGCGTAGAAAAAAATACGTTTCTGAGCAAACATACTTTATATGGCATCCTGTCTTTTGATCTGTTGATTGTAGAACTGATAAAATAATTGTAATATTAGCTAATAGTAAATAATCAACTTGTCTATTGCTAATTGACTAATCATTTCTAGACTTGCAAGACTTAAGCAACTTCTTAACTCTTACAGTATATTGCATCTAGCTGGTTATTCTTGCACAAATGGAAGGATGGGACTATGGTTTAGGAACGACAAGGAAAAGGTAAGAGAACCTAGCTAATTTTAAAAATTTGGGTCTCTAGGGAACTGGTGGAAACACCACTCTCAATAGTGCAGGTAGTCCTCAACTTACAATAATTCATTTACTGACCATTCAAAGCAATGGTGGGTTTCAAATTTTTTTTAGAAACTCTTCTGTGGGTGTGGCCTGCTTTGTGGGAGAGGCTTGCCAGCCATGTGACTGAGTGGGAATGGCTTGCCAGCCATGTGGCCAAGTGGGAGTGGCTTGCCAGCATATGACTGGGTGTGTGTGGCCAACTTGTAAAATGTTGTGAAACTCACTTAAGAACCAAAATGTTGGCTCAGAAACTCTGGCATTTGAAGCACACAAGTCTTAAAGCTGTCAAGTTACAAGACCCTTGCACCCCTAACCCTTTAGAAAAAAAACCCCCAGAGGTGTTCAAACTTGACAGCTTTAAGACTTTAAGGTTTAGATAGGACTCTTAGAGGCGGGCGGGGCGATTGGTGAGTCAGCCAATCAGTGAGCGGCGGGTGGAGCAAGCGTGGTGCGGACAGGCGGGGGGGAGGGAGATGGAACTAGTTCTAAACAGCACGGTAGATTTGTGGAACCTCTTCTATAGAAGAGGTTAGAACTGGCAGGAACCCACCCCTGATTCAAAGTTAAAAACAGCACTGAAAAAAGTGACCCTTGACCATTTGCAACATGCCCATGGTTATGTGATGAAAATTCCAAGACTTGGCAACTGACTTGTATTTATGAGGAATGCAGTGTCCCAGGGTCATGTGATCACCTTTGCAACTTTCTGATGAGTAAAGTCAATGGGCAAGACAAATTCACTTAACAACCATATTACTAAGGTAATAACTGCAGATTCAGTTAACAACTGTGGGTACTAAACTGGGGCAAAACTCATTGAACAACTGCCTTGCTTAGCAACAGAAATTTTGGACTCAGTTGTGGTCATTAGTCAGAGACTACTTGTATTTTAAAATACCTGAGAAACTTTCAAGGATTTGGAAAAATAGAGAGAACACACTCTCCCATCCTCAAAAATGAGAAAGGGAAGATCTGAAAAAAACTAGAGATCTGTGAAATTGAAATCTACACTGGGCAGGTGCTCAGACAGATTATGAAATAGCATTATTTGTCAGCACCTGAATGGGAATGGTTTCATAATTAATAAAAGTCAGCATGGGTTTAGCATAAGCAAATTATGACAGATTAACTCTATCTTCTTCTTTGGAAAAAAATATTGGTTTAGAAAATCAGGGAAAAGCCACAAACTTAGCAAAGCCTTCAACAAAGTTTCTCATATTTCCCTTAACCATGTGGTAAAGGTGTCATCACTATTCAATGGATTTTAATTTAGATAAATGATCACATCCAAAGAGCATTTACACCATTTCAGCTTCGAGGAATAGCAATAGCACTTAGACCTATATACTGCCCCACAGTACTTTACAGCCCTCTCTGGGCAGTTTACAATGTCAGCATATTGATCCCAGCAAGCTGGTCCTCATTTTATCAACCTTGGAAGGATGGAAGGCTGAATCAACCTTAAACCCATCAGGATTCAACTCCAGGCTGTAGGCAGAATGCATCAATGGACTACTACAGGGATATGTCCTGGGTGCATTTTTATTAATGATTTGGATGAGGGGATTAAGGAACAGTTGCAGATGATTTATTCAATTGTCAAATTGGAAGAACTCACTAGTAGGGGAATGGCATGATTCAGAAAGATTTGAGGCTTGAGCAGTGAGCTGAAATTAATAAGATGAAATCTAATGGAAAAATGTAAACTTCTGCATTTTGGATACGAAAATTAAAGGCACAAGTATGGGATGGAGGTGATGAAGACCTGGCTTGGCAGCAGCAGATGTAAAAAGGATCTGGGGCTCCTTGCTTCTTCACTCAAAGTGAGAGTGAAGCAGGTACTAAAAATGCAACTCGGGTGCATTAACAGAAGAACATTTGTCCATTACGTGGGAAATATTTTTTCTATTCTGCCCCACCTTGAGCAGATTAAAGTTCTGAGCACCATAGTTCAAACAGTGATGGACTAGAGCAAGTTAAGAGCAGGGATGTCAGAATGGTTGCGAAACAATGAGCCAAGGGAATGGTTAAAGAATGTCAATATGTTTAACCCCCAGAAAAGATGACAAAGAGGAGATACGATAGTCTTAAAATATCTGAAGGGTTGTCACAATGAAGAGAGACTAATTTTATATTGCCTCAAAAGTCTGGATTACAACCAACAGGTTAACATTACCAGGAATGAGGTTCAGGCTAAACATCATGAAGAATTTCCTGACTGTACAAGCTGTCATCTAATGGAATAGACTGCCACATGAAAGGTGAGATCTCCTCTGCTGGGATCATCTGTCAGAGATGCTGTAGTGAGTCCTGTTGAGTGTCTTCAGAAGGGGGAGGGATATTCACTACATAAATGATATTAATAATGTATCCCATAAGACAATACTAAATAAATTAAATTTAAATGTTAATTGTAAGACAATTTAGAGAGTTAAATAGAAAGCAAGGAAGTGTAGATTAAAAAATGACATCAGTAGGCAATTCTAGTTATTTTTATTAGTTAAGGTAAGGTTGTTCAAGTAGGGTCCACTTTATGTAACACTCAGTTATAATTTGTAGGTGTAAATGGCTCATCAATATATGAATCAGAAAGAAATATAATTTTATATCATTTCCAATATCATCACATTAAACTAAAAAAACTTGTTGAGAAATCTTTGTGTCTTGTCATTGTATGTAATGTTCAAACTGGTATCACACTTAGTCTAATCTCACACATAATAACATACTAAAACATAATAAAGTTTACCCAAATTAATTTATATGACACATTGAACCATAACTTGCTAAAGAGAATGGATTTGGACAATATATCAAGCTAAAATGCAGTGTAATATATCTTGGGTGTTGTGTGATTCCAGAATTGGGTTAACCAATTCAGAATCTGCCATTTTGTATTTGCAGAAAATAGAATGTAAACATAGCAACTTTGGCTGCAAATTTCAGCTTCAAATAAAGTGATATTAATTTTGGGTTCATGTAATAGAGTAAACCGAACATTCTGGATAAAGTTTCTTGTTGATGTGCTTGGCAACTGGGCTTTGAATAGCATGTGGTATGAATAGAGAGATTGTTTTTCAGTGGAGTTAGCTCAGTTCTATAACTAATAGTTACCCTGGCTGGGCTGATATATCATATTAAGTCATGTTTCGCTCAACCATTCTATATTGACTAAGCCTTAGTGGCTGAATGCACACAACACACTCTAAATGAGATAGTCCAGATCAAGCTCAAGCACCATAAGTGAATCAGACATGTATAGGTAATCCTTGATTTATGACCCAAATTGAATTGAACCCCAAATTTCCATTGCTGAGCCACTCAGTTGTTCAGTCCCACTTTACAACCTTTCTTGCCACTGTTGTTTAGTGAATCACTGCAGTTGTTAAATTAGTAGCACTGTTTGTATGTGAATCTGGCTTTCCCATTGATTTGCATGTCAGAAGGTTGCAAAAGATTAGGGTTATGGTTGACATGATCTTGGGATACTGCAACCATCATGTCCATTTGCAAAGCATCCAAATTTTGACCACAGGGACAATAAGTGTGAAAAATGGATATAAGTCACTTTTTTCAGTGCCTTTGTAACTTCAAACAGTCACTAAACCAATGGTTGTATGTCAGGAACTACCTAGATATCCTATAATCAAGGGCAGTTGATGATCATGTGAATCAGAGTCTAGAGTTGAAAAAGCAATCTAGTCAATCATCCAACCCCACACCATTAACAGTCTATGTATTGGCTCACATAACTAATCTTCCAGGAGACTATAAAAAGAATAGGTGAATCAGAAAAAGGATTCACAGATTTCACTTTGAATGTGATTATCTAAATATAGCTACCATCATTGAGACAACTTTAGCTGTAATTACATATTGGATGGATTAGTAATATAAAAAGGTTCTCATTATAGGGAACACTTTTACCATTGCTAGATCTTTGGTGCTATCCAAAACTGGGCTTCTAGCTGCCGAATTGGGCAAGTCTTGGGTGAAATGCACTGAGCAATCTCATTGGAGCTATTGAACAACGTAGAAAACAGCCAGAAAAAAAATGTCAGTGCAACAGGCAAGGTCTGAAGAAAAAGGAAGGACACGTAAGGGAAACCACAAGCATTTCCACCCTCTTTCCCCACCACACTGACCTAGTTACCATGGCAACCAGCATGCTCCAAATCTACTGAGAACACTACATAGTAAAATGCTTTGAAATATTCCTGTGTTAAATTAGGAATGTGATGTTTTGGAGCTGATAAATTAGCTATAATCCCCTCACAGGTTTCTGAAGAAACTGAAATGTCCAATTCACCTGTCACACAATTAAGATAGAGACAACACCAAGGTTTCCTGGAAAGAAAATGCATTCCAGTTAAATTAAAAAATAAGTGACTTACCAGTTGGTGCAGACAGCGTAGCTTTCTGTAGTCTTGGATTCAGTTTTCATAATTCTCAGCCAACCATCCAAAGGTTATTAAGTTGGAGAAGACTGGTTTACAACATGACAATACTGGGATATTTTGTTCATATGACATTCCAAGTCATAATGTAGTTTGGTTTTGGAATATCATGATTAGTAAAACTAGTATGTTCAGTAAATTATGAATAATAAAGCATGGCTTAGTGTAATATGAATTCAGTCTTTAATGTACTGAAGCTTTTTAACTCTGAGGTGGAAAAAACTGACAGAACATTTTGGTCGTCCTTGAACCTAGTAATAAGAACATTGTAGCAACTGTGGGTATTGTGAAACAAGAGAAATGTTAGACATGGCTGGATTTAATTTACAGAATTTCCCCAAATGCACTAAAAGCAGGCAGCTAAATATCAGAGATACCTACTTCATTTACTATATTTTCAGTTATAATTAGAGCAACTAACAGTCATTTTTAGTATCAGGGAGTTCTATTTGTAACTTCCTGTCTCAGTTACAGTTCCTTAATGCATAAAAAAAATATTTTGGTGTTTACAAATGGCTCCTCTATTGAAACTTCATATTCCTATTTTGTCACAAATATCACAGAATAAGAGACATATATACATAAAAAAGATTATGAGATTTTTTTTTATTCAGAAGAGTGAAGTGTGGGCATTTAATTCTTTATTATGAACCTAAAACCATAAATATTAAAAAGTTAAAACTAAGTCAAACAAGATGAGCAGAATCACTGTTTATGGCTTGAAAGAGCATGAACAAAGTCGGAAACATATCTTATTTTACTCATATACTTTTTACAAAAACATAGAATAATATATGAATACAATCTTGCAAATTTATGTACCTAACTTAAGTATATATTGTTTTATCTGGGGAAAAAATAGAACCAACTAGCTAGAGGGTAATATATGAAAATACTACAAGCATTTCCTATTCTGTAGTTGTACCTCCACCACATGAAGCAGAGCTTTCACATTTTAGAGCGTAAGATGGGGTTACCTCCTCAAGGTTTGCTTGACAATGCTTATTCACTAAACCACAATAGCTGGGTTTACTAACATATTAAGCAAAACCCAAACAAATTATAGTGCAAGTAATGTATGAACCTAGCTGTAAGTGCTCCCTACCAAAACATTATTTTTCTAGTGCAAGATGCTCACACTTACACAATTGCTGGCTTCTCAAATAAATTGCATAGTTAGGGGAGCTTGTAGCTCAAGTACCAGACTGCAGGAACTTCCTAAAGACTGAAGTTAGGTTATGAGAAAAGTCCTTGCAGAATATCTCTTATTTTCAATCATCCAGGTATTACGGGATATAGCTAAGTGACATGATATTGTGTCAGGTTTTGCAATACTTTGCTATAAATTTGGCAAATCTCAGCGATTAGAAAGTAAGGGCAGCCTCAGATAAATTTGTTATAGCATTAATGTTAATTGGCAGCCATCAGCATGACAAGTTATAGGGTACCAATCATTTCTTTCTCAGATGCAAATACTGTAGATTATGCTGATCTTGCATGCTCTCCCATTTTATTCAGCCTCTAAGCTTCCTTGCATTGCATTTTTACCCCCAATTCTGTCTCAGCAATGCAAATATATTACAGCAAAAATACTGGGAAAAGAAAACTGTTAATTAACACTACTGATTTGTTGCATCCTGTTAAAGCCCTAACCAGCTAAAACCAATACTATAGACAATCTATTTGCCTACAACATCCGTGAAAACAAAATTGTCATAAATATGACAGCAGAGTGGGTGAAACAAACTGCTCTTTGGACTGAATTTGCTGTACAATGGTTGCCCCTCATGACTCTTTATACCATGTGATGGAAACAGAACTGTGAAAAGTATAAATTATCTCCTAAGTAAAATAAATGTAAATCAACAATTCAAAGAAGCAGAAGAGTTTTCAGTGGTAACATTTAATAATATTTTCTCTGACTTGCTAAATAATATTCCAGAATTCCAGTTACTTCCTTCAGGTCATTATTTATGACTCTTCTCCTATGTTCAATTATACACCTTAAATTACTTTCAAAATTCTTTATTGTTGTGCTCAAAGCTTTTCCTCCGTTTTATAAAACTCCTCTGCACAACTCAACTGAACAATATGGTATTATACTTCAGCCTTCCGCAAAATGTGGTATTGCACCATTGTCAGGTTCCAAATTCCATTAATCCTGTTATTATAATGGTAGCTGAAGTAATTTGGAGAATACTGAGTTAGGGAAACCTATTCTCTGATTCCGTGTACATTCAGGTTTCACAATACTACCGCCCCTCCCAACCTGGTGCCTCACCAAATATGGTGAAAAAATTTCAGATTTATAGGTAGTTCAGCTGTTTTGGGAAGACTCCTGTAGATAATTTCAGGGGGATGTGTGTCAAAAATGCAGGCGGGCAGCAAGAAGCAACCCCTTGATTTTTTTACCCCCTTCTGGATGCTCCTACAGTAGGGGCCCTTGGACCAGTACCAGCCTGAGGCTTGTTGGAAACCGGGCTGCACAAGCAGCAGATAAGTGAGCAAAGCTTCATTTGTCCATGCATAGGATTTAGGTTGCCCCCTAAATCATCTCCGCCCCACATCTGTGGAAGACACTTTTTCTTCTGAGCCAGAAGTGTTGGGGACTTCTGCCCTATAACCAGGGGTGGGTTCCGGCCGGCTTTACTGCCAGTTTGCTTGTGCATGCACTGGATGTCCCCTGTGTGCGTATGCGCGGTTCAATTAAAATTATTCTGGGCATGCGCAGAACTTAAAAACAAGATGGTGCCACTGCTGGTGCCGACTGGGGAACTGGATCGGGGGCATGGCAGGCCTGGGTCACTGCCCGTTCCAACGACTCAGGCTGCCATACTACCACTGGTTTGGCTGAACCGGTAGAAACCCACCTCTGCCTATATAGCATTTGTTTAATTATTTGTTCTACTAGATTTTGGTTAACATCTGAATATTTTAAATGGACATGGATCATTCCTAACCCTAACCCTGCTTTTTATTTTTTACATTTGTTTCTCCCTAATTTTGAAAATTAGACTTTTAAAAATATCTCCAAACAAATGTCCTAACTTTGTAAGTGACATCTACGGAACCTCTTCATTCTTCATGCCTAACCCTTTGCAGCTAAACTAAAACTAAACTAAACCTAAACTAAAACTAAACTTTGCAGCTCTTATAAACCAAAACTTACCATAGCTGGCTAGGGAATTGTGAGAGTTGAGGTTCACCCATGAATTCATGAACAGGACTCTGGGGGATTCAGAGGCATTGGCAATTTTTTGTCATGAAATTCTAGAGACCATAAGGACATAAATCTCAACTATTTTCTACCATGAATATCCCCAAATGCTGGATTAACAATGTTCTTCAACTAAAAATGGACCTTGACTGGATTGTTTAGTGTTAATAACTAACAGATTCTGAAAAAAAAGGGGGGGAATAGTAGGGGGTGGGGAATTGTGAGGAATAACCAATTATTTTCATTAAACATTCTTTGGTATAGTGAGGGGGTTTGTTGTAAAGCCTCTCCAGAAAAATATGACTCTTCAGGAAGAAGTTAAAATAAGAGAAATGGAAACAGGTATTTGGGGAACTAGTACTAGGCACCAAGTGGTTTAAAGGAAACAGAAAA
This sequence comes from Thamnophis sirtalis, assembly GCF_051295495.1. Taxonomy (NCBI): domain Eukaryota; kingdom Metazoa; phylum Chordata; class Lepidosauria; order Squamata; family Natricidae; genus Thamnophis; species Thamnophis sirtalis. The sequence continues at coordinate 27,569,681 of NW_028261389.1, read as the reverse complement.
GAGCAACAGACTGACACACAAAATATTTTAGTATACAAGATAGGTATCTCTAGATTGCAGGATAGAAATGTGAAAAATAATAAGATCCAAAATTTAAATGAGCAAATTACCTCTCTAAAAAGTTTTTAAGCAAGAATGAGAAATACATACAGAATCTTACAGAAAGAAGAAAGCTAGTTTAGTGACTTAACTTACTTTTTCCAAGCAATGAGAGGCGACTACTGTTGCTGACAAATACTATATGAGAGTAAGAAAAGACATGAGACAAAACCACCCAAACGAGAGAACAAGGTATTATGCGATATCCATAAAAAAAAAGTGAGGAAGGACTGTGTTTAGTAATACAGCGATCAAAGAGAAGACCAAGATTTCCAGACAGAGCACATGGAATTAAATAAAGATTAAAATCCAATTTAGGAGTGTAAATATCAGATGCAATTTAATGTATCTAAATGGATAAAAGGCTTTTTCGGTTGTTTAAAGCGGCAATCGTTCTTACACTTATTTGCCCCATTAAAACAATGGTCCTTTCTTCTGAGTAAGCATGGATAGAATTTAAGCAGCCAAGAAGGTGAATTGAGCTAAACATGGATGACAGGCGTTTGTTCCCTCTGCAGTCATTTCCCACCACTATGCTACTGGTGGCCACGCCTCAAACAATCACTGAAGCACTAAAGATTGACCTACGAAGAACCGCCCTCTTTCTCCAAAATGCATTGGTTGCCTAAGATGCCAATCTTTGCTCTTTCTCGAACGTGACTCCATTGGCTGTGGCCATTTCTGGCGGCGGAGGGGAGGCTAATTGAAGAGCGGGAGCTAGGGCGTCAGTTGAGAAGATTAAAAAAAAGTCTTACGCCTCCTTTGAAACACCGCCCTCCACTTGAGTCTCCATTGGCGGAAACTGGCTCTCTGTCAGAGCAAACTCCTGTTCTTATTGGCCGAGGATGCCGCAAGTGGATGTTTCAGACCTTAGCGGTGGCCGCTCCCTCCCGGCTTGAAACCTCGCTGCTGCCGGTGAGTTAGAGGCGTTGAAGCTGGAACAACGCTGCGGGTGGGGCGCTGGGGCTCTCCGAGAAGGTATTAGTTATCAACTCTAGCCTTTCTGGCGTAAGAAAACGGAGCCGCGTCGTCGTCGTCTTTAAGGCGTTTGGCCGGACTCAGGTGAAGTCCCAGCTTGGAATTGGTGCGGGAAAGGACGGGAAGCGTACAATACGGCGCATGATTTTCAGTTTGGCGCCCGCGGGTTAAAGGTTCATTGAGAAGCGGGCGGGTGTGGCTTAACTTCTAAAATTCCCTTTTTATGCCAAGTGCTCTGGAGTCCAGGAAGTGCCACCCATTGAGGACGTCGCCTTTTGGGGAAGGTGTAGCCTTTCACCTTCTCTGCCTGGGGCTAGTAAAGGAAGCGTCTTCCACGCGTAGGGCCAAGGGAACGGTGGCTCTCACGTTGTCTTTCTTTGATGCTCTAGCTAGCATATGCCTTGCTCCTGCCTCGCTCCGGCTTCATCCTTCCCACCCGGCGGCAACCGGGCAGAAATAATTTCAAACTGAAAAGTGGGCTGAGAAAAAGCAGCCGGTCAGGTGATCCCCTCCCCTTTACCTTTCTTTTACTCTCTATATTTCTTTTTGAAACGACTAGATATATTTTTTTCTAAGACTACCCTGGGAACGGCTAAATCTGCTTTCCTCTCGCGTCCGCGCTTGCAATTGGTCTCCGCACCTTAGTGATCATTGGGGGGGTTGGGGGTTGGAGAGGCTTTGCGATCCTCCCCTTAAATGGCTTGGAAGACCCTCTTTTTTTTTGAAATAGCGGAGAGAAAGACCGCTTAATGTGGTGGCAGCTGCTGTCAGGTCGGCGATCTGAGTCACGGGCTGGCAGTCTTCTTGCAGGCATTGCAATGGGCTCGGCTTCCGCCCGCCCAACTTGACTTCCTCGTTGTGGCTCTGCGTTAGTCAAGGCAGGGAAGGAGGAAGGAGTGACGGGGCAAGACGAAGCTTGTAAGTTAGAAGCCTGCAGCTTACTTACCCCATTATTAAGTCGGACCAGATTCATTCTCTCTCTCTCTCTTTCTCTTTCTCTCTTTTAGCGAGTTTTTTTTTACTTTTTTGGGTTGATTAAAAAGGCGGTGCAATAGGGCTGCTGGATCAGTTTTTCTTCACATCTGTTAGGGTATAGCTAAGTCGTGCCAAAGCTATCGTAGAAACGAGAAACGAGATTCATTTACACAAAAAAATAGAACCGGGAAGAACATTGGAGCTGATTTTCTTACTTGTAGGCTGAGTAAAAGAAATGGTATATTTAGAATAAAAATAAAACCTATGTGCATATGCTTTAAGCTGCTAGCTTATTTCTATCTGACATTACTTGCTCACAATGCTCAATGTATTGTGTGATGGAACAAGGTTTTTTTTTTTTAAACACGAGTTTTTGTGTGTATTTGTCGCTTTACTACTGTTGTTGCAGCTTTTAAAGTTGTCTGGTTGCTTAAAAGTATTGAGAGAAATTCATCCTTCAAATTGCACAGAAACCCTTTAGGATCCATGTCAGGCGCACATTGGTTATCTTTTCAATATAGCGTAACACTGGTAGTTTCATATCTTGATTTGCCAGAGTAATCTCTTCCAGTAGAAGAGTTTATATGCTATTTAACAAAAATGGATTGGTTGAACTTTTATCTTGCTTGTATTCCCCCCCCCCAGTATATAATTTAAGGCTTGTATCCTGTCTTTTACACACTTTAGAATCACATACTTAAGTGGCATAGGCTCAAATGAATACTTTCATGCAGTGTTTAAAAAGTTGTTGAATATAGTTCATTTCTGCAAGGATAACTGTATTTAGCAAAGTGCATTCTAACTTGCTGGCACATTTGAGAAAAATAGCATCACAGTTGTGTTTATCTGGAATAGTGACTTCCATGTGTATAATTTAATACCTGAGCTGGCCACAAATAACTCTTGTGCATATATAAACCTGTTTGTATTGCAGCGTAATTCAGGATTTATGGACTAGCTTTTGCAAATGGTAAAACATGTTTCTCTGATAAAGTTTTGAGCATTTTTGCTAATACCACCCTTCAAATTATGTAAATGAAAAATTGGGGTGATAAAATAAGCATGTTCCCTGTTTGAGAAAAGCTAGTGAATGAACATAGATTCTTAGAGTAACACAATCCTGCAAATATAGTTTCTCCCCTGAAGGATAGGTGTGTTACAATTGACTGCAAATAACTATATAATCAGTTACTGCTTGCATAGAGATATGTTCTAACTTAGTCACCAGGTGAAAAATAGGTTTAGGTACTTTGCTATTCCAATGAAAACTGCAGACCTTTGCACAGGCTCATACTGTGACTCATGCAGTTGCTGTGTGTGGAGACTAATATTGTTTAATATATAAAGCTGCTGCCTGGAAATTTGGTGCCATAGAACAGTTATATATTCAACTGAAATAAAATAATTTTAAAATCAATTCATTAATTTGTTAGCTGAATAGCTTAAAATTCCAATGCATAATATAATTATTATGTGAGCTTGCTTGTTATTAAAGTTTGGGAATGTAACTAAACCTTTATTTACATAGTTTTGGAAGCAACTGTTTAGCAGATAGGATTATATTAACAACAGCATAGCTACAATAAATCTCATTCTTAGTGTATGTGCGTTTTGTTATTGCGTTCTTCTGAAAATGTTATTCTTTCTTTTGAATCTAATATTTATACCCTGCAATTTTCTTGTGTCCTAACCAGGTTCAATCCTGCTTTGCTTTTTCAAAACCAGGCAAGGTTGACTAGGTGCTGCCACCTACTGTGATGAAGGCAACAAAAAAAACCAATAGGGCTACACTTTTATGTTTGATAGAGCAGTATTCTATTTCTGATTACTTTGACAATAGTTAACTCTGTAGCAAAGGTTGCAACATCCAAAAGAGACTAGGCAATATTTAATTACTATATGTACAAAGAATTACTACGTATCAATCCATTTTTCTCAATATCTGAGTAATAAATTTGACTTTGACCTCCATAATATTTTAATACCCAACCATTACTATTACGCCACTCCCCTCTCTCCAAAACTTGTGTGAATTTGCCTTGATTTAAACAATAGTAAAGGAATAATCCTAGTGATCACTGGTATATTATGCCATGTGCACATCATTGCACTTCATAACTTAGGAAATTGGTGAGTGATAATGTAAAAAATGCCTATTTGTAAATTACTTACATAATCCCTAGTTACTTAAAAAATAGGACAATAAACCCAGAAATTAATTTGATACTAAAATATATGGTTGCCAGTAAATGTATTACTACTAATTTGAGACCAAGAAAAAATAATAATCATATAAAATCTGTCTTTTCTAAATGTCAAGATAGCATGAGATCTGCATTGTTCAAAAAGTCTAGATGTTGATAGTTGTGGAATATTTGAACAGCATTTGACATAGTTTTTGATATTTTGGCATTAATTACAAGACAGTAAATTAACTCACAGAATTATAGCATAAATATAGTTCTGTTATAAATTGTTCCCCCATGTGTAAAACCTTTGCTGTGTTGTTTTTTTTGTAGGAGAAAGGAATTACTTTAATTTTGGATATGATTCCATTAGGAGTTAGGTTTTTTTATTGAAAAGATTCCAACTTTTGGTCTTAAGATAGAATTGCAGAACACATAAGCCTGCTTGAAGTACTTTTTTGAAAATATGCTGATTTTTGCTTCTGTTAGATACACTATTTCAGTGACTTAATCCAATGGCTTTTTTTTAATTACAGAGAACACTTTAGTGTTTTCTGTCACTCTCAAAACTTGCCAAGGTACTGAATGAGGATAGCTTGCAGATTTATGTGGTATTATCTTAAATGCTGTAAAGAAATGAGTCATTGTTGACCTAATGCAGGAAACAAAAATGCACATGGGAAATGCATTGCAGTAGATCTTTATGGGGTGCTATATTGGAGAAAGAGTGCTTCTAGGGTACATGAGAGAGTTTCTGCTCCCTTTTTTCCACCGTGGGTGGATGTTGGGCATCAGCTTTGTTCTAAACCATTGTAAATCGTCTAGAACGTTTAGATATGGCAAATCTTTGTGATTTCAAAAACATCTTTGATTGGAAAGTGCTACTGAATGGAGTGTTTTGGCCTCTTGTTGAAGTGAAGGAGTGCTAGAACTACTTGCCTTAAAATGCATGTGTCTCAATTTGCTTTGTGTTCCCAGAGGCAGCTAGTGTTGAATAGGAAAAAAGTAGGCAGGAATCCATTCCTCCTTTTTAGGCTAGGGTACATACTTAACTCTGTAACGTCACTCAAGTTATTTTCTTTTGAAAAGTGTCCTCTTAACAAACTAGCCTAGAAGAACTTTATTTTCACCAGTCTCCAGAAATGTCAGAAGCCAATTGATATCATCAATGTAGGAATTGCTTTCTAGTAGAACTTCGCTTTAATAACTCTATGTGGGAAGCATTTTCTTTCCTGTTCTTGTTTAACTGTGTGCCTGACATAGAGTATGCAGTATATGAGAAAAACTGTGCTCAAATTTTGGTTTGAAAGGAGTTACACATTTTTGAGTGGCCAGAAAAGCTGAAAAGTGGAAGGGTTTCACCAATATTCAGGGAAGGCTGGAAGGAAAGAAATTATGTGAGACATGGTAGATGGAAAGTGAGGTGTTAGCCTGGGCAGCAACACCTCTTCAGAATCAGGAAGAAAGTGTGATGCTAGATTACCATTTTGGATAGTCTCTGATAAAACTGGCATACTGGTTTGACTGCTTCTGTTGCTATCAATATCATTTATGGTGTCTGGGTGGTGATGTAATGGCATTATAATTGCATTTATTTCTTAACTGAGAAATCTAAAGCAGGAGGCCATATTCCAAGAAAATTCTAAAGAGCTACAGCAAGAATGGTCAATGTACGCAGCTAAAAAATAATCTTATGACTAGACCTCCCTGGAGTATGCTGGGTTCTCTGAGATGGAATTTACCAGCAGTAGCCCATTAAAGAAGCAATGATGTAATAATGTATTGTCTGAGTTTGTATGGCCTGTTAGACCAAAATGTAGTTGGCTAGCTTATGGCCTTTGCAAACCCAGCCGTTGATTAGTTAGTGTACAGAATGCTGTGCAAAACTAGACATTGGTTAAATCAGAATAACATGACTCACTTAACTATTTATTTAGATATTATTTAAACATAGCCTATGTAAAGCTTTAATATTTGGTAGTACAAATTTTCTGCAGACTGTAGACTGTAGACTGGATGCCTATTTTCCAAATAATAATTGGAACTTTGTTTTTGAGGGGAGGGATGTCATGAAATAATACAATTCATGTTATATTTATATTGTAACATATTTTTGCTGATGAATTTAAAAGTAACTTTTTATCTTTTGTTTTAAGTACTTCCCCTGCAAGATGAATATGGATTTTGTGTTTTTACAAAAGTGTCAAAGAAGCTTTTGTGTCTCATCTGAACAATCTGCCTGCTCCAATACTTACTTATTTGACATGTTGACTGAGTTAATGGGAACGGGGTCCAGTAATATCTGGAGAACTACAAATTGTTTTTATGGCAAAAGTTAATCATGCAGCAGCAGCTATGGACATTCCTAAAATTGAACATTAAATAGTGCATTGCTAATACCAATATTTATTAGTTATTTCTTTTATGCTGTCTTGTCCAATCTGATTAAGCAATAACCAGCTTCCAAAGTATTTTTGCATTGATTTCTGTGGCAGAAATCATTTAGAACTATATTTGTTTGATGGAAAACAGCACTAGTTGATCTTAGATTGTATTGAAAAAGTAGAGTGGTTATTTATATTGGTACCCACTGAATACTTGGATTAGACTACTAGATACTAGAGAGTGGAACAACAACATGGAAGAAAAAAATGGCAAACCAAACCATTTCCTTACAATTGTCAAGAAAAGGATATGGACACGTCCACGTAGTCACTAGTAGTCAAGTTTGTTTAAGAGAGATGTTATCTTTTATCCCACAAGTATGCAGAACAGTCATTGGTTGCTTGCTTTTAATCTAAGATTATCCAATATATCTGTTCTAGAAGAAGCAATATTAATTGTGTGTAGTCCGTAGCCTTTGAAGTATGTGTGGATGGGCAAGAGGATTCAATAATACAATAATAATACAATAGCAGAGTTGGAAGGGACCTTGGAAGTCTTCTAGTCCAACCCCCTGCCTAGGCAGGAAACCCTATACTGTTTCAGACAGATGGCTATCCAACATTCAGATGCTTTCAAATTCTTTTAATTCAAACTTTTGATTTTCAGTATTAAAACCTCCTAAAAATTTATATTGACTGATTGCTACAACTATACAAAAATAAAAGATTTATTTTTAACAATGCCATTGTATTCAATATTTTATAAGGAAGCTAAATGCAAAATTCCTTCAATTAACAGAACAGAAGAAATCTTCTGTTTTAGAGACACTTCAGTTAAAGAATGCAGGGGTTTGGCTTTTTTTGTAATAAATATAATTCCAGTTCAGATGCAATCAGTGCTTATTTGTTATTGCATTCTTTTTTGATGCAAACAAAGTGACATTTAGTAGGAAACCCTGAGTTTAAACAAATGAGCTGCATTTGGCTGATTGGTCAAAATTTTCTTGTTTGTCTTCTGGGTTAAGTCCAAATTACAAAAGACGGTAACAGTTCTCCGTGCTTAGCATGGAGCAAGACAACTCAATGCTATTCTCAGATCTCCAAGTGAATTTGGCAGATTAAAAAGGCAGAAAAAAACAGGGGAAGGCCTATGGGGTTCAAGCCTATGATTGAACCATCCTTTCTGTTTCTAAAATATCTCTCACCTTATGTTGCTAAATTGTTGGTTTGATTTGAGGTTAGTCTGGTTTGCGAACCCAGCCAGCAGATGGTGGATAGTTGAACTGTAATGGATCATGACTCTGTGACTCATATTAATAGTAGACACAACCAAGTGTAATTGCTAATGAGTCTGAAAGTGTCTCTTGATTTTCCATTTGCAAAAGCAATTATATCAAGTAGCTTTCTGTAGCCAACACCCAGATGCATTTTCAAAACCTTGAACTTTGCCCATAATCTCCAGCCATTAAAGTTTTTGACCTGGGATTTGAATTCTAGATTGTATAATATTATATTATAAAATTTGTTTGACATGTAAATCATGTTTCATACCATTTGTTCATACTTGAAGATATTTTGAAGTAATAAAAACTGTTAGATAATGCTGGACATTTTGCCTAGCCTTTTATAATAGGGGAATTGTGGCTCTTGAAAAGGAAAGTATCTTGATTTCCTTTGTTGAACTTTAAAAAAGATAAATTATTTTTCATAAGGTGTAGTCATGAATCTTTGTAGAATTTGATGTCATTGTATCATTTGTCTCTATTGTGCAAATTATATGGACGGTAAATATAACTTACATGGGACCCAGTGTGCTATAGTAGTGAAGGTTTTAGCTTTCTCTCTCTGCCACTGATACCCCCTGAAACTTTGAGCTAGACATTCTCTCTCAGTCCAGCCTATCCTCATAAAGTTGTTTTATGGGGGACCATTGTATATATTGTTTGCATGTTCCTGTACAAAAGGCAAGAGAAATCAAATAATCTGAACTCTGGAAGTCTTGAAGTACAGGAGGTGTGCTAAAGCCTGCTGCTCTACTGCTACATTCTGCCCATTGAACTTCCTTCTTCCAATTAATTTTCTTTTATATATAATCTACTATAACCACATACTGTAATTGTAACTATGAAGAGAGGCACCACTCTTTTTTTCATCTCCAAAAATCTTCTGTCCCATTTTGCTTATGCACTTGAATGGAAATAAACTCTAAATAGAGATGGAGCTGCAACCATTATATACATTTCCACCTGGAATCTAGGAAGCATGTTAAGAAATGCCACATCTGCACTGGTGCAACAGATATGAATTATAATTTATAAAGAGAAGTTGTAGGAGAGATGCAAGTTCAGAGGTACTTATTTAGGGGTAGCAAGTTTGATGTTGATATAGATTATGGAGACTGGGGATTAGCAAGAAAATGGGCAATCCAGTTTTCAGATCTAAATGAATGGGAAATTAGTTGCTGCCTATGCAGAAGAATAGAATTAAGTTACTGGCTCTGATTGGTAGTGTGCTGTGTAGTTATTGTTGGCAGTAGTTTAGATATGCTGAAAGTCTGTGAGGAAAGAAAGAATTTTTGCTTTGTTTATTCCATCATAAACAACGCCTTGTGCCTATCTCGAAGCCCCTGTTGCTTGGGAGACATGGGAGTTCTGAGCCAAATCCTTTAAGCAGCAGGGATGGGCTGTAGTTTATGAAAGTGCTGTTCTAGTCTTGAAGTAAGAGAGTGGTTACAAAGAATGTGTTCGCCTTCTGGAATGTTTTCCTTGTGGAACACTGTCTCCTCTCTACCGAGAAGGCATGTACTGCACATATAGTAACAGGAAATAAGAGTCACAGGAAGTATATTATGTTAGATTTAATTTGGAATAAAATATATTCCAGACTTTTAAAGTATTGGGTTTTTGAGCTTAAGTGTGTTAAAAATGAAGTGTGAATTATTTTTATAACCTATCTCCTAAAGACAAGATGCCATTTCTTTTTAACAGTTTCTGTGCTTTGCAAGCTCAGTCAATTCTTATCAGTTTCACTTTTGAGTACAATGTGGCCTAACATTTGCTTATATTGCCATTTGCTGTCACATTAATTTGCTCTACATTGTCCCCACCAAGTGCTTTTTTCATGGATTCTGTGTACTGTGAAAATAATTATTTGATTTATGTCATATTTTTCTTTAGTGGTGATTTTGGTGAAAAGTATGTAATGTTAGTTATTTGAATTATAACAACCTTTTATTTTTGAGCTTAAGACAGCATGCATATTATTCTCTTCTTTTGTTTTCCCCACAACCACGATCCTGTGGGGTACCCTGAGCTGAGAGAATGTGATTGGCCCAAAGTCACCTGGTGAGTTTAAGTGGCTGAGGATAGACTAGAACCTGGATCTCCTTGCTTCTAATCCAACACCTTAACCACTGCATCACAAAGCATTGCTTTTAATAAAGCCGGCTTATACAGCTAAGCTTATTAGAATACTGTAACTTGGCAGTCATTCTTTTCTCTTCCTCACTTTTCTTACTTACCCCTACACAGATTTCCCTAAAATATTTTAGAGCCATTTAATGTGAATCTGTTTCCTCCTGAAGAATGGCAATGGAAAACCACTACCTCCAAGTGGTCTTTTTGCCATTCCTTGAAAGCAAAGCCACCAAAGGGCAACCTTTGCATTCCCTTGCAAACCCTTGCATTCAAAGGTTGGAACAGCAGTCCAAAAAAGACAGCACGATTGATGGTATTGAAGGCTGCTGAGAAAAACATCCTCTGCCTGCTGGATTGCAATGTATTAGGAAAAAATGAAGATCAAGATAATTAAAGGAAATGCAGAAGCTTGAATAGCAAACTGAAGAACATAGTTAAAGAAATCTAACATTTTAACCAAAAAAGAAGTAAAGCCCAAACATAGTATCATTGAGAAAAGAAGGAATTTAGAATTTTTAGCATTCAGTGGTTTTTATATTTGGTTTTCAAGCAGCCACTAGGATCAGAATGTGGATGAAATTATATTAATTTTTGGACAATATTTGTAAAATATTTAAATGCCAGACTTATTTCAATTCTTTTCTTTATAAACAATAGATGTCCTTATCCACAAAGCTGCTTTTATGCCAAGTAGATTTGAAAAGTTAGATTTTTCATCAAGGGTATGAATTGCCCATGATTAAACCAGTGATGGCAAACACATGGTCTTCCAGATGCTGTTGGCTTCTACTACTGTATCAGTCATGCTGGGAATTGTATTTCAGTAATATTTGCACTGCCTGAGGCTATTTTCTTCTAATAAACATTTATATGTTTTTACTGAGTTTTACAATTTGGTCTTCCCTAATGTTTCAACACTTCAGCCTTACACTTTATATAATTGGAAGGTTTTAAGTGCTACATAATTTTAAAGAGATTAGAAAAACAGGACTCTCTTTCCTTTAAATACCCTTGCACAATTGAAATAGGTTTTAAACCAGTAATTGCTCCAAGCTGAAATAATCTACTCAGTTATCAACCATAGGAGTAAACTCATTGGACTTCCTATTGTAAGATTTTTTTTAAAAAAATATTTTTTATCACACTTCTATTATTTTTATCAACAACTCAAGGCAGCAAACATATAATATTCCTTCTTTCTCCTGTTTTTCTGCATAAAAATCCCATGAGGTTGAATAGGGTTGAGAGAGAAAGAATGACTAGGTGCCAAAGGTCACCTTGCTGGCTTTCATGCCTAAGGTGGGTTTAGAATTCAGTTTCTTGGTTTCTAACCTAGTGTCTTGACCATTAGACTAAATTGCTATCTCTATTTCTGTACTATTGTGCAGTACAATTTTGCTTTAACAGATTAACAGTAGGGAAGTATTTATTTTTTATCTTTACATGTAGAGAAAGAGTTCCTTTGTCAAAATGAAGGTTGAATTAAGACAAATTAATTAATTACATGTCTGTATCTGAAGACAACATTTAAATATTAATATATTGTGGATTATAGAGCACGGTGTTCTGATGCCTGCTAGAAAACGGGTTTTCCCACTTGTTCAATTTTGCTTGCTGTAGTCTGGCCTTAGGTTCACTTTTGCTTTGCATCATTACTAACAGGATATTAGTAATCTAATTGATTCTTGTTTCATAGTTTAAAAAGTCAGGGAGTTTATTGCTGTATTGGTCATCATTAATGACTAACTTAGTACGAGGAACTTATACATTGCACTTCTTTTATGGATTTCCCATGCATTTTTTAAAATACTCAAGTACTGCTGGCCGATCAGTATAATCTTGCATCTCTGGCAGTGAGCAAATTCTGCTTTGATGCCCTTAAGATGAGAATTGAATAAATTAGTGAAAGTACCTTTAGAGTAATTCTTATATTAAATATATCTGCTTGAAAAGCTGTATATAGAAAATGCCAATAAGCCTTTCCAATATTTGGGAATCAACTCACAATTAATTATATGCAAAAATTCTACAGAAACAGACTTCCTGCTGTGAAGAATTGTAAGCTGCCCAGAGTCGCTATAACAGTGAAATAGATGGCAGAATGAATGAATGACAACATGGTCTTAGATTTGGATGTCAAAAGTAAATGCAGGGCTGTGTTTTTGCCACTAATGACAAATACTATCAAAATAACATCTATAGTGAAAGATCTTTTAAGTGATTGTTATGCTTCAGCTACATAACTATCTAGATATAGTCCTCAGAGAGAGATTCAACTTCCATACAAATGCTGCAGAACCTATTCTCCTCCTCCTCCTCCTCATATATGTATGCATGTGTGTGTGTATGTATGTATGCATGCATACATGCATATTTTATCTATAATATTATATAACATACATAATATAATAATATAAAATATTATATTAAAATATTATTCTTTATTTTATTATATATAGGTGTGTGTGTGTGTGTGTGTTCGTTCCAGCATAACTCTGGAAATCCTGGGCCTTTAAGAAGACCGAGTGCGGCATCCTAGAGCAACAATTGTTCATGATGTCATGGGAGAGGGAAGGAAGCCTGATTAGGCCAGTGCAGCAGTAGGCCTAATAGATAACTTGTGTTGTTTCTCCGATAACTCTGCTATATAAGTAAATGAGATTTTAACATTCTCTAATGAAACTATTTTACTTTCTCATTATTCCTATGGCCCTGAGGTCATATTTGGTTTTTGGTTTCTCTGAAGCACATCTTGTAGGTGCCAAATTCAGACCTGGTGAATATATATTTTTTAAATAGTCTGGAATATATATATATATATATATATATATATATATATATATATATATATATATATATATATATATGTGTGTGTGTGTGTGTGTGTGTGTGTGTGTGTGTGTGTGTGTGTGTGTGTGTGTGTGTGTGTGTGTGTGTGTGTGTATATATATATATATATATATATATATATATATATATATATATGTATGTATGTATGTATGTATGTATGTATGTATGTATGTATATATATAAATAGTCTGGAACACAGAAGTACAAATGCTGCAGTGCATGGATCCATGATAGAACAGTGTGGGTGTGTGACACAATGAAACTAATGAAGTAGGAATTCTATGTTCAGGTCTCAATTTTATGAATTTTGGTAGTGCAATCTTAATTCAAATTATCATTCCCTTCCCTCTCCCCAAAGACTTGGGTGCTGTTTTTATGATGGATCCTTCTGGCATCCATTCATGTAATCTGAAGCTTTTTTTTCCTGGGTACTTCTTCCTTATTTTATATTGCTATCACTAATGAGAAAGTTAGCTTGAGATAAATGATAAAAATGTAGGTAAAAATAGTTTGTCCCTACATAATTGTTTTCAGTGAATTTTTAAATTCCTTGCTTTGTAGGACTTCACGAAGACTGGACTATTACTATCATTAAATGACACTTATGGTCTATCTATCTATCTATCTATCTATCTATCTATCTATCTATCAATCATCTATCGATCAATCATCTATCTATCATCTATCTATCATGCCTTGAATTGTTCCACATATAGTTCCAGTCATCACATTTAATTTCATCAGTTTAGCTTATGGCACTTGATGTAAAATGTTAGCTTTCCCCCCCCCACTAGTTGCCATGATTAACACAGGGCAGTGAATTTCCTCTAGAACTGTTCATTGCTTACAGGCCTGGTGAAAAAAAAATGAAATATTTTCCAGAAATAGTATAATGAAGGGAAGAAAAAGAAGTAAAAAGAACTACAAAAAGAATTAGTAAGTTGTAACTAACAGATTCATGAAGCAGATCAGTTAGACTTGAGTTTTGTACAATTAATCACATATTGTTGGGAATATGAGTGTCTTGAAAAAATGACCGCTGTGGAAAGTATTTCTGTACTAACAATAAATGATAAAAGGCATGTTATCACCAACATCCTGAATCTGAGAAGATCTTGAAGCTCCCTTTAAATCTTAAATTGGATTCTTTGGCATTCTATTAAGTTTCATTCATTAAATTTATATTTAACTCCCCATTCTACATTTAACAGAATTTATCTTCCTTTAGCTCATGTAATTGATTTTTTTTCTCTACATGGAGTGGAGTGAGGGGCAGGCAGTCCTTCATCAAATAACTGTTACATTAGATTGATAAATACTTTTTAATGAGATGAATTAACTATTTTTAATGAGATGAATTAACCCAAAATGGAATTGTCTCGCAGAAGGGTCTTGGAATAGAAAGTACATATAAACAATGCTGTATACATTCAGAAGAAGGAGTTCTTGAATGCTCAGGAGATCTGCTAGACATAACAACCCTACATTTTCTCCTGTAAACAGCTGTAGTCAATGAATAAATAGATGCTTTACTTAGTTGGAAGCACACTGAAGGTCAATGCAAATTGCTGTTGCACTGTATTTCACCCTTAAATGGAGACTCTTCATCTAAAGTGCAGCTTGGCTGTTTAGAAAGGAAAGATGATATATTTTTGCATAAATAAATGTGTAGATGTGTGTCCTACTACCAAAGTTAGTCCGAGGCTGGCAGGTAGAAAGTGACTGCTGCTGGATGAGGAAGAGGGCAAAGAGGTGTGAAGGATGTACAAGGGTATGGCTGAGGTCAGGAAGAGTGCTCTGGGAAGTGACAGTGGCTGGTACAAGTGAGACACAGAAAGTGGCTGGTGCAAGAGTGAGCATAGAAAGGCTGCAGGAGGGTGGTGCACGGATGAGGAAAATGTAACCCAATGACCTGCACTCTTCCTTTCCAGCTTACCCATTACCTTTCTGGAGAAGCCATCGTGGAAAGTTGCAAATGACAATCGTGATTGTGAAGCATTGCAATCATTCATTAGTGTGAACCGGGTTATGATAAGTTGGTTATGATGAATGAATGGTTGTAGGCTGTCAACATTCCCAGGTAGACAAGACAGGAAATATGTCCAGATTAATTGATTGTATTTTGTTGTAAAGCTACATTAACAGAATCTTACAAATCTGGAAAATACAAATCTCCCACAATCTCTCCGAGTAGTGAGAATCTTTTCGAGCCTCTTGCTCTATCCACATTCCTGCTGTGCCTTCTTTTATCTGACGTTTTGTAGGCAGCATCTCTAGCCGCCTCTCCCAAGGTCCTTCCTGCATACTATTAATCATCAATAGGTTGAGGAGTACTTGTAGTAAAATAAATAAAAGTATTACCCTAACTAAGTACTCTTTGAGTATTTTATGGAACAACACTCCTGTGATTACTTTGAATATATTTTTCTTCCTAGCATTTTTCTGCCAGTACAAGATCTTTTGTTGAATCAACCCAGTGTTGATCCATTGGTTGTGACCGGAATTGACCAATCGGCTTGTTGCTTGAGCATGCCATATGGGCACAGAGTGAGTAACTGGCCTAAAGTCACCCGCCAGTTTTCATGCCTAAATCGGGACTAGAAATCAGTCTCCTGGTTTCTGGCCTGGTGCCTTAACCACTATTGCACCAAACTGGCTCTCTCTGTGATTACTTTAGAATTGATTGTGTTTATTCATTATGATAATTTGATCATCAGGACTGCATAATTTTATAAGATTTTTAATATTAAGTGGCTTTTCATTTAAGGATTGTAGGATTCTGCTGATTAAGTGAAGGTATTTGTCTTACAGTCTAGTTTTGTATTTTATTTATTTATTTATATTCCACTTTTATTATTTTTACAAATAAGGCAACAAACATATCCAGTACAACTTCCTCCTCATATTTTCCCAACAACAATACTGTGAGGTGATTTAGGTTGAGAGTCACACTGCTAGCTTTCCTGCCTAAGGTGAGACTAGAACTCATGGTCTAGACTGGCACTGGTACCTTAATAAATAACTTTTAATCAAGTTATTTATTAAAAATAAATGACTATTTATTTTTATTTAATACAATTTTGAGGTTACCCAACTCCAAATAATCTGGGCATCTTACATTTATAAAAAGAAAGAACTAAAGAAAAGAAACATATCATAATAATCCAAAAATACTTTTGTGTTTCTGGTACTTTTTTTGGAAGAAAGGTTATGGGCATTTTGCATGTGAATTGTGCATTTGCTAATGAAGAATTAGAAACTCTACTACACTTTTGCTAGCAGAGGGTTGCAGGAGGCCATCTCAGCCAAAAACAGAGCTCGGGAACCTGTTTTCGCCAGCAGAGCCCTTGGGCCACCATAGGTGCCCCCGACATGAGTGACATTGAGCTGGCCAAGTCCAGCCTGGCCACGCCCACTCCAGCCCCCAAAGGTCAAACACAATCTTGATGCGGTCCTCAATGAAATCGAGTTTGACACCCCTGCTCTACTACATACATTACTATTGCGTACATGTTATAGAGATGAAACCTCAATATTTATTTATCATTTAACTTATTTTCTGGAAATATAATTGAAATATCACTTTCCTATTTATGGCTACAGTATTACATAACTGAAATATTTGCAGAGCTTTTATTTCATGCTAATAACTTTATTTCAGTTGTTTTTGTAAACAACTTAGTTGCTGTTGCACTGTTAAATGGTATATGTTATTTTAATTTAGTTTCAATCTTTTTAAGTATGTTAATCATACTCATGGACTGTTGGATTTCTGAGTTTACTTTCCCTTTGTTGCATGGAATTAATTGTTTGGTTTTGAAATGTATTTTTATTTAATTTTATTTAATATCATGATTGGGTACTGAGTGGCACTAGTCTTCTTCTACCCTTGGCCCTTTATACAGTACAATCATAAGGTGAAAGATATTGGCCTGCCAGCTGCTCTCTTTCAATGCCAAAGAGTCCTTCGCTGTTTCGGATAACAAGTGAAAGCAGTGGAAAGGGTAAAGGAGAATTATTTTTTTCTCCAAGGATATCCTCTTCTGAATGGCATGAGGACTGGTAAAACACATCAGAAGTCTTCTAAGCAGAAATGTTGAAAAGAAATAGACAAAAACTTCAGGCTGATCAGTTAGGATTTTCAGAATATGTTGAAATTGAAAGTAACTAAATTTAGCTGGAAGCACTCATTTTCTGAAGCTTCAGGCTCAATATGGCTAAAAAAGGAGAAACAGTTTTATATAGTTACTTTATAATTATATAAACTGTAAATAAGCTGGAGGTTTCATATGCAGCTGTTGTCTTGCTATACAATATCACAATGAGAAGAAATTTTATCTATTTCCTGTTCTTTTGCCGCCCAGTTGAAATACATTTAGATATTCAAAATAAACATAGCTCTATAAACAAAATAAATTAAAGGCATGAGATAAGCGGAAAGATATATGTAGATCTTCACTGTACTTCTCTGTACTTTTCTGTCCCTGCACCTCATTCATGCATCCACATTACATCCAAATAATGATTCATACATTGTCTTTTGTTTCTTAAACATTTATAATCTCAACACTATTCAACCAAACTTTCCCCATCTTCACTTTCCTCTCAACCTCTTTACTCTTCCTTCAAATATTTATTTGTGTTTCTGTTCTGTCACTTCAATCTTCTTCCATACTGATGTCTCATTGTTATATTCAGTCCAGTCTTTTATCATCAATTATCTATTCACTGTTGATCCTGTCTCTTCTTTCTTTATCACACACATGTCTTAAACCATTCCCATTGCCTATAGCCAGCTTTTCTTTTATTCCTGAGATAACTGACCCACTTATAAGAAAATAGGCGGAAGGAGTCTTACATTTATTAATATATCTATACCTGGTAAACAAGGATAAAAAGGGAGGGAGGGAGGGAAAGTAAGAGACTGTCCTTTCCTGCATAATTTTTTATAAAAAAATATCAAATTTTTCAGACATGTAGATGGGATTGTAATATCATATGCATAATTATATTAATTATTTTAACAGGTCCCCTTACCTTAAACAACCATGGCTCAGAGAGATGTTGACAAATACCTATATGTGGATAGAAATGTCATCAACAATCCTCTTACTCAAGCTGATTGGGCTGCCAAGAAACTGGTATGGGTACCATCAGAGAAGAATGGATTTGAGCCTGCTAGTTTGAAGGAAGAAGTTGGAGATGAAGCTATTGTGGAACTTGCTGAGAATGGGAAGAAAATTAAAGTCAACAAAGATGACATCCAAAAGATGAACCCACCCAAGTTCTCTAAAGTGGAAGACATGGCTGAACTGACCTGCTTGAATGAGGCCTCGGTGTTACATAATCTAAAAGAGAGATACTACTCAGGGCTAATCTATGTAAGTAATAATTTTGTTGGAGAGATTATCTAATTTTTTTAACTGTTAAAATGGAGTGGCACACTTATTTATGATTGATGCCTTGAAAAGCATTTTGTGACTGAAGCATTTTGGAAAATGTTTTAGAAATTATTTCATTTGATCCTAAAATGAATTTTATCTTGTACGCATTTCCTATATTTAAAACCTTGATGGTAGTGATTGTTTATATCAAGGTAGAAAAAAGATTTTTTTTACATAATCAAACTCAGCTGCACAGAAAGCTTTGTGGCTATGTCTTCTCTGAAATCTACTTTGATCTAGTCAACTTATTCAATGCAGAACACAAGGAATTTCAGAACAATTCAGCTATTCTAGTTTTTCTTAATTTCAGGCCTCCAGCAGAGATTGCTTAGAACAGATTTTGAGTAGGTGACTTGGCATTTGCTCATAACTCAAATGGTAATAGTTCTCATGAGATTGCTGCTATGGAAACAAGAATATATAATTGCTTTTATGAGAATTGGCATGAATATAATGCTAAAAATATATTTATTCTTCCATCTCATGGATTAGAATCATAGACTCATAAGGCTGGAAGGAACCTTGGAGGTCTTACAGTCCAACCCCTACTCTAGACCCTTATACCATTCCGGACAAATGTTTGTCCAATCTTTTCTTGAAAACCTCCAATGATAGAGCACCCACAACTCTGGGAACCAAGCTGTTTTATTTATCAAAGAAAAATAGTTATTCTGATTGGTCTCTGACATCAAAATATAGGTATCAACTGGCAACTTCTCTATATGTAAATTGATTTTATAAATGACTCATTTATCAACTAATTAGTTCAATAGGGTTTAATAGTGTAGGAATAGATGAGTCTACCATAGGAGGAAGTATGGATTAATGCAATGCTCTGAGTTCAGAATTAAAATAAATATTATTGGTGCATGTCTTCTAATTTTTCTGTTCAGCTGAATTTGACTTTATACTGTGAAAATAAGCTTTAGCCATATTCTTTACTGATACTATTTTATTCTCAAATTTCCATCTGACATCTATTCAACAAATCCAAGTTTTTATCCAGGTATAGAATTTGTATGAGTCCTTGTAGTAGAAACTCTCTTCCTCAACATACTATATTCAAGGTTGAAATGAAAGAGTTCCACAGGTAGTCTTTGACTTCTAACAGTTCACTTAATGACTGTTTGAAGTTACAATGGCACTGAAAAAGGTGACCTATGACCGTTTTTCACACTTAAGACTGTTGCAGCATCCCCATGGTCACATGATTTGCATTAAAATGCTTGACAACTGACTCACATATATGATGATTACAGTGTCCTGGGGTCACGTGAATACCTTTTATCTTCTGACAAGCAAAGTCAATGGGAAGCCAGCTTCTTTTAACAACTATGTGACTAACAACTGCAGTGATTCACTTAACAAAGGTGGCAAGAAAAGTCTTAAAATGGGGCAAAACTCACTCACCAAATTTCTCACCATCATAAATATGAACCAATTGCCAAGCATCTGAATTTTGATCATGTGACCATGATTGTAACTTTGAATGGTCATTAAATGAACTGGTATATGTTGAGGACTACCTGTAGATGGCTGGGTTTTTTTTCCCCTGACTTTAACATAGATCATCTGACTCTAGTTAAGCCAGATAATGTACACTTAAATCAATAAAGTTTGCTCTGAATCTTTCTGTTATATCTTCTAGCAATACAGTGACAATCCTGATCACTGAATCTTCATGTAAAAGAAGTATTAAATATTTCACATTCTTATCAGTAGTATTCTAACAACTTTAATTTAAATGTGCTACCTAATAAATAGTAAGATCATTTGAAATAAATGCATGGCCATGTAGGGCACATTGTAGAGACCATATATTCTGGGTAGATATTCTGAGTGCATGTGAAACTGCATTCAACTTCTAATAACTTCCTGTAAAGCCCTTCATAATAAAGTTCTGGTTATCTAATGCATTGGTTCTTAATATGTGCCATATTTTGAGGATGCATCCAAACTAAACTTCCAGGTATATGATCAATGCCTAATAACCCTCACTTCTCATTTTTAGACAAATAAATATTTTGTCAATGTATAAACAGTGCAAATTATAAATTATAATTCCCCCCCCCCAGATAACAGCAACTGAGGAGGGGGGTGTCATGGAAGTAAATAGGCTCGGATAGGAGCTATGAACAAAAAAAGGTTGAGCACCCTTGATTCAAAGCAGAGTACGGAACAATGGCTCCTTTATGACTTGCGGACTTCAACTTCCAGAATTCCTCAGCCAGCCATCCTGGCTGAGGAATTCTGGGAGTTGAAGTCCGCAAATCATGACAGGATCATCGTTCCCCATTCTTGATCTAAAGATCATCTCTCTTCTGTGACTTTTGTCCAGCTTGTACAATCAGGCAGAGTCAGCATGCTCCAGGCCTCATCCATCAAGCAGCGCCACCTGATGGAACTAAGAATTTGCGTTCTCAGGAACACTGTCTCCACTAAAATAAGTGTGGTTCCATGTTTTTTTAAAAAAAAAACCTTGAAAAACTGGGTCTTTCTGCAAGACTTAGGTTACAGGGGGTGGCAGGTCCTGTGTGTTTGTTTCCCAGTGTTTCTTTTCTTCCAGGGTTTGGATTTTATACTTTTACTTTATGATTGTATTTATTGTGTGATGCCATGAGTTGGACAGCCTTAGTAACGTGCTAATAAATTATTAAATAAATCTTCATGCAATTCATTTTGTAGACCTATTCAGGCCTGTTCTGTGTTGTCATAAATCCCTACAAGAATTTGCCAATCTACTCAGAAGAGATTGTGGAAATGTACAAAGGCAAAAAAAGGCATGAGATGCCCCCACATATCTATGCTATCACAGATACAGCCTACAGGAGTATGATGCAAGGTAATGTACCTTAAAGTTAAAAAATATTTGTGGACACGAATTTAGTTAACTGTGCTCAGTTAACTAAATAATTTGCTCAGAGGTTTAGGATTGTAAAATGTCAACACATGCATGGAAACAGCATGTTGTAGCTTCTGTTATAAGTTATAGTTCTTTATTTTAATCAAACCTCTGGTCCCTGGAAAGCAGCATTCTTCTTTTCCTTTGAATTTACTTAAGCCAGGGGGAAATTTCACACAGTGGCCACTGGTATGGGAGGAATCTGTGTTGAAATGCCAGCAACTCTGCAAGAACTCAGGGCATTGGGATTAGCTTTTGTGCTCTAGATTCCATTCAGAGCCTCGCAAGCAGGAAATCTTTCATGGTTTTCAGCATGCTTTTATTTATTTTTATTTTAAAAGACAAACAAATCACTGACACATTGTCAGCAAGATATGGTCTTATTTCCCTCAGTTAATGGAGCAGAAAAATTTGACTGTTAAATGGTCAGCACTTTGGAGTACAATGTTCTATCAGAGAAAAAAGTTTTGCATGTTAAATACATTGATTAAATTCAGCATTTGGTTTAGGGCTTCTTAATTGGCAGGCGCTGTAATAGAATCTGAGACCCCTTGGTTTATTTGTATATTTGGTTTACTTGACGCCCATCTCACCTCAGTTTAAATCAGAATTACAACAGTCTTTGCTAAAGTCAGCATCTTTTTCCATAATCTGGGTGATTCTGCAAAGAACAAACTTCCTGCCTCAGAGCCAGACTGTAACTGGCAGGGGTGGGGCACAAAATTTTGTGCAAGCAAGATTGCATTCTTCAATAGCTGTGTCTCAATTATGACTTTGCTGAACTGTTCGTATTACCACAAGTTGCAGCAATAGTCTTTGTCTAAGGATTTTTAAAAAATGATTTGATTTTATAACTCTCAAAATCCATGACCTTTGTGTTTCTTCACTGATATTTTTTTTTAATAAAATGGTGTCAATTTCTATGTAGTTAGACTGAGTGTATTATGACAATATAACTATAATTTTAAAAGAAAATACAAATTACAACTCCTGCTTTAAGTTTATGTAGAACAGCGCATCCGTTTTCTGAAAGTACTACACTGAAAGTGCTTTAGCTATTTACTCGGTGTATCTTGGTCATCTAAAACAAGATTTTTCAAATGGTGCTTTGTGAAACCTTAACATCCTGTGAGAAATTGATGGAGTTTTGTGAGAGACTTAAGAGCAAACAGCAAAAAAAAAAAGTTCACTCAAAGGTAGCTAATTTTCTATCATTAGAACATGGCCTCTTGTTCAGGAATTCTAACTTTTTTTTTAACTAACAGGTTCTGTAGTCTGATTTAAAAAAAAAGAAAGATCCTGATCTACACTCATGTCTGCCAGTTTTATTTATACTGACAATGACTGCCCTACTCCTACCCCCAAACTAGTAGATGTGGACGGGTTTATCTGACTCCAGTTCTTTCTAGGATTTTAAAAGGGAGATTAGGAAAATTGCATAGGGATGTCTGACATTTACAGTCCATCCAATTTTTTTGCTTTACATCTAGAACAGAAGTTCTTTTTCACAGAAAAAATATTGAAGAGTCTTAGCACATCGCGTGGGCCCAGACAGTGAGACATACAATAAGAAAAAAAAATCAGAGTTTTAAATCTATTTTGTCTTGGTGCTGATCAAGGCTAAACTATAGATGGCCTTTCAACAGGCATGAAATGCATTTTAGTTGTCATAGGTCTTCATGATTAACAGCTGTGTTCTTTGTGTAATGAAACCACAAAATATAACAAGAGCTGTGACACATTCAAAGAGGAATGATAGTGGCTTTTAAATAATTTATTTCATATGAGTACAGCTTTAGAACAATTTTAATGGGAAACTGAATGAACTTCTCTGTTAAAAATGATTTAGCTTGGCCTTTTCCCAAATTATCTGTTCATAGTTAGCATAGTATGCTTCAGCTTGGTGACATCCAGAAATACTGAGATTATACTAAATCTCAGTAAAATTTCCATCTGGTTGGTGTAATAGGAGATCTAAAAAGTATCATGTATTATTAATGAAGACTCCTGACAAGAACAAACACTGACCTTCTTGTCTATTACTCAGTGCTTCCTTGAGTTATGCTTATAGCTTACTACTAATTTTGAAATGGTATGCATTAGTAGGGTAAACCTTTGTAAGCCCCACTATAAATTATACGACTTGTTAGCCATAGCAACTTTCTCAAGTATAGACAAATCAGTTTTAAAGTAGTCCTTGAAGCATTATCCTTCATATCTCCTTGATCTCTGCTTATTTTACCAGCCCCATCAAAATCACCCCATATCAGAAATATCAGAGAAGTAACAATTGCCTTGCTATTTCATTTCCTCTTTTTCAAAATTGTTAAAAAAGGAAATTACTCCAGAAAGTTTTTGTCTTCCTCTGTTTTGATTCTATGATGTCTCACCCTTTCAGTGCCGACAGGAATTCCACATGACAAATGTAGACAATTTTGTAGATGTTCGTCTGTGTATGCCTGCAGGAGGACTCAGTAATGAGAATATCAGTTCTTATGAATTGGCCATAAGCAAAGAATAAAAACTTTTGCCCTGTTTGTTGTTCCACTTCCTCTTGGCTGGAGAGATGATGTCACCATTCTCTGAATGCTATATTCTCCTTTTATGGAGCTAAACAGACTCAACTCAGAGTTGCTCATGCAGAGGAAGTGGGTGATAAAGATGTTTGTTAATTGGCTTGTGAAGCACCTAACTGCATATTGCTTTCATTCCCCACCTCCACTCTTCTTTTATGGTTAAAATAAGCTCTTTTTTAACTGCAAACAGTTACAATGTGAGAGTGACAATCACATATATTTAAAACGATCCCAATGAAACTCTGTTGGGTCTTTATGATGCATGACTTTTACAGCACTTATATATTCTATTATTGGGACTCCACCAGCAAAACTGTAATTAAAGTTGCATGATGAAGTAATTTGTACAATTGTTCCTTAATTATCTATTTAATAAAAGATGGGCTTTGGCAAGTGAGCCTACAAGTCTCTCTCTAGCCTGGAATAAGATGACTTGTGTACTTTGAAAACCTGTATTACTCCTCGACTTTCTATAAGCTGGAAAGTAGTCATGTTACTTAATACTGCGAAGGGAATTAGTAGCCTTACAGTTATTGGGTGTTAGCTTGTTTGCTGAAATATGAAATTTCTTTTACAGCCAGAGTAATATGTCCTTTATTTCAAGAACAGTCACAAGATGTCATTCCTCTCTAGTAAAGCTGTTGTACATTCAATTCAGTTACATTCTGTAAATATTCTTATTGTGATGGTTTGGATATACGTTTTTCCTTCTCCACAAAAATACAGCAATCTCCCTCACCCCAACCCCCCCTCATAATCCAAACTCGAAAGTTTTTGCAGCGTCCTGGTCTTATTCCAAATGCAGAGAAGGAGCAGAGTCTGTTGCATTATCAGTTAGTCAAATTATTTGGGTGTCTCTGATGCTGGTGTGAACAGAATAGTGCTTCGAATAGAAAGGAATGTATATTCCGGAATGTTCAGTAACTGGCAACGATCATTATATGCCAGCTGTGTGAGAATGCACTTCTATTGTGAAGGTGGGGGAGGAAAAAAGCATCTCTTAATACTGAACAACAGGAAATAAGAGACCGCATCACACTTGTCAATTGTCAGTGTGCAAAAGAATCCCAGCTATCCTAATGATGTATGCTCTACAAGGGCTGAGTAAATTCTTTTTCCTGGATTCCAAAAAGGATGTTTCCTTTTATGGTAGTGTCTGCATTCAGCCATGTAATCTGCCCCTACATGCAGGTACATTCCTGAGAGTGTATGGAGCAAGCAAATAATAAAACCTGGATAAGAGGGGAGGGTATGAGGTGAAGAATGAATTGCTTGAAGTAACAGCCCATATTTGGAAGTCATGTGGATTTTTCTGACTGGCCCCTAAGTAGCCTTGTTATATGAAAAAATGAAAATTGTAATCCTCCCCACTCCCAAAAAAATCAATAGCTAATTAGTTAGCTGTTGAGCCATTGTTTCTTCTTTGTGCTGAAATAAAAAAAAAACAGTTATGATTGCAATGGGCAGTCTCCATTACAGTCCTAATTGAAGGAATACCTGCATTGCATGATGCCATATGAAGTTTAGTTGTAAGAGAGATGCAAAAACAAAAAAAGGGACAGACCTTGTGCTCATCCTCCCCCCATGCAAGGTGGCAAAAAAGTTATACTTTTAAATGAATTTTACATGAATATTATGACATAATATGATTCTATAATCCATTCAGTCTTTAACTCATAGTCTTTCTGTTTCACCTCTAAATTCCATCAGGAAAAAACATTAAAACTAAGGTGTATTTTATCAAGTTGTGTGTGTGAAGAGATAACAGTAAAAGGGGAGGTTTTGTTTTGCTCACCTCTTTCCTTTCTTTAATTTCAGATCGAGAGGACCAGTCCATTCTCTGCACGTAAGTATTTAAATAATTGGATGTTTAAAATGGAGAAAAATGATTAAAGCATAGTTGACCAGCAGAAGCATTTACTAAAAAAACAACATCTTTGCTTTAACTAATATATCAAAAAGTATGTATGCATGGAGTCATATCTGTTTATGTTAAATTGAAATAAAGACAGAGAAAGTTCAGGAGGGGGTATTTAAGACTTTTCATTGGTAAAAGCCTTAATTTCTTTAAAAATGGTTTGGGAAGAAACCAAAATTTTGTTGGCGATGTTCATATTAGCAAAATATTTAAGCAGCTTTCTCCAAAAGCCTTAGTTGAAAGTTGTTATCTATCATATTAGATACCAGGTTGGGAAAAAAGTAGAGTCCTATTTTTAAAAACTAGACATGTTGGGTTTGATGTATGCATTATATCTTAACTAGCTTTGTAGTTAACTAGCTTGCATAGCTTTCATTTATGCAATAAGTCTTAACTAGGATTTTCTCTCTCTTTTCCCCTTTCTCTTCCAGAGGTGAATCAGGAGCTGGTAAGACTGAAAATACTAAAAAGGTCATTCAGTATCTGGCTCATGTTGCTTCATCACACAAGAGCAAAAAAGATCAAGTAAGTTATCCAGTTAAGATATTGCTCACCTACTTGAACTGAATCTGATCCTTTATTACTGAGAATCAGTATTCACTGATTCTTTGTGATGTTTCTTATCTGAATTTTCAACATATGTAAATTATTCCAAGCCTTAAAGAATTAGAAAGGATAATTATCTATAGATTGAGCAATAGAAGCTTTGTCTACATTTTGCTATCAGGGTACAATTATTGAACTACTTCATGTAGAAGTCACTAGTTACAATTATGGGTTTTTTATTTCTTTTGCAGTAACTATATTGCTAGACTCTTTACTGTTATGAATAATCATATAAATTCTCTGACAATGTGTATCTTTTGTGCCAATAAGAGCCTGTGAAATATTGTCTCACTTACTGTTTCCCCTTCTCTTGGTGAATTATGTCAGAATTCGTCCCTTGGTACTTCGTAGGTGAGCTGCACGTTTGACTGCACGATCTGCACCAAGAATGTGTGTGTGTTGCTCCATTGTGTGATTTATAGCAGCTTTTCACTCCCACCTGTATCACACTTTTTGCTGCTAGAACTATTTTATTCACAATTCACATTGGCTTTTTTTAGGTGAGCTGAATGAAAGGGTGTAGTTTTTTTTTTAAATGAATACACGATTGCTTATTATCTAAACTTAGTAATCACATTTTATCTGCCTTATACAATTTATTACGTGCACTAAGTAAGGCATTCTGAGCAACAATATAGATGTCCTTTTAAAATAGTACAGAGTATCTGATATCAGTGGTGATTTGGCCAACAATGTGGACCAAATTTTTTCCAGGACTTCCAGTCCCACCATACTAGCTGTGGTGCAAGATGCTGAAAAATATTGAAAAGAAACTGCCTCTGCACAGACTGGATGTTCCAATTCCAAGCCTCTTTCTCAGAATTAATCTTGCAAACCAATATATCGTAGAGTATTTTCTAGTACACTTGATTATTTCCCATTCTATAAAATCTTGATTTTGATATTAAATACACTGGCATGATGCGTGTCTATAGGTTAGTTCAATGAGTATCTCTGCATGGAGTGCGTGTGCATATGCACATTCTAATGAGTGGCTTTTGGAAGAAAAAATGCAGCTTTCTCAGGACTGGTTTTTCTCCCCACTGCCAGCAGTTATACTTAAAATATTTTCTGAACATTCTATGTTTCTAAGTTTCAGAGATTACATTTTTTTGTTAAAGATTGTTATCTAAGATATCTGCCCTAGTGGAAGAGAAAAATCAGTATCATTTTCAACAAATTGTGTTGATTTAATGATTTAATCCAAAAATTGCCTCATGGCACCTGAACTCCTTTTCAGTGTCTTTCAGCTGGTTTGAATCATGAGTAGGCTGTTGAAGCTTTTGAAAGCTTTTTCCAGGTCAGAGGTTAACAATTTGAAGACTCCCAAGAGTGATACTGTTCCTGGATTGTTTCCTAGAGAAAAATATTTGAAACTGCTTTGTGGGATAATTATTAAGATTTCTGCTTGGAAGATCTTCTGAAATTATTGAAGGCAGAGAGATCTGCATATCCTTAGAGTATGGTCTAATGGACTAGGAAGTTGGACTAGAAGTATAGCAGTGTTCCCAAGTCTAAATTTTATTGGCATTAATATTTTGTTGTGCAAAACTAGATTCACTGCATAATTCAGGTTGAAATTAAAAGAAAAAGTACTACACTTTCTGAATATATAAAATAGAATACAACTATGCTACGTATTTCACATCTCTCAAAAAAGTTTAGGAAGACATTCACAAGTAAATGCAAAAAATATTGACTATTAAATATGAACAGTAAATAAAGTTGAATAGATTATGTTACAAATTGTGCTAAAAGTATTAGTAACATTGAATAGTTGAAAAGGTTATACTGATGCAGACACTAAACAGTTTCTAAGACATGAATAACTGAAACTGACTCTCAAAATCGTTTCTGAATATTATATCAGTCCTGTGGTAGTCCTGAAGAAAAATCTGGGAAGATGATGGTCTTTTCTCCTATCACTAAGAAGAGAAAATCAATCCCATAATAGCTTGAGATAGATCTCACTCTGTGGTACTAGGTTTTCATGAAAGAATTAATCTGATTTCTTTCTCTGCAAATCGGAAAATCTATGAACAGGCTCTTAGTCCTACATTTCCAGTGATATTTCTTAAAATAGTGCTACTGTATCCATAGTATACTGTCATCCCCTTCATTCATTATTTATTATCTTGGGTAAGAAGTCCTGAAAGAAAAAGAACCAAAGCAGAGTAACTAAGAAGTGAATGAGAAGATATAGCACAAAAATAACCAAGTCTCAAAACATGGAGAACAACTTGCACTTTTTCTCCCCCACCTCCACCCCAACTCCAAAAGCTCAACAAGACAGCACATTTAGTATGACTGTGCAATACTTTGGATTTGAAAGCAAAAAGTACTTGGGGATGCATAGAGGTACTATGAAACATGTTCTGCCTTGATTTTCCTGGAATTAAATTGCAGCTGTGAAGCAGAGTTGCATGGTCTCAAGAAAAAACATAGATATGGTACTTTAAGAATTTTCATGCAAATGCTACAGGATGCTCCCAAAAATTTTTTTGTCTTGCTGCACAGTCTAATATTTAATATGTATAGGATGATATGGACTGTCTTTAAATTCCAATTTGCTACTTACTCAAGGAAGTAGTAATGCCTTAAAAAGACCCTTCTTTCCTGTTTTCCTTTATGCTGTGGACCTCTCCTGGATTAATTCACATCTTTTGGCCATTATTTTCTTAAAGTGGAAAAAGAACTACAAAATAATAGCTACATGAAATACTCAATGCATCCAATGGAAAGTCTTGTTTCTTTTAGCCAAATCCATTCCTGTAATGGATCTGCTCTTTGCTGTAAACATAGATTTTAAGATGTTAAGAAGAATGGAAGTGTTAATGTTTCATTTTGTGATATCGCTCATCACCATAGCAACAGATTGCAATCAGAAGCAAGAGATGGGATTCAATTGCTGGATCAAAGAAGACAATGAATGGGGGAAGGACAACCTTTGGGTGTGTGAGTGGGAAAAGCAAAACAGAGGAAACTCAACATTGCTGACAAAATAAACAGTTGGAGTTCATCTGAGACTTTATGGCTTTGCTTTCTTCAGCCCACTTGATAACTCTTTGATGGATAGCAGCAATGTGTCTCTAAATTTTATCAATTCCCATGTCGGAAAAATATCCCGCATTCACTGTGATTGCCACTATTTTCTCACAATACATTTTTTTAGGGTTCTATCACCTGAATTGCTTGAGTAGAGTGATTTCACTGCAGTAATGCAACAAGTATTAATGCAACAAGAATAGTAATGTTTCACCATTAATATTCTTGTTGCATTTTGAGAATGAATGTTAGAATGTTAGAGTGATAACATTAGTCAAACATCAGTCTGAAGTTATAAATTGCCTTGGGTTTTGAAAGAAAGGAAGGTTCTGAATAAGTAAAAGTTTAAATTGTCATTGTTCCGTTTGCAAAATAAATAATCTGCAACCATCTACTTCTTCAATTATTTGTGCATTCACTTTCTTTCACTGTATACCACCAGAGCTGCATGCCTGGGTGATTAATGTGTCAGTTATAAAATGCTACTTCAAGACCATGCTACAAAACTATTTTAAGAATCTTAAAATAAGTGGAATTTAGGATTGAATTAAAATGAAACTTTTTGGCATTGTATAAAAAAGGATTCTTTAATTTCTGTGCACTTCTGGAATAGATAAAAATGAGGGAAAGAATTACAAACTTAAAAGAGAAATGTTTGTTTTGTAAAATTAATCATTCGCTACTCCTTGCTCAAATGGCCTTATCTTTGAAAATACCTCACTCACCCCTGAATGTGGCTTTTTGTTCCTCGTTGATTCCTATTCTTAGAGCTACCATATATGATCTTGAAATACCTAGATGTCCATAAGATAGCACCAAAGAGTTAAAAGTTATTCCTATTTCATTGCTGCTATTTAGAGCTGCCTGGATATGATATTCCTATTTTACCACATAGGAAAAAGGATTTCCTGGATATTCTGGATAGCAGTACTGAAGCTTTAGCACTCCTGTTTTTTGACAGCAATTTGGTTTTTATATTTTTGTTCTGACAAAACTGTTTTGAGGTTTTTCAGTAACCTGATACTGAATTGTAGTTAAGTTTATAAAAGTGGGGTTTTTTTGTTCAGAACATTTATATGTTATATGCTAGCTTTATATCTGGCCCTTGGATAAACCATGGCCCCCCAAAACCATAGACACATAGATCAAAAACAGACTTATTTTAAAGCCAGATTCTAAAGAGTCTTCAGTTTGCTAGACCAGTAGATAAAGTAGGAATTTTTAAAATAGGTACTACTACAAAATGGCTACCATTTGGTTGTCACCAAATTGGGTGCTGCCATAGGAAATCAAATTGCAAAATGCCCAGTTTATGAAAAAGCAAGTTGATAAAGATAAACAGTTACAACAAAAGCACATAATACAGAAATAGCTTACTTGTTCCAACCAATACATTTTCTTATTCAGGATTCCTCAAAAGCATTAGTGATACACAAGACGTCCTAATTCCAGTCCACTTAAATTTCTTTTATTCAACATACAGTCTTTCCTTGATAAACCCATATAATCTTTCACGTTGTCTGGTAGCAGCTTTACTCCTGTTTTTTTGAACAATCATAGAATTCTGCTCACCAGGCACTCTAGCCTATAGGAGGACTTAGAGGGACACTATGGAAATGAAAGAATATTTAGGCATCTTGAAGGCTAATATCCAAAGCACAAACAAGGCAAAACCTCAATAAATCTTTAAACTTACAATTAACCTATGTATAACCAATAAACCAAACCTCATTCAATAATATAATTTAATTTGACTTAAGTATGTCTTAATCTTAATAAAATTTAATTAAAATTTAATCTTGGTAAAATTATTGGTGATTATGAAGTATTAATCTTGGTAATAGACAATAACTTTTCACGTTTATAGTTTCTGGAGATCAGTATAGGTTGAAGTCAAGAGATAATGACCTACTTGACGAGTAGCTTTGGAGAGTAACCAGTTGAGAGGGTTATATTTGATTTTCTTATTTTAGGGAGAGCTAGAGAGGCAGCTGCTTCAGGCCAACCCTATATTGGAGGCTTTTGGAAATGCCAAAACTGTTAAAAATGACAACTCTTCAAGATTTGTAAGTATTTTTTCTTTCATTGTATCATTGTTGAATAATGCCTGCTGTTAAGGAAAAGATTGATTGCCTCAAATATATAATATATTGTGAAGGAAATGTCTCTATAAATGGGGTGAGGATTAAACTTCCTTTTAAAACAAGATAGGCTTCATTTTAGAAACATTTTGAAGATAGAAATATATGCACTAGGATGAGATTGTAATATTAAGTAGCATCTAGAAGGTAACAATAAACACAGTTATTACTGTACATTCCTTCCTATTGTCACAAGAAAAATTTTAGGCTGTTAATGACAGCTGGTATAAAATGCTATAAAGCAGATACAATCTTTTTCCTTGGTATTTTGTACTTAACTCTAGGAACTATTTGCTGCCAATAAGGGATACTCTCTGATCAGGTTCCTTTGAGGCTATCCTGTGAAATGAGCTATTGATTTGTGGGAATTTAGAAGAATTATATGATCCTGTCTTGCATTGTTTCTGTAGCAATTGCTTAATTCTTATGCTTTTTTTTCCTTTAAGGGAAAGTTCATTAGAATCAACTTCGATGTAAATGGATACATTGTTGGAGCCAACATTGAGACTTGTATCCTTTATACACTGATCCAGACAACTCATAATGAAACTGTATAATGGCTTACAAAAAAATGTAGCATTTTGAGATTTTACTTGGAAGACTCAGATTGTCTTAATGCATGGGAATTTCTACTTTGTGGAAAATCATAATCACTTAATCTATCAATTAAGGTGGAAGTATTGGAACATTTTTAATTTTAGCCCTGTACTTTCTGTAAATGAAAACATTTTTCTTTTGAATTTTAGATCTCTCACCCCAGTTCCCCCTAGTTCACGATTGACAATTTGTGAAAAATATATTTAATTTAAGACTATTGTGGGTGAGATTCAAAGACTCCTGCCTGGAGAAAATCCCCAAATATGACAGAGATATATTTGAGACTTCTTTTAAATTAAAGCAATGGGGCATATCTAAAAAAAACTGTCAAAGTTATACAAACATTGAAAAATCTTTTAAAAAACAATATGGTGATTGAAAATGAAGATAATTCTAACTCTTGTGTTTATGCCAAAGTGTTGTGATAACCACCAGGCTGGCACATCTGTCTCAGGGACTTTGGCTTACAGCCTTTCCTCAAAGCTTTTATCTCATTTCCCCCCCCTCCAGATTGTGGTATGCTGCTTTCCTGCTGGTTTATTCATTGTGTCCTTCTCTGGTAGTCCATCCCAGTTTAGAAGCTCAGTTTTTGAACGTTGGAGTTTTTTTAAAGCAGCATGTCCATTGATATTTTACTTGAAAAGTGCTTCAGTTATCAGATTTTCTCTGTGTAATATTTAGGATTTCTTCCATTCCTTAACATTCCTTAACATTCCTAAAGATCTGTTAGAGAAATCAAGAGCAGTACGACAGGCTAAAGAAGAAAGGACATTTCATATTTTCTACTACTTGCTGACTGGGGCAGGAGAGCACCTGAAGAGTGAGTACTTGACTATAATCATTTTGCTCTTTGACCCAGGCATTTTGATTTATCGGAACCCTCATCAGATAAATGTCCTCATGCCTCATCTCTTTCATCTTGCTGAATTTCTGTTCCATAGTTTCCCTTTTTACAATATTTGCACTATTGGATATAGTTGCTTGTTATTATGTCCAATTATTTTCTTTTATTTGATCGAGAAATAGGAAAAGAAAAAAAGTAATATTATTCAGTCATGACATAGTTGAAAATTTGCTCCTTACTAAAAATTAATTAATATTGAAATCTCTTACCACAAAATAGCTTAATGAAACTAAATTTTGCTATAGAAAACCTAATACAAGCAATCTTACTTGTGAGTAGTGATTTGTAATGCCATTCTTGCCATGGGAGATTTAAGTCTAAAGTCTTGCCTTTGAATGTTTACCCAAACAAGATATAATCCAATAATGATAAATTTCATTACTTTTTTTTATTGTTTTAGATGACTTGCTTTTAGAGCCCTACAATAAGTACCGTTTCTTTTCCAACGGACATGTTACAATTCCGGGCCAGCAAGACAAAGACATGTTTCAGGAGACAATGGAAGCAATGAGGATAATGGGTATTCCAGATGATGAGAAGATGGGTAAGGAATTCCAGAAAAACAAGTGTTGTGACAATTATATACAGATAGTCCTCGACTTACGTGACCAGATTTGAGCTCAATTTTTTTGTTGCTAAGTGAAACAGTTACGTGAATTTTGCCCCATTTTACAACCTTTCTTCCCACAGTTGTTAAGTGAATCTGGCTTTTCCATTGACTTTGCTTGTCATAAAGTTGTATAAGGTGATCCACTGCAACCATCATAAATATGAGCCAGTTGTCAAGCATCCAAATTTTGATCATGTGACCATGGGGATTTTCATGTGAAAAATAAGTCACTTTTTCCCATGCCATTGTAAATTCGTACAGTCACTAAACAAACTCTTGTAAGTTTGGACTTACAAGGACTGCCTAAATGTATATCATGCAATGAATACTAGTCTTACAAAAGTTGAAAAAACAAAATTGGAACAATTACAAGTAATCAAGTTTCAATAAAGGTGAACAATAGGAAATAATGAATACAGCCTTATATGGTGTCAACTAAAACATGTTATTTGTTTTCATTTAAACATGGAGTGAGGGGGATTAGGTTTAATGTAGAAATAAAATAATTTACAATAAAACAAGATGCCAACTCAAAGGAAAAAAAACACAGTTCTCTACAATTGGTTACCACTCATTGGCAACAACACTGCAAATGAGAGTGAGGTTCCTCTCATTTCCAAACTTTTCACCAGGTCTAATACTTTCAGTACTCCCTGTGACTCATCTGTGGAGATAAAAATCGCCACAGTTTTTTTGAAGCTCTGCTTGTTATTATGTGGTTCCTTCATCAAGCATCTTGAGCCTTGAATCTAAGTCATAAGAATTAACCATGAAACTAACACAAGATTAATAATAAAAAGTGGCACAATATACATTCAGGCAGCCTTATTATTTTCATGGGGGAGAAAATTGAAAGCTGTATGTGGGTAGGCTGGTTACTGCAAATTATTATTATGTTTGCTTGAAAGCATAGCTAAAACTCCAGGTTTGTTGTCACTCTAACAGCTGTTCAATATTTGCTGAACACTAATAAAAGTTTGAGATATTCTCATGGGTGATTGAGAAGACAGGGTGTATGTTTCTATTTCTGCCATGTTTCAACCCTTAAGTTGCATTATGAACTGCATTAGTCAAACAGGCAAACTTGCAACATATGGAAGCCATTTAGGCTAAAAGTTCTATCCATCAGAATAGTGTTTGTTTAAAAAGGGAAATAGAACTAATATGTTAGCTAATCACTGGGACATTTCATGAACAAAATGTCCCAATAAAGTCTTGTTATTGCTATCTTAGAATATGTTTTGTAGAGAGATTATTAGAAACTGCTCACTACTACCTCATGTGGGGAGCTATATAACTGCAATTCTATATTGGACACATACATTTTGCATAATAAATACACAGGAAAATTCACTTCCTGTTCTCTTGTGGTTGCTCAGGTGCTTCTTTTATTGACTCCTCTGTTTCTTTGTTTAGAAAGTGTGTTTTTTATTGAAAGGAAAATGTTCTTGCTTGTTGCTAAACTTCTACAGAATAGAAGTGTGAATAGACTTGGAAAAGTAGCAATGATTGTAAAAGAATGAGATTTTGTAAAGGGTGGATCTAAGAGGTGGGTGGATTGCAAAAACAATCGGCTGAGAATTGAGGCTGCTCAGTTGCCACAAAATGCCAGCTGGTATGATAAGATAAAACAGAATGGGAAGGGGAATGGAATTACCATGAACAGGTCACATGAGTATAAGTATATCAAGAGAATGAAACATTTTTAGATTTAAAAATCTAATTGAACACTTCTTAAGAAATTTGAATTGCTCCTTTGTTTCCCATCGCAGGACTGCTAAGGGTTATTTCTGGTGTTCTTCAGCTTGGGAATATTATTTTCAAGAAAGAACGTAACACAGATCAGGCTTCCATGCCGGATAATACAGGTAAATACATTTTCCTAGATATGGATTAGGGAGTGATGCTTTCTTTTCTCTGTATAGTTCATATTGTAAAATTGAGCACATTTAAAAGCAATGAGGAATTGTCCTGGATGTAACTTTTAAGTGGTTTTTATAGTTGTCTCATCATTAAATGAGATCAGCTGGTATTTTCCTTCGACTA
The DNA here is from genome assembly GCF_051295495.1 of Thamnophis sirtalis. Taxonomy (NCBI): domain Eukaryota; kingdom Metazoa; phylum Chordata; class Lepidosauria; order Squamata; family Natricidae; genus Thamnophis; species Thamnophis sirtalis. Next base: position 27,534,004 of record NW_028261389.1, on the reverse strand, counting down.
TTGAAATCAGTGAACAGGTTAAGGTTGAAATCTCCATGTCAGACTGCACGAATGCTTCTAATGAATAGAAGATAATATTCTGTAAGCATTTTACAGAAATAAAATTAGAGATGGTTCTCCAATGGAGAAGTTCTCAGCAAAAATCCTCAAAAATCAGTTCTCTATTTAAACAACACATTCATTAAAAATTATTTGGAAGAAATGCTTTGGACCTTTCATGAGTACAGTACCTTTCACATATTTATTGGAATAGCTCCACTTTTTTCTCAAGCTTCCATGTATGCAGAAAACAAAGGTGTCCATGCTTTAAAAGTCATCTTAATTTTAATGAGTGGGTCCTTTATAGCAGTGGTCTCCAATCTTGGCAACTTTAAGACTTGTGGACTTCAACTCCCAGAGTTCCTCAGCCAGCAAAGTTGGCTGAGGAACTCTGGGAGTTGAAGTTCACAGGTCTTAAAGTTGCCAAGGTTGGAGACCACTGCTTTATAGCAGCACAATGTTTTTCAAAAGTTTGTTTTCTGTTATAAGAGCTGCTATATTTGGGAGCCAAGAACAATTAATCTTGCTTGCAGGTTTATACCAAAACCAGTTTAAATGGTTTAAGTTTAAATGCCATAGTTGGACTCTACTATCAGATGTAAAACTCATGTCTTGGGGGACTTGAATATGTACTGTATTAAGACCATGGTTTCTGCTATTTGAGCATACTCTTTTTGATTAGAAATTATTGTTCTTCATTGGAGTAGCTCAATCAGAAATGAGTCTTGATATATACAATCCTCAGAGGATGTATAGGGATCATTTGTTCCCTTTTATAGATGAATTCTTTCCGTTCCCGTCTAGTCTCTCAGATGGGCTGGCTGTTGTTATGAATTAGGAGAGTTTGCTGCAAGTATTCATCTTTTCGGAATAGAATATAAGAAGTTAAAATACTAAGCATCTCCTTTTGCCTTCCTCTCTTTTAGCTGCTCAGAAAGTTTCTCACCTTCTGGGAATCAATGTTACAGACTTCACCAGAGGCATTCTCACACCTCGCATCAAAGTGGGCCGAGATTATGTCCAAAAGGCTCAGACTAAAGAGCAAGTATGTATTATACAATATGTGATGTCAGCTTTCTCAGCTGGCATTAATCAGGTAGCAATGAGCTTTCAAGCTGAATGTCCTTGGTCTATTTTTTTGTATCCTGACATTTTATCCGCATTTTCAGAAGCAGATTGAATTGCTTTGTAATATTATTCTCAGGAGCTCATAGGCAACTGTACAAGGACTGACTGGCTCTTGCATTTGAACTTGGCAAGTTGATCTCTGATCGATCCAAATTTTATGTATTATGCATATGCAACATATTTAAAACCAGTTTTATTGTAGAAATAAGCCACTTAGATATAGAAGAGTAAATAGAAAGAATAAGTCTCGCTGGCCATGTTAATTAATTAGTCTGTGACTGCAACACTAAAGATAATGCTGTTAAATATACTGTATTTTTTGGAGTATAAGACACACCTTTTTCCCTCAAAAAAGAGGCTGAAAATCTGGGTGCGTCTTATACACAAAACAGCATTTTTTGCCTCCCAAAACCCTGCCCACTTCACCAAAATGGCCGTGCATAGCTTTTAGGAGACTTCCAGAGAGCTCCTGGGGGCTGGGAGGGTAGAAATGAGCAAAAAACGGGCCGCTTTTTGCTCAATTTTGCCCCCCCCCCAGCCCTTAGAAGCACTCTATCCACTTCCTAAAGGCCTTCCATGCCCTTTTTTTGGAAAAAAAAATGGGCCCGTTTTCGGAAGGTTTGCAGAGTGCAAAAACTTTAAAAAAAATTGCCTCTTCAAAATCTTGGTGCATCTTATACTCTGGTGTGTCTTATACTCCGAAAAATATGGTAAATTGTCTTTCATCCTAACCTAGAGATATAGAACTCACAGTCTCCTAGTTTCTAGGCCAGTACCTTAACCAGTACACTACACCAAACAGGCCCTGGATGTTACATGTAGAGAAGGATTGGGAGGAATTGAAATAACTCAGAAATTCAGATCTGAAACATAGATTCATTAAGAGCCGAGGTGGCGCAGTGGTTAAATGCAGCACTGCAGGCTACTGCTAGATCAGCAGTTCAGCGGTTCAAATCTCACCGGCTCAGGGTTGACTCAGCCTTCCATCCTTCCGAGGTGGGTAAAATGAGGACCCGGATTGTTGGGGGCAATATGCTGACTCTCTGTAAACTGCTTAGAGAGGGCTGAAAGCCCTATGAAGCGGTATATAAGTCTACTGCTATTGGAGGGTGAGGGTTGGTTTTTCTTTTCTATCTGGAATGTACAATAGACATCTTACCTTTTTTCAGGCTGATTTTGCTATTGAAGCTTTGGCCAAAGCTACATATGAACGCATGTTCCGTTGGCTGGTGATGCGCATCAACAAGGCATTGGATAAGACAAAGAGGCAGGGAGCTTCTTTCATAGGAATTCTTGACATTGCCGGATTTGAAATCTTTGAAGTAAGTGAAAAGGAACAGCTGTTTAATTAATCCATCTGACATAATCTAAAAATCTCCATGAAGTAAGCATATTTTATACATTTTGCTTATTTAAGCAACAGAGAATTTAATAGAAATGGGTTTTGATAGAACTTAACACCCAATTTATATTTAGTTGCTAATTTAAAAATGTATCAGATATGCTTGAATTAAGTTAATATATGCCTAAATAAGTGAGGACTTGGAGTGGATGCTTTAGGTTGAAACATAAAAGAATCATAAATTACATACTGTTCCCTGAAGAACTCATTTGAATTATCTGTGCATTTTTATGGTCTCTGACAGTAAGAGGATGTTTCATTACCAATGTTGCCCCCAACCCTTCCTGAAATGTTAAAGAGGTCCACCATTAACTTTAAGCACAATGATGCGATGCCTCTATGATACATATTTTCTTTAATCTTGGAGACAAGGGACAAGATATTTACAGAACAAATGGAAAGTCGGAATGATTCTTCTGAAGAAACTGGATGAATTTGCTTTAAAATTTGAAAATAAAGTACAAGTTGATTTTCTGGGGGACTGTATTTTAATAGACAGATTTAATACACTAAAGAAAAATGTGTTAAGTATTTGCTTTAAAAACTTCATTTTGTAGCAGAAATGATGCATTTGGGGATATATTTGTTGCTATGAAATAATGTATCAATAAAAATGACAATCTCGATTGTGGGGGATGATAAAACATATATTACTTCAGATTGAATGGTGGTAGATGGTAAGATATGCTATTCCAAGAAGTAGAAAAAAGTACGAGTAAGCATGTAAAATAATGATCTCTTTGTGTAAAGAAAGCAAAAGAACAGAATGAAAGTTGGCAATCATTTGCTGAATGTGGTAATAGGCAACAATTACTAATTTAAATATGCTTTTTCTTTTCTATCTGGAATAGCTGAACTCATTTGAACAGATGTGCATTAATTACACCAATGAAAAGTTGCAGCAGCTCTTCAACCACACCATGTTCATTCTGGAACAAGAAGAATACCAACGGGAGGGCATAGAGTGGAACTTCATTGACTTTGGCCTGGACTTGCAGCCTTGCATTGATCTTATAGAAAAACCAGTGAGTGAGGCATCTTGTTATGGTTGTTAGCAGAGGATAGCCAGATCACTAAGGAGAGCCAGTATGTATGCATATCTATATGTATGTGTATATTAAATAGTGTAATCATTTTGTAGGGATGGAGAAAACAAGGTTATAGAGTTCAAGTCTTCTAATTGTAAAACACCTTAGGTTGGAAAACATGAAAAATTAAGGCAAGATTTGGCGAAAGAGGTGTTGAAAAACAGGTTTGACCTATACAGGAAACCACTCTTGAGTACAAATGAAAATAATATTTGTGCCTTTTATCCTGAAGTGTTAAATCTTGGCAGAAATGTTTATTTACAGTTTTTTTTTTAAATTAGGCTGGTCCTCCCGGCATTTTGGCCCTGTTGGATGAAGAGTGCTGGTTTCCAAAGGCTACAGACAAAAGCTTTGTGGAGAAGGTGGTGCAAGAGCAAGGCACTCATCCTAAATTCCAGAAACCAAAACAGCTGAAAGATAAAGCTGACTTCTGCATTATACACTATGCTGGAAAAGTAAGTACTCTTAGCGTAAAGAGAGACTAAAATGCTTCTAAATCTGCAGCTGCAGTAATCTAAGTGGATTGATGTTTTTGAGGAGGGGGGGGGAGTTCTTCAATAGTGGAAGAGAGTGCATAATCACTTATCCCACAAGGTAATAGGAAGCATATTGACCACACATTTTTGCGGTAGTTCACTAATATAAAATCCTCCCATGAAACAAGTCATGAGACCTCCTTATTTTGTCAAGGTAATAGCTAAAACATGTTGTGAGCCTGCATTTTGGAAAAGCAGAAGGCTGGGTGAACCATAACTTTTATGGATTCTGTGCCTTTGGCTATTAATTATTGTTCACTTGATGTTTTCAGCATTTTTCAGGGGTTTTAAGTCATTCACATAGAGTTCATTGTTTGTGCAATGGATCTAGACTAGTGTCTAATCTCAAAAAAGAGAGATTCATAACTGTGTCTCTTTAGACATTACTGAGGCAATTTGATAATGTGTAGTTAATACCGGCAACAAATATCTTGTCTAGGTTGATTATAAAGCTGATGAGTGGCTGATGAAGAACATGGACCCTCTCAATGATAATGTTGCTACTCTGCTACACCAGTCCTCTGATAAGTTTGTATCTGACCTATGGAGAGATGGTATGTAATCATATTGCTTTTCTTGTTTTATTTAAGAGCGTTGTCCTTTGGAAGCATGAGTTTCAGCAGCCGCCTCTTAAAATTGACAGTTGCCATTTTCATTGTTCTTAAAAATGCTTGACAATATGGTATTTCTCTTGTTACTGAAATAACAAGTTCATCAAGCAGCAGAATAATTTTCAACCATATGTTCCTCAGAACACCCCATCCAAATTTGGGACCAAAAGTCTATTTTTGCCTATTCCAGTGTTCTTAGATATCTTGCTCTTCAGAATATTTCTTGCTTTAAATCTTACTATTACTGTCTCTTTTCTTGGGTTTTTCTTTGACGTCTCTGTTCCAGAGATACAGAACGCTCAGAGAGCCTATTTCTATCAACATTTTCCTATTCTTCATCTAGAACCAGGTGACTGAGCAATGCAGCTATTGTGTTGTGTGTGATTCCTTCTAGAACCATGCAAGAAATGCTTCCATTAAATCTTCCTATTTTTTCCTGTTTCTGCTTGTCTGTCTCATTCAGTTCCTCTGCTTTTTGCTAGTAGCTTCCTCTTGAACATTGAAAAAACAGATTTTTAAGCAAGTTGTGATCTTGCAGATACAACAAAGACATATATAGATAATATCTTAAATCTCTTGCCAGTGGAAGCTGTTTCTGATTTGAAATAATTAAATACTGATTATGACACCTGTGACGCCATTAAGATTGGCAACCATATGTACTCCAACCTGATCATTGTGGGCATAAAGAACCCATTAAATACATTAATTGCTATTAAGAACTACTGTAACTGGTCAAAATAACATAGCTGATCATCTCTGGTAAATTTCTTTTTTGAAAAATTAAATATTTTCTGCCTCCAAATAGTTACTTGGGCATCAATTCTTCCAATAGAGCATTTTGGCCAAGTCTCAGTGATAGTACAAGTATCATTATTTTACATCAGTTTTGAAAACTTTCTTCCTCTTCAGTCAATTGAATAGTTACTTTTAAGAGAAAAAAGCAATATCTTAATTTTATAACCAAGCCATATGAATCATGCTTCTTGTCATTTCCTCATTTCACTATTGGCAACTTAAAGGCTTCCTTTGGGTATTATTACTGATTTTAATAAGTTTTCTCATATGATTGAGAATAGAAGAGTTGCCTTGGCTACAATCAACCATCAGTGACTTGATTAGTTCCTTTATTTAAAAAAAAAAATAAGCCCAATTCCAAGAGATTCAGTCTGCTACAATGCCTATCATCCTGACTAATTCTATAAAAAATGACTTTCTTCCTACTAAAGCAGTCAGTGCATGATATATTCTTGTAATCATCTTAGCATTCTGGTACACTGACATCAAGAAAATAAAATGAATGGACGGGTTTGGTTGCTTAGTACAAGGGCATTATACATAATATTGAAAAAAATTATCTTTGTACATACATCGGCTAAAATGCATTTTCCATACCACCTGGAATGTTTGCCTACAGTTTCATAAATTCTACATATTAAACAAATTATTGTAGTGATATAGGTTTTGTACTACAGAAGAAATTTAAACACACTGTTTTTTATATTTTTTCAACCTATTTAAGTATATGGACCTATTCCCCAGTGCTAAGCTTATGTTTGACTGTTTGTCATAATTTAGAATTACTTGATATGAGTACTTCAAGTGGTTTGCATGGAGAAAAAAAATCCTTTAACTTTTAAAGACAAACTTTATTCGAGTCATTGTTGGCATCTTGTTAAAGCAATCATAGTAAAAATATTTTAACTAAAGTCAACCCTATTGTCTCAAACTCTGTCTTATTCCTTTGACCTAATATTGCAGTTTAATCTGCCAGCTGGATCTGTCAGGCATGAGGTGGATCCAACCTGCACTTGTTGATGGTTGTTTGCTTTCTGTTTTTGTTGTTATTACAATATAAATTATGAATCCAAGTCCTATATCTATAAAGAGATGAAGCAAATCCTTTTTGCATCCTTGTTAAGTGATGCGTTCAATCATGAATGCATAGGGAGAACAATCTAATAGCTCTGTGTATTTCCTACAGTTGACCGCATAGTTGGACTGGATCAGGTTGCTGGCATCTCAGATTCAGCATTACCAGGAGCCTTTAAAACCAGGAAAGGCATGTTCCGAACAGTAGGACAATTGTATAAAGAACAACTAGCCAAACTGATGGCTACTCTGAGGAATACCAACCCCAACTTTGTCCGTTGTATCATCCCTAATCATGAGAAGAAGGTAAAATTCAACATTTTTGGATACTAGAAGTAACATCATATATGGACCATATATGAGCCTTAGATTTAATGAGGACTATAAATATTGGTATTCTTTTTGACATATTTATAATTTTGAACTATTTTGAACATAGTTTCTATTCCTAATATTTTTAAAAGGAACACTAAATGTCAAAAGTTATTTCTATGTGAAACAGGAAATATATGTACATATCAGACAAGATCTCTCTTTACTTGAATATAGTCTGCAAAGTTTTGAATGACAATAGATAATGGAATATACATGTTCACATAAGTTGAGAAATGGAATTATAAATCAATAGAGCAAGAAAAAACATGGTAGCAAGAGCAAGAAGTAACATTTTCCATACTTTTTAGTTGCTGAAACACATGTGCTTTTATTTAAAAAAATGTCCAAAAGAGACATGTTTTCATCATCCAGTATAAGGCAGTTGATATTGGAACCCAGAGATATAATTTGTTAACTAAAAAATCACAACTGAAGAAACACAGTTTTTTACTCTTGCCTGCTGAACCCCAGACGGGGGCAGATGTGGAGATGGGGGATTCAGGAATGGGTGGGAAGGAATGCTTGACTTTGTCAGTAAGTGATGAAACAGTTAATAGAAAAAAAAAGATAATTGAGAAAAACACATTAATTTGGGCCTGAAAGTAAATTTATTGAAACCATCTTGAAGTCATATGTTCTATCCCATCCGTCAAGGAGGCCCATTTTAATACATATTACAGTAATCTGCTTTTGAGGTTTTAGAATGGTTTTAGCCAGAGATGTTATCTAAAAGAAAGTGTAAAACAGAACACGCAGTATAGTTACTTGGCTACAGGGTCTTGGTAACCATGTGCTATACAGAGATCCTATTAATACTTTCCTTCACAGGCTGGAAAACTAGATCCACACTTAGTTTTGGATCAGCTTCGTTGCAATGGAGTCCTGGAAGGGATCCGTATCTGCAGGCAAGGTTTCCCTAACAGAGTTGTCTTCCAGGAGTTCAGACAAAGGTAAAACTGAGTTATAGTTTCAGATTGTGTAGTGGATTATTAACTCAAGATTGTTGGCTTCTGTGTTCATTTTTTAGCATGCCTTGGCTACTGCATTAAATAATGGTTTGTTGTTCATTCTATGGTAACACAGAATCTCTGTTCACCATTTAATAGACAGAGATATGTGAATACTGAGTGCCATTCGGTGGGGAAGGTATAAGCAGGATCATACCTGCAGGCACATCCTATTAACATTTCTTTTTGTGCTAATAAGTATGACTCTCAAATGCTGTAATGTCAGTTGTGACATGTTTTTGATAAAACAACTAACAAGGTTGCTTCATTTTTTTTATAATTAAACATGGAATCTTCTTCCAGAATTCCATTGGAAAAAAAGTCTTGTTATTCCTAGTTTATGTTTCATGCACTTGAATACAATTTAATGACAGAACTATATTATTTCTCTTAGATATGAGATCTTGACTCCAAATGCCATTCCTAAAGGTTTCATGGATGGAAAACAAGCTTGCGTGCTCATGGTGAGTCTCCTGTTTGAAATGAAGTTGTAAGAAACTAAACTTACTCCTTCATTATCTGGAGTACTTTGAAATTTGAATGTTTAAAATTTCTAAACCAGTCCTCTCAACTGATGTGTTCCAGAAAAAATAAAATTCCCTAAGAACATAACCATTTAAAGTAATCTGGAGGGCCCCAGCTTGTGGAAAATGCATGTAATATTTTATATATTGAATTAATCCCATTCATTCATTCATTCATTCATTCATTCATTCATTCATTCATTCAAAGTAGCCATCCACCTCAAACCAGTGATGCTAGGTGCAAACAATCATTAAAACAGAACAGTTAAAACACAATACAAACAAGGAATTAAATAGTCAGGAAATATTATAATCAGTGTCAATATAACCAGGAAATGGGGCCCTTCACACACTAAGGAGCCAAGCTATTAATAACCAGATTTTCAAGATCTTTTGAATGGCCAGCAGGGTTAGAGCCATTCTAATCTCTAAGAAGGAGGCTATTCCAGAGGCTATGGCATCACTTAGTCCCCACCAGCTGACATCCCTTGATTGATGGGATGTCCATTGTGTCAGACCAGATTAGAGGGCTAGAATCAGAATACAGTCCCTTATGTAGTCTGGTCTCAAGCAATGAAGGGCTTTAAAAGTGACCACTGGCACCCAGAAAAACACTGGCAACAATAATGCAGCTCCCGAAGCACTGATGTTATATGTGCTGAATAGCCCACACTATTTACAGCTTGTATCACTGAAGCTTCCAAATGCTTCTTAAGGGCAGCCCCATTAGAACGTGTCGAGATTATCCAAACGAGAGGGCATGATTGACAGTGAGCAGTCTCTTATTATTGCTCATGGATCATTTCTAAAATTTAAGTTTTTCTTTAAAAAAAACTGTTTTAAGATGAATGTTCTGCTTGTTGATAGTTTTAGAACAGAAGATTGTATGTCCTGAAACTTCTTTTTTAAGGTCTTTGCCTCAGTTAGCAAAGTTCTGTGCTAATTAGCTCAAGTTTGCTGAGTATTTGACTGCATATTTGAATATTTGAGAAGCTTGTGCAAAGCCCCCTTAGCTTATTTAACGACTGAGTGTGATAAGAAATGATAAATGAATACATTTTTCAATATTGACAACTTAACATTCGTCTTTTTCATTTTAGATCAAAGCCTTAGAACTAGACCCAAATCTTTATCGAATTGGACAGAGCAAAGTATTTTTCCGAGCAGGTGTTCTTGCTCACCTTGAGGAAGAAAGAGACTTGAAGATCACCGATGTCATCATTGGGTTCCAGGCATGCTGTAGAGGCTACTTAGCTAGAAAGTACGTATACGTTAATGCGTAATCCCTTCTCATGAATGTCATTAGCTGGCAACAAATTACTGGTAATTCTGAATTTAGTCAACTTTGAAAATTGGCAATCAGGATCTTTTAACATAGGTAAATGGAATCAGTCTGTATGTGTGTGTAAAATTTTATCATGGCAGAGAAGAAAAGATTGAGAATTAAACACAGCGATGGGGAAGGAAAAGTGCAATTGTGTGACAGCTCTACTAATGAGTAAGCATGAAAGAATCTGAGGTCACTTTTTTTCCCCATTTCAGGGCTTTTGCCAAACGCCAGCAACAATTAACAGCAATGAAGGTGCTGCAGAGGAACTGTGCTGCCTATTTAAAGCTTCGCAACTGGCAGTGGTGGCGACTGTTTACAAAGGTATGACTTGGAAGAAACTTCAGGAATAGGAAGGTCAGCCACAGCACTAGATAGGTATCCATTCTTCACTAGTTGCTCTGTCCAGTGTTTAAGCTTTATACTGATTAGATCAAGTACTCCTCCAGTGATAAATCTGTAATTGTGAAATAACTTACTCCTGAAATGGTCTCTCGGCAGGTAAAGCCACTGTTGCAAGTGAGTAGGCAAGAAGAAGAAATGCTGGCCAAGGAAGAAGAACTGTTGAAGGTGAAGGAAAAGCAGGTGGCTGCTGAAGGCAGGTTGAATGAAATGGAAACTCTCCATACACAGGTGCGTAAGTGGCTAGCCCTCTGATGTGCCCCTTTATGACTTATTCATATTCTTTAAAGTATCGTAACTGACTTTGGGGTAGCATTTTATCAACTTATGTTTCACATTAATGGTTGAATAATTACAAAACGGATGGCTGCTGCTGTGTTTTTTTTTAGGTTTGGTAATGAGCACAGAATACTTTTCATCATAGCATTATGTGAAATACACATTTCTCTGTATTTTTTTAATTTACATTTAAATGATACATGAAGTAGGGAGGTAAATTTCTTCATTGGATAGACTATCGTTTGGAATGGAGTAGAAATTAATGTGGGATTTAATAATAAAAAAAAAACCTTGCCCTCCCTTCCCCGATATATAGGTTATAGCATATAAAGTTGTATGTATATGCTTCTCTAATACAGACTCCTATCCAGGTGTTTCTTGGAGCAGTCTATACCTGATTCATGCAGGGCAGAGAGTTTATTAATTTGCCATTGCATAAATCTCTTTTCCTGTGGAGTGCTTTTAAATGTCAGCTGGTGTTCAACTTAATCTATTCTATTACCTCTCCTAGCAGGGAGAAATGTGTGGCTGACAGACTAAGAAGTTAGCATTAAAAAACAGCACATACAGGAATTCAAATGCAGATAGTATTGTGCAGCTACAGAACATTTAAAGTTTAGTTTCAAGGATCATATGAAAATGAAATTGAACAAAATTGTTTCTTGGAAGTAATGGAAACTCAGAATAGCTGCTGATATGGATCAATGTAAGCTGCACATGAATAACATATAAAACATAAAATTAATTAGGAGGAGGTAAACCACTGAAGAAAACCATGAAATAAGATGCTGCTTTTTCTGTTATGTTATTTTAAAACTTTTTGCTTCCTATTTTTAAAATCCATTAACATAGGAATGGAAATACTTGAATTTACACTACTGCACTAATGGCATGGACAATAGACAGACTGAATCACCCATCCGTGGTGGGTGTGAATGGTGTGAATAAAACCTGCCATTGGTCTGCTTGCAGAAACTTTTGCAAAATTATAAATTATTTGCCTTGTGATTTTCTTGTTTAGCTCATGTCAGAGAAAATGCAGTTACAAGAGCAGTTGCAAGCAGAGATCGAGCTCTGTGCTGAGGCAGAGGAGATCAGAACCCGCTTGACAGCTAAAAAACAAGAGCTGGAGGAGATATGCCATGACTTGGAATCTAGAGTGGAGGAAGAAGAGGAGCGGTGTCAGCATCTACAAACTGAGAAAAAGAAGATGCAGCAAAACATTCAGGTAATGTACAAAATAGGCATGTTGACATACTGCAATACCTAATGGTTGATGTAATGGAGGTGAAAGAAGACAGTATAACAAAAGATAGCAAAATTTGGGTGATGGACAAAAGTGGGTTCTGTAAAGTCATGCCTTCAATATAGGTTTTGTTATTTCCATTCAGACATTCTAGTTGTTGAAAAAAAAAGATGGGTTTATAATTCTTAGAAAGGGATAGAAGAATCTAAAACTGGCCTGGATACTTTATGCCATGTTTTCCTTGTTTGTGCAGGAGCTGGAAGAGCAGCTGGAAGAAGAAGAAAGTGCCAGGCAAAAACTACAGCTGGAGAAAGTTACCACTGAAGCAAAACTAAAGAAACTGGAGGAAGACTTGATAGTCTTTGAAGATCAGAACTGCAAATTGGCCAAGGTAAACAAAATGTTGCTATATGGTGAAGTGGCAAAAGAGATGAAACATATCTCATCATTTTCATCATGAATGTGAGAATTCACATTCATGATGAAATGTTTCCTTTGCCAATCTCTGGTAGTGTATAAATAACTGGAGATTGTTAATATGGATAACGTCGTTCTGTACGTACTAAATGAATATTCCTAATCCATTTGGTATTTGGGTAAGGTCTTAAATGCTTGTAATTTCTGCAATTAACACTTTGAATAGATATTCTGATATCTGATTCCCTACATCCCCTCCATGCAATTATTGTTCTAGCTAATCAAATTAGTTGTATGGTTACATTCAATTAGGAGTACACTTAATATAGAATGAAAAGGAAGATGTTTTTCAATATTCATTTTTGTGGAATGCTTCATTAAAGGATTAGACAATATAAAATTATGATTTTAATCCAACTGTTTAGTTGGGAGGTAGGATCTGTGTCGACAGAAACTCCATAGGCCTGAAATTGGAAAAAGCTATTTCAGTAATTGGTTGATTGAATATTTATCATTGATTGCTGTTACTTCCCTTAGTTCTTTAGAAGTATCAACATTGATACCAGAGTCAGTAACGTCATTAAGAAAGAAACTGTACAGGGAATAACTACAGCATAGCTATAGCTGATCACTTGTATCACTAAACCACTTGCCTCACTGGTGAGAAGAGTATGGACATCAAGATAATGATCGATGATTAACAAATGTTGATCTTCCTTTCAGGGAAAAGTAAATTCATGATACATTTTATATTTGTTTTTTCGGCACTTTTCAAAAGTATAAGAAATTATTCAAAAACATGTTCATGGCAAGTAAAATACTTCAAAAGATTGCTTGAATTATGATTGTTTTTATGTAACCTTTATGTGTTTGTTTAGATAATTTTACATTTAATTTTAAATAATTTTAATGTGTATTTAATGCTTTTGTGAGGTGTCTTGGTCAATAAATTGAAGGAAGTTCTTTCTTGTAGAAATGTAGAGCTTCAGCAAAAGTTGCAGAAGATCCCTGTCCTGGGCTTAAATATGCTGGGTTATATACATTTGTTTCTAAATATTGAAACTAGGTAGTAGCAAAAAGAGGTCTTTCAGTTGTCAAATGTTGACTTTCTTTTTAAAAAAAGAAGTCAATAATTATTTGGATACAGGCTTCCTAACACAAAAGAATCATTAAGGACCCAGGTGTGCTATATGCTGCCCTAGCTGCATTTTTGTGATGATAATTCTGATTTTCAGTTATTGAGGCGTTTCAGTATATTGCTAGGAAATAGCTCAGGTGTGATTAATTTCATTTAAAAGTTTCATTTAGGAAATAACTTATCACCATCACGATTACATTTTTTTTAGGAAAAGAAATTATTGGAAGAAAGGATTTCAGAGTTCACTACTAACCTGACAGAGGAAGAAGAAAAATCAAAGAGTTTAGCTAAACTCAAGAACAAACACGAGGCTATGATAACAGAACTGGAAGGTAGGAGAAAGACCCTCTAAGAGGTGGATTTATTCAGCTTCTCCCCATCAGAATTTCTTACTCGCCATAGAAAAGCAGTTACATCTTTATTGGAGACTGAATCTCAAAGAGTTAATGTCACAGTCACAGAGTTTGTATGTGACATATTGATCAGTCAGATAGAACCATTCAGTGGCTGATTGGTTGAAGGTTACACACTCAGGCAAGCTGTGCTCTGAATAAAAACAACGTCTAAAATAGACAAGTGAAGAAGGAGGGCTAGTTTAATTTCTCCTCTTGGGGGAATATCTTTCTTCTTGTGTATACATTGGTGACTGAATCTTGAGGTTTCTGTTGCAACTAATAACTCTAAAATATAGATGTCTGTAGTTATTAATTATACTAGCTTAAGGGTTAAACATTTTTAAAATTGAGGATCATTCCAACATTCAGAATGTTAGTGATGGTTTTCCACCATTGACATAAAGATGATGATGTCTGCTTTAGCCTCAATGTTTTATGGAGAGGAATGAATTAACCCAAAGCGTCCAAGGGTAATATTTCTCACTCTTGGATTTAATTTTAATGTGGAAGCCTGAACGGGGAACTGTGCTCTAGGCCATCATCTCTGCCACATGCAGGTGTAAGTTATTACACTTTGGCTCTTTGTGTATTTGAAGAGCATTCTGAAATCCAAGATGCATCCAATTCTATTATTATTTTCTTCAGAACGATTACGCCGGGAAGAAAAGCATCGTCAAGAATTGGAAAAGACTCGCAGAAAACTAGAGGGAGACTCCACAGATCTGCACGATCAAATTGCTGAACTGCAAGCTCAAATAGCAGAACTCAAAATGCTGCTGGCAAAAAAAGAAGAGGAGCTTCAAGCAGCTTTGGCTAGGTGAGCCTAGTTGTATTTCTAATTGGAGGTGGGATGGGGATAGCAGACCTCTGATTTAAAAAAACAAATAGAGTCATGACATCTCATGACCTATCAGTTGGCATCAGTTTAAAGCAGGGGTCTCCAACCTTGGCCACTTTAATACTTGTGGACTTCAAGTTCCAGAATGCTAGAATTCTGGGAGTTGAAGTCCACAAATCTTAAAGTGGCCAAGGTTGGAGACCCCTGACCACTCTAGTAGTTAGCCTTCTCAAATTAACCAGTATTGATACTTTCTCTGGTATGGAAAAATGAAACTAAGCACTTCAAATTATAGATGTTACAATTATAGATGTAACAAGTTCACATGTTAATAACTTGTTAGAATAGCCCTATACAAGTTTATTCAGAAGTAAATTCTAGTGAGGACAGAAGGATTTTCTTCCAGGTAAATGTATGTAAGAATTTTATACTTCTCTGTATAAAAACATAAAATAATGTAGCATGTTGTTTGTGCCTTTGAACTATGCAGGGTGGAAGAGGAGGCTGCTCAGAAGAACATGGCTCTGAAGAAGATCCGTGAACTTGAATCCCAAATAACAGAATTGCAGGAAGATTTGGAATCTGAACGAGCTTTTCGAAACAAAGCAGAGAAGCAGAAGAGGGATTTGGGTGAAGAGCTTGAGGCTCTTAAGACTGAGCTAGAGGATACCCTAGACTCAACTGCAGCACAGCAGGAACTCAGGTGATTGTAAAATTCTGTCATCTTGTGCAATTCCCTTAGATATCCTCCCTTTCCCTCCCTCCCTCCCTCTCTCTCTCTCCCTCCCCTCCCCTCCCTCTCTCTCCCTCCCCTCCCCTCCCTCTCTCTCTCTCATCCATCCATCCATCCATCCAATTTATATATCAATAAGCGACTCTGGGCAGCTCTTTTTATATGCTGAGTTTCAATCGCTATATTAACTTTGAGATACTATATTAACTTTGGGATTAATGGTTGTCTAACAAAGGTTTTTGTGACTTCCTGATAGGTCAAAACGTGAGCAAGAAGTGACTATTCTAAAGAAAGCCCTGGATGAAGAGGCAAAAACTCACGAGGCTCAGATACAGGAGATGAGGCAGAAGCATGGCCAGGCGATAGAAGAGCTGGCCGAACAGCTGGAACAAACTAAACGAGTATGTAATGAGTATTTTCATTAGTTAAATATCCTGATAAGGGCCAAGATTGTGTTTTAGTTTCTGTATCTGAGCACAGCACAGATGCAGTTTGCAGCGTTTAGAATAGATTGCCCATTGCATGAATTATATTCAGAAATGATGCAGTAGAGATTAAAGATGAAGCTGTCGCATAATGTTTTTGAAAATGGGTCACTCATTTCAATATCTGAAAAGCAATAGAGAGAGAGGCTTGATTTAAGAATGGATGGTAATTAGACAAGCTAATAGTTAATTTAGATTGTGTTTTACCTATGAGGGAAAGTGTATTTTGGGTATTATATAAATATTTTTTCTTATCATAACTGGTAAATCTGCAGAATCTTTTCAGTTTGCTTTATTGGCAAAAACATTATGAGCATGCAGGAAGCTTCAGTTCACAGTAACACAAATCTTGTTAAGACAGAATTGAAAGCCTACAGGTTCACTCTTCCAGTGGTGTCCAAATCCGTATCAGCATTCTGACTCCTGCATCAGCATTTTATTTTAAATTAGTGACATTAAGACTTCTAGAACAGTCATGCCTCAATATACAATTGTTCTTGTCTTCTAAAGGTGAAAGTGAATCTTGAAAAGGCAAAACAATGCCTGGAGAGTGATTGTGCTGAACTCTCCAATGAGGTGAAAGTACTTCTGCAGAGCAAAGGAGACTCTGAGCACAAAAGGAAGAGGGTTGACACTCAACTCCAAGAGCTGCAAGTGAAATTCACGGAAGGGGAGAGAATCCGGACCGAACTCACTGAGAGAGTTAACAAGTTGCAGGTAAGGATTCAATACAAGTTCCCTTTGGGTTCTTGATATCTTGCAAATACAGGAGGAAAAAACCTGTGTTGAAACCCCTAGAATTATTGCTTCACACCTAGTTCCAGATTATATCAAATATACTAAATAGCTTTGCAAGAGTTTATGTAGTTACCACCGTTAAAGCCCTACATGGCACAGAATTAGGTTACCTGTGGGACTGCCTCTCTCTGAGAGTATCTGTCTTTCCTATTAGGTTTGTTAGGGTATGTTCCAGGCTTTTCCCTTAAATGCTGTTACCTGATTGTACTTTGGAGGCACACCTGTTCAGCCATCCCCCCTGCCAGGGGTTAAATTCAGCAGGTTCTGGAGAACCAGTAGCGGAAATTTTGAGTAGTTTGGAGAACTGGCAAATATCACCTCTGGCTGGTCCCAGAGTGGGGTGGGAATGGAGATTTTGCACTATCCTTCTCCCAGGAGGGGGAAGGGAATGGAGATTTTGCAGTATCCTTTCCCTGCCACTCCCACCAAGCCATGCCCACAGAAGTGGTAGAAAAAATTGTTGAATGTCACCATTGCCTCCAGCCCTTTGGAATAGTTTCCCACCTGACATCTGAGGGATCCCTATTCTTTTAGCCTTCAAGAGGGCGTGAAGACCTACCCCTTCTCTCAGGTATTGCGCTAGGATGGGTGTAGAATTGTGAGAATGATTGGTCTGGCACTTGAGGGAAAGAATACTTTTGTTTTTAACTATGTTTGTTTGTGAATTCTTGTGAGCTGCCTAGAATCATCATAGGAGAATTGGTGGCCACATAAGTCCTGTAAATAAATAAAATACCGTGTTTGCAATTTAGATGGATAATAAGCATCTAATATAAATACGCTGCTTGCTATGTGTTTTGCCTGCCATATTAAGATGATACCCAGTAATAAATGACAAGCCTTTCGATAATGGATGGTTTCAATGTTTTTTTAGGTTGAGTTAGACAACGTCACTGGCCTTTTGAATCAGTCTGATAGCAAATCTATTAAATTAGCAAAAGATTTCTCTACGTTGGAATCACAACTGCAGGATACACAGGTGAGCTGCCTAATATATATATTTTTATGATTGACCACAGTGACATTTTAAAATATCATTACGTTTTCTATTTACCAGTGACAGATCTTTTAGCTTGACTGAGAAATGCAGATTGGATTTCGTAGCTAACTTCAAGTGTTATCAATAGCCACCCCTTTTTCTGCAATAGGATCATATGATTCATACTGAACTTTGGAAAACTTTAAAACAGAAAAACTGCACCTTTTCTAAATCAAATTCTGTTCTGTACTTTGGAAGAAAATGCAGCATTCTTGATCCTTAGTTCTTATTCCAAGTTGGGACCCAAAAAAGAAACAGAGGCCCTTTCTAGTTAAGTTGTAAATTAAAAGTACTTTTATGACTCTTCAGTTTATCCATTATTATAGGAACTGCTTCAGGAGGAAACCCGTCAAAAACTGAGCCTTAGCACCAAGCTGAAACAGATGGAAGATGAGAAGAATAGTTTCAAAGACCAACTAGAGGAAGAAGAAGAAGCAAAGAAGAATCTGGGAAAACAGATTTCTGCCCTTCAGTTTCAGGTACTATAGAACAAATTTACAGACTGGATCTGTTAATATTAAATTAGCCTAAAGATGGACAGATCCAAAAGAACTGTGTTAATATTTTTTAAAACACTCTGGGAATGAGCTTTTAGGATAAAGAATAAAAATATAATGCTATTAATCTGATATGGAAGTAGAATCTTTCCATTTCTTTTTAATACTGCTAGGATTGGAATGTGGGGAAGAATGTATGACCCTGAGGATTGCTGGATTGTGCAGATTATATCCAAATCAAGCTTTCAGAGATACTTTGTTCTGTTATGTGAAATATTGGATTAATATATTGGGTGGGAATGGAATATTGATTTGAATAGCTTTTCTGTTTTATATAGAGCTACTCTGGATCGCTACCTTTGCAAGCTGCATGGTATTTTATCCCCATACTGCTGCATGAGAATGCCATCATGCCGCTTCACTGTTTTAAAAAATTGTCCACCTCTTCAATTTTCTTACAATTTTTAAGAGGCCTACTTTACATTCCTTTTTCTTTTTGCAAAAGTGTATTAAAACCCCATCTCTTATTTTCTAGTTAGTTAAACAATGTTCTTTCCTTACCTAGATTGTAGAAATGAAGAAGAAGATGGATGAAAGCATAGTTTGTCTGGAATCAGTAGAAGAAATCAAGAAGAAGCTTCAGAAAGATTTGGAGGCTATGAGCCAACGTTATGAAGAAAAAGCAGCTGCTTATGACAAGCTGGAAAAGACTAAGACCAGGCTCCAGCAAGAGCTGGATGATATTGCTGTGGATTTGGATCATCAGCGGCAAATAGTTTCTAACCTGGAGAAAAAACAAAAGAAATTTGATCAGGTACATGTCATTATATTTTGGGTAAACACCTTTGCCCTGATACTTCAGTGAAAGAGTGGAGGCGTCTGTGCAGTAAAATATTTACTGTATTTGTCTCTTGCAACAAAAGTTACCACCATTTTGACACATTTCCTTTATTTGGTTTTGATTTGAAAAAAAAAAAACACCTACGAGCTACACTTGTACTTTTTCTAGCTCAGTTGTGGCAGGGTGGCAACTGCTGTATTTTGGGACAAAAACTGATCAGTTAACTTTTCATCCTAACCCATATCTGGAATTGATGACTAACCTGTATGAGATGCTCCTATTGTTTCATTGGTGATAACTGAAGGGACAAGCATTCCAGATAGCCGTGCATTTATTTGGAAATCTTATTGTCCCATCGTTGTTTCTTTTCCAGCTGTTAGCAGAGGAGAAAACAATATCTGCCAAATATGCCGAAGAACGGGACCGTGCTGAAGCAGAAGCACGAGAAAAGGAAACAAAAACCCTTTCCTTGGCTAGAGCCTTGGAGGAAGCCATAGAGCAGAAAGCAGAGCTAGAGCGGCTGAATAAGCAGTTCCGGACAGAAATGGAGGATTTGATGAGTTCAAAAGATGATGTTGGCAAAAGTGTAAGTTGATAGTATTTCAGTGAAAGTGATTACCATTAATACAGGCTTGTGATAAGAAGCTTTAGCGGGAAATTGGATTACTTTGCACTTTCAGTAAGGTTATAAAAAGAGATGCCAAACCAGAAAGGTTGGGGAACACCGTTTTAACAGTTCTTTATAGGTTTCCCTGCTTCCTGCCTACATATGAATAGGTGCTAATATTTATTTAGTGCTTTAATTTCAATATATATTAATTGTCTGAGATGAGAAGCTAGATGCAGGAACTCCTGATCAAGTTAATTTCTGTTTTTTATTAAAGTAAAATGTCCAGAGAATACTAGGAATATTAAGAGAGGCAGAGAATTGTTAATAAATGACTTACTACCTTTAAAGCTTTATGTAGCACAGGACCAGGTTATCTGTCAGTTGACCTCTCCCTAAGGATCTTAGATGTTGCCATCTTATGGGACCTAGGAAGAATCCTTTTACTGTGGCAGCCCTGTTCTCTGCACCATCCTTCCCCACTAGACCTGGTCTCCCCTCCCCCCTCCCCAACAACAACTGGGACAGAGCGAGATTGATGAGATGACCTGGTTGTGGGCTGCATGAGAGATTTCAGCTATGGTGCCACGTTTTGCTATGTTTTATTGCTCATGGTTTTAATATTTTTCATTGCAATTTGTAACAAATTATTATATGTTTTACTTTTTTTTTTATTGTGAGCTGCCCAGAGTTTGGTATAAGATGGACGGCTGTATAAATGTTTTTAACTACATAAATTATTTATACCTTAGTTTTTAAAATACTGGACAATAAAAACAATGGCTGTGCCAATATAGGGAAGCTAATTTTGTATCTGTATGCTATAGGTTCATGAATTGGAAAAGTCAAAAAGAGCTCTGGAACAACAAGTAGAAGAGATGAAGACTCAGTTGGAAGAACTAGAGGATGAACTGCAGGCCACAGAAGATGCCAAATTGCGCTTAGAAGTAAACCAACAAGCCATGAAGGCACAGTTCGAGCGAGATCTCCAGGCCCGAGATGAACAAAATGAAGAAAAGAGAAAGCAGCTAACGAGACAGGTAGAATTTCAGAGATCTTGGAAATTCCTGAAATGTTGTTTGCAACCTTTACTGGAAAACTTTAGCTAGGCAATAAGATTAATTACCAATTCTCTGATGATTTAGTAAGCATTCTTTTTTCTTTTTTTTTGGGTGGTCCCCTTGCATTAGGATTTGGGATCTGGATTGTGTTAATGAGTAAATCGTCTATGCTTTGATTCCTTACAGGTGCGAGAAATGGAAGTAGAGCTGGAAGATGAAAGAAAACAGCGCTCTATTGCTGTAGCTGCCAGAAAGAAGCTGGAAATGGATCTCAAGGATTTGGAGGCCCATATAGACTCTGCTAACAAGAGTCGTGAGGAAACTATTAAACAGCTCCGGAAGTTACAGGTGAGGTTTGCCACTTGTGTAATACTGGTTTTTGGTTGCTATGTCACAAGCAGATGAACTGAAGTAAGCAATCCAAACAATCATCAAGGCTTAGCAGTTATTATTTTAATTTAGGAAAGAAGTCTAGTTATATGAATCTTCAGATAGTTTTTATGAAAACTCTGTTTCCTTTTAGACCAGGACGTTACCTTCATTAGCTAACAACCAGTTCCACACTGGTCTTTTTTATTTTGGTTGGCCCAGTGGCCTCTAGTTCTAGGTGTTATCTAACGGGAAATGGACTAATGACATTCCTGAGCCACAGTAGTATCCATGTCAGTGGGGGACTGTAATTGTTGAGGCATCTGGTAAGGTGAACAACATGAAGGTGTAGTGATGAGCAGTCTGCCTCCTGCTGGAGTTCGAGGCATCCACCCACTCGGTCCTTAATTGGGCTTTTGTCTTTCCTTCAGAAGTAGAAGAGTTTAACCAATCCTTGGGAACTAAGTCGAACTCACCTGATAACATTCCTTTTAACTGTTTCAAAGAGAGAATGCTTTATGTGTAGAAGTTCTCACATTGAATCTTTGGGTGCACTAGTTAAAAATTGTTGGGTTGCGGAGTTGAAAAGTATTAGATGCCTGAAGTCTTGGAGACCGGTTGACAATAAATTAGACTTGTCTTGGGCAAAGTCCACAGTGAATCTGATTTGTTATAAATCAGATTCACTGTGGACTTTGTTATAAATTTATATAAACTTACATAAAATTTGTTATATAAGTTTCATATACTCATTAATTTACCTATAACTTTTTAGGCCCAGATGAAGGATTGCATGCGTGAACTGGATGACACACGTGGCTCAAGAGAAGAAATTTTGGCACAGGCTAAAGAGAATGAAAAGAAGTTGAAGAGTATGGAAGCAGAAATGATTCAAATGCAGGAGGTAATTAATTTTTTGGAGGAGGGGGACCCTAATAGAATATACATGCCTGGAAAAAAAATGGAGCAGTTAAAAAATAATTTATTAGCACCATTGATTATAACTCTCCATATATTTCTGTCCCTACTTTTGCTACCACCACTTACATAAAATTATTTTGTTACATTGCTTTTTGTTCTTTAAATATCTCAGTTCATTCTTTTTGAAGACATCATCATATTTGTCATAGTTTTCTCTCCCTTCTCAGTCTGTTCCCTGGTGCTTCTTACGTTTCTTTTGCAATTCAATCTTTATTTATTCTCTCTAAATGACCTAAATACTACAAGTACTTTGTGCTGGTCACTTCAATTTACATTCATTCTGTACATAATTTCAGTGACAGTATTTTGTTGCTTTATCACGCATATTTCTTAAGTACTTCTTTTCCACTACATTCAGTTTACTCATTTGCTTCAATTCCATCCAGATAATTTCATTATTTTAAAATTATTTCACTGTGCTTGAGGGTCCTTGTTAAGCCTTCTTCATCAACTTCCAACACAATTTTGTTTCCATGAAAATTGCTTTAGATTTTCTTCTCTTTTAACCTTTACTGTCACTTTCTCTTTTTCAGCCCTTTTTTCAGCTATTGTTTTTCCTGTGTAAACATTATATAATGTTGTCCTCTCATTCTGTCATTACATTATAGTGATACTGTAACATAATTTTATGCAGTCTGTTCTAAACAATATCCACATCCGATTTCCTTAAGGCCATTTTCCATTCATTGAACACTTTATTATATAGGATACATATCACAATGTCTATTTTTTCCTATTCCTGCCACTACCGAATAATCATCCATCTCACATTCACAATATGTCATTATTCTTGTATTCTTCACTAATTTTCTTTCAAAATAATCGAATTAGTCATTCATTTGGATTTTTTTTGCCATATGGGTAGGTATGAATAGCTTTTGTTTTTGAAGCAGTTAAACACCAATCACATTTTGATTTATTCTAGAGTCCAACTCATTTTTTGTACTTGTCTCATTTCCAACCATCATAAAGCAGATGTCATTCATGTCATCAAGCAGAATAATTTTTCCATTGATCACATTCATTCAGAACACTGCACATTTTCTCACAAAAAAACTGTATCTGATTCTTCCATTATCACCAGTCACTGAGCATAGTAGGCAACTATCATTAATGTAGGGATTACTACATTACACACAAACTAAAGAAACTTTGATAACGTATTTTCTAACATACATTTTACCCTTTAATTCATAATCAATCTTATATCATCACTTCTGTGTGCGTATCAACACTACTCTGCAAGATCAGACTACCTTCATTCACATTATCAAATCCTTCCTCTTTATTATTATTGCATCTATTAATCCATTTATTCCTCTTGTATTGAAAAACATAATCTTACATGTGGCATGGATCTTCACCAAATTAACCCATACTTTATTGGCTTCCCCTGCTATCATGTCTTAAGGTCAAGTAAGGCTTTCATGTTGCCTATTTTAGTAAGATAGGTAAGGTATAGACATAGTCGTATCTGTCCTTCATTTAGTCAAGGTCAGTACCAGTCAATTTTGGCATATTTTAGCCAGCATGCCACAAGCACAAACATACCAATTTTTATATCTTGTATGTTCACACTATTTTCTGTAAGCTGGGATGAGGTTATCTTCCAGTCCAGCCTATTGTCGGTTAGGAAGTAAATGTAGTTACTTAGCGAGTTCATGTATCAATAGATTGATGTTACAGTAGGAATACAGGAGACCATTGAGCTGTTAAAAATAGTTGTTTTTCCAATTTTTTCTTGATTCTTTCCAGAGATAGATGGGTGGATGGACATACAAATAGATCAGGATGGATGAATGGATAGATAGATAGATAGAAACAAAAAAATGTTTTGATTAGTTTGTGATTACATGCCTGGTAGCTTTAGATGCTGTTTTGGCAAGTGATTGCTATTTCAGATAAAAATCCCAAATTACATTGGTAACAGTCAAATTTTTCACTGTGACTATAAACACTAGGTTAGTAGTGTAATTTAGTATTAGTAATTTATTAATAAATTACTTTGGTTTCTTAAAAGTTTGCCAATTTATTTTTTATCTACAAACCATTGCATCTTATTCTGAAACCTTTCTGATTATATCTACTGTATATGATACTACTTGGATCTTTTAATAAATATATATAATAAATATTATACGTAGGTGACTATTGGTTATTCTGATATGTAAAAGTATATGATTGTCTGAGTTACAAGTAGATTACAATATTTGTTTCATAAAGCTTGATTTTCACGAGTTTGTGTACATCTTACTCTGATTTCAGGAACTTGCAGCTGCTGAACGTGCCAAGCGCCAGGCTCAGCAAGAGAGGGATGAGCTGGCTGATGAGATTGCTAACAGTAGTGGCAAAGGGTGAGTAATAGCACTTTTTTCCTTCTTTCTTTCATGGAGCAATAAGGCTGTTCTGGAAAAAATGTTCCATAGTGCCTGTACCTTAAGTGCTGATAGCGTGTTTCCCCGAAAATATGCCAGGGTCTTATTTTCTTTTTACCTACAAAATATGGTTTGGGCTTTATTATGTGGGGAGGGTTTATTGTTTTGGGATTGCTGGGCGGTTGCTCTCTTGCGAACGGGCTCCCAAAGAGCCGGGCACAGCTGCATGGGCGGCTGTGTTGTGCTGTTGCAGCGGCGCAACATAACAGCCATGAAGCGACTATGCTCACGAGCAGCCACACGGCAAACCCCCTTTGCAGCCGGGCAAAGCACCATTCACTGACATAGAGGTATCACAAAGCCGCGTGAGCGCCCGTTCACCACCACCTGGCTCCTGCGGCTTGGCGCCTTCCAAATGCCAGTGAATGGCGCTCTGCATGGCTGGAGAGGGGGGGGGGTGAGCAGCTGTTCCGCTCTCACTCACTTGCCTCCCAGCCTCAGGATGCATGGCCCAGCTCTCATTACGGAGCAAGGGCACCTCTGCCGCCATCCCAGCCTGGCTTTTTCTGCGGCTTTCAACCTGAGTCTTTTGGCAGTGGCTGCTCTGGGCGCACGCTCTATGGTTGTGGGCCAGCTGCCTGCAGAGCGTACAACCATAGAGCATGCGC
The DNA here is from genome assembly GCF_051295495.1 of Thamnophis sirtalis. Classification (NCBI taxonomy): domain Eukaryota; kingdom Metazoa; phylum Chordata; class Lepidosauria; order Squamata; family Natricidae; genus Thamnophis; species Thamnophis sirtalis. The sequence goes on along the minus strand of NW_028261389.1, from coordinate 27,508,926 downwards.
CCAGAACCGCCACTGCCGAAAGACTCTGGTTGGAAGCTGCGGAAAAAGCCAGGCTGGGATGGCGGCGGCGGTGGCAGCAGCGGAGGTGACCTGGTTCCATAATGAGAGCTGGGCCATGCATTGGGAGGTGGGTGAGCAAGAGCGGAACAGCCACTCGAGCAACCCCCCTCTCCAGCCATGCAGAGCACCATTCACTGGCATTTGGAAGGTGCCAAGCCGCGTGAGCCGGGCAGTGGTGAATAGGCGCTCATGCGGCTTAGTGATACCCCTAGGTCAGTGAATGGTGCTGTGTCCGGCTGCAAAGGGGGTTTGCCGGGTGGCTGCTCATGACTGTGGTCGCTTCATGGCTGTTGTGTTGTGCTGCTGCAACAGCGCAACATAGCCATTCGCCCATGAGGCTGTGTCCGGCTCTTTGGGTGCCCGCTCGTAAGAGAGCAGCTGCCCGGTAACCCCCCTCTTCAGCTGGGCACAGCGCTGCTCACCAACCTAGCGGTATCACGAAGGTGCCAAGCAACACAGTCTCCTTTGCCTCCCCCCAAGTTCCCGCGGCTTAGCACCTTCGGGATACTGCTAGGTTGGTAAGCAGCGCTCTGCCTGGCTGGAGGTGGGGGGTTGTCCAGAGGGCTTATATGCCGGGGGGGGGGAGTCTTGTATTTTTGCCCACCAGAAAAATGTGGCATGGCTGTATTATGAGGACATGTCGTATTTTCAGGGAAACACGGTAGTTAGATATAAAATGTCCTGTTTCTGGAGACAGTGATTAACTCATAGCTTTTTGAGAATTGCTTACAGATGATAAATAATTAGGTATGTTTTTCTTTGAAATGTTGTATATGAATATATTCCTTTTCTATCTCAGAGCTCTGGCCTTGGAAGAAAAACGTCGCTTGGAGGCTCGGATAGCTCAGCTTGAAGAAGAATTGGAGGAAGAGCAGAGTAATACAGAGTTGGTGAATGATCGTCTCAAGAAGGCAAATCTTCAGGTATTTGCTTGAGAGGTTTCATTGGTTTGAGTTTAGAATGCTTAGAATCAGTGTGAAACCTGTAATTGTGGCTTTCAAACCATGGTTAATAGCTTAATATATAGTGCAATATCATCTGATTATGATATATTCAACAAACTATGAATAATCAAGACATTGCTTAGATATCAAGCAGTGATAACTTGTGCAGCTTCTGATGAGCATAGCTTAAACCATAAATATTTACTTTATAAAAATAAAAGAAAATCACATGTGATAGATAGATAGATAGATGATAGATAGATAGATAGATAGATAGATAGATAGATAGATAGATAGATAGATAATATAATTATATGTATATAATTTTCTTTAGTAGCACTGAATGGGGATTACTTTTCCATATCCTCCTGCCCTGCATCATTTCAACCGAAAAGATAAGATTTTAGTAAAAGTGACAAAAATGGGGAAAGGAGAGCCTAAAGGATGTGGAGGAAGAAATATTCACATACATGAAGCTAATATACCTCGTACTCTCTTTCCCAGATTGATCAGATAAATACAGATCTGAATGCAGAACGCAGTAATGCCCAGAAAAATGAAAATGCTCGCCAGCAAGCAGAGCGTCAGAATAAGGAACTAAAGGCAAAACTTCAGGAAATGGAGAGTGCTGTGAAATCTAAATACAAGTCTTCTATCACTGCTCTTGAGGCAAAAATAGTACAGCTGGAAGAACAGCTTGACACTGAGACAAAGTAGGTATTGATAATCTACCACATGTTCACCCTCCAGTTGTTGCAGTTTAATGGCCCTGTACATGATTTGTCTTTACCTAGAGGAACAATGGAAGGAGATAGAAACTGGAGTGATTGAGAACGATTTACATGGTCAAAATTCAGCAGTCTTTTGCACATACCTCCTAAACTTTAAGTGCTGATTATTCTACCCTTCTTCATTAAATCCTGGAAATGATTGAGAAAAGGATTGAGTGGAAGGCAGATCAATTAGTGTGACTGCTTAGGTCTTTCAAGTTATCTAGAGTACAAAATTAATCTTTGAAGTATATGGAAAATTGTGTATTGGCCCTCAGGGACTCCAGTTTCTAGCACCTTCAATTGTTCTATTGTACACTCAACTGTTACGTTTCTCCTGTTTATTTTTGGATTATTCTCCTTTAATGGAAGAGATTATTTATAGCTCAAGATGGAATTGTATTTTTTTTTGCACTCTGAGCTTGGTTGTTTTCTTGTAGATGGTTCATTACCAAACTAGGTAACATTTTCAGTGCTAGGAGTTGGATTTGCTCTCATTTTATGTACTAGTGGCTTGCCCTGTCAATGTTGGTGGTGGTGGTCTTGCTGATTTCTGGATTAGGCTATTGTTTACTGTTAGCTTGTTTGCCATCCAGGACAAACAACTGTTCAGTGTAGTGCAGCAGAGTGCTTGATGAGGTGAAGCACACAGCCTATAGAGCTCAGACTATAGAGAACCTTCATAGAGTAACCAAATGATGTCCCATTTTCTATTTGCTTTGGTCCTAACTGAAACTTCACTTAGATAGTGCAACTTGTTGCAGTGCCAACTTCAAAGCCTATCAGTCTTTTAACCTTTAGTCTACTTGTGCAGTTTATAAGCATACATGCATGACCTATCTGCTTTCTTTAAAGGGAACGCCAGGCTGCCAGCAAGCAGGTCCGACGTACTGAGAAGAAGCTGAAGGATGTTGTTCTACAAGTGGAAGATGAAAGGCGCAATGCTGAACAATATAAAGATCAGGTATGTGCATTTTCAAAACCGATGCTTGATAATCCAAGCTGCATGACAAAAACCATTACCTACACCTCTACAAAGTTCTACTGTTTAGCAAGTTAAGATGTTAGCAGTATTGCCCTTTATTGATTTCTACAACCTTTTTGCTATGACCAAATAGTCCTGCATTAATACATTTTGTATATGATTAGGTAATCAGGATGTCTAGTAATGGAACGTCTCAATTTTAGGATTGAGGTATCCTGTTTGTATTGCTTAACTTATAAACCCTGGAATCATAAATCAATCTCCAAGTTAAGAAGGAAACTAGTGTATCCAAGGGGATACAACTGAATGTATTATATTAGGATCAAAAAACTTTCTTCAAGTTCTCATTGTGTGACTTTGGCCCAGGTACTAGTATCATGGCCAAACATACCCTTAGAGTACTTACTTTGATACAGATTGCCTTTGTGTAGTACTGTGAGGTATTACGGGAAAGGAAGAATTTCCAAAAAATAAAATAAAAATGAAATTGACTTTGAATAGTTGTGTTCAGGACTATTCTATGTTAGAAGTGTGCTACTACTTCAAAAGAAGTACTTATGCCATTTCAGATTGTGAGGCAACTTTGTCATGACTTAATGATTTGAAGTGTTTTGCTAGGCATCTCTTTTGAAGAATTTGCACTTAGTTTATAGGCTGCATATCAAAGATTCCAAGTCAGGATTGATACCTGCATGTGAATAAACTATGACCCTGATGATTCCTCTTTTTTGCACTACAGGCAGATAAGATAAATGCACGCTTGAAGCAACTTAAGCGTCAGCTGGAAGAGGCAGAAGAAGAAGCACAACGAGCCAACGCAGGTCGCAGAAAGCTGCAACGAGAACTGGAGGATGCCACTGAGACCGCTGATGCCATGAACCGGGAGGTTACTTCCCTGAGAAGCAAACTTAGGTAACGATTCATTGTTTAGGCTCATTGCTTAGGTTCATTGCTATTCACATGAACTTCCCTTAACGTTTTTACCTTGAGCATGCTAATATCTGAATAAGTAGATTGCCTAAGAATGGAATACCAGTGTTCCCATTTAACTTGTGTTTACTTTCTCCAATAGACGAGGAGGAGATATGCCCTTTGTGATGACACGCCGGATTCCCAGGAAGGGACCTGGTGAAATGTCTGATGAAGAACTGGATGGCAAAGCAGATGGTGGTGATGCCAAAACTACTGAATAGAATTGCTTCCAGGTTACCCATTATCAAATGACCTACCCCCCTTTGTCACAAAGCCCTTCTAAAGTATGCTGGGGAAAGTGGATCATAGTGTTGCAATGTTTCTTGGACTATTTGGAGCCATCCGACATTAGTGTCATCTCTCCCAGCATCACACTCTTTTGTATTGAATGCCAAAGAGTCTGTAGTCTGATAAGAGACTGGGCACTACAGATGACTGTAACATTGATTTTTCTTCCCACAGCTGCCAGTAAATGTTTGTAATTTGGTGGGAAAGAGAGTACTTTTTGTTGCTATAAATCAACTATTTTCTAATAACGAGTTTGTGATAGAGGCAAGAAACCACCCTTTATTCCTCCTCTTTTGTTTGCTTTTGGCAATCATGTTCGGTGACCTCATAGTTTCGACTTCTTCAGTCTGTCCACTTAGCAGTTTAAGGGTCATGTTGAATAGGAAAAGCAAGGATTCCCAGCATGCCTTCCAAACATCTTTGAAATCATGTAGATCACAAAGTCTCGGGAATGGGTAAAGGAGAAGGAAGCTTCTCTTACAAGAGACTTTATTAATTTGATCCCTCCTTGTAACCAAGACCTGGACAGTTCTGAAGTGCAATGGTGTCTCTGGCTTTATGTCTAAGATGGAATGAACCAATAGTTAAAGACAAGTCAATAAAGCATCAAGTTTTCCTAATGTTCTTATTGGAGAACCTGTTTGGGACCAAATATATTTAATGGTAAGAAACAGAACTTATTGGGTTTGAATGGAGTACGGGCAAGGAAGTGCTTCTTTACTATAATGTCCAAGCCTCTAGCTCTATAATCAGGGGATAGGTTTAGTTATTCTGCACAGTGACTAAGAGTATATTAAAGAAGAAAAAAACCCTTTTAATCTGCACAGATGATATGTTGAAGACCTTGGTATCTCTTGTTTATAAGTAATTAAGAAAATACAGTAAAGGTCTTTATCACTGCCTTTCTATGGGGACTGCAATTATATAGATAGTCTTTACTTTTCTACACCAATACACTGGTTGCTGGATTTATCTGTGTACTTAACCATATTGTATATGCTGCATTTAAACTTCTAAGTAAATGACAAATTAAAATAAGAATATCTTATACTGTATGGTTATTGCTCTCACTGCAGGAACCTCCTATCCCTGTTGCTGTCACCAAACCAAATTTGCAAGCCTTTTTTTATATAATAAGTGCCTTAGCATGTGTCTCCACTACAGTCAGTAATGGATTGCCGGTGCTCCTCTAACAATAAAGATTATCCATGTACTACCATCTGCTGTGTGTACTTCTCTACCCTGGGTTGGAATACAGTGAAAGTGAGAGGAGCTGCCATAATGGAGCAAATTACGTGCCTCTGTTTTGCACTAAACAGGATGCAGACAAGTCGATATTGCTAGAGATTGATAAGAACCTCCTTGCTGTGAAGGGTTTCTGATGAAAGACGGGTTTCTCACAAACAGCACATAAGATGATAGTGGGGAATGGGTGTTTAGATATAAAATAATCCAGCATGATTATGGTGGCCGTGTCCTTTTGCATTAAAATACACAGACACACACGCCTACACTCCTAGAGTTATTGCAGAATCCCAGCTATAAACTAAAGGAGGCCAGTACTGGATATGTATCTGTTATCTGCGACTAACAGCTATATATAAATCACACATTCGACTATGCACTTAAATGTTTTATTATATAAAATGGAATTATCTGAGGCAAACAATGACTTCTTTGCATGCAACACTGGGAATTTTCTTTCTGGCTTGTTGAACAACTGACTGTTCTGCTTTCCATATGTCATAATGGATGTGTTATATTTCTTTAATTCAAAACTCAACAAACATCATTAAACTTTAGCGTTATGTGTTATTCAGTAATAAGATCTGAGCAAGAAACTCTGCTAGATAATGGAAAGTTTTCAATAAAGTAAATGTCCTTATGCTTCCCTAGCAAATAATTGGGAACCCCCCCCCCCAACCTTGGATATTCTTATAGTGCATAATGCTGCTGTTTTGCAAAATCCATCAGCCAAGAACTGTAAGTGGCATACAGGCAGTCTTGATTTACTATCACAGTTGGGACTGGAATTTCCAGTGTAAATCTGTGTGGCCGTCAAGTGAAACTTCACATGACTGGACCCTATTTAATGACCATTTTATCACTGCTGCTAAGCAAATCACATGGTCGTTAAATGAATCACATGACTGTTGAAGAACAGTTACGTGAATCCAGCTTCCTGTTGACTTTGCTTGTCAAAAGCCAGCTAGGAAGGTTGCAAATCACACTGCAATTGTTGCAGATGTGAGCAGGTTGACTAACACCTAAATTATGATCACATGACCATGGAGGGTGGTGTGATGGTAGTAATTTTGAGGATGGGTCATAATTTTCTTTTTCAGAGGTTGTCATAACTTTGAACCATTGTTAAACAAAAGGTTATGGTTACAGACTACCAGTAGTCCATTTCAATATATCTATAGGAAATGGTCATTTGATTCCTTTGGAAAGGTGGCACAGTTTGATTCTATTTTCTAACTGCTAAACTAGTACTGATAAATAGCAGAAATGAAATAATCCACTTAAACTGAAAACCTATTTTACGGTATAAAATAGGAGGAAGATCAATAATATTTCAGAGCTTGATTTTTTTTAATTTGATATATTTTAGTTAACAAATGTTAGTAATGTGATGAAAAAATCAACATGGCATAAATACAGAATACAGACATTTATTTTAAAGCATAAACAATCTGGTAGTCTAGATATTGAGCTATAATTTTCAGAAACCCTAAGTAACACAATGGGAAGCATATCACTATGATACAAATTTAATTTATTGGTCAATTCCTCATAATCCTATTAGAGTAACAGTTATAATGATTAAGGATACCTTTTAAAATAATGAAAAGGATGAATTTGAAAATAAAGTGCAGCACTTTAAATTAGTACCTTACTTTAAATGTTTATATTCCTTTTTGTGATGAGTGTAGAACAATTCACAAAACAAATAACTTTAAATAAAAGCCTAATAAAAACAGCTCCTAAACTATGTGCTGCAATCAAGTTAAATTCCAACATTATTTTAAAAAGAAAAAGCAACATGCTAAGTAGATCACATAAGCAACATACTAAGTAGATCACATATATTAAGTAATTCCGAAGGGTATGTTTGTAATAATTTTTATGACCTGAAGAAACATAACATAGTGATATTCAGGGGCAGAGACAGTAGTAAGGCTCAAGACCAAAACTGAAAGGATTGATTGATGTTAAACGCAAGGGATAAAATTCAAGGATTATACTCAGGCCCTCCAAAGGGAAATTTAGTCACCCAGAGATCATTTCTAGAGCTCAACTGGCTGAACAGTATTTCAACATTACTTCAAACAGACGACTTTTATAAAACAGATCAGTTTCCTTCCAAAATTTAAAATAAAAATTAATTTCCAACAATTTCCATCTTCTTCAACCATCATTGGTTGGGGCTTTAAATTTTATATCAAGAAGCTCAGTTATGTGTCAGCTATGACCACACAGAATCAAAATCCCAACATTATGAGGACCATTGAACAGTTTACCAACAAAACTAAATATGACTGCCAAAGATACAAAATTTGAAGCAAAACTATATATTGGGTTGCATTATTTATTCATGCATCAAATATGTTTCAAAACTGACTTCAACTACACAAGAATGGTTTTCAACTGCACAGAAAATGATAGAAAAGTGACAAGAATTTTTTCCCAAGTGTTCTGGGAACTCTAGTGTTTCTCAACATTGTGTGGCCTTTAATTCTCAGAATTCTCCAGCCAACATGGCTAACTGAGGAAGGAGGAGTTGAAATCCCCACATCTTCAAATAGCCAATAGTGAGAAACACTATTCTAAATATACAAGCTGGGATTGGATTTCACTTTTTTCCCCCAGTTACATGTTTCTTTATCAGCAAACTTTCGATTTACCAGAGCTCTAGATCTGAAAACGTCCCCCACAGGGATTGAGTTGTGTCATGAAATCTTCCTTAAGACTAAGAACTACTACTGTCTGATTTGTGACATAGGAAGGCAACGTTATACACACCTACTTTCTGGTCGTCTCAACTCACTAGGCAGCTTAAGATACAGACTTTGAAAGTCATAGAATTCCCCAGCCACCATGCCAGATATGGAATTCTGGGAATTGAAGTCCCTATTTTAAAAGTTGCCAAAGTTTTACTTACTGTTGTCAAATATGCTTTTATACATCTTTTCAACCAAGTATAACAATGGTTGAAAATGCAGAATTTTCAGCACACCAATAGTACCTACCATATTGTCCCAACATCTAACTTCTGCTTATGGTCAAATGGTAAAGCATAGAAAGATCTCCCTAAACGTCTTATCAAACTTGGGAAGATTTTGGCACCCATCAATCATCGGATTACCTTTTCAACCTTTCTATATCTAATACAAAGACTTCAGGAGGGCTTGACCACAGAGAAAGACAGAGTGTAAATAAATAATTAAAAGTGCCTTCCAATACTTGGAAAATACAATATATATATATATATATATATATATATATATATATATATATATATATATATATATATATATATATATATATATATATATATATATATATATATATATATATATATATATATATATATATATATATATATATATATATATATATATATATATATATATATATATATATATAAGCTTTATTCATAAGCATTTTTGAATACGACGTATTGTCGGGGTGTACCATTTACAAAAAAAAAAAAAGACCAGAGAAAAAAATAAATCTTAACACATAAATAAGAGTAACAATAACATAATAATACTAATGACAACAATGATGCTCTAGCCAAGTAATTCTAACTTAAGTTTCTTTTTACGTTGGGTTATTTACATCTTTGTTACTTGTAATGATTGTCGTTATAAACCATCACTATTTTTAATACAAACATTCAGAGTCTAATTTCTTGTCTCTAACCACTCACAAAATCTATTCTGAATCAAATAATATTCTGGGCCCTCTTTATCTTTTATTTTTAAAGTTAGTGTGTCCATTTCAGCACAGTCCAGAGGTCTTCAAACTTGGCAACTTTAAGACTTGTGGACTTCAACTCCCAGAATTCTCCAGCCAGCAGAACAGAGCTGGCTAGAGAATTCTGGGAGTTGAAGTCCACAAGTCTTAAAGTTGCCAAGTTTGGGGACCACAAGTCTTAAAAGTTGCCAAGTTTGGGGACCCCTGAATTACACCTTTATCTGGTGGGGTGATCTCACTTTTCCAATATTTTGCAAGCATGGTCCTTGCGGAAAACGCCACCCTTAAACCACGCTATCTCCAAATTAAATTCCACAAACTTCGCGGTCAGCTTGCGGCTTTAGTGTTTGAAGTATTTATAGTCGCAAATTGGAACCCCGGGAATCCTCTTCCCTTTTAGAAGGAAAAAAAAAGGGAGGGAGCGATTATAAATGTTTGCCGTATGGCGCTGGCAGCGAAGAAACAGACCTAAGGAATGCGACTGTTTAGCGCGGTTTCTTCGAGTGGAGAGAGAGACAGACAGGAAAGGAGGCTGATTGTTTTATCTATCAAATAGAGGCCCAACGATCTTCCCTCATCTTCCATCGGGAGAAAAAAAAAACACCGCCCCGAGCGCCTGGCTTCCTCTGCCGCCGCCGCCGCCGCCGCCGCCGCCGCCGCCCGACAAAAATGAGCCACCTCCGGCCTTCCTCTCCTCAAAACGCGCCCGCCAAGCCGCCCTTCCCGGCGAAGATATCAAGTACCGCCAGTAGCTCCGCCCTTCGCCTCCCCTCCCATTCGCCATTGACGGAGATTGCCGAACGGGGAGGAAGGAGGGGGAATCACAGGGAGCCGTAACTCCTCTCCGGCCTTTCCGAAGACAACCGAAGGGCTTCGGCCTCTCTTCCTCCCTCCCCCCTCCCCTCCACGTCTCTGGCGGCGATTGCTCTTGCTGGGGCCGCCGCGATCTCCTCCGGGGCTTTAGGCGCTGCTCGGTGGGCCCGCGTCCGAGGTGCCTTGCGGCGGGGGCTTCCTGCCGGGGACGACTGCTGGCAGGGCTCCCTTCGGAACGGGGTTGAGGCGTTTCCAGACCGTGCTCCCGGGGGTCCTGGCTGGACCCGCCGCACTGGGCCTGAGAGCCGCGGCGGAGAGAGCGCGATCGGTGGTCGGCTGGTGGGGACTGCGAAGCGGCGGCGGCGGCGGCGGCGGCGACTGCAGCGGCTCCCCCTAGGGGAAGCGGGGCGGCCGGGGTTCGGCTCGGATGGCGGAGGGCATCCAGCACCAGCAGCTCGTGCCCGGCGTCGGCGTCGCAGCCCCTCGAGGGGTCAAGCGGGAGTCCGAACTGGAGCAGCCGATGCCCGGTGGGGACGGAGTCGAGAGCGGCCAAAGCAAGAGACTGCGGACGGAGGCGGAGGCGGACGGAGGCGGCATGCAGGTTAGCATCGGCGGCGGTTCCCCCACCTTAGACGGTCCCCCCTCCCCACCATGGCCGTAAAAGGCGCGCTTCCATCTCGCCCACGTTCACGCGCAGCGCTGGTGGGCTCGAGGGCAGGATGCTCGTCCCGTGGAGACTGACCCGCTTTGATGTCGAGGGTGGGTGGGGGCAGGCAGGCAGGTAGGCAGGCATTCATCAATAGAGGCCCAGGAGCCCCCCCCTGGTCTTGGTCTTGCAGGAGGAGAGCTAAACACCCCACGGCCTCCCTCGGGTCCAAGAAGAATCACGAACCGTACAGAGCAGCGCCCTGGCTGGGACCCGAGTGGCAGTGGACGTAGAGATTGTCACAGCAGTTGCACACGTAGAGAGACCCGTGTTTTATTACACGGCCACGTGCTGGGAAGCCTCATCCATTATGGAATTTTCGAAGGGCTAATCGGAGTGAGGGAGCCTGGCGTGGAATTAGCACAGGATGGTTTATGTGGTTGCCTTATAGGTGACAAGATCATCTTTTCATCGGGATTAGACTTCTTCCGAGTGGGTAACCTGAAGATGTGTCGATTTGTAGCTTCCAACACCTCCAGTGAAAGTAGATTGTAGTCCAGGACATAGTAAGGATTCTTCTTTGAAGGTAGCTCACCTAGAGTAATATAGAATTCTTTTATAGGCCAAGTGTGATTGGGACACACAAGGAATTTGTCTTTGGAGCATATCTCAGTGTACATAAAAAGACAAGATACATTCGTCAAGAATCATAAAGTACAGCACTTAATGATAATCATAGGGTACAAATAAGCAGTCAAATCAATACAATACAATAGCAGAGTTGGAAGGTACCTTGGAGGTCTTCTAGTCCAACCCCTTGCCTAGGCAGGAAACCCTATACCGTTTCAGACAAATGGCTATCCAACATCTTCTTAAAAACTTCCAGTGTTGGGGCATTCACAACTTCTGGAGGCAAATTGTTCCACTGATTAGTTGTTCTAACTGTCAGGAAATTTCTCCTAAGTTCTAAGTTGCTTCTCTCCTTGATTAGTTTCTACCCATTGCTTTTTGTTCTACCCTCAGGTGCCTTGGAGAATAGTTTGACTCCCTCTTCTTTGTGGCAACTCCTGAGATATTGGAACGCTGCTATCATGTCTCCCCTTGTCCTTCTTTCTATTAAACTAGACATACCCAGTTCCTGCAACCGTTTTTCATATGTTTTAGTCTCCAGTCCCCTAATCATCTTTGTTGCTTTTCTCTGCACTCTTTCTATAGGAAAGGATACGATGAGAAGATTAATAGTAGTGCAGACTTAGTGAATAGTTTGACAGTGTTGTTGATATTCTGATCTTTAAGAAAGTTTCTTAGGTCTCTCATGCCTGGGTTGTTTAGTTTTGGAAGAATTGTAGCCAGTGTTTTAGGAAGCCTCTTTAATCTTGTTAGTTTCTGTCTAAGACTGCAGCTAGATAATACTTATCTGGGTGCAAGGATGTAATCTTACTTTTCTGGAAGTAACCCTCACGCGCTGAAGGACTTATTTTTGTAACAGACATGTGTAGCAGTGAACTGTTAGTCCTATTGAACCTTGAATAACTTATTTTTGAATGGACATTCCTAGGATTGTCTTTCAAATGGAATTACTTTGAATTTATGAAGCTTTATGTGAGTCATAAAGCAGGTGAAGCTGTGGTTTCTTTGAAAAAATAAGTATTTGTTCATAATAAAGATAGCAAATAGAGTTCATTCACATTATATGTTGGCCAACTCATCTGGCCAAAGAGCAATGACATTTCCTACCGAAAGTAAAAACAGATGTGCACCAATTTTAAAAAAAAGAGCAGCCAAATCTTTTTGGCGGCATGAGTTATACAGCATTTACCACCTCCCTTTTTCTAAAGGTTTATTTTATCCTCATGTTATATGAAAAGTTCCAGAAGTTTCAAAAGGGTACATGCTATTTTGTAATCTGGAATTGACATGACAGGGCTGTTCCCTCAATATGGATTTTGGATTCAGTATTTCTATTCAGTTATCATCCAGCTTGTCATAAGAATGGCAACCTCAAGCAGAGCAAAGATTTTCTGTGCAAAAGAATCCCAATATATTTTAATACACAATTATGTTTTGAATTACATGTGGCCTTTGTTGCTTTTTGACACACAGGTCTGGATCCATATTTATTTGTTAAACTTTTATGCCGCAGATCTCATTGATAAGCAACTCTGGGCAGCTTACAACATGATTAAAAACTAAAAAAGTACTACAAGCAATTAAATTAGAAGAATTAAATAGTGCTCTGACTAAATATTCCTAATAGCTTTAGAAATTTTTATGTCTGCTTACTACAGTTGCTAGCTTGAAACATGTGGCATGGGTGAAAATGATAGGCAAAGCTACTTAGTTACGAGGACCAAAGTAGAGGGATTTGTAGAATAGGACATGAGGTCTCATAAGGAAACTGACAAACCTTATTCAAGATTCTGCACTTGTTTTTTTTAAAAAACAGAATTGAGATAAAATTAATAATAGTCAACTGTATATAGCTGTATGCGTCAAATGGATATTCCCATTTCTTCTTATGGAAACATAGTTAAAGGTTGATAGCATTCTTTGGCTACTACCATCTACAGATGTTACAATAGTGTGAAAGTGGGTGTGGTTCACACCTATCATATTACAGATTGCGAGTAATAAAAATGGCAGAGAAACCAGAAAATTAACCAGAAATTATAGAAAGGATATTGTTTTGGATGAACTTTAGAATTTAGCTACATATTGCATCACTTTCATGCAGAAGATCCTGGTTTAGAGAACCAATGTGATGTCGTGGTGATGCTGTTGGAATGGCATTGAGAAAACCTAGATTGTAGTATGTCCTCATGAATCAGATTCATTCTCTCTGAGCCCAACCTGTTTCGCGAGGTTATTGTGGGGAAAAACAGAAAGAAGGAATGCTGCCTTGAGCTTCTGAATAAAATACTGCATGTAAATTACAAATTAATTTTGTTTTCCAGTAGTTTTTCATTTAAAAGAATATGGTTTAATTAGGAAACAAAGGATTTTGAGGTGAGGATGAAAGAAATACTTTGAAATGGTTTGGTCATATAGAAAGAATGTGTTCAAGTTGTAGAACAATATATGAATAAGTTGAAAGGAAAAGGAAGAGTGAGAATATTATAGTTAAATGTAATTGATGATTTTTTTTAAAAAGTGAGAAATTTAAATAATAGACGATCGATCTATGAATTGGTGCATGTCAGGAGCCAGCAACCTGCGACTCTAGAGCCGCATGTGGCTCTGGAGCCGCATGTGGCTCTTTCATCCCTCTGCTGTGACTCCCTGTTGCCAGTCAACTCAGCATAGGACTCTTCCTTAGGACAAGTAGAGGAAAAAGGACGCCACACTAGGAGATTCTATGGTGGGGGGAGCTGGACTTCCAGTTGACAGGGGAAAAAGGACACCTTGCTAGGAGACACAATGGTGGCGGAACCGGACTTCCGGTCGGCTCTAGAATTAAAAGGGGGGGGGCTTCCGGTTAGCACCTTTGTGGCTCTTTGAGCCAACCCCTGATGTATGTGCATGATGGAAGCAAGGATGGTTAGCCTGGTTAGAATGATATGGGGAAATACATTTACATGAAAAACTTTAGATCATATTGTATGTTTCACTGAATTCCAAAATGAATATTTTAGCAAAGGTTTTTCTTGGTCTTCAAACTAAAGCTGAAAAGAGTTTGGATGTTTTGGTAGATAGCAATCTGAAACATGCTACCAAATTAACATTAAATTACTTACAACAGCGGCCCAAATCTTTTGGGATACCAGGGACCGGTACCATGGAGAGAGGTTTCACATGCTACCTGTATCCCATGGATGAGGCTTTGCTTGTTTGCAGGGCCCGGTGCCAGTCCATGAACTGGAGGTTGGGGACCCCTGACCTACAAGAAAGAGGAAAATGTTTTGGAATGGTCTTTTCCAGATCCTGGTGGAATGGAATACTATTGAAAATCTGTGGGGAGATCTCAAACATGCAGTGCCTGCAAGAATCCTAATTATTTCTGAGTTAGAAATTTTTTATAAGGAATAGTGGGGAACAATTCTTAAAGCAGGAACAAAAAGATTTATCACTCTAAAGGGAAAAAAACCTATTACTTCTGCCAAAAGAAATATTTCAAAACACCTACTACATTCATTATTTTCTAATTTTGAATCTCCATATAATTTCACATATAATAAGTAGACATTTCATGCAGAAGTTGTATCAGATTTTATTCACTCTAGAGATTTATTGAAACATACAATTTGATTTGGGGGTGTATGAATTTTTGCACTTCGACTTGATCTAGTTAAATTTTCTTTCCTTTTGTTTTATCTCCTGTCTATTTTCTTTTGTTTACTACTGTTTAGTTTTTTGTGCACTTTGCATAACATATCCTGAAGGGAATAGTATAATGGCTGTTACGTAGCATTTGAAAATGTCAGAATTTTTGTATGTTTAGTAACACCTGAACTTATGAAACAGAAGGTTGCACCATTTGATAGTTTTAACTGTTTGAAGAGCAGATGAGTTTCTTATACTTCATTATGAACTACAAAGCTAGTATGCTGTATGGTCAGAAAAATTGCCTAAAACAAAACTATATTTAACAGAAATATAATATGTTTGACAGCTTTCCTTAGACAAGTAAGTTGGTACTCATTCTGTTGTTGACACAGTAGCACTATAATACAGTAGTACTACTTTTTGAATATTTGCATATTTCTGCATACTTTTAAAAATGTTTTAGATATTAAGGTTTGCTCACCTTGTAGATTTTAAATTTTTTAAAGCTTGTTTTGTTAATATAGTTCCTGATGTAAAAACAATAAGTGAATTTGGAAGAAAAATTGAAGAAGAAAGAATCTAATCAGAATCTAGATTCACTGTAGTTTTTTTATACATACTTAGTTGACAGATGTCCCTTGAGAAGTATTTGCTAGAACAGGAATTATGGTGTGATCTTCTGACACACCATTTATGCTATTAAAACTCTCATGTCTGTTCATAATTGGTGAAATGATACATTATAGGGCAACAATTTTTGAATCAACATACCTCACATAGGATAAATTACTTCCAAAACCCAGTATCCATTACTCCCTGTGGGAATGAAATTTTGGAAAGTTGAGGCTGCGATGCTGCCACAATCAGTCACAGTCACATGATCATCATTTCCAACACTCCTGACAACTTTCCGCATGTTCTTCCTGTCACACATGGCAATTCATACATACCCCCTGTGCACCTTTCCTCACCTGCACCCCTATGTGCCCTCTCCAGCATCCACTACACCTCTCATGCATTCTATGCACCCATCCCAAACCTCCACCATCCCTAATACCTATGATACCCATTATTATTTATTAAATCCACCCAATATTATCTATTAAACTTAAGTCATTAAGCTTCCTTGTGGGAAAGTCAGTAGGAAGTCTAAATTCAATGTTACTGGAAGGAAGTCAGAGGAAAGAAAGGAAGAAAAGGAGGGGGGAGGGAGGGAGGGAGGGAAGGAAGGAAGGAAGGAAGGAAGGAAGGAAGGAAGGAAGGAAGGAAGGAAGGAAGGAAGGAAGACTTCTAGTGCTTCTTGCCAGCTTTTCACAAGGAAACTCAATGGGGAAGACAACAGGAGTTTTCACTGACTCCCACTGGTCTGTTTCACTGTTTAGGTAAGGAACTATCTCTGAAGATGACCCAACGAGGCACAGTTATCTAGTCAGGGGAAAGGAGAACGCAGGGGGGGGGGTCGTGTGCACATGCGCAGGTGTGTGAGTGGTGGTTGTGTGTGCATTGCATTATGGGTAAGGATGCGCATTGTCGCACGTGCACAGGTTCGCTTTCGGCACGCAACAACAAAAAGGTGAGACATCACTGACCTTGCTAGGTCTGGAAGAGGGGGTGGCTCTTTGGAGATATACCTAGCTGGCTTTCGGTATGGCATCAACTAAGACTCTGGGGCAGGGATTGAGATGTGGTGATGATGACTAGATATCTCTTCCACCCGATCAATTAAGCAATGCCAGGAACATTTTATTCCCATGCCTGGAGGCTATAATGGTCTGAATTGGAACTACAGGCTTCAGATGAATGTTGGCAAAACTGAATGGCTTTAGCTTTCGGGCCCTGCTGGTTCTAGAACTATGCCATCTTTTGGGCTGGAGCGGGTTGCACTGCCCCTGGCAAACCTGGTGCACAATCTGGGGGTCCTCTTAGACCCATAATTGCTGCTTGAGCAGCAATTGCAATTATGGTTAGGAGGCCCTTTGCACAGCTTCATCTTGTATTTCAGTTGCATCGTTCCTGGATCAGGGAGCTCTGTCCACAATCATTTACTTCCTAGTCACCTCCAGATTGAACTACTACAGTGGGACTGCCCTTGAGTATCCACAAGTTCAACCGCTACATATGGCAATAGGACAAGCAGTTATATTCTGGAATAGCAATTGTCACACTTCTGCTCCATGAGCTGGGCAGATCGGGCAAACTTTCGGTCCTGTCTACCAGGAACTTAACACTAGGTGAGCTCTAGAATGCCAGATTCTTGGCTGTGATGCCCACCTTTAGGGACCACCCCCTCCCTCTTCTGAAGTGAGATTAGCTCCATCCCTGCTAATGTTCCATAAATCCTTCAAGACCTGGCTAAGTCATCAGATTGTGGGTCCCAGAGTAACAGTGATACTCGAAGATGGCTCCATCTTTGTGCATAATTTACTCGCTCCAGTGGTTTGTATTTAAACAAAGACTGTTTTATTTTAAATGGTTGCTTTTATATGCTTATTTAATTGTTGTATGCCACCCAAAGTCACTTCTTGTGAGATGGTTGGCCATAAAAAATTGATACATAGATAATAGATGATATGAAATTTTTACTTTCATCCTGTCTGGGAACTACAGATGAGGTAGTGGAAGCCACCTGTGGCTGTGTAAACAACCAGTGTAAAGTTGTTGGCTTGTCTAATAAACCATGTTGCGGAAAAAAATCCTTGATGCTTTAACAGCCTTCCATTTTATGTTTCGATCCATTTAATTTTTGATGTATATAGTGGTGTGTGTGTGACAGATCTTGACTTTCCCAGCAACCTGTTCCTTTCCCCAAGGATCATTTGGACCTTGGAGAACCTTACTGAATCCCAAGGGTAATGGTATATAAACTTCAAGAGGGAAGAATTGGATGAAGGCCAGAAATGAATGTTACCCTTCCATGCACTTCTGTCCTACATTCTATATCATTCAGCAAGATCATCCAGTCCTCATAATCAGTTTTCATGCGGGAAGTTTCAGATGTGTTGATTCAAGCCAATAGGTTTGAAAGTGTTCCTGGATATTGCAGTATCTTTTTTATTTATTATCTTGTCCTTTTTGTTTATTGGAAGGATTTTGAAATATTAGTTTTACAAGCATATTTCTTTATTCTTAATAGTAAACATTTCAGTTAGTTATAATACAAATATATAGTTACTTTTCTACTGTTCAGTCCAAATGGAGACAGATCCCTACTGTCAACTTAGGGCTATGGTTTTTTGGAGGGTTTTCAGTACAGTACGGAAAATAATAAACTTATCACACACCACAATACAATGAATGTTGATGATAGACCCCCTTCCTTCCTGATTAACAAGATTTCTTATATGAATTAATATATCATAAAAAAGTTGAATCTCCCTTAGTGCATGCAGCTGATCACCTTTTAATCAGGGAATCTATATCTATTTATATATAACAACCTGTGTGTGTGTGTGTGTGTGTGTGTGTGTGTGTGTGTGTCTTCCAGCAGAACTCTGGAACGCATCGAGCAATTTCTTTTTTATTTTTTTATTTTATCAATTTCATATATACATTCACAATTATATGATCTCATAACTGTTATTAATAATATGTATTTATAACAATTTTTCCCTACAGTTGACAATATACTTGAAGATTGCTTTCTTACCATCCCATAGATCCATCTTATCTTACAACGATCCTACTTCTTCTTCCCTCCCTCCCTCTTTCCTTCCCTTGTTTCTTCTCTCCTACTCTCCTTCCTTCCCTCCTTCCTTCCCTCCCTCCTTCCCCCTTCCCTCTTTCTCTCCTTCCCTCCTTCCTTCCCTCCTTCCTTCCTTCCCTCCTTTCTTCTCTCCTTCTCTCCTTCCTTTCCCCCTTCCTTTCCTCCTTCCTTCCCCCCTTCCTTCTCTCCTACATTCCCTCCTTCCTTCCCTCCTTTCTTCTCTCCTTCTCTCCTTCCCTCCCTCCTTCCTACCCCCTTTCTTCTCTCCTTCCTTCCTTCCTTCCTCCTCTCCTTTCCCTGATCTCCTTCCCCTTCCTCCCCTTTACCCTTCCCCTCTTCTTCCCATTCCTCCCCTCTTTCCTACTCTTACATTCCCTCTCATTCTTCCTCTGCCTTTCCCTTTCTCCTATTCCTCTCCTTTCAACTAAACTTGGTACACAGATGACTTACTCTTTGGAAACAAATACTGTGAAGGTAAGACACCCCTAACACCCCTTGGTGTGTGTGTTCTGTTAAGATACAGGCTGTTGTACCTTAAAATGGCTTCTACTGTACAGCGCAGTGGAGTTGCTATGGTAATGGCTTCGCAGTATTCCACAAAGGGGCTCCCTCTGGTAAGTGGGAAATCCAACATTAGAAATTATGCTTCTGGGAACACAGGCAAAACATTATTAATGTTTTAATTAAAACATTAATTGTCACCAAAATCAGGGCTCAAGGAGAAGTTGCTCTTGCAGGCTTCACAGTACTCCACAAGGGGGCTCCCTCTGGTAAAGGGTAAAAACCAACATTAAAAATTATGTTTGGTCCAGACATTTTCCCCCTATAACTCAATACCCAGGCTATGCCGTGATATACGCTAGTTTTATTATAAAAAATAGATATGATGACAAGTATAATATTCAGCTATAAAATGAATTACCGTGATTGTTTCACCTATTAGACATGTGAAAATACTGCATTTTTTCCCTTTTTAAGTTACACTTCATTCCTCAGCCTTGTGCTTTATAGATGGATTATACTAAGGTTCTCAAAGTTGCTAGCTGGAATTACCAAAATTTCCAAAAAATATCTACTTCAGTGGATTTTGTTACTGATATTTTTCAAGTTTCACAATTAAATTACCATAATATTTCTTCTACATTCCCATTTTTACCTAACTCAGTTATTAGAAAGTGTCAGTGGTTTGCATGTGTTGCATAAGAATGAATTGAGTTCATCAATCACACCCATAAATAGAAATTGCACTCAGACTTATATATTGCTTTACAGCCCTCTCTAAGCGGTTTACAGAGTCAGCATATTGCCCCCAATGATCTGGGTCCTCATTTTACCCACCTTGGAAGGATGGAAGGCTGAATCAATCTGAGCCTGATGAAATTTGAACTGCCAAATTGCAGGCGGCCAGCAGTCAGCAGAAGTAGCCTGCAGTAATGCACTCTAACCACTGCGCCACCATGGCTCATTAAATGTTTAGATGGACTCACAATCAGTTACATAAAAAAAAACCACCTTAATATGGCTTAGCAAAATGTGTGAACCAACCTAGGTTAATGCAGGCTATTATTTGTAGTATACAATTGCCAGTTCTGGAGTGCAAAAAAGTATAGATCCATAAAGTTGGTATTAGTAGATGCAAAAAAACTAGTATAGATTTTTGCACCTCAGATTTGGCAGTTTTATCCTAATGTTTTCTATTATTGCTACGAACAAATTTAGATTGCAGATGAGCGAGTAATCGTACATTCAGTCCCTAAGCAGACTTAAACATCTAGATATAAGCATGCTTCATGCATGATATTTTAAATTCCAGGCCAAAGAGCAGAGCTGGAAACAATATCTTGATACAATAGATCGTATCAAGATGTATGGACACTGTGCCATGCTTTCCTTTGTGGCATTTGTGATCCCCTTCAGGAGCAGATAGCTTTATATAGTTGGGTTTCATTATCTAATCCATCTCTGATCAGCCTGGATAAATCCTGTTTAACCTGCCTTGATCTTGTTAGTAGAGTGGCATAAAGCTGCCTGAGCTGGGATTGGAATAAATCGGATCATGATTGCTGTATGAATCCAGGATTTATTTCCTGTAGAGATGAAATAGCTGCAGCAAAATGTTTGACCTAAGTGGTTTCCTTAAATGGCAGATGTGCTATGTTTATACTAAAAGATTTGGCTGCTTTTATAGAATCTCAGTAATCCTCTTGCTGTATCTCGGTCTCTGATACTAGCAGTGCTTATGTAGTATCTTAATACATCATCTATTTTTCTGCTGATGTACTGCACTTCCACTGTGCATACTGTACACACAAATATATTTGAACTGTATAATAGATAGCATTTAGGGCATTACAAATTGCAATTCAGTTTTGGTCTGCAAGAACATGCGAATTTGCAGTGCAATCTGTAGAATTCCTATATGATAGTAAGAGATAAACGCAGAGGTATTACAGATTTATGTCTTTAGTTACTGTTATCCTCTGGCTGCTGGAGAACTTAAAATCCTTGTAGTAGTGTAAGAAATTGCTTAATAATATTGCTATTAAGGAAGGGAAGCAGAGTTGGCTTCCTACCGGTTCAGACTGGTTCGACCAAGTAGGTAGTAAATCAGCCAGCCCAAACGGTTCTATCGGCGGCGCCATAGGTACTGCCATCTTATTTTTTGCTTCTGCGCAGAAGCATTTCTTTTACTTCTGCACATGCACGCATAGCACACATCAAGCCCCCACGCACCCTGACGGGACCCACTCTGAAGGGAAGCATTTCCCCCAAGATACTCAACATTCTCTACATACTACATACTTTGCATCCTCTGTTCATACTGACCCTTGTAAGAATTTGCTAGTTGTACCTGATTATAGCCTACTTGCAATGCAGTCTTGGATTTATTACTTATCTCTTATGCTATCTACTGAGTCTTCTTTTCGGTCATAGGAAAATTGATCAGCTGTATACCAGAAGTATTTATTTTGCCATGGAGTACTCTCCAAATAGCTATTTTGTGTTGAAGGGCTCTCCTAGCATTCAAAAACTTTTTTTTAAGTTAAATTATTTTTAAGGGAAGCAGGTTTCTTAATTCAAATGGAAGGGAAAGAATGAATTTGAATTCTTTCTTGAATTTTACAGGTAGTCTTCGACTTATGATCCTAATTGAGCCCATCATTTCTGTTGCTAAGCAAGGCAGTTAAATGAGTTTTGCCCCATTTACAACCTTTCTTGCCACAGTTGTTAAATGAATCACTGAAATTGTTAAGTTAGTAGTATAGTTATTAAGTAAATCTGGCTTCCCCATTGATTTTCTTATCAAAATGTCTCAAAAAGTAATCGCATAACCCCAGAATACTGGAACTGTCATAAATACAAGTCAGTTGCCAAACATCTGAATTTTGATCATGTGACTCTGGGGGTGCTGCAACAGACATAAAAGTGAAAAATGGCCAAAAGTTACTTTTTAAAAATGCCATTGTAACTTTGAACTGTCACTAAACAGATAATTGTATGGCATAGTCTGGAGGACATTGTTATAGACTAACAACTTTTGACTATGTTACTGAGAATCATTTGCTTTGTTAAAAAAAATGACTAATTAAAATATTGACAGACAACGTTAGTTTTCTATTTCCATTGCTTTTTTTTACTTTAAACCTATTTCTGAAAAAGCCACAATCACGTACATAGGAAGTTTATTATTTATTTTACAAATTTTATGCTGTCCCTTTCCAGATGGGTCTAGGCAATTTACAGTATAAAAAGATAAACATTAAAAATCACATAAAAATCACATATACAGTCTTTTAGAAGCCCGCAACATATAAAACATTTTAAAAGCCTGTTGATTTGGGGACCCCGTGTAAACTATAAGGAGGAGATGATAACCTTTATCTCTGACAGTCATTTGTTTCATGTTGAACAAATAACATTGGAAATGTTATTTGCTTCACGGAATCCATATGGATTGAGGCAGCTTATAAAGATTCCAAATAAATGAATTGAATATCCTAGTTTTTGTAATGACTTTTACAGTTAAATGGGCTAGAATTTTTTTTAATTAAAATCAATATAATAAAGATGGTGACTTTTCAAAATTGCATAGCAGTTTTGTTGGCCATTTTCTTTAATTTCTAGCTAATATGGCTATATATTATTCCATAATCTGTAAGCGAACCATTAGAAGCCAGATGATTGGTATTTTCTGTTACGGTAAAGTTTATCAAGTTTAGAATAAAACTGTGTATAGATTGGGCTGCTTGGCATTTTATGTTTCACTATGTAGTCTATGCTAAAAGTCTGTGACTTGGTAGGGCTTCATTATAACCATGAATTTATCAATTATAATGCAATGAGCAGTAGGTTTTTTAATTCTTGTAATGGTGATGATGATGAAATGACAAAAGAATGATAATAGCAATGGAAGAAAAACATGAAAAACAACTCCAAAAATTGGATTATAATTAACTGCTCATTTATTCAGAGATTTGCCAAAGTTAGTATTTCTAATAAATTGTAAAAGGTGATAGGGTTATTGAATCATTATGCAAATTTGCATGCAAGAAATATTTTGAGAGCTTGTGCTTGAATTTTTAATACAGGTAGTCCTCAGTTTCTAACCATACTAGAGCCTGCCTCGTATGGTTGTAAGTTCCAATGGTCGTAAACGTGACCAACATGATTTGACCATACTTTTTGTAACTGTTGTTTGCAAAAGTGATGGTTGTTATTGTGAATGCCACAGTTGTTAAGCGAATGTCATGGTTGGTAAGTGAGCCCATTGTTCACTATGGTGTGGTTTCCCCAAGACCCAGGAACACTGGGTTTTGGCAAAACCATTGTAAAATGTGGTCACATGACTGGGATGCTGCAAATGGCTGTAAATTTGGTTATATTGCAGAGCACCTAAAAAATGTCACATGGGGGTCACATCGCCGGTGGGGGGTTGACATAAAATTTTGGGTTGTAAGTCTCTTTTCAGGTAAGTCATACTTTTGAACAGTTATTAAGCATCAGAAGACATCTGAACAACAACACCAGAACTAATTCACATCATACATTACTTAACGGTACTTAAAACCAAGGATTATGATTCAGCAGCTATAGCCAGCCAATCATACAATATAAAATCAAACCAGGACTTGAGAAGATGCCTCCTTGAATGGGAATGAAATATTTGCAACCAAATCGCCAAGCTCAGAGCTCAAACCAACAATCAACAATTACTAAGCAATTGGTCATAAGTCAAGGACCACTTGTAGATACTAGCTGTGTGTCTGTTTAATCATCTGATTTGAGTAATTTATTCAAAATACAGCAGAAGTATCTATTAATGAACTGATAGTGAACAATGGGCCCACTTAACAATTGTTCGCTTAAGACTTGTGGCATTCACAATAACAACTGTCATTTTTGCTAACAACAGCCACAAAAAGTGCGGTAAAGTCATGTTGGTCACGTTTACGGCCATTACACGTATAAGCATAAATAGGCAGGCTGAGGACTACCTGTATTAAAAATTCAAGCACTAATTCTCTCAAAATATTTCTTTCATGCAAATTTGCATAATAATTTAATAACCCTATCAACTTTTTTAATTTATTAGAAATAGTAACTTTGGCAAACCTCTGAAAAACAACATTGCTTAATAAATATATATTTTGGTAAGCAATTTGCCCTCTAAGCAATTTTTAATAAAGTGTGTGTAGTTTTTGTTTGTAGGTTACCATAAATCCCATATACAGGTAGTCTCAATTTACAGCGGTTCATTTAATGACCATTCAAAGTTATAAAAAGTGACTGATGACCGTTTTTCATACTTATATCCATTGCAGCAGCCCCATGGTCACGTGATCAAAATTTGGATACTTGGCAACTGGCTCATATTTATGATGGTTGCAGTCCTCCAAGGCCAGTGGTGGGTTGCAGGCGGTACGCCCCAGTACCGGAGCCAGCCCGCAGCACCAGATACCATTCCGGTATGGTACTCCAAAGGGCACACTCGCCTGCCCTCACTCCTTACCTGTGCTTTAAGCTTTTGGCACTTCTGTGCACGCACATGGCGCGTACGGTGCCTGTGCAGCACTCCGCCGAGCAGCTGGAGCATCCCGGAGGTTTTTGGAAGCGTCGCAGGCAAGTACAATGCAAACGCGCACCCCACGCGTGCATGTGGGTGGCACCAGGGCCGTTCCAACCATACCGGTTAGAACAGAATCCAGAACCCACCACTGCCCAAGGTCATGTGATCATTTTTTGCACCCTTCTGACAAGTAAAGTCAACGGGGAAGCCAGATTCACTTAACAACCATGTTACTTGCTGAACAACTGCAGTGATTCACTTAACAACTGTGACAAGAAAAGTCTCAAAATGGAGCAAAAGTCCATGAACAAATGTCTCACTTAACAACAGAAATTTAGGCTCAAACATGGTCGTATGTCAAGAACTACCTTTGTATCTCCACTCTCAGCAATAGAAACTCACTGACACTGATCTGATTACCATCTCTCAGCCCAGCCTGCCTCGCTGGATTCACTCTGTGGGGGACAATAGAGAAGGAAAAACTTTTTTCCTGTAGGAAAGAGTGATGGAAGTCTAATGAAAAATAAATAGTGTAGACATCTTTTTTATATTTTAATTGGATAAAGTAATTGCACTTCTAAATTTGGACAAGAGCAGATTTTTTTTAAAAAAAATAAGCATATGAATTTTTTAATTTTGAAAATGCAAAATTAGATAAATTAACAGTAATGTGTGAACCAGACGCGATGTTACCCTCCATCTGGAAGTAGGATAATTCTAGCAGTGTAGCACATTTGCAATTTTGATGCGATAATTATGGCAGAAATGCATTAGATTTTTATATGACAGAAACTGATTTTCTATCCATTCTGACTGAGATGTGCACATATGTTTTGACTTGGGTTTATATGCAGAATGCCTGTTATTCGGATTACTCCAATCAAGTTTGATAGTTGGCTTTCATTGGAAGAAATGCCTGCTTGGTTTCTCATACATTAAAAGTATAGATAAATTTTCTTTTTTTTTAAAAAAAATGTTCCTTGTTATACTAATATCAGTTTCTTCCGGGGGTGCTTGGCTGCAGCAAAGCAAAATGTGCTTTGTGATCCTCTGCTATAAAAAGCGTTAAAATAGCTGGGCTCCATTTCTGTGTCTCAGTAGATGCTCAGATTCCTTTCCACTGCTAACAGCATGAACTAAAATAAGAAATCTTATGTAATGTTTGGCTGTAGCATCAGCGCATTCCCTGTCCCTAGAGGGTCTTGAGGTCCTGAGATCTAGGCCCAACTCAAGCTCCTCCTTCAAGGCAAAGATGTACAGTAGCCTTCTGGGGTGGTTTTGTGGTGTGTGTGTGTTTATGTATGTCTGCTTTTTTATGTAGACTTTGCAGCTAAAATAATGCCTTTAGAAGAAACTAACTATGGTGGAAGGCATATCATTAAATATCAGTGATTGCAGTTTTCTTTTAGAAGAGTATGGGGTGGAGTTTTGTTATTGTCCGTTGCAAATATAGAAACAGAATTATGGCTTGCATTAGATCATTTATGTTCTTATTCCCTGACTTCAGTTAGATCAAATGGCTAAGGGCAAAATATTTAGTTTATTACCGTGTTTCCCTGAAAATAAGACAGCGTCTTATTTTGACATCCCCCCAACTTGGCCTTATTTTTGGGGAGGTCTTATTATTTTTGAGGTACAGGAGGCGGCGAGCGTGGTCATCTCATGGCTGCTGCTATGTTGGGTTTATTCTCGGGGGAGGGCTTATTTTAGTGCATGTACTCAAAAGCCTGATTGGGCTTATTATCTGGGGAGGGCTTGTTTTGGGGGAAACGGTATTTAGAGGAGTGATTGGCCCAAAGTCACCCAGCTGGTTTTTATGGCTATGGCAGGACTTAAACTCACAATCTCCTATTTTCTAGTCTGGTGCCATACTTATTATGTTTGTTTTTTCTAAGAATGTCTGTTACCTTTTTAAAAAAAAAATCATATAGAGAAGGAAGAAAATTGACTAACAAATACTTCAGTTTCCTTATGTAGAAAGTCATGAAATGCCTTTAGCTTGTTTTAATTTGCAAAACATTTGCTTTTTTATGAAAGTAAAGAAGCCACGACTCTGCATAATATTATGGTTTTTGAGATTTCCAAAGTAGGAAGTGGGTTTGTGTCAACTTGTATGTCTGAAGGGATTGTGCAAAGCATATTAATGTAGTATTTCCTGTGGTTTTCTCTTCCCTTATGAAAATGATTATTATGTCAAGTTGTTTCAGGAATGTGAATATCCATAATTGAAACATTGAAGGGATCCAAGTTGAGTGACACAGTGTAATCCTGGGCAGTGGTGGGATTCAACATTTTTTACTACCGGTTCTGTGGGCGTGGCTTGGTGGGCGTGGCATGGCTTGGTGGGCGTGGCAGGGCAAGGATACTGTAAAATCTCCATTCCCTTCCCACTTCAGGGGAAGGTTCCTGCAAAATCCCCATTTCTTCCCGGTTAGCTGGGACTCGGGAGGCAGAGAATAGATGGGGGTGGGGCAGGGGTGGGTTTCTCGCCCCGTTCCAACCGGTTCGGTTGGAACGAGGCCGGCGGCGTCCTCGCGCACACACGCGGCATCCTCGCGCACGCACGCGGCGTCCTCGCGCACACACGCGGCATCTTTGCGCATGCACGCGGTGTCCTCGCACATGCACGCGGCGCACGCGTGCGTACTAGCGTCTGCGCAATGCTCCAGCTGCTCCTGGAGGATCGCGCAGGCGCTGTATGCGTTCTGCGCATGCGTAGAAGCGCAGAATTCGTAAAAACTGGGTAAGGAGCGGGTGCGGGTGTGCGGGCGCGGGGGGGGGGCTTCGCCGTTCCCGGAAGTTACTTACTTCCGGGTTCGGCGACCAACCGGATCGCAGGGACCGGTGTGAACCGGTCGAAACCCTCCCCTGGGGTGGGGCCATCAGAGGTGGCATTTACCAGTTCTCCGAACTACTCGAAATTTCTACTACCGGTTCTCCCAGAACTGGTCAGAACTTGCTGAATACCACCTCTGATCTTGGGTATAAAGTCCTAATGGATTTTGGTATTGGACTGATAATATTTCTCCCTCTCCCTTTCCCTCTTCCTCTCCCTCCCTCTCCCCTTCCCTCTCTATCTTATCATCATCATCTACCAGCCTTTATTACTTTTAAAGAATAACTTAAGTCAGTGGTTCCCAAACTTGGCAATTTTAAGACTTGTGGACTTCAAGTCCCAGAATTCTCCAGCCAGCAGAGCTTCTGGGAGTTGAAGTCCACAAGTCTTAAAGTTGCCAAGTTTGGGAACCACTGACTTAAGGCAACCACTTACCTAATACTCTTTCCTTCTCCTATTTTCCCTACAACACCCCCCCCCCCCCCGTGAGGTGAGTTGGGCTGAGAAAGAGAGAGAGTGACTGGCTCCAAATCACCCAGATTGCTTCCATGGCTAAGGTGGCACTAGAACTGGTGGTCTATTTTTTAGCTGAGCACATTAACCACTAGACCAAACTACCCAACTGTAGACATATAGGTCTTTGTAGTTTGGATCTAAGAGTACAGGTGTACTCTTGGTATGTCTACTGTGAAGTTATCAGTTGCATCTTTCAGACAGTCTGAAGTTGTAGGGCTGTCTGTGAGGGAAACAAAAGTGCTTTCATTGCCTTGTTCCCACTTTGTGCATAAGACAATGTTATATGTGTGCAGGCAGCAGTTATCTCAAGGTTTGTTTGTATTCAGAGTCGTGTGCTCTTTGCCCTGGATTACTCTCAGCTTCTTTTCAGACTCATAGGTGTCATGTATCCTGGAAAATATGGATTATTTATTTGAGTTCTTTATAATTAAAAGAGGAAAAACCACAGACTTTTGTAAAATACTTATTAATACTTCTGAATACAAAAAAAATATATTGGGGATGAGAATCTAAGATTACATTGGCAGCATCCAAATTTTTAACTATGGCTGTAAAAACAAGGTTTTTAGTAATAAATCAGTGAGCTGGGGTTTTAAATATTGTGTAATATTTATTAAATATTTTATAATGTTTTATATTTAACAGTTTTGTCCAGTGCCAAGTTAGATTATGTTTGTAACTTGCTGTTGGGCCTTTTGGCCATAAATAAAATTGACTGGTTGATTATTCTTGCATATGCATTACTCTGGTTTGTAAAACCCTTGTCTAGGGGAGAGATGGTCTTTGTTGAAACGGGCATTTGTTTCGATGTTTTGATTTGAATTCCTGCACTGAATAAGGGCTAGATCTGATGATAGAAACGGCTCATTCTAATTCTATGATTCTGTTCTATTCTTTAAGGATATGCAGGGAACAGGAAATGTGTTTTATTTTGAGCTTGGGACAGAACAGTCCCATTTGAAATGTTAGACTGAATATCCGATGAAAGAAAGCTTGGAATGCTTCCGAACAAATCCTGAAGTATTTTGAATATTCCAGCTACGAAAATGAAAACATGGAATTCATGCTGTCTTGATTTGCTCCTCAAAGGAAGAAACATCCATAGCATAGAACAGTGAGGCTCAACCATTTTTGGCTCGCGTGCCAAAAGCGGGGGGAGCGCAGGGGGGTCATGTGCAGGCATACCACACCCATAATGCAACCACAGCACGCATGCACGCACAATCAGCGCTCCCCCCATTTTTGATGTGCTTTTTTTCACCCTCCTCAGGCTCCAGAAGCTTTATAGCAGCCTGGGGAGGGTGAAAACAGCCCCCCCGCCCCCCCCCGGAGGCCCTCTAGAGGCTTCAGGAGCTTCCCTGAAGCCTCCGGAGCGCGGCCCTATGGGTAAACTGGAACTTCAGGAATGGACTTCCGGTTTGCTCGTAGGACCGGTTTTAGCCCTCCGGAGCCTTCATGAACCTTCAGGAGGCTTCCCTCAAGGCTCCGGAGGGCAAAGAAATGACCGTATGAGCAAACCGAATTCAGCTGGCCATCACATGCATATGTGCTAGCCAGCTGACAGGGCAATGCCTCGCATGCCCTGACAAATGGCTCCATGTGCCACCTGTGGCACGCATGCCATAGGTTCGTCATCACGGATTTAGAAGTTCATGTTGATTGCTACCGTGTTTCCCCAAAAATAAGACAACGTCTTATTTTCTTTTGACCCCCGAAATAAGCACTTGGCCTTATTTTCGGGGAGGTCGTATTATTTGTGAGGTGCAGAAGGCGGCAAGTCTAGTCACCTCATGGCTGCTGCTGTGTTGCAGTAGTTTTGGGGAGGGCTTATTTTTGGTGGAGGGCTTATTTTAGCACATGCACTCAAAAGCCTGATTGGGCTTATTATCTGGGGAGGTCTTATTTTTTGGGGAACAGGGTATTCATTTGAAACCAACAAAGAAACTAGAAAAAGGGATTTTTTTTTAAAAAAAGAAAATTTTAAAAATTGCCATGGCAAACAATAAGAGCAGTATATTCATTTGGTTGGAAATATTGAGTGGGGGAGAAGGGAGGACAACCACAACTGGGTTTTGTTGTGTGTTGGTCCCCGTGTTGGAATAAAACCTACAGAACATAAATATTTTGTGGTTGGAATATTAGAAGCACCCCTGCTAGTTGCTATTCTAACTTGCTATAAGTATGCTGCCAAGTATTTTATAAGCCTGTTTTTAATTAATTGAATTATTCCATTGCCTAGTTTCTATTTATTTCATAATTAATGAACAGAATTGCATACATTTGTTGCTTTTGTTTGCTCATGTATCACTTTATTTCCTCCTCTGTTAAAACCATTGGGCTTTAAATGATAGAAAAAAGCAATTCTAACTAATTATACTATTCTTATAGTACATTTATAGTAACCCATCTTCTGCAATAAATTGAGGCATTATCTTCCCTGCATGTTACTAATATATACTTAATGTTAGTATTAATAACACATTTTCAAGAGTTATACAGGTAGTCCTTGACTTACGACTGTAGTTGGAAATGGAATTTCCAACATAGGTTGGTGGGATGGTAAAGTGAATCATCATGGGGCTGGACCCAATTTTATAAACATGTTTACCATCGTTGTTAAGGGAATTGTATGGCTGTTAAGTGAATCCAATTTTTCTAACTGACTTTGCAGAAATTGGTTGGGAAGATTGCCAACTATAATCATGTAACCACTAGTCTTCAGCCATTGTAAATGCAAATTGGTTGCCCAGGGCCCAAATTGCATCATGTAACCATTGGAATAGTACGATGATTATAATTTCAAGAATGGGTTGTAAGTTACTTTTTCTGAGATTATCATAATTTTGCTGTAGCAGTGAGATAGAAATTTAATAAATAAATAAATAAATAAATAAACAAACTGTTGTTAAATGAATGGTTGTAAGTCAAGGACCACCTTTATATGACCTTGCTTTTAGAGAGGATGTCCAACTCTTTAGTTTTAAATTGTTTATTATTATTATTTATTAAATTTGTTTGCTGTCCAGTTTACCACAAGGTGACACTGAGTGACTTACAAGGTTAAAAAGAATAAAACAATAAAAAAACATGTGTATATAATAAAAATAAAACACTGTAAAATATAAATTACTAATTAAAAAATGGGGAGGGAGAGAGGGAGTAGGATGAGCAGAGCAGGGAGGTGGGATCTGTTATTAATTTACCATTCACCTCCAGTGTGATGGTCCCCCATTGGTGTCCCAGACCAATAGCCTTCAAGCTCTTGTGGAAGGTCACGAGGGTAGGAGGAGCCAACCTGGAGTGGCAGGGAGGGGAGATGTTCCAAAGGGCAGGGGTGAGATAGAGAAGGTTCTTCTCTTGGAAAGATTAAGGTTTAATGGAGTAGAAGAGTAGAAGTCAGTCTTCAGATGTCTTCAATGAAACAAAGTTCACAATATCTTAATCTTCTGGCAGATGTCTCATGTCCAATAAAATATGCATTCTACGTGCCACATGCTGCCAATTCAGGCAGTTAAGGATAGAACTTGTAGATTCCTGTCAAGATGACCTTTTAAATATAGTCTGGGCAGGGATGGTTTCCTGCTGGCATTACTACCAGTTCAGCGCCTGAAATTTTTTGCTGATTTCCTGCTTTCTAGCAAATATAAATTGTGCGATAGAGATGATTTTTTTTTTTACTTTTAAAAAACTTTAGCATTTTTTTTTACTACTGGTAATTTAAAAAATGCTTTTAAAAAGTTTAAAAAAAAGTTCCGACAATGAGCTGTGTAACAATCAGCTGTGCCGCGTGATCATCGGAACTTTTTAAAAACTTTTTTTTAGCAACTAGCCGAAACAGGTAGCATTTCACCCCTGATCCTGCCTCTTAAACCACCAGACAAGTAGAAGTTTATGAAGTGTTAAATTGTGGCCCTAATATCGGCTTCATAGCATTCCATTTATCCTTCAGAGGTTCTGTGCTTTTTTTGGTGATTCAGACTTTTTGCTTGCTTTAAACTTTTATCTTGTGAGGATACATACATACATACATACATACATACAAACATACATACATACATACATACATACATACATATTTTAAAAAGTTATAAAATTGGATTAATAGAAAAACTAAATCTTTCTAATTTGAGCTTACTCCCTCCAGGATAGAAAATGTTTGTTATTTTCATGCCCGTCTTGTTGGCCTTTGAACAATAAACTTGTGACCTTGCAAGTTGATGATAGTCGTTCCCCCCCCCCCCCAATGCTATCTAGAATGTTGTCACTGCCAGCATCCATGTGCTGTCCTTGAAAAAGCAGACCGGATTTATTAAAATCATTGCTGGTTGCTATGGCAGCTGTTTTCACAGTGTACTAATGGGAAAAGGCAATTACTGCCACACATCCAAAAAGCTTTCTGAAAATGGAGAGATGGAGTATCCTGTGGTGATTAGTGTATGACTGACAGACTGCCTGACTCAGAAAATGCAAGAAGTTGAATATGCCATCTGCTAATAGATTTTGGTTGATAGTATCGTATGTTGATTCTTAGATAAATCCAAATTAGAAGATCCTCTCTTTCAAGATACTTGCAATTAATTCTAGGTTAGGTTTTCATTATATCCTTGACCTGCTTACTTGACATGCCCTAGATGGATTTGATTTCCTGTCTCAAAAGATTCATAATAATCCAAGGTCAGTATTTTAAAGTATCATGCCTGATGGAATAGTTGAGCTGCCTCAGTTCATAGTTTGTGACATACACACACATATTGCCACAAGAACATGTCATAAACATTCAAGAGCAAAGGATTAGTTTTCAATTTTCCCCATAAGCTTGTCAATTGGAACAGGAAATCACAATTTAACAGAATAACAGAGTTGGAAAGGACCTTGGAGGTCTTCTATTCAACCTCCTGCTTAAGCAGGAGACCATATACCATTCCAGACAAGTGGCTGTCCACCCTCTTCTTTTTTTATATAACTTTTGTTAAGAAATTTTCTTCATTTTATGTCACAATTTTCAACTTTATGTCCAAACTCTTCTTAAAAACATTGAGTGATGAAGCACTTACAACTTCTGATAGCAAACTGTTCCTTGGTTAATTGTTCACATTGTTAGGAAATTCTCTTCTCTTTAGGTTGCTCCTTTCCTTGGTTCATTGTTTCTTGTCTTGCCTTCTGGCGCTTTGAAAATAGGTTCCTTGTGGCAGTCTCTCAAATATTGGAACACTGCTATCATGTCATCCCTAGTCCTTCTTTTCACTAGATTAGACATTCTCAATTCCTGCAACCGTTCTTCATATGTTTTAGCCTCCAATCCCCTAATCATCTTTTTTGCTCTTCTCTGCACTCTTCCTAGAGTCTCAACATCTTTTTTATATTGTGGTGACCAAACCTGGTTGCAGAATTCCAAGTGTGGTCTTATCAAGTCCTTATAAAGCAATACTAACACTTCACATGATCTTGATTCTATTAATGCAACCTAGGATTGCATTGCCTTTTTTGGCTGCTACCTCACACGGCTGCCTCATATTTTCATTTTTAACATCCTTCCCCCAGTTCTTTTAAAGTTGCACCACAGGAACTAACAATTTTCTTATCAAATATTAATTGCATGCTTTTGGGCCAATAGTGGGGTAGGAGGGGACTTTTGGGTTTTAGGAGTTTTTAAGAGTAAAAAACAAGAAAACCCCACTCCAGAAATAGATCTTACCTTTTCCAGTGACCTCACCCACTGCTCTTGACTCTGGAAGTTACAGTTGTATTTAAATCTTCTTCATCTATCTATCTATCTATCTATCTATCTATCTATCTATCTATCTATCTATCTATCTATCTATCTATCATCTATCAATCATCTATCTATCTATATCTATCTATCTATCTATCTATCTATCTATCTATCTATCTATCATCTATCATCTATCATCTATCAATCATCTATCTATCATCTATCTATCTATCTATCTATCTATCTATCTATCTATCTATCTATCTATCTATCTATCTATCTATCTATCTATCTATCTATCTATCGCTGTGTGTGTGTATGTTCCAGCATAACTATGGAATGCCTCGAGTAATTTCAATCTAACTTTGTACACCGATGACTTCTCTCTGGAAACAAATACTGTGGGGGTAAGACACCCCTCGTGGTATGTGTTCTTTTAAGATAAAGCCTGTTGTGCCTTAAAATAGCTTCTACTGTACTGCCATAAAATAGCTTCTACTGTACAATGCAGTGGAGTTGCCATGTTAACAGCTTCACAGTACTCCACAAGGGCGCTCCCTCTGGTAAGGGGGAAAATGCAACATTAGAAATCTTGTCTAATACAGGATTAGGATAAATAAATACCTGGGCAACACCAGGTTATCAGCTAGTATTACTATAAAACTCCCCCCCCCCCCACAAAATTTATCATTTCTCTGATTTTCTGGTTTTTGGGATTCTGCACTAGCACTCACATTCTTAGAGGCTGCTAGGAAAGAAAAGGAAGCTGGTGTGCCACCTCCTTTTATCAGAGAAAGGACAGGTATAAGCTGGGCCTTCCACTCAAGAGAGAAGACCAGACAGGCTATTATGCCGTACAGGCAAGAGAACAAGAACTAAAAGGGTTTGAAGATTTATTCTATAAATAGGTGTTCCTCTGAAACACTGCAGTCATTGGAATTCTTTTGTTATCTCTTTACTGCTAAAATGCTGGTGTCTGTAGCCTTTAACTGAGAGGAACGATGCATCATACGGCAAACTTTTTCAACCAAGGTACCTCAATAGACTTACTTATAATGCCTGGCCCCTTCATTCCATGGGATTGAAATTTTGGAAAGTTCTTGCCATTTCAGCATCATTACCATGCTGCTGTGGTCACATGATCCTTATTTATAATATTCTTTTGACTTTTCTGAAAAGAAAGTCATTGAGGATCACATGACAGCGGCTGACAACAGGACCATGCTGGGCTTGTTCCTTCTTTCCTTCCTTCCTTCCTTCCTTCCTTCCTTCCTTCCTTCCTTCCTTCCTTCCTTCCTTCCTTCCTTCCTTCCTTCCTTCCTTCCTTCCTTCCTGGTTTGCAGGCAGAAAGTCAGTGGAGAATTTTGCAAGGAAGATCACAAGCCCACCTCACTCTCTCTCCACC
This sequence comes from Thamnophis sirtalis, assembly GCF_051295495.1. Lineage (NCBI taxonomy): Eukaryota > Metazoa > Chordata > Lepidosauria > Squamata > Natricidae > Thamnophis > Thamnophis sirtalis. The sequence goes on along the minus strand of NW_028261389.1, from coordinate 27,473,962 downwards.
TATGATCATTCTATTTCTCTTTTTAGGTGAGGAAATATATCTGAAACAATGACCCAGTGGGTCATAGGAGGCCTAGTGTTTTTCTAACTTGCCATTCATAAAAAATATTTCAGAAGTTCTGGATATTTGTGCATTTGCCTTCCTGGTTCCTGTTCTACCTACACATAGTCCTTGAGTTATGAGAATTGAGATAAAATGTCTTATTACTAAGCAAGAAAAATTTTAAGCGAATCACTACAGGTGTTAAGTTAGTAACAGGATTGTTAGGTGAATCGGCTTCTGTATTCACTTTGCTTGTCAGAAGGTTGCAAAAGGTAATCACATGAACGCAGGATACTGCAACAGTCAGAAATTCAGTTGCCAGGGGTCTGAATTTGATCATGTGACTATGGGGATGCTGCAATGATAACAAGACTCATGTTAAAAGGGGATGCTGCAATGACCCTAAGTATGAAAAATTATCATGTCACTTTTTTCAGGGCTATTGTAACTTTGAATGGTCACTAAATGATTGTAAATTGAGGACTACCTGTACTATATATGTGGTCTTAAAATTTGGGTGGAGGACTCTCCCTCTCTCTCTCTGTCTCTGTCTCTGTCTCTCTGTATGTTGGAATGTATTGCCATGACTAGGAGAGGACTCCTCAGAACCAGGCTTTTGTGCAGCTTTTCTCAGTTTCTGTTCTTTCTCTTCTTCTTTCTCTTCTTCATATGATGCCCCATTTGTAACATTTAGTCATTTATTTTTGAAAACATAACATTTCTGTGTCAAATTAATTATTTCGATGTTCTTCCAACTTTGGTGACTTCTAGTTCCTCTTTGGTTTCTTTTGTGTTTGGCTTCTGTAATGTAGTTATTAATGAACATTTTTCCTCACTTGTAATGGAATAATAGGTTATGAGAATGAAAACAGAAAAAAATATATGTTATAAGCCGTAGATTAGCATATTCCTTATGCTAATTTTCCTCCTCTGGTATGCATAGATACTTTTAACATGAGTCTTGTAGATAAAGAAGGATACCCTCTCCAATTGTATTTATCTGTATAATAAAGGGAACTTTATAATTTCCTTCCTCTCCAGAAAGACATTTTCAGTTCAGTCTGGACAGTAGATAAACTCCACTATTACAGATTCATGGATGAAAGGGAATAAGCTAAACATTTTCAGGGGAACTTTTGGGGGAAAGTTGTCTAGGTGTGCTTCACGTTGGTTTTGTGATCCTTATTCAGTCTAATGACATATGAAAACATGATTTACCCATTCTTTCAATTGCAGGTTTAAAGGAGTGTTTGCTGGCAACTCCAGATTTGGTAGCGCCTGTTAGGAGAAGGCAGGCCAGGCCAAGCTGGAGCTATATAGGAAGGGCCAACTACTAATGCTACTGTTGATATATTTCGGCTACATTTGAGTCAGAACCTATTATCTAACTGGACAGATTCATGACGCTGAGAAGGGTCAAGAGGAGTTGATTGTTTTTAAAAAATATTTCTTTTTGGTTTTGCTTTGTTTTTTCTTCTTCTCAGAGCTGAACAATATAAAAGAGAGAATAATCATGTACAAAGCAACTTTGAACTAAGGAGAAATTTCCTGACAGTTAGAACAGTTAATCAGTGGAACAACTTGCCTCCAGAGGTTGTGAATGTTTCAACACTGGAAGTTTTTAAAAAGAGATTGGATAATCATTTGTCTGAAGTGGTCTAGGGTTTCCTGCCTAAGCAGGGGATTGGACTAGAAGACTCTCAAGGTCCATTCCATTTTATTCCATTCTATTTTATTCTATTCTATTCTATTGTATTCTATTCTAAATAAGTAAGTATTGTGATGGCCTTCCACCAGTGCAAAACATACACTGTATGATCTTGCTTGAGAAGGACTCCAACTGCATCTGTACCAAGTGCAGTGCAGCTGAAAGAGAAAGAGAATGGCTGGAATATCTAGCCACATTCAGATTCATCAGGAAAGACAAATATATGTAGTTGCCACAATGCAAAAAGGATTTGGGACAAGAAGGAAAGAGTGCAAAGAAGAATCATGAAGATAGGAGAAGTTTGGAAGCTAAATCCCAGCGTCCTGGAATAATGAATACACTATCACTGGTTGGATAACAAATGTCTGGGATGGTCTGAGGATTCTTGCCTTGGTCAAGGGATTGGACTAGAACAGTGATGGCTAACCTTTTTGTTGTTGAGTGCCAAAAATGGAAGTGTGTGCGCGTGATAGTGCACAGGTCTGCCAGCACCCATAATGCAAAGCATGTTCCCACATGCGCATGCACGCACAATCCCCCCACGCTCCTCTCCACGTGCACCACACTGCTTGCCTCCAAGCTGAGCTTGATATTTCCTCCGTAGGGCAGGGGAAGGCAGTTTTCACCTTCCCCAGGCTCCCAGAAAGCCTCCGGAGCCCTGGGAAGGCAAAAAACAGGCCCAATGGGCCTCCCCAGGCTCCCGGAAAGCCTCTCCCAGCCCTCTGGAAGGCTGAAAATCAGCTGGAGCTGACAGCTCGCGGGCCGGCAGATATGGCTCTGTGTGCCACCTGTGGCATGCGTGCCATAGGTTCACCATCACGGGACTAGAAGATCTCCAAGGTTCCTTCCAGATCTATGATTTGATCTATAATGCATTTTTTTTTGCTTTACACATTTGTTGACTCTAATAATTTGACACTTCTTAAAAACTAGCTATCCTGCAGTAGCTATTTACCTGCTTTGATTTTATTTATTGTTACAGTTTTCAACTATGACATGCTCGTTTTTGCCTTAGAATTACATATTTTACATACATGGTCCTTAAAATGCATATTGATGGTAGAAATGATATTTTAAATTAATATTTATCTAATTTTTTAAAATTATGCTTTCCTTTGTCTATACAATCTATTATACATTTAAGGTATGAGGTACAAAAGAACAGAAGAACTACCTGAAGCAGGTAGAGAAGTTTTCATTTAGTTTTATAAAGATTTATTTGTGGCTGGAGGATAAAAGTTTTGACTCCTGTTCCAGTGACCTTTAAATTGGATCAATTTCAGTCTGTAAATGAATCTTTTTTACTTGGCATTATTGTGAAGAGTGAAAAGATGGGGGAAGGACTTTTTCATTTAGATTTTTTCTTCTTCTCTCTTTCTGTCCCCTTTTGATGTCTCATTTCAGCAGTGAATCTCTCACCTTGCATATTTTAGGGATACATTTTTTTTTTATGGACCAGCATATTAGACCTTAATAGAAAAATAAATAATATAATATTCACTATCTTAGGTGGTATGCATTCATCAATGGGTAATTAATTTAAATAATCCACAGTATGTGTCATGTCTATGAAGAATTTTCACCCCAGATTATAGGGGTTTTCTTATTGCCATTGTGTGAGCCTAAGAAGTATTATATTTCATATTTTCTTACACATGTTTATATGGGCATATTTTTGTCTTGGCTTGAAAAACAGTGATTTTGATACGTTGAAGTGGGGTGCTAGGCATATTAAATAAAATTGCTAGACTGAGAAAATGAAGATGTTTTATTTTTGAATACTTCAGCTATTTTTATCATTACCGAGTGGAGACAAAAATGTGGAAAGAATGGTGTACTAAAATAGTGTTTGCATCAGCATATTTCAGTTTGGCGTCATAGATTTTAAAAAATAGTCTGTGAAAAGCCACTGAAGATTTGGGTGAGTCATTAAAGCAACCAGAGGACAAGTCTAACATAGAACTGATATTTGCTGTAAAATTGGTTGAATAAGAAATGTGAAGGTAAAAACTTGAATATGGGAATTAAAGTCTAGACGGTTTATGCAAAAGGTTCATTTGTGAGGGAATCAATTTTAAAGATAATACACGTTATCCAGGGGTGGGCTGCTACGGGTTCACCCAGGTTCGGGAGAACCCGTAGCTAATGTTATGGCTGGTTCAGAGAACTTCCAAATCCCACCCTGACTGGCCCCGCCCTGTCCCTCCCCTCCCAGGAGTCTCCATGTGGGCCGTTTTGGAGGTTCGGGGAGGGGGGAAAATGGGCCTCCCGGAAGGCCTCTGGAGCCCAGGAGAGCAGTTTTTGCCCTCCCAGAGGCTCGAGGAAACTCTGGAGCCTGGGGATGGCGGAAACACCCCCCTGCTGTGGTGCAGGAGGCCATGCCCACCATGTCAACACCCATCCAGCAACCGGGCAGAGAACCATTGCTGGAATTTTTGAAGCCCACCCCTAACATTATCTCTATTTTTGAGATGCAACTAAGTAATTTTCATGTCATAGAGTTATATGTCTAATTTGTATTGATCAAATACCAGAATATTTGATTCATAGAGACATAAGATTAGGGTCAGCTTATAACTAAAGATGGACATATCACTTTGTTGAATGTTACCCTTTGTAATATAGAACATACATCATCTCCTGTGCACCGCTTGGAGAGTCTAAGCATGGGTTATTTCAGTCTGCTTGCCCTGGACTGAGAAGTCTTTTCCCTGGCCACGCCTCCTTGCATGGCTACGTTCTCCAGAAAAAATTCTCAGTCCAGCCCGATCGGATTGAATTCTGTGAGCTCCAGCTACTTGGTTTTTTTCCCTTTGGCTTGGACTCTCCATTCTGGTCTTTTCCCTCCTTAAACTCTTTTGCTTTTCTTTCCTCTTTCTTCCTCGTCCCTGAGCAGCCTGGATTGCTGCATTTGAGCCTCTCAGAGGCTGGGAGGCAGACGGGTGAGTGGGGGAGGGCTCTCCAGGCCACGTGTTTGCAGCCGGCTTCGGAGGCCTGCCACTTGCCTTTTAAAGGCGCGGTGATCGGCGGCGAGGCTGCGCTTGCCATTATTTGCTGTTTTTACCGCAGTTTTTTCGTATCTGGCCCCAGGGAAAGTTCAGCCTGCCGCGGAGGCGAGCGAGGCTGGCGGTTTTCGCCGCATTGGCTCCACGCTCGTTCTCTCTTCCTGCCACGCTGCTGTGTGAAGGTGTTTTGTGCCCTTTTAGACCCAGGCCCACCGCTTCAGCTCCGTCTCGTCGGGCAGCCGCTGGGTGGACAGGGGGTGTAGCGGGGGCTCTCAACCATCCCTCAACTGCCCCTCTGCCATCCTCATTGATCGTCAAGCGGCGCTAGCGCCAGTGCCACCCGTGCCCTGCGCCCTGGCACAGAGAGGCCCGGGGCCTGCATGATTGGCAATTTAAAATTCCCTCTCTTTTTTCTTCGCAGGCCCTGGGTATGGCCTTGCTATTATACAGCAGAGTCCTTGGCCTCCTCCCTAGCTGCTCTGTCTCTGGCACTCTATCTCTCTGTACCATGGATTCACATTTATTGTGGTTTGGACATTAAGTGCCTCAACTTATGTTTTCCTGTTTGTCCTTTGTTGCAGAGTTGCCAGTCAGAGCTTTTCTGTTATCCTGCCAACTTGCCTGATCTGCCTGTGTGATCATTCACCATGGATCCCTCTATTTCAGGTTCCTTCGCTGGTAGATAGGGTCCCCCGCAGGTTCCAAGCGAGGCTCACCCCCCCCCCCCGCTATGGAGGAAGGTTCAGGCAAGGTTCGGGTGGTCAGCCAGGGTAAACACCCCAAGACCGCTCTGTGGCTGAGGCTAGGGATGCCGAAAGGCGCCAGAGGGCCCTTGATAAGCAGTTTGACAGGGCCAGGCGCCTGGTGGAGAAGGATGTCCCCCCACTTTCTAGCCCTGGGGGGTCCTCAGCCCGGCCCCCTTCCAGGGAGGACCCCGCAGCCTTGTTGGCTGAGGAGGTTGGATCGCAGGAACTATCTCCTGGCAGATCCTTGGCTCCCTCTTTTCCTACTCCTTCCTGGTCCTATGACCAGGGGCAGGACCCTGTGGACCCCTCTGGATCTGTCCCCCCTGCAGGTTCCTTTCCTCTTCAAGGGGAGCCTGCTGGTCTGGATATGGATTCGGGGTTGGATTCTGATTCCGAGTTGTCCCCTCACATGCAACAGGTGGTGGCCCAGGCCATTGCGAAGGGCACCGAGGCTGGCATGCGGAAGTGCAAACTTCCGGCCTCAGGCCTTCCTCAGTCCACTCAGACTGGTCCTCCCCCGCCTAAGCATGTGCGCCACCCCTCTCTTGAGTCCTCCGTGGTCAGTGAGGCCTCTGCCCTTGAGGACCCTGGCCAGGATCTCTTTCAGTTGTCAGATGATGAGGACCTCACTTCCGACGCCCCGGCATTTTCGGGCCTTTTCAAGCCCAGCCTATTCAAGTCAATCTTACAAAAAGTGAAGGTGGCTACCGGAGAAGGGATTAAACTCACGCCAGCTCCAGCCCCTCCAGGGGCTGCTCTGGTGAATCCCAATGCATCCATGTTTAAGCTTCCTCCTTCCCACCAGCAGTTGGTGCCCATTCCCGAACTTTTCCTTGACTTTATACAACGTCAATGGAGTCAGCCAGCCACCTCATCCTCCCCCAGTGGGGTGGATAAACAACTGTATACAATGGAGCCTGCCCTGGAGGACCTCTTGGTCCTGCCAGAGGTGGGCCCTCCTATCACAGCTCTCACCTCTAACATGCCCCTCCCCGCGGACCTATTAGAAGGGCTCAAGGCAGAGGACAAAAAGGCAGAGAAGGCCTGCCACAAGACCCATCTTGCGGTGGCCTGGGCCATTAGAGCGCCCTTCTCCGCCTCATTTTTTAATAGAGCGGTTGTGATCTGGCTGCAGGAACTCCAATGCAAACTCCCGGTTGATGATGCTCGTCTTCACCAGGACGTATCTAAGACAGTTGCGGCGGCCCAGTATGCCACAGATGCCTCGCTTAATGCCACCAAATCTGCGTCCAGGGCCCTAGCGTCAAATGTCACCTCCCGCCGCCTCATTTGGCTCCGCCACTGGCAGGCGGACCAAAAACACAAATGAAAGCTGGCCGTGGTGCCCTTCAAGGGTGCCAAGCTGTTTGGGGAGGTGTTGGACCCCTTCCTCATAGAGTCCAAGGACAAGAGGAAGGTCTTGCCCTCTACTTCCAAGAAGCAGGACCGCAAATCCTCCCACTATTGTAGAAGGCAGTCCTTTCGTGCCTCCGAGCCCTCCACGTCTGCCGCCTTTAATCCTTCCAACAGACCCTCAGGCCAGTCAGGGGAGAGGGCGCAGGAGAGGTCACCTTTTCGCCACGGGGAGGCAGCAATACGGGTTCCGTAAGTTCAACCGCGGTGGGGCCCCCAATAGGCCCTTTCGCAAGTCCAAGTGACTCCCCGATGTCATCTCCAATAGGGGATCGACTCCAGTTGTTCGCCTCCCATTGGGCCCAGACGGCGGAGGATGCCTGGGTGCTTCAGACCATCAGGGAGGGCCTCTCACTAGAGTTTCTTTCCCCTCCCCCCAGGAACTTCATCAAGTGTCCCACTCCTTCCTGCCCCGTGAAAAGGGAGCGGATGGACCAGGAGGTCCTTCACCTCCTGGAGATAAACACCATAGAACAGGTGCCCCCCAGGTAGGAGGGGAGGGGTTATTATTCCATCCTCTTCCTGGTGCCCAAGAGCTCAGGGGGGTGGAGGGCAATCTTGGACCTCAAGAACCTGAACCGGTTCATTGCCTACTGGAGGTTCAAGATTCAGTTCCTCCAGTCCATCCTGGCGGGGATCCGCCAGGGAGACTTCCTGACTTCTATCGATCTAAAGGAGGCGTATCTCCATATTCCCATCCGTCCGCAGCACAGGAGGTTCCTGCGCTTCTTTTATGCCGGTTGACATTTCCAATACAGGGCCCTTCCATTTGGCCTGTCGTCAGCTCCCAGGACCTTCACGAAGGTCCTGGCGGTAGTGGCTGCCCACCTCCGGCACATGCCCATACGGCTCCAGTGCTACCTGGACGACATCCTCATTCAGTCATCGTCCAGGCCGCAGGCCGTGCAGGATCTGCGCATCACCATGCGGACCCTCAGGAACCACGGCTTCTCTCTCAACCTGGAGAAAAGCCACCTTGCTCCTTCCACCAGAATCAACCACATGGGGGCAGTGATATATTCCTCTTCATGCAGGGTGTTCCTATCCCAAGACAGGGTAGAGGCTCTAAGGTCCTTGACACACAGGGTGATCCGTGCAAGGCAGGCTCAGGTGGTTCTCTTGTCGCAGTTGCTGGGGAAGATGATCTCGTGCCTGTCGATTGTTCCCTGGGCCAGGCTCCACTCAAGGGCCCTGCAGTGGCTACTTCTGCCCCATCAGAGGGCCAACAGGAGCAACTCAAGCATGCTGATCACCGTTCCTCAGACCGTGAAGAGGTCCCTCTGATGGTGGATGTCACCTGCGATCCTCAAGGGACACCTCTTCAGGGAGCCTGACAGGGTGGTCGTCACTACTGACGCCAGTCTCTCCGGCTGGGGAGCGCATCTGGGCCAACTCGTGGTCCAAGGCAAATGGTCCGCGTCGGAATCCCACTGCAGCATCAACCTTCTAGAGCTGAGGGCGGCGAGGTTGGCCCTTCGTCACATCCATCTGATGGTTCATTGATGTCACGTCCTCCTGATGATGGACAACGTGGCCACCAAGGGCATATCAACCGTCAGGGTGGCACCAGATCCAAGCGACTGATGGCGGAAGCGGAAGCACTAGGCCGCTGGGCGGAGCGCCACCTGGAGTCCATCTGCTCCGATCACATCTCGGGCGTCGACAACACCCGCGTGGACTGGCTCAGCAGGAGTACCATCGACCCTGCCGAGTGGCAACTCGACCCAGCCCTCTTCCGCCACCTGACCTACAAATTCGGTCTGCCCCTGATGGACCGCTTCGCCACCAGGGAAAACGCTCAACTGGAGAGGTTCCTTTCGCGATTCCCGACCCTGGGGGCGGAAGGGACAGACACTTTGCAGTGCTGCTGGCCCCGGGGTCTGCTCTACGCCTTCCCTCCACTTCCTCTTCTGCCGCAAGTCCTTTCCAAGATCATTGTGGAGGAGGCGGAGGAGATTCTCGTGGCTCCCCATTGGCCCCGGAGATCGTGGTTTGCCGACCTGGTCAGCCTGTCGGTGTCCCCTCCGTGGGAGATCCCTCTGAGTCAGGTCTCCCTCCGCCCGGGGGGGTCGTTGTCCATCCGGATCCGTAGTGGTTGCAATTGGCCATCTGGCACTTGAGGGGGACCTGCTGAGGAACGAGGGTCCCTCCACGACGAGAATTTACAACTCTACATGGGCCTCCTTCGCCAGGTGGTGTGAGGACCTTTCCTTGGATCCTGTTACTGCGCCTGTGTGTCGCATTTTGGACTTCTTGCAAGGGGGTCTTGAGAAGGGGTTGTCCCCCAATACGCTGTGACGCCAGGTGGCGGCCTTGTCTACTCTCTGGGCCGGAGATCCTTCTTTGTCTCTCAGCAAGATCCCCAGGGTATGTGGTTTCCTGAAGGGTGCCTCAAACCTGCATTCGCCCACCATCCATCGTTACCCCACCTGGCAGTTGTCCGTAGTGCTCCAGGCGCTCACCGCTCTACCTTTCGAGCCTCTGCGTTCCATTTCTCTTCGTCACCTCACGCTGAAGACGGCTTTCCTGATAGCCATCACCTCTGCTCGCCGTATCTCCGAGATAGCGGCCTTGTCGGTTCATCAGGACCTTTGCATTGTTCATCTCGACAGGGTCGTCTTGCGACTCGATCTGTCCTTCATTCCGAAGGTTAACACCCGCTTTCATAGAGTGCAAGAAGTCATCTTGCCGAGTTTCTGCCCGCATCCTTCCCATGTGCACGAGCGCTCTTGGCACACACTGGACGTTCGGCGAGTCCTGAAGATCGACCTACACTGAACCTCAGACTTCCGGCAGTCTGAGGCCTTGTTCATATCTTTCCAGCCGGGTTCTCTGGACAAGAAGGTCAGCTCCAGTACTGTGGGAAGATGGCTAAGGGCTTGCATCGCCTCCACCTATGAAGGCCAGGCTCGGGCGGTTTCACGTAACATCACTGCCCACTCTACAAGGAGCGCCACCACCTTGGCAGCCTGTGCCACCCAGGCTTTGATTGAGGAGATATGTCGGGTGGCCACGTGGTCTTCACCTTCTCCTTTTGTCAGACATTACAAACTTGATGTTTTTGCCTCGGCTGAGGCGGCCTTTGGTAGGAGAGTACTCCAGGCGGTTGTTCCTGTGAGCGGGTCCTGGGACCATCTCTGCCCGCCCCGATGGACAGTAACTTGGGTATGTCCCATGCTTGGACTCTCCAAGCGGTGCACAGGAGAAAGCCCATTGGCTTACCTGAAGGGTCCTTCTCTGTGCACCGCGGGAGAGTCCAACCCGCCTAGTTGTCCCGGGATAGGTGGTGACATTGTCTACTGACTTGAACTTGATCTTCTTATGACATCCTCATGGACTAGACTATTCTATTTTTTCTGGAGAACGTAGCCACGCAAGGAGGCGTGGCCAGGGAAAAGACTTCTCAGTCCAGGGCAAGCAGACTGAAATAACCCATGCTTGGACTCTCCCGCAGTGCACAGAGAAGGACCCTTCAGGTAAGCCAATGGTCTTTTCATGTGTACAAACATTGTAAATATGTAATCATGTAGTTTTCATTTTTCCTAGTCCCAGATATTCACGTCTGAAGTATTCCGGTTATTGGAACTGTTTATTCTTCCAATGCGAAAGTAGTCAATGGCTCTTTGAAGAACTTTTTTTCAGGCTAATTTCTATTATATTTTATCATGCTATGAAATTATGATACATTAAGTATTAGAACTACAAAAATAATGATAACAATTGCAGGAGGCAAAAACTTAAACATTCAGACCTGAATCATTAAGCATATTTTAATGGTTTAAAAATAGACATATAATTATACATAAGCACTGCACTCCCTCTTTAGATGGCAAAGTATTCACTATAATCAATTCAATTTTGTTGGCTTACATTTTTTTCCATTCTTCCAATCTATTAACGATCAATTACAGATTTCACATTGCAGTGAAAAGAAGAAATACAGATGGATTTTCTTGGAGAAGTGGCATCTTACAGACGCTAAAGATCTCTCCCTGTTATTCCATGTAGACCTTTGATGACTTTCATATGAATGTTATTTTCTCAATTCTCTGTCAACCCCATTTTATTATTTCTAACCCACTGAAATGCTGGAAAGAAATTATATAAAGTGGGTCTGGATATTGTCTATCATCAGAATAAATCCCACAAACAGAACAGAGTGGACCAGGCTTTGCTTGCAGGGAGAAATGGACAAAAGAAAGATTGTATTTGAAAATGGACCATATCTGATTGGGGTTTGTAGAGAGGGAAAAAGTGAGAAAAATTGTCAATACATCCTTATGGAAGAGGTAGTAGGGCAGTGGCTTGAAATGTAAACAACTGTTCAATTTTTAAGTCTCTCCATTTTAATCACATAACTCAGTGGAACTGCTATTAAAACCTCCCTTTTTATGACACTGTAATCCCTTGATTTGGGGTTAAATTGGTATGACTGGATGGATCTGAGCATTTACTGGCCAGATGCCCTTCCTGACTCCCCATAGTATTCGCAGCAGATTTTTTTCCTCTGAGCCCTAGGAGAGAAACATCTGCCACCACCTAGGATTGCACTCTCAACCTTCTGAGTGGGAGGCAAGTGTCTTCACCACTGGGCCACTACACCTCTCAGAGTGGAGCTGCTATTAAAGGATTGGAAAGAATTTCAGAAGACACAATCTGCATGCTTTTTACTTTGTTTTACTCTTCAGTATCCAGATAATCGTTCTGTGTCATTTGCTTTCTAGCATATTACTGTCTCTCTGCAATGCAGATAAAGAAAAGAATCTTGGGATACTTTCCCAAAGGATCTTGGGATGTTTGCTCAAAGGACAAGACAAGTTCTTGCCTCACATTGAAACCCATATACTAGTTACACACATTAGGTTTTCCAAGCAGATATCAATGGGTTGTTTGAAGAAAAAGATTTAGCTGATATGGTCATATGGTAAGAAGTCCTATTTTTGAATGCCTGAATGGAGCTTTTCTTCCTCTGATATCTCATTCATTCCTCTCCTTCTCTTCTCCACTAAATCCTTTTTGTGAAAGAGGCAGATCATTTAGACCATAGGCTATCCACAAATATATTTTTCTTAATTGGAAAAATTAGGAATATGTCTATGCATATACATACATACATACATACATACATACATACATACATACATACATACATACATGAACAGGTTATGGATTTTTTCTGACTAAACCATATTTTCCCCAGATACAGTTTCATGATGACTGAAATAATTGTACGTGAAGCAAAATATTTTCTTGGGACACTTTCTTCTGCTTTTTAAAACAAAAAACAGGTATTTTGAGGCTGCAATGGAGGAACATCACACTGGGGGTGATTGGAAGATTAATAACAGATCCCACCTTACCCCACAGCGCCCCCCCCCGCTCAACGTACTCCCTCTCTTCTACCCAACTTTTCATTATACCTGATAATTTGTATTTTTATAGTGTTTTATTCTTAATATCCTTGCATGTTTTTGTATTGTTTTATTCTTTTTACCATTGTAAACTACCCACAGTCACCTTGTGGTAAGCTAGGCGGTAAACATACTTTATACATAAACAAACAAATAAATAAATATTCATGGTGTTGGAAATGGTGTTCCACCATTCATGGTGTTCAGTCTTTGGACATTTATTGACATGGAGTAAATGAATTAATTCTTGATTTTTATTTGACTTAACAATAGCCATATGTGAATTGGAACATCTGAATTATTTACTGTTAATATCCAGTTTCAGTTGTGTTGAAGGCGTTTTGCCAGGCTTTGGCATTATCGATTTCATTTGTTCTTTGGGGACCGTGTTTGCTGAACTCTGAGAATGGAGGAAGGTAAAAAGCAAGCTGATCAATTTAACTGCGCCTTTTCTATCCATTAGTTGTTTTAAGCTTTCATATTTTACAAGAGAACATAAAAACAAGCTCTTCAGTGCTTTATGCCAAGCTTTGTGTATCTTTAGAGGCCTTCTACAGTCCAAAACATTTCTAACCATAGGACACAATGAGAAAACCCACAAGTATGTACGTACGTACGTATGTACGTACATACATACATACATACATACATACATACATACATACCATGCTTATTTCCCTTCAAGAAAAGTAATGCTTTGTAAAACACAGAAGTAAGAAATAGTAAGCCAAATAAATTAAAAGCCGGAGATAAGAAAAAAGAAAAAGGAACTAACCAGATCTAGTTAGTACTCTGATATCACTTGATACATTTTTTGCAAACTTTTCTATCCTCGCAAACAGTCCTTGCTTCCAGCAGCTCCATGCTCTGATTCCTATTAGTTTGCTTTTTGTTCTAACGACATTTTACCTGTGCCCTTTTCACGATCTATCAACAGCAGCCAGCCACAACTTTCTAGCTTTTCCTTTGGTTTTCTAGGAAAAGCTAGAAAGTTGTGGCTGGCTGAAGTTGATAGATCACCTTCTGTCATATATTTCTTCCTTCAAATATTTGTGTCTGTGATTTGACCCTCATTCATTCTCTTTCTATGATCACTTAATGCACTTCATTTACATTAGTTGTCACCATTGTAGTGCAGCAACATTCATTCAGCCTATGTTTTTTGTTGAATCTATTTTTTATTTCTTTTGTCAAGTTCCCTCTCACTTCCATGCTCAATATTTAATTTTACCTACATGTAACTGGATAAAATAACATTCTCCATAGTGAGGGGAGGAATATCCAGGATGGGTTGACTTTATCCTCTTGTTGATTGGACTGAGTCAGATAGGTTTTTGGGACATGCCCCTGATCCACCAGGTACCGCCCAGTTATCGACTCAGTCTCTCAACTGGACTGTTTGCCATCCTGGATCTCTGATAAACTTGGAAAATTCAAAAAGCGAAAAATCAAATTGTCTTCCTACCACAGCAGATGCATGTGAGCTGGACAGCTTCCTGAGCTGCCAAAGAACTGTCGAAGGCCCCCAGGAGCGGCACGCTGCCCAGGCCTCTGAGTGAGACAAGCATCACTCAGAAAAGAAATCTGCCGGGCAAGCAGGAGACAAAGGGCACAAGCCTTACAAAGGCAAGCCCTGCTGCGGAGGCTCCAGCGGTGGCGGAACACTCCGCCGCTGTCCACAAAGGTTGAGTGGTGAGCTGTGGCTTTTTCAAGCGCCGCAGAGTGCCCGCACCACTTCCACGTGGTCCGATTGATTAGGGCCACTGACAGAGCCTAAGGAGATGCTGGATTCCTGGCCAGAAGATGAGCCTTGCTGCGGAGCTTCTGCCGGGCACCGGAGTGCTCTGCTGCTCCCCACAGGGTCGAGCAGCGAACCGCGGCTTCTCCCAAATGCCGCAGAGCGCCTGCACCTTTTTCACGTGGCCCAACTCGTTGGAGGGGGCCCATGAGCAGAGCTCGGAAAGAGGCAGGCGGCAGAAAAACCGACGGCAGGGGCGCGCAGTAGCTCATTGGAGCACAAGCTGCTTGGAAAGGAATTTTAAAAGCAGCGCCCTTTGTTTCCTGGCGCGGGCGCCATCTTGAAGCCAGGAGGAGGCATGTGCTAAAAAATGGCAGCACCCAGCAGCACCGAGAAGACCGGCAGGACCCAGGTAGCTGCAGCGATAGCCAGCAGCCCTACCGGAGGGGCAGAGGATCACTCCAGGTTAGTGGCCACCCCAGAGGCTGCCCAGAAGGGGGGGAGCAAAGGCTAGAGCCAAGAAGAAGCACCTTTTCCCCAGGGAGGAGTTAGAGGCAGAGGGTGGCCCCAAGCCTTCCAAACCTCCCTCTAAGTACGAAAGGCAAAGACACTGGAAACTGGAGCAGCTGTACATGAAGGCAAGTACCATAAGTCCATCCCAGGCCCGGGACAGAAGGGGAAGGCCCCTGGAATCCCTCCAACAGGCAGGGCCACAGGAGAGGACCCTACATTGCAAGCAAGAACCCCTATTGACACATCAGGTCTATGGAGTCTTGCTCAGGGGTGGCAATCACCCCCATATACAGCTTCACTGTGTTCAGCCCTGCCCACGGGGCTACCACCTCTGGGATTCCCCCTTGCACAGGTAGGCATGGGCACCAGCCAGCAACCCCCACAGGGGTTCCCAACTTTCAAGACCTAATGATGCGAACCTTCCAGCAGTGCATGACAGCGGCATTTCAGCAGCCACAAATGCAGCCTCAGGTGGCATCCCCTCCTAATAAAGGTCTGGAGTGGATGACACAAGTCAGATAGAGTTCTTCGCCAACTGGGCGGTACCTAGTGGACCAGGGGTGTGTTCCAAAAACCTATCTGACTCAGTCCAATCAACGAGATGATAAGGTCAACCCATCCTGGATACTCCTCCCCCACTATGAGAAGAGGCCTATCAGGTAAGTACCAATGCCCTTTTTGATACACACCTATTTTTTTGCTTCTTTTGATGAACATTTATTATTCAGAACAATCACATATTCACTTTTTTGTGGAAGTAATAATTGTATTAATAAGAAATTTTACAATCCATTTTCCTGTCTTGACTAAATGTTTTACCAAGTATACATGTTCTTCAATTTGCACTATTATTATCCTTTATTCATAATTGCATAATTGCAGCTGTTCTTCTAATAAAACAAAGCTAATCTGATTTTTGATATATTCATTATGGTTGATGGATTGATTCCTCACAATTCTATTATGCTAAGCTCCTAAGACTTTAGGTCATTTGCAGCCTCCTATATAGCTCATTGAGTAATCTATCCATGAGATAATAAGTTATTATGGCCAGGGTCTTTTGATTTTGGGGGTCTGCAAGAGGAATGCCGGTTTATGTTGGGCAAGAAATTTGGCCCCAACTTCTACATGCTCTCTGAAAGGAACCTCGAGTCCATGAGAATCCCCCAGTTTTGGACTAGCCCCTTCAGAAGAATGGTACTGCACCCAGAGTAATAATCAAATTAAAATTAGAGCACTGGTGTATCTGGGTGAACAGCAAACAGATGGGATCTGGTTTAAACTTATTTTGACCAATCCAATCCCTAACAGTATTTAGTCTCTGTTTCACTACTTTTGTAGCATCTCCAGTGTTTCCTGGGGTGACAATGTTGTAAGATTTTGTGTTCATACAGCAGTTACTACAAAGCAACATAATTTATTTTATAGTATTTACACCTTGTCCCAATCCAAATGGACTTTGGGTGTGTACAATAAAGTCATGTGAAAAATTACAAATCACATACATATTGTCATCAGTTAAAATAACCTGAGGGACAGAATCCAACTGGAACGATACTGTTGTAACTAGCTGTGTAAAATGCCTATAGAAAGAAAGAAACCCCACACTGACAAAACCTTTTTTCTGGCCTAGACATCATTAACCTTGTGAGCAGGAGGGACCTGCCATCTCTAGATCAGGGGTCCTTAAACTATGGCCAGTGGAAGCCATTAATCTGGCCCTCAGGGGATCATGAGGCTGCCTTGCCCACATCACACCGCCTACTTGCTGGCCCCCACCCGCCTTCTGCTCATCCCATTTTTGGCCTTCCTGGCCTCCAGAGAGGAAGAGGGAGGGAGTGACACACACGCACACACACACACACCTCATATACACCTCAAGGCATATCTCTTCACTAACTTGCTTTCCATCCCCAGGAGCATAACAAATTAAAGTTTAATTTGTGTGTATTGTTTGAACTGCTAAATTGGCCATGCCCACCCAGTCACATGACCACCTAGCCATGCCACCCAGCTGGCCCAGCCCACCAACAGTCTGAAGGACCGTGAATTGGCCCCCTGTTTAAAAAGTTTGAAGGCCCCTGCTCTAGATAAACACGCCTGATAAACATTTTCATCAGGCTTTGTCTAATATGGCTTAGTTCTGCACCATGAAAGTCTTTGAGGAAATCAGCAATATTTTGAATTGGGCCTGAAAACATAATGGCAACCAATGCAGTGACTTCCAAAATAGGAGGTATTCTTCTTGCCTGATGGATTTTATCTATCAGGACTCCAGTGACTGCATTTTCTATCAACTGTATTTTTGAGTGGTTATTATTTGCTATTGCCATGGCATCTTGCTGCAGGGAAAGTTCTACAGGGCCAGCCAACCATCATAAATATGAGTCAATTGCCAAAAGTCTGAATTTTGATCACATGACCTTGGTGATGCTGCAAGGATCATAAGTGTGGAAACTGGTCATAAGTCATTTTTCCCCAATGTCACTGTAACTTTAAATGGTCACTAAATGAACTGTTGTAAGATGAGGACTACTTGTAGATGTTAAAAAGAAGCCCACAAAGCAGAGGCTGTGAGCTGGACCTCTTGTTCCCCATCAAGACCAAGTGGGAACAGCCCCAGAGGAAGGAGGTGGACCTAACAAAACTACCGCCCACCCACAACTTCCTATGTCAACTGAAAAGGATATCATGTTTGATGGCATGGAAAGCCGCTGATTGGTTAAAAAGAGCAAGGATGGATGCGCCACCTCCATCCCGCTCTTGCCAGAGGTCATCCAATGCTCTTTTGGTCCCATATCTGGGCCTGAAACATGACATAGAAGAGTCCAGATAGTCTGCTTCTTCCAGGATCGTCCGGAGGGGCAATGCCAAACTCTTCTCAACTACCTTCCCTGAAAATTGTCCA
The DNA here is from genome assembly GCF_051295495.1 of Thamnophis sirtalis. NCBI lineage: Eukaryota > Metazoa > Chordata > Lepidosauria > Squamata > Natricidae > Thamnophis > Thamnophis sirtalis. The sequence continues at coordinate 27,456,478 of NW_028261389.1, read as the reverse complement.
GAATAGTTGGGTCGAGCAATGGCTTCTTGAGCAGAGGGCATAGTAATGAAAGAAGTTAGGAACACCTCTTTCTAACAAGGATGAATTGACCATTGCTTGGACCCACCCACATGACACCTCCTTGGTGGCCTTAAGCAGGCAGAATTGTGGATCCCATGCATAGGTGGTGGAGTTTATATTCCAGAGAACCCTGTCCATTTCGTCAGGTCCAACAGAATCAAACTATGCCCAAATAACTTGGTAAGTCCAAAGACAATACAATGTATCCTGAAATCTGGTCTAGTTCACTGCAAAAAATTCAAGACAAATGAGGGCATCTTGTGCATTCCTTGGTATTGTAGCCATAATACACATTTAGAAAATGTAATTATATTATATTATATTATAATTAGAAAATATAATTATAATATATTCCTTATAATTTTATAAGGTTTTTAATGTAGTTCTCCTTATATTTGTAAAGCGGTATTATTGTCTGACCTGAACTGGTTCTGGAATGCTTTTAGTTATAGCTGTACTAAAGAAGAATTAACCTATTTTTTGAATTCCAGAAATATCAGTAAAAGGAAAATCTCTCCCATTTTATAGACAAATAAGAGTAAAGTTTCATAGGTTGCATTTTTTAACCCTTTGGCTCAAGTAAAGCTTGTGATTATTTATTAAAACCACTTAGCAAAAAAAAAAAAGATTTTTATGTTCATAGTAACTGCACGCACTGAAGCATTTTTATTGATTACATGCCATCAAGTTGGTGGTTTTTCTCAAATTAAATGAAATGCCCACTTCATGGAGAAAGTTGCAAAATAGGCTTAAAGACAGCAAAGGACTAGTTTGTAATTTTCAAGAGAAAATTGTGGTAGAAACTTCTTTGTTAGTTTTTATGACAAAATCCAAGCAGTAAGATATTTGTTCTTTAAATCATCCTAAGTAATTGTGCAGAGAGCAATTTTAACTCCCACTTTGTTAAAGGCTAGAGGTAGTTTGTATGTCTTGAACAGAAGTTACATCAACAAGTAGTGTTCATTTCTAGGATAGAAAGTTACTATTTTCAGTCCTAAATGAGCAGTTCTGTATCTATTGATGGATGCTAGTGGATGTAAAATGATTTTGTTCTCCTGGAAGGTATCTCATTTTGCCACAGGAAAATCCCTTGCCATTGAGAGCCTCAGGGAGGAAACAAATTAACTGCCTCACTCTAGGAGAGGAAAACCAATGGCCTAGACATGGATAAGGTGGTAGATCTAGCAATAGCAATAAAAATAGCAGTTAGACTTATATACCGCTTCATAGGGCTTTCAGCCCTCTCTAAGCGATTTACAGAGTCAACATATTGCCCCCAACAACAATCCGGGTCTGTCTGGTTGTTACTTTTTCTTGCCCTCTGCTATGGGGAGAAAATCAGAGGTGGTATTCAGCCATTTCAGACAGGTTCTGGAAAAACAGTAGCGGAAATTTTGAGTAGTTCGGAGAACCGGCAAATAGGCTGGCCCTGCCCCTACTTCCTCCCAGCTTCCCAGCTGATCTTCTTTTTTTGTCCTGAAGAGGAGAACGGAGCTGGAAAGGAGGTTAGTGGGGTGGGGAGGGAATGGGGATTTCACAGTAACCTTCCCCCAGGAGTGAGGAGGGAATGGGGATTTTGCAGTATCCATCCTCTGCCACGCCCACAAAGCCATGCCACATCCACCAGGCCACGCCCACAGAACCGGTAGTAAAAAAATTTGAATCCCACCACTGGAAAAAAATCCTTCTCTAGATAAAGAATTTCCCTAAACCTCTGTAGGAATCAGTTGAAGCCATCTGTTCTGATTCCTCTAACATTTGAGAGCTCCAACTGGGAAGTGTTTTTCAAATATTTTCTATGCACACAGGTAGAAATGAAAGAAAGTAACAATTTGTCTCTGCAAACCCTTGCAGAATTGGCAACATCAATAAATTCTGAATAGTGGTGACTTGGCAACAAACTCCTGACTGTCAATGTCTCTAATTGAGGAAAATGGCTTTTTTTTCTTAGCGCACCTGGTTCCGTCACTAATTAACTATGTGAGGTTAATGGGGAGCGGGTTTGACATGATTTAGCTGAGGGCCTGGCTATTGTTGATAAGTCTGGCTTCCTATTTCCTATGTTGTTCATTTTACTTCTCCGTAGGAGATCTGCATATTTCCAACATAAAGAAAACTATGAGCAGCATTGTAAACGGACACGGTGTATACAATCCCTTATTTAGAAGTGGAGTGAGATGTAACAAGATGAAACAAGAGACTGTGCAATATATAGTTCAAAATGTTTTGTGAAAACAAATGACTTAAAACATTTTGACATACACAGTGTTGGAACAAGAAGCATCTGAGCCCAGGTGGCGCAGTGGTTAGGGTGCAGTACTGCAGGCCACTTTAGCTGACTGTGATCTGCAGTTCAGCGGTTCAAATCTCACCGGCTCAAGGTCGACTCAGCCTTCCATCCTTTTGAGGTGGGTGAAATGAGGACCCGGACTGTGGGGGTAAGTTGCTGACTCAATTTGCTAAAAAAAAATAATTGTAAACCGCTGAAAGCCCTATGAAGCGGTATATAAGACTAATTAATAATAAATAAATAAATAAATTTCAGGAGGCAGTGTAACAAAAATGAAGAAATTTGAATGCTAATACTATACATGGAAGACGGAAATTCTAATACATTGTCACAAAAGCAAACAATACTCAGTTATTTCTTAGTATATTATTTATTTATTTATCAGATTTATATGGCCACTGCCACTTTAGATTATATTTATATACTTGGCCACTTTATATTGTATTTAAAATGCAAGAGATTACTTTCTGTGTCCTTAGCTAATTCTGGTAGGTCACTTTCTTCAAAAGGAGAGAACTCTTGTAATCTGTAAAATCTGTAATCTTCCTAGTTGTCGGAATATGTTTTTTAAAAAAATGTCTCTGAAGTCTGATGCTTAAGTGTAAAACGACAAATAGCAATAGCACTTAATACAGCTTTACAGTGCTTTATAGCCCTCTCTAAGCAGTTTACAGAGTCAGCATATTGCCCCCCACAATTTTGGGACCTCATTTTACCCAGCTCGGAAGGATGGAAGGCTGAGTCAACCTTGAGCCTCATGAGATTTGAACTGCCGAATTGCAGGCAGCCGGCAGTCAGCAGAAGTAGCAGACAGTACTGCACTATAACCAATGTGCAACCATGGCTCAAATGTTTCCCCAGCCTCTTTCCCAAGACTTCATTAAAGAGGATTTATGAATCTTTGTTATTCTAAAATGCATAGAGTGAATTTACTAAGGATATGTAGTTGTCTTTAATAAATTAACCCTATCTCAATTAAATACAATATAGAATTACAGAGATAAAATAGAACTCTAATCTCCCTGGAGTCAAGCAGAACTCCTGGTGATTAAATGGACATTTCCATACAATTTCCTTGCAGGAATATGTAGGAAACTTGCCACTGTTTTCTAGGATTTTTTACTTCCCATTTTAGCCTACAACATTAGGGTTTGTTGGTAGTCAACCATTTGAAGCATGGCATTATTAACAAAATTATTGATAGATCTGCTTTCTGGCAATACTTGCGAGACTGTCTATTGCCACCAATAGCCTCCCACCGTCCAGTACGATCCCACAGAGTTGGTCGGCGGTCAGGCAGTGTGGTCTGGCGACCCCCAGGAAGAAAGCCTTCTCTGTGGGAGCGCCTTCCCTTTGGAATGAGCTTTGCATAATCCCCGATCTCCGGTCCTTCTGGCGCACCCTAAAAAGTTGGCTTTTTCAGCAAGCCAGCCTGGCCTGAATAGAATAAATTAAATTATTAATTTAAATTGTTAATTTAATCCTAAATTTGATTTAAATTGTCAATTGAAGGTTATTGGATTTTCTTTTTTTTTTTTTTACTTTTGCCATATGTGTTTTTATGTTGTACGCCGCCCTGAGTCCTTTGGGAGAAGGGCGGCATATAAGTCCAATAAAACCAAACCAACCAATTACACAAGATGCTTTGCGAATCCATCAAAAACTTTCCTTCTGGATTCTCGGTAACAATCACTTTTACTATAAATATATGTTATGTGTATCAGCTTCCTGAATTATACACTGAAAAAGTATGCCGTCTATGAACAGTGGAAGAAACAAACGATCAAAGTAAAGTTTGGTGTCTTACAGCTTTAAATGAAGCTCTGGGATATTCCTAAAAATGCAGAATAAATTATTTAAAAGGTAATAATGCTGAATATTTGGTCATCATCATATTTCCTCACTGACTCAATTGTGTGTAAGGTAAAGGTAAAGGTTCCTATTGCACATATGTGCTAGTCGTTCTTGACTTTAGGAGGCAGTTGAGTTTGAGTTTATTATATTTCTATGCCGCCCTATTTCCCGGAGGGACTCAGGGCGGCTCACAACCAAGTCAGGGGGGGGGTACAAATAAGAAAAAAGAACACGAACAAAACAATACCACAATTTAAAACACTCAACAACCATACCATTCGAGGGGGGACAAAAACTCATTAGCCCCAGGCCTGTCGGAACAGCCAGGTTTTAAGGCTTTGCGGAAGGCCTGGAGGGTGGTGAGGGTCCGAATCTCCACGGGGAGCTCGTTCCAAAGGGCCAGAGCAGCCACAGAGAAGGCCCTCCTTCGGGTGGTCGCCAGTCGGCATTGGCCAGTGGATGGAATTTGGAGGAGGCCTAATCTGTGGGATCTAATCAGTCTATTGGTGGTAATTGGCAGTAGGCAGTCTCTCAAGTACTCATCTCCGTTTCAAAGCTGAAGAGCCAGTGCTGTCCGAAGACATCACCATGGGTCATGTGGCTGAATGACTAAATGCTGCAGGCTCACAGAATGCTGTTACCTTCCCACCAAAGGTGGTTCCTATTTTTCTACTTGGATTTTTACATGCTTTCGAACAGCTAGGTTGGCAGAAGCTGGGACAAATAACTGAAGCTCCCTCCGTTATGCGGCGCTATGGATTCGTCTTAGCTACTGAGGGACCATGTCCTAATTGTGTGTAGTCTGCTACAAAATTCACCAAGGTTGAACACTGTGTTCCGTTATCAATACATGGCAACTGGCCTTGCCCCGAAATCCTCAGAATTTATTTATTATTTGTGTCACTTTATATTTCTCAGTTGCACACAACTCATTTCATGTAGTCTCACTTGTGTTTCCGCCATTGTACCCTGATCTCCTTTAGAACTGGCCAGTGCTCTCTAAGAAAAAAAAACAATTGCTACCCCATCATCCACACATGATATTCTCTCATTTGTTTTTGTGGTAAAGGCAGGGGTGGGATTCAGCCGGTTCAGACCAGTTCAGGCAAACCGGATGTTAATTTTACATCTGGTTCACCGAACAGGTAGTTGCAAGGATGGCTGGCCTTGCCCATCCCGCCCCCTACCAGGTGTCTCCACACGGCCTGTTCTGTATACCAGGTAAGTGCAGGGCCCGTGTGGAGACTCTGGGAGGGTGAAAAACAGGCCTACCAGAAGTTCTGGACACCTGGAAATGGGACTGTTTGTGGCCTCTGGAGTGCCTCCAGAGTTGGAGGGAGGCCGTTTTCATTCTCTTGGAAGCTTGAGGAAATCTGGACTAGCTGAAATATCTACATTCCCAAATTGCTTACTTGTATGTGAGAGTATGGCAACTTGAAGAAACTGGGATGATAAGGGAATGGTGGCAAGGCATGATGGTTCTTTGGTTGCAGGAAAGAGTGTGGAAATGATAGCAGGACATGTGAAGAAGCACCAGTGTGAAATTCTCGCTCTTCTGCACTTCAGAGGAAAAACTGCAGACATTTTTGGTAGCACCTCCTGGACTAGGAGCTAATCATCACAAGTTCCATGGCATCATAGAGACCTAAGGTTTTGGTGCTATTTTGTGTTAGGGAAAAGGCCTGATCTAATTTATGGGGAAAGAGGTGTTTACATTTCTGTAACAAATTCATAAGTATCTATATATAAAATACAACAAGTTTCCTTTTTCTTTGTAGTTGAACAATTCCGTAGTAACAGTTCCATAGTAACACATGCTATTTTAAGCTTGGGCAGCTTGTAGATACGATGTAGGAAACAATAAATACCCTGCACTATAAATACATATTTAGTAGTGCGTCACTATTTTTGTAGAAAACAAGAAAAGAGAAGATGCAAATCAGGTGATACAGTTTACCTATTCTACTGACGGCTTTTGTGAGGAGAAGAGAGGAAAGCTCTCGTGACAATCCTTGGGAAGTAGCGCAGGGCGTGGTTCTCTTGTAAAACTCTTTGTTTGAGCTGCAAGGAAAAGCTGCTTTCCAGGAGGGATGGAAAGGGTCAGACACTGCGCTCTTAAAAGAATTAGTGGTTTGGGGAAAAGCTGTTTGGTTCTTAACTGATTCCAGATGCTGTTGCTAGAGCACAAAGATTGCCAGTGTGTGTCGGGTAATGCTGACTGAGTGGGCCTCTGGAGTGTTTCCTGTGTAGCCCACAATCAGAGACACTTAATCAAAGCCAGCCGTTGCTGCTGCAGCTCTCTTTGGAGGAATATAGTACTAATTTCTCTACAGTGTTTTAGCTTTTCACCCTTAGCTTTTCTTTCATTCTCTCTCTCTCTCTCTCTCTCTCTCTCTCTCTCTCTCTCTCTCTCTCTCTCTCTCTCTCTCTCTGTGTGTGTGTTAACTCTTACAATTTAAAAGCCATTTATTAAAAAATATTTACTTTAGAAGGACTTATATATATATATATATATATATATATATATATATATATATATATATATATATATATATATATATATATATATATATATATATATATATATATATATATATATATATATATATATATATATATATATATATATATATATATGAAGTAAAGTTGAGTGCTCGTGGGCCATTTGGTCAGTGAGATGAGCCATTAAAATAAATCTAAAATCCCATATATCATAGAAGCTGCTTATCTGTGACCAGCTGCCACATGGTTTAGAGCAGCGAGTTTTCAACCTGGGGGGGGTCCCTTTTGGGGGTCGAACGACCCTTTCACAGGGGTTGCCTAAGACCATCAGAAAACACATATTTTCGAAAAAATGTGGAAAACATAAAATAATTTTATGGTTGGGGGTCACCGCAACATGAGGAACTGTATTGAAGGGTCGCAGCATTAGGAAGGTTGACCCACTGGTTTAGAGGAATTTAAAGTGAAAACCATATAGACAGCCCAGCCCAATGCTATGGATCTTTACTCATGAAATTAGCACTGTACCTTGACAGAGACATTTCTTGCAAATGATTTGGGCACTTGTGATTTGTTTAGGTAAGCATTTTATAATGTACAGTAACTGGTCATGGAAAAGTAGCTCCTAGAAGATGGGGGGGGGGAAACCTAAATTAGTATTTTAAGTTAACTCACGTCAGAAAATCTATTATTTGATAAGTGGAAAATATTCCTAATGTATTGTGGGGATGGGAATCAGACAAACTTTGATTATACAGCATTGTTTGACTCCCATGCTTTCATGAAAGTTATTTTGCAAATATAGAATTGCACTGTAATAATATTAAAATAAGCCCCCAAACTATGCTTGTTTATTTGTCTCATTTCCTAATATTTTTTTTAAATCTAACATCATCTTTCACCCTGCAGTTAACTTCCAGTTTTGTGAATTTTGGCTTCTAGTTATTCTCCAGTCACAATAATCATTGCTGAGAATTCTGGGAGTTGCGTTCCAAAGATTGATATCTGGTTCTTAAAGGCTGGACACAATCAAAGGCCCCAAATCATTGAAAGGTTTGGATGGGACTTTTTCTAGGAAAAGATTTCTTTTTGTATTCAATTCTTGCCAAAAGGAACAGCTTCAGGGTGGATTTGATTTAAATCGAGTTGATTGAAATCAACTCGATTTAAATCAACAATTTTAAAGAGTAACTGTCATCTCTCTCCCTCAACGGCTCTTCCTCTGACTCGCTGTTGACTCACCCAATATTGCAGAATATATAGCCTCATGCTACATAACCAAGCTCCATTTCATGCTGAATAAACTAAATTATTAATGTATCTTACATAGAAAACAATCTTTAGATAGATTTTTACTCCAAAACATTTTATTAAAATAAATTTGATAAAAAAACAAAAAAAAATTCAATTTGAATTAAAAAAAATCTAATTTAAAATTTAAATCCTTTTATTTAAATCCTTTTATTTTTTATTTTTATCCGCCCCAAATAGCTGGCTTTTTAGTATTAGTAATGTGCCAAACCTCTGTTTACTTAATTGGATGAAAAAGTGCCATATTATGACAAATAGGTTGAACTGGTGGGGATGTCAAAGATGACTTCAGGGCTACACTCAGTTACAATTAGTAATTGATTTGGGGAAATTAACTCCCCATTTTCTTTTAACTTTAAGAAAGTGTAGGATGTGAGGTTTTCATATATGCTTCATTAAATATTTTCTCCTTCCTTTCCATTTTTTTTTAAAACTAAAGTACAAACATAACGTATGAGTATTATGTATAGGCTCAAAAAGCAAAATATGATCTGGGGAATCTCTGAGGACCTATGCAGCATCAATCTGGAATATGTTAGTATAGCTGCATGCATCTGGCCTCATGGTGATGTGCAATAGCAGAAAGCATACTTTGTATAATTATTTAACATTTGCTGCAAATTATTCACACTCCCAGTCAACATTATAAGATTGTCTCTATATAAAATTTTATGTACATTCATATCCCCACACCAATGCATCTGTAATATCATACAGGCATTTTCTATGAATACATTCATTAAACAGTTGAAGGGATTCTACATACTACCTGTCTTATTCCCCGCTATGTGAATAATTTGCAGCAAATGTTAACCATTTGCTAAGTACTATGTTTATTCTGTCGTGTTTTACTTCCACCATAAAACTGTTATTACAGAATTCAGTAACTAACCTCCAACTTCATTTTTGTACAGAGCATTCCATGGTTGAGTCCATTAACATTGTAATGCACTTTTATTAAATCAACCAAAATATAATAAACTTTTTCACATTTGTGCTTTTCTCAGTGAACTGCTGAAGGGCAAAAATTAGCTTGTAAGTTCTCAACGTTATTTAAAGCAAGGGTGTCAAACTCAAGGCCTGCAGGCTGGATCCATCCCACAGGATGCTTAAATCTGGCCCGTGGGGCCGGCCTGGAAATACCAAAGGACGGGCCTGCGATGCCTCTGTCGGCTGAAAATGGCTGCATGGGGACCCCACACAGCCTGTTTTGGCCCATTTTGACAGGATGTTGTAGGAGGCGTCCGTCCCATCTCTCCCCCCCCCCGGTCCCTCCCAGCCCGTGGAGGAGAAATCCAGTTTGACACCCCTGATTTGCAGTCTCTCTATATTGCCCATTCCATAAGGATTCCCAGGTCATATCTGGACAAACACTATGCTTAATCATTTTTCTGTGGGGAACATTTGCAGATGAACAAGCCTGAAGCAGGCAAGCTTGCAGATACCTAGAAACGACACCTTAGGATACTTTACAAGTTAAAACTAGAACTTTGAACTGTATTCAGACACCCATTGAAAGCTATCTCCCAAACAGGTTCTATATGTTGCTCCTGGTTCTTATACAAGAGTGGGCAACTGAACCAACTGCTGCTCTTGGCAGTTTTCAAATATAATGTAAAACTCATTGCAGTAATTGGACTGAGAGATGTTGAGAGTATGGCAGCGGTGGCTTCTGGATCCCGTTGCAATGGGGCTCGGCGTCCACCACATGAATGTGCGCAGCGCGTGTGCACGCATGCACACTTACCTCCTGGGACACTCTGCAACGTTCCAGCAGCTTGACGGAGTGCCGTGCAGGCACCGTACGGTCGGTGTGCGGAAGCCCCGAAGAGGTCAACTACAGGTAAGGACAGAGGGCAAGCAGGTGGGCTCTCCGGAGCACCGTACCGAAACGGTACCTGGTACTTCCGGCAAGCACCGGTACGCCCGTACCCGGGCATACCGGTCGTAACCCACCACTGGAGTATGGGTATCTATTACCAGGCTTTCATGCTTCAGGAACTGCTGTAATTGGTGCACCAGAGGAAGCTGAGCAAAGGCCCTTGGCACAACTTTCAGTTGCTTATCTAGAAATAGATGCAAGTCTAGCATCCTCCTTCAAAGAGTTTTCGTACCCAGAGTTAAGCATTGGGACAGCTGGTGTTAGACGGTTTTGTGATTATTAATCCATGTTCTGGAATACGTGGAGTGTGTTCAGCAACAACTGCAGTTTAGGAGAGAAGGATTACAGCAGTATCCAGTTTTTTTTAATGTATTAAACCAGTGTTTCTCAACCTGGTGGATTCTGGGAATTGAAGTCCACAGGACTTAAAGTCACCAAGGTTGAGAAACACTGTATTAAACGGTCAGTTCGACAGTAGGAATGGCATTATGTTTGAGATGGAGTGCAGTAATCATTGTCTCACAACCAAAATTGGGCTTAAACTTCTATTGCTAAATACTGTAAGTGTTAAATGAGTCACGCTTAATTTTACGACCCTTTTTGCTGCAATCATTAAGTGAACGATGCAGTCATTAAGCAGATCATATAGTTGTTATATGAACCTGGCTTTCCCCCATTGACTTTGCTTGTCAGAAATCCCTGAGAAGTTTATAAATGGTATAGACTTCTAGGACACTGCAACTGTCATAAATACATGTAGTCCTTGACTGATGACCAAAATTGACTCGTAATTTATGTTGCTAACTGAGAAAATTGTTAAGTGAGTTTTCCCCCAATTTATGACTTTTCTTGCCACAGTTGTTAAGTGAATCACTGTGGTTGTTAAATTAGTAACACAGTTGTTAAGTGAACCTGGCTTCCCCATTGACTTTGCTTGTCGGAAGGTCGCAAAAGATGATTGCATGACTCCAGGACACTGCAGTGGTCATAAGTATGGAACAATTGCCAAGCGTCTGAATTTTGATCACATGATCATGGGGATGCTGCAAAGGTCATAACTATGAAAACCCAGTCATAAAGCACTTCTTCAGTGCTGTTGTAATTTTGAATGGTCACTAAATGAACTGTTGTAAGTCAGGGACTATGTATATCCAGGTTGCCAACCACTCAGAGTTTGATTACATGACTACAGGGACGCTTCACCGGTGATACGTTCAAAAACCAGTCATAAGTCATTTTTTTCAGCACTTTCATAACTCTAAACACTTATTGGTATTAAGCAAATGGCCATAAGTCGAGAATTACCTGGATGCATTTCTCAAGCCTGAAATATGCTATCAGTCAAATATATTTTTTGTGGCGGTTTGTTCCATGATAAAAACAGTTGGGCTTTTCGTTTCTTTATATTGTTTGCATTATGCACAATATTTAGCTACTGTGTATGCCATTTATTTTGATGTGAGAAGAAAAGTATCATGATTAGGCTTGCTCGGGTTTTTTGCTGCACAGAACTGATTTTGTATCTTTTAGTTTAATTTACTCCTTTTGTCATCTTATAGATGACAGTATAGATCAACTAATTATAGTTGACACTTTGATTGCTAAATAAGTGTGTGAAATCTAGGTACTCAGCTAAACTGATTGTGTATCTCACTATATTATATTTTGTGTGGAATATCGTTTCAGCAGCAACTGTATATCTGCCCTGCAATTTCAGTGCATCTCTTAAATACAAAAAATCTTAGCTTTCCAGCTATATTTGGATAGGAATATATTTGCATACACTATGCATTTGTTTGATTTGGTTTTGTTAAAATAGGAATACTCTGCTCTCAGTATAAAGTTATAGGCATGGTGGCGCAGTGGTTAGAATGCAGTAGTGCAGGCTAACACTGCCCACTGCTGGGAGTTTGATCCCGACCGGTTCAAGGTTGACTCAACCTTGCGGCAATATGCTGGCTCTAAACCACATAGAAAGTCCTTCATAAAGCACTATGAAGTGCTATATAAGTCTTAAATGCTATTGCTATGGCTATTTCCCCCCCTTCCCAGATTGCATTTTTAAAAGATTGTAGCCAGATGCTGACTGTTGGGGGGGGGGAATTAAGTAGAAGTTTCTAAAGCAATGGTATGTATGTGAGAGAAGATCGCTGTGATTTTATTCAGTTCTGGGTTAATCAGGAAAGGATGATACAGTGGTACTGATTTGCATTTTTTTTTTCATTCCAAGAAAAATAGTTAAATATACATTTGTCAAACTATTCCATATTTGAAACTCTAAATTTAGCTCTCGTTACTGCTAGAATAAAAACTTTCAGATCTTACTTCCTGTTCCCCACTCGACCCCAAAAAAGGAGGAGCTCAGGTTGCCATAGAGATTAGAGTTGTGTGCCATAGGGAGACAATGTAGATTAGAATACCAGGAAGGAAGGAAGAGTGAGTGATGTCACTAATTCCCTCTATAGTACTGGCACATTAGTCAACAGTAGAGCCAATTCATATAATCACAGAGGAATTTGCAAAAATTTCTGAGATGGTGGTGTTATTGGTATATCTAGAACAACACTGTATGGATATTATTTTGTCGTCCCTTCCTCTTCTGAAGGCTTATGTTTGGAATTTTAAGTATTGCATCATAGAGATCCACACATTTTCAGAACTTAATTTCATTAGTAGTTTCCCAACTTCTGAAATAAAGCCTAAAACAGCATCACATGTGTTATCTCCTAGTTCTAGTTTGAATATGGATACTCTTGAGTATGTATAGTTTTCAATTTTCATCCACCAGTTACATTTTCAGATGTTATGCTGTAGTAAATTTGTAGCCTGGAACATTAACTGAGAGTGATAAAAATGAATAAAAGAGAGTGAATAAATAGAGTACATGGCTTTGCTAAATACCGAGGTATACATTTCACATGGAAAGTTAGGGTATTGGATTTTAATGTTTGAAATGGCTGCTGACAAACTCCTGTGCATGATTAAGGTTTCTGGGCATGTTGTAGGAATACCTCTATGCAATCACAGTGTTTATCCATGATACCTCCTTGGTATTCCTTAACAAGACCTAGGAACCAATTAAATTGGTTCCTTGGTGTTGTTCCTAGTTCTTATGTATTTAAGGGGAAGTCAGTAAAGCTAGACAAACTGTCCGAGGAATATCTATGCCCGATTGCAGATTTTCAGAGAACTAAAAATGAAGTTTGAAAACTAATTAACTACTTTTTCTATTTATTATTCAACTTTAGGTGCATGCTGTGCATCAAAATCATGATTAATTGCATAGCAAATAAGATGCGTAGTTTCTTATCTGTGGGATAAGATTAATACAGTTTATTGTCCCTATTTTGTTTTCAGGAAATATTTGTTTTCACAGCTAGTCATCTGGATTGAAAAATACATTCATATATGCCTTCTGTTGAAATTAGTGCATGGCAGAAAGATTGCATTCACACCCACATGCAGATTTGGATTATGATTCTAGAAAAATACTCCAAATATTTTCTTAAAAAAGAAAACAAAACTTCTGCATGAGCACAGGCACTTTTGGCTAATCAAGAATGTGTGAATATGTAAAAGTACTTTTTTAGTACTGAATAATATATAAATATCATATGAAAACTTTTTGTACAATATAAAACTATGTGTACATGCCAAATTGGAAATACCCTTTTTTTCTTACTGTACAGGGAGATTCATTTATTCTCCCGCAGCGCACAGAGAAAGAACCGGGTAAGACCAACGCTCCTTCTATATATACATGCATATATACAAGGAGAAAACATATATTTTGTATATATCCAATATACAGGGATACTGTTTAATAGTAAATCAGGTGTTGTTACATTGTTGGTAAGGACTTTCTGAGTTAATTGATCTGTCAATGGCTATTTGTATGCTTTTAATAATCAGGAATTGACTGTAATGAGACAAAGGAATATTGAAATTAGGTGTAGTCACAAGCTAGAACAATTGAGTTTGGAGATCCATCTGTTCTGGGAAGAAGAAAAAACTGGTGAATGTTACTTTTTTGTGCACTGTAGATGCAGTATATAAAACTAAATTATGTCCTGCTTAAATTCTTCCATTTTTTATTTGGATCTCTACTTCCTAACCTCAGTTATCTCTGTATTTCGTATAAAAGCTATTAAGCTGTTGTCCTAACTCTTAGTAACAGTTTTTCAGCTTGTGTCCTTGAGTTCTCCATAATAGCCACTCCTGCAGAGAATAATTATTCAATAAGAGACATCAGCAAGTTGTTGACCTGTAAAATTAGTAGCACCAGTTACCTCCTGGGGGATATGCCAGGGCTGCCCGCTAGTTCTCCCCCTCTCCACAGAAAGTGAGATTTAATTATTGTTATGGTACAAAGATTGGGAACTGTGGGAAAGACATCCATTTACCGAAAACAGTGTGGTTTTTAAATTATATTGATACCTTCTTTCTGCTTTTAATTCTTCACATAAAGATGCTCAATGTTTTGTCTTCCTTCTAGTCATTTCGTCATCAAGCAAATGTTTAAACACTTCAGCTGTCTAAAATGGACCATGAAGTATTTTATTTGTTGCTTCAATATCCAGTGATTGCTTGATATTGTCAGTAAACACAATGTATATGTCACTGAACATCAAATTGTAGTTTACCAAATGGCAATGTACCCGTTAATAGAAATTTCCTTTGTATGCACAACTAGTTTTAAAATAAGTGGTGCCTCTTTGCTATTTTTGCTATTATTATTTTGTGTTAAGAAGTGATTTAGAGATAAATATGGGTATTTGAAAGATTAATGGAGACAACTTCTATAATACTGAGTAATTTATAATTATACTTATTTGTGTTTGTATACTGCTATTTCTTCTAGCAGACCCAGAGCAGTGTAGTTTTATTTCTTGTTCTACTATTAATGGAGCTACTGTGATAAAATTGTTACATTACAAAAAGAAGAAGAAATAAACCTCTTATGTAAAAAATCAATCTGACGTCCGATTCTATATTTAGCAATATGTGCGCTTATCCCTGCTCACTTCCTGAAATAATTAGACAGCACAAGTTGCCAGAATAAAAACCTTTCATTTTTAAAGAAGAGATTAAAAAAGCACAATATAAAAAAACCATGTTTTCTCTGTACGACTTTATACATGAAATGTTATTTGACAGAGATGACAAGAATGCAACATGCTTATAGAATCCTCTAGATCAGATTAAATATTTTAACCTTCACATGACATCTTAATTTTTGTAAAATAATGTTTCAAATTATGAAATTCTTGAATTAAATAAGGTAATGTATTATGTCTGATAACTTCCTACTTATATTTTATAATTAATTTTTGATGTTTTTACCTTGGCAAAATGCCTTATTATTTGAATTTATTCTCTCCAATCCTGCAAGAATCCAGGCAGGAAATAACTGTTCTTGCACAATACTGTATCACAGATATGAATGTGGAAAATATATTATCTAGAACCTTTATAACTAAAACAAGTATCCTATAAATTAACTATATAATCATTTGTTCCTAGGAAAAGATTTACCTCTTTTCATTTCATATTAGAATGTTTTCAGGTATTCTGGATAGATATCCTTTTATGTAGAGGTGGTATTCAGCTGGTTCTGACCAGCCTTGGAGAACCGGTAGTAAAAATTTTGAGTAGTTTGGAGAACCGGTAAATACCACCTCTGATTGGCCCCACCCCCATCTATTCTCTGCCTTCCGAGTCCCAGCTGATTGGGAGGCAATGGGGATTTTGCAGTAACCTTCCCCTGGAATCGGGAGGGAATGGAGATTTTATAGTATCCTTCCCCTGCCACGCCCACTAAGCCACGCCCACCAAGCCATACCCACAGAACTGGTAGTAAAAATTTTTGAATCCCACCATTGCTTTTATGGTTTCACAAACTATCATCTTTCCTTTATTTCAGAATGAGCCTCTGACTTCCAGTTATCATGGATACCCAGGAAGGGACAGTCAGGTAAGAATCTTTTTATTAACTGGATTATTATTAATATCATGATTATGTGATGGCTTCTGTTGTAATAATGTTTTATTGGGATTTGTAATTATCCCTGTAGACCTGTACAGGTTTTAGAGCAGCTATTTCCCATATTGTGGAAAAAAGAGAGAAGCCATCCATCTTCCTCTTGGTGAGTTTTTGAATTGCTATAACTAGAAGAGCTATTGGAAGTAGACCATAGTAGACAATGCCTCTGCAGAACTTTCTTTGAGTGAGGGCAAAAGAGGAAGTCACATGCCAACATGATTGTGGTGATCACAGTGATATAGACTTAGAAAACCGAAGGCATGAATGAGGAAGTGAGTAATTACTCTGTTGCTATGGCAAAGAGGATGTCATCTGTTCCACTTTGCAGCCTATTTTGCAAAAAGGTAAAATAAATCAAGGCACAAAAAAACGCTAAAGAATATAGTAGGCAGGTAGCCAGCAAGCATTTCTGAGGGAGAAAAATGAGTTCTGTTACTTTTTTATCCAATGACTGGATGGACATCAGAGGGTGTTATGCACAATACTGAAAACATAGCCCCTCTTACCAGATTTATGTTCAGAATGTTATGTTTTCCAAATGCTTATATTTTAATTGTAAAAAATAAATAGAAAGAAGGAAATAGAGGAAATGAAAGATGTTCAGTGTAAAGTATAAATTTGTAACCTTAAAGTATAATACTAATTGAGTAAAATCAATAAAAAATTATTTTTTTAAGGGAATAATCTAGGAAGCAAGTTAATAACAGTTTTATTGGCAAAACGATTGTAAAATGTTTTGTCAATATAATCCATGCTTTTTGATATAAACTTATGAATAGTAAGCAATCATCATATAATTTATGTTTGTTAAAAGAAACAAAAATTAACTCTAGTGTGAAAAAGCTTTTGAATGATAGTGTATGGCCCTGTTGTCCTTGATTTATCCATATAATCCAGTGAGCTGGATATTAATTAAAAATAAATGGTAAATCTTAGCAGAAAAGCTGGGTCAGAATGACAACAGTAATGCCCTTTCAGAGATTGAAGAGAAAGGGATTGCAAGAAAGTAAGCTGTTTGCTCTTCTATGCGTCAAAAGCAGTGCAATCACACTGCACTGCTTTTGATGCATAGCCCAAGCCTGGGGAACCATGGGTGGACTATGCAAAAGCTTATAGTACTCTCTTTAGTACTTTACATCTCTTTAGTAATCAATTTTATAGGCAATCTCTCCTTTTGCTTGGCCATTCACAGTTGCAAAGGAAGAGAGTAAGCTGTTTGCTAAGCACACCCACGGTTCCCATCCCTAGGCTGCAGCACAAATGTATTGCTTTTGATGTATAAAAAATAACCAGCAATCACTTGAGCATTCCAAAGGACAAGAAAGTGGTTAGGAAGCAACTAAAGCTGAACTTGTGAAACTGAGTAGTCTTTCCAGCTGTGATTTCCAACTTGCTCTTTGCTTAGAAGCAAAGAGTTCCAGTTAGGCTTATTAAGCAAGAACTATCTGTAGATTTGCTTTAAAAAATCTAATAATCATATTTATTGCAAATTACTGAAACAAGTTGCAAGTTTTGAATTATTGTGTAATATAAATAGCTTTTTGTTTAAGTAATAAGGCTCATATTTCTTGATAGGATGGGCATTCTGAATCTGTTCTAGATTGGGTTGTTTTTTTTAAAAAAAAGGAAAATAAATGTAGCTCGGATCTTTAAAGAAATTTAATCATAATAAGATTTTAGGAATTGTATGGGCATGTGTAAAGGTAATTGTATTATTCAATAAATATGAATGCTCAGAAATAGGCTTTAAATTCCAATTATCAGGTTGATCTGTTTGATACAGAAACAGTTGCTATGCTTTTTTTTTTACTTACATTAATAAGATTTCAAAGCTTTTAACTAATTTCACTGGGAACTCCTAATATGACTAAATTCTCTGTAACCATAGATCTTATGGGTGACTCTGTGTGTGTATGGAGGGTTCTAATGTTGAACATAATTGTGAGAAGCAAATTATACTTTAGAAAACACCCACTATTTTCTATTGCAGATGAATTTACTTTAACAATAATTATATCTTATCAACTATTTCCCCATGCCTTATTGAACAAATAATAACTTTGAATGTAGCCTTATCTGATTCAGCGTATGTTCATTTGAACTCCTTATAGGCAATGTTAGTATTTGAAGGCTATTTAATCCATATTGAAATGGTTTAGACACATTTCTGCCTGTATAGATGGCTATGAGTAATTAATAGTCTATTCCCAATCTGTTGTATTTAAGTAAAAAATGTTTTACAGAATATGACTTTTTCAGATTTAATTTGTCAACCTGCCATATCCCAGCAATATGCTTCCTTCAGCCTAGTTTTTAATCCTTTTTAATCCATACCACTGAGAAAGCAGATATTTTCACATTATTTAAAAATTGCAACCTGGTATGACTTAGATTACTTCAATCAATTGTACTGCATTCTCATCAAAAATGCATTGAGGTAGGCAAGATCAGGAAACAGCAAGGATATCAGGAATTAATTCATTTGTGTTATAGAATATAGTAACAGAATGTTGAAAACTGTCCAAAATATCCCTCTGCCCTTTTTCATACCAATCAGAATCAAGGCAGAGTTATTTTCCTTTACTTTCTGATGCCTTCTCATTTACCAGGATTGAATTGTTTACTCTCCCATAACGGTTGGTGCATTCCTTCCTTCCTTAAGGTTATCTCCAGGCTCCTCTAAACCTTCCTTAAATTTTCTACGATTACAGAATTGCAATGCTATTCACATATGCATAACCTGAAGATCATTCTTTTCTATGTCCTATTCTACACAAACGATGCAGCACAATAAAAATTAATTTGCAACAAGTATTATAGAAAAGTATTATAACATGTGAAATAGCAGCTCAAGTTTCAACTAGTTCTCCTTGATTTATGTGAATTAAAGGATTGTTTATGATATATTTATGGTAGAAATTGGTATTAAAGACATTCTTGTAAGTGAATGCACATTATGCCTAAAGTCAATAAAACAGTATTATCCTTGATTATAATCCCTGATGTAATTAACTTAAGAAATCTAATAAGGTCTTAAAGTCCTCAGAATTCCCAGCTATCATGGCTGTCTTGACATTCTAGTCCACAGCTTCTAACATCGGGTTAGAAAAGGCTGTCTTCAGATTTCTAAATTAGAAACCAGAGGATTTCTATACTAAAGGTTTGAAGTTTCTGCTCTTCCTACCAGCCTGCCCGCCCGCCTGCATTTTAAAAGAAAAGGTGTTTTAGGTCTGCCTTTGAATGTGTGGCCAGTAGAACAGAGACAGATGCTTCCTTGGCACGTTTCCTGAAGCACTTTATGAGTGTTGTTTGTTTATATGTGCTTCTCCTTCCCATGTAAGATCTTCTGGGTGATATTGCTTAAACTTTTGTTAACTAAGCACCCTCTAGTGGAGGAATGTCATGTTTCATTACAAAATAAACATTTCCCCCTCTTTCTGCTTATTTCTTTCTGCCCTTGACTTACAACCACAATTGAGTCCAAAAATTCTCTTGCTTGCTAAGTGAAGCATTTTTTAAAGTGAGTTTTGTCCCATGTTAACAATCTTTCTTGCCACAGTTGCGAAGTGAATCCCTGCAGCTGTTAAGCTGTTAAGGAGAATATTTGTAGCTCAGGATTGACTTGACCTAATTTAGCAATAGCAATAGCAATAGCAGTTAGATTATATACCACTTCATAGGGCTTTCAGCCCTCTCTAAGTGGTTTACAGAATCAGCATATCGCCCCCACAATCTGGGTCTTCATTTTACCCACCTCAGAAGGATGGAAGGCTGAGTCAACCCTGAGCCGGTGAGATTTGAACCGCTGAACTGCTGAACTAGCAGTCAGCTGAAGTGGCCTGCAGTACTGCACTCTACCCACTGTGCCACCTCGGCTCTGGGTAATGAAACGTCTGCAAGAAAACAAGCAAGCTCAGAGAGCGTCAAGGATCACTCAGTTGTTAAGTTGGTAACATGGTTGTTAAGTGAATCTGGCTTCCCCATTGACTTTGCTTGTCAGAAAGTTATAAAAGGGGATCGCATGACCCCAGGACACTGCAACGTCATAAATATGAGCCAGTTTGCCAAGTGTCCGAACTTTTATCAAATGACCATGGAGATGCTGCAGTGGTCGTAAGTGTAAAAAACAGTCACTTTTTTCACTGCTTTTGTAACTTTGAACAGTCACTAAATGGACTTTTGTAAATCAAGGATCACCAGTATATTTTAATTATAGCTCTTCTATAGGGCAGAAAGAGAAATATTAACAAAATGTCTTCAGTTTTTGTCAATGTTTATAATTATAAAGTATACACTTTATATACCTTGCATAAATATAATTTTTCGCAGAAACTTTATAAATGAAAATCTGTAGCATTTCTCCTATTTGGTCCTCAGAATTTTGTCCTAATAAATCTGCACAATATCAATTCAGCTTTTCTACAGATTAGATACTTATTCAGTGTTTCATATGACAAACCTGACACACATTCATGTATAATATAATATGCATGGGATCTAACAGAAATCAGAGGAGTATTTCGTTTGCTGTGATAAGTGTCCTGCCTAAAAATTACTTAGTACAGGGTGTTGTGGCCTGTCGGCTGCCAGCAGAACTAGCAGCAGAGTCAGACAAGGGGGAGGGGGGAACCTGGGCCACCTTCCTAGCCTTTGGAAGGCTCTGAGGACGAAACAGATGCAGGGCACTCCCAGGTGGAGTGGCAGCTGTCTTCGGGGCATGAGCTAAGTGACGGGGAGGAACAGATGGGGCCCATCCCAGATGTGCATATGGGTAGGGAAGCAAGGAGAGGAGAGCAATGGAAAGCAATAAGCCGGCTCTCAGGGAAAAGAGGACATAGACACTAGCCAGCCACCCCCTGGCTGGGAAATAAATAGCAGGGGTTTGGGAGTGGCTGGTTGTCACTGACAACCATCCATTTTCCAGTGGCCATTAATCAAGTTGGATTCCTTTCCCAGAACAAAGTTTGTCAGGACTAATGGCTCTGTATTGAAGGTGCCAAGGGAGTTTTCCTGCTGGAAACTAATAGGCTGGGTCAAACACCGAGCAAAATAAATATTCCACAGATTATTATCATCAAAACTACAATTTTATGTTATTATAAAGGAATCTTAAAATAAAAATATTTTAATTATAGGTCTCAGTTTTCAAGGTGTATATAATTTTGAAGCTTTGTGGAGGAAATAAATTACATGAAGAAATCTGTGAAAAGAAAGAATCGAAACCCTTATATACCTTATTCCTTCCATGGTCCATATTCTTTCTCTCAGATGCATTGTTAAGGGGAAAAAGTAGCCAATTGAAGATTAATATTTATTAATTTGCACTGTAATTTAATTTAGGCTTTAATTAGGCAAGAATATATGCCAGGATCCCACAGGTGATCAGTTGCAGTCCATAGTATGTTCTACCAGTATGTAAATTGCTAGTAAATGCAATTGCTAATATGTATATATGTGTCTTATACATGTATTGACCCTTTTGTATAGAAATGCTGTATTTTTCGGACTATAAGGCACTCCAGACTATAAGATGCACCTAGCTTTTGGGGATGAAAACAAGAAAAGAAAAAACCTGCCTCCCCACAACTTGCCTCCTTGTAGCAAACAGCAAACAGTCTGGTCTGTTTCAGCCCAGTCTGATTTAGCACAAGCAGCTTATTGGCAGTTGGATCTGCCCCCCACAATATAGTCTATCAACTGTTCCAGGCTGCGGGGATCTCACCATCCGCTGCTGCCTATCACTGCCTTGCATGCCCCATTCCAGGTGACAGGGTTAGGTGGTGGTGACGATGGGCAGAGGCGGTGGCGATCATCACAGCTTGGAACAGCTGATAGGCGGTATTTTGGGAGGCAAATCCAACCACCAATAAGATGCTCCTGCTAAATCAGGCTGTGCTGAGGCTGACCAGGCTGTTTGCTGTTTGCTACAAGGAGGCAAATTTCTGGGAGGCAGAGGCCAAAGGGTGGGGGCTGGCAGATGGATGGAGCTTCGGCAACATTCACTGTATAAGATTCAGACATTTCCACCCACTTTTGGGGGGTGGGGGAGAGGATATCTTATACATCAAAAAATACGGTACTTGTTTTCAGGAAAAAATAAAACGTGTACATTGATTAAATATGTAAAAATACATGGAATATAAAAATAACAAGAATCGGCTGTTGTATAAAAGTTTTTAACTGATTTATAGTTTTAGAGTTCTTTAATCATAAAGTCTCAAAGCTCCTACAAATGATACAATGCTGGAAAAAAGATGTGGCTCTGAAAAAGTTGACTGTGCCTTGTAAAGCCAAAAAAAAAAGTGGCTCTATTTTTATAGAGAATAAGTTTCAACGTGGCACATTTGGGGAACAATTCTCGTGGCTTAGGTTGCTCTTTGCCATAAGAGGGCACTCATTACTCAGGAACTACTACGTATTATTGGGAACAAATTGAACTCTAGAATAGTTGTCTATATTGTCTAATGTGAAAGAAAAACGAAGCAACCCGAAGCCTATGCCACAGTAGTAATCGCATTCTTACTGCAGAAGCTATTTTGAAAGCTTATTTTCTGGTTGTTTCCAGGAAGCCTTGAAAATACTAATAAAGTTAGGGGGTTGCTTTTGACTTTCCAGAAAGATGTGGAAAAACTGAGGGTTGGAGAAGGAAAATTATTTAGTTCAACTGTTGAATGAGTCTGACCGAGAAAATGAAGAAAAATAAAGGCTATACGATGGTAACTAGTACATGGCTGTGTAAAATAGCTGTGTGCCAACCCATTCCCAATTTCATTTTCCTTAATCAGATTGCTTTATCAAGCACTATCTGAGAAAAATCAAAAGTCTTCCAGCAACAACTTTGTTGTTGTTGTTGTTGTAGAATAAATATATGCAGAATAAATATATGTCACTGGTGTCACCGCATCCCTCGAGACCCAAAGTAGTAAAAGAGGAAGCAAATAATGTTGCCAGGGTTAATTTCTTCTCCCAGCTGCTCCTGACCAGAACACTATATATATTTTGTTGAAAACTTAGGGCATTCTTAAAGCATTGATGATAGAAACTAACAGTAGTAAAACCTTACAGGTTGTATTAGACGGAGGAGAAAACATTGTATATAAGGCTTGTAAAAAACTATACTGTATTTTTGGACTATAAGATGCACTGGAGTATAAGACACACCATGATTTTGAAGAGTTGAATAAAAAAAAAGTTTTTGCACTCTGCAGACCTCCCAAGCACTCTGCAGGAGTCGTTTCTTGCGAAAAAGAAAAAAAAAAGGGGGAGGGGTTATGCAGAGGCTTTGGGAGGCTTGTTTCAGTAGGCTAAAAATGCTGTATTCAGTGTATAAGATGCACCCAGATTTTCACCCTCTTTTTTGAGGGAAAAAGGTGCGTCTTATACTCCAAACATATTGTAAGTAACTTTGAGACACATTTGAACCAAGGAAACTTGTCTTCAGCAACAGCATAAATAAATAAAAAATTAAGACGAACAGGAAGAACAAAATAGTAAATAAAACCTAAAAGTTAGCATAAGTACATTGTCATCAAGAAAGTGATTCAAATTTTGGGTGCGACCCAGAGGCTCTGCAACCTTGTGGTAGAACATTCAATAGAAAATTCAATGCATTAAACATTCTCAGTGCTAGATAATTAAATTCTGTCTTACCTGTCATAATAAACAATATGTTACTTAGATGTTTAATTTTCTGTAGTAGAAGGTCAAATAAGTACAGAGATTTATTTTAAAAGATTAAAATTAATCTTTTATATACTGGTTATCTTCTTCATACAACCTTAATATAATCTTCCATTTTCTCAAATATTGAAGAGGCGTTTTATAAAAATAGAATGAACAGGATTGAATTTCTAAAACTTCAAACTGTCAAACAATATTTAAATAAGATCCTTGCATCTTCAATATTTGATCTCATTGAGAATCCAACAGAAGATAGTGTGTGTGTGTGTGTATGTGTATGTGTTCATCAGTTATTGTTTGGCTTCACTTGATTTAACAGTGAATCTATTCTTCAAAACCTGAAAGTAAAGTTCAAAAATTAGCTAGCAGCAGAAGCTTCAATATCCTGCTACGGTTAGCTGAATTGCTTTATTGCCGACAAGCGTGCTATCCAAAATGTAAAGACATTTTTCTGGCTTTGTACTTACCTATATTTCTAAAAGTAATATTTACTTCTTTCTTTAACAATAATGACATTCAAAGTAAATAAGGTAAATAACATTAATAAAAGTTATTATTAAACATGATTGCATCAGAACTAAAATTTACAAATATAATAAACTAATTGTCTCTTCGTATAATTCTGATTTTTTTTAAAAAAAACTGAGAAATGGACATTTAATGTGCCATGTTTATTTGTATGTCAATTTTATCCCCTTTTACCTCTAAGAACTTAAATTAGTGTACTGTTCTGTGTAATTGATGTATTGATTATGTGCCATCAAGTTGTTTTGCGCTCCTAGCAACCACATAGATAGATATTATCCTTGGTACTCTTTTCCTAACCTGGTTTTTCATGTCTTCCAACAGTGCATTTATGATCACCATAACTGAGTCCATCCCTCTTGCTATTGGTCATCTTCATTTTTTCTTTATTTCCATTTTCACCAGCATTAGTTTATTTTGGGTGTGTGTGTGTTAAATTTATATCTCAACTTTCCCCCAAAAATTCAAGGTGACTTAAAAGGACTTCTCCCATTTTATTCCCACAATACTAATCCTGTGTGGCGGATTGAGCTTAGAGAAGGTGACTGATCTACTGTCACGAAGCAAATTTCCATGACTAAGGATCAGTTTGAATTTAGGTGTCTTAAGTTTGCTTTTGGTTTTGTAATAGCAACAGCACTTACACTTGTATACCGCTTCACAGTGCTTTACATGCCTGTCTAAGCCCCCAACAATCTCATTTTACTGACCTTGGAAGGATGGAAGGCTGAATCAACCTTGAGCTGGTAAGAATTGAACTGCTGGCAGTCAGCAGAATTAGTCTGCAATACTCCATTCTAACTACTGTGCCACCACCACTTCTACCCCCTACTGACTGTCAGTATAACCCACTGAGATCTTTTTGATTGTTCTGTGGACTTAAATGGACATAACCACAGTTCCTAAAATTTAAAAAAAGCTACTTACCAAACAACTACAGGATTAATTCTTCGAATATCAAACCAAATGTGCACCTGTATCTATGCATTTAAGGGGTTTAGAGTAAAGGAAGCTCAAAATATAGAGGGTTTTTTGCGGGGGAGGGGAAGAAAACAACTAGTTGTCACCATGTCTATGCCTGGTTTGCTTTTAAAACTCAGAGTATGGCTTCAGCACCTACCCTGGTACATGAATCTTCAAGCTCTTTATTTTCTGCCTAGGCAAATTAATGAAAAAAGGCTATTTACATTAACTTACACAAAGGGAAACTATAGTTGGCGCCCTGAAATAGCTGATAGTGGAGTTCTCACCCTTGATAAAAATTCTTATCTGTAGAAATATCTGAAGCAATTAAAAACCAAAGCAAGAAATACTGTGATAAGCTAAAGCATTATTTATCAACTTACAAAGTAAAATAATTAGTACATGAAATCAGAGTGGCTTATATCAAGTAAATTATAAAATAAAATAATACCTGAACCTAACAAAGTGGACGTACCAAGGTCTAGGTCCAACGTCTGCATTAAAAGCCTGTTGGAATAATACAAATTTTTTAAAGCCCTATGAAAAGTGAGTGAAATTGGGGGCACCAGAATCTCAGGGCCATGGTTTTCCACGACACAAAGAGTGAGAACTCAAATGGTACCATATCACTTGGGATGTATGCACTGGCCAAGGCAAATCTGAGTGGAAGAGATGATCCTGTAACTTTCAGGTTGCCATTTAGAGCTTTACAGGTAAGGAAGATTGGCTACCAGTGCAATGGCTGAAGAATAACTTTTCTAAATGATCTCCTCCATGCTAATAGCTAGGTCATTTCATTTTTGACCAGTTGCAGCAACTAAATCATTTCCAAGGACAAATCCTCTATTTGCAGTGGTCCAAATCTGAGATGAGGACATGAGTCACTGTTTTTGAACTAGGTTTCTCTGCAGTTAACTAAAATACCCATGAGATTCTAACGTGATTTTCCATACGAAGGATGGGGAAAAAACCCTCTGTGGACTTATTGTTTGACAATATCTGCTTATCTAATAAGAGGTGAACAATATGTCATCTATTCATATAAGCCAAAGTCAGTCCTGGAAGTCTTCCTCTTAAGAGTCTGACAACAATTGTGGAATGGATCTGACCCTTTCTTGCAAATGTTTTAATTGTAAGACAGAAAGGATTTAGTAGTTGACATGTATTTGTCTAGGTGCTTGGCAGCTGGAAGGGCACAGAGATGTCTTCATGACAGCTGTCTTGTTCCATACTGTTCAATGCTTGTTTAATATGAAGCAACATTCACCCTTTCTATTTTTTTTTGTGTATGTGTCTGAAATAAAATTTAACTCCCAACATTTCTTCTTCCATTGTGTGAGTTTCTTTTGTAGCTTTTATTTCCATTTATGTATCTCTCTATTAATATAGAGAAGTTATGACCAGACAATTCTTAAGCTGTACTTTGGGGAAAGTTAAGGAATGGGGACAAATCCATAACGTTACTTGTTGCTACTTTAGCCATTGGAATGCTAAATTAAAATGAAACGGTATTAAATTCTAAAGTCTTAGAAGCTACAAAATAAATAGAAATGAACAATTCTGATCATTTGTATCATGATATCATGATATCATGATTTCAGGTAGTGGCAGTTAACAATAAAAATGTTCAGAACAATTGAGAAGATAAATTCAAGATACGAAAGTGTTCATCATTCAATATATATTTTTAAAAGTGCCTAGCCTAGCAGAATTTGGTGGCATTTTGCTGCCAACCTGCTTTATAATTATACAGATATAAATACTATAGATATATAATGGTTCACTGACAAAACCGCGAAGCCCTTATCCGCACCGACATAAGCGCGGAGGGCAAATCCGCGCTGTCCGAAGTGCTAAGGAAAAAGGTGACCCTAGCGCGATGACATAACCGCGGAGGGCAAATCCACGCCTTCCAAAGCACTCAGCACCCTAAACCTAACCCTAAACCTAACCCTAAACCTAACCCTAAACCTAACCCTAAACCTAACCCTAAACCTAACCCAAACCTAACCCTAAACCAAACCCTAAACCAAACCCTAAACCAAACCCCTAAACCTAATCCTAACCCTTACCTTAATTTAAATCGGCTTTCTGCCACCGCACTGTTTTAAAGCGCCCTTCTGTCGCCGCGCTGTTGTTGCCGCGGTGATGATGTCGCGGTGATGACGTCACGGCTTTAGCGATGCGGTTTTGTCGCCGCTGTTTTGACGAGCGCGGTTTTGTCGGGCCACGATATATAATATGTAGAACTAATATTTTCTCAAATGCTGTAAAGTTATAGAGGAATAACCTGGGGAAAGGAAAGGAAGAGATGCTGCTAGGGAATTGTCAGATAAGAGAGGGCAGAGCCTACAGCTACATATTGGGTGGAGGAAGACGCTTGGAAGGGACTTCCCCTATGGTTTCTGGCTGTAAAGGAGATGTGTAGTTTCAGACTTGTAAGATTTTGTTGATATAGCTTTACAATAAAATAGAATTATCTTATCTATGGGCGTTACCTGTCTGGTCTATCTGGGAAGGTTGACAAGTGCTCTCTAAAAATTATATTATTGAGTTATTTTTAAATATACATTTACATTTGAAAGATACATTTTATTCATATTGTACAGGTCTCTAAACTATTTATACCATGCCAAGCAACCAATATTCATACATTTATAAAACTTTACAGTATGACACAGAGGCTCCTTCTCCCTTTATTTGTAAAATAAAATAGCAACAAAACCATTGGTGATGGGGGGTGGGGGAAGTTGGATAAATATTACATTTTTAAACATTAAAGATGGGAAACAAGAACAAAAAAAATCCTCCAAAGGTTGCACAGAAAATACCATTTGAAGAAGATTAGCTTACTTATACATATTCTCATGGCAGCAAAAAATTGCTACATGGATGTAAATGGTTTGAACAAAATAAAGTAATAAGAAAGAAAAAAACAAGTAGAATTCAGTAACAAAAGCGTAAAGGTAAGTTGGAATTTAGAAGAAGGGCTAACATCTGTATGGTTTTCTTGTATTCATGCTAACCAGTCGTACATCAGACTCTGAATTTCTTGGCTTTTTCCTCAGGACTCAGAGCTACAGGTTGCCAGAGGGTGAATTTTGGTTAAACATTACAAGAGATTTGGTAGTAAAACCTATTCAGCAGTACAGCTAATTACCTACAGGAGCTCTCAATTTCTTGATGATTTTTACAAGAGGCTGGGACATTAGATATCCTTGACTAACCAAGGGATTGGACTAGATGGCTTCCTACTGTTTAGGGTTGCACCTTAGTAGTTTTTGCTGCTGCTAACTTCCCTGACATCCTTCCTCTAATCCCATTGTGTATATAATGGGAAAAAGGAATAACTTTGAGAAACCAAAATAAGTCAGTTAGAAGTAATTTGAATCTATAACTGTAAGCACCTCAGACAATACTAGGGGGAATTATATTATTTTTGCAAGATTCTGTTACTATACTTTTATAATAAAAATAATGTTAGCTTGTGTGACTTTGATTTCCTACTCCAGCCCACCTTGGAGGGCTGATGGTTATGAGAGAGAAGATTACCACAATTAATGCTAACTTAGTAGCAATCAAAATTGTAAAAATGGAGAAATATGAAACAAATTCTATATGTCATATTTCATATATATGTCATTTGATGATTTGGGGTGGTGGTGGGATGTGGGTAGACCAATCTCACAAGAAGTAAACAAAACTTTATTTTTTTAGAAAATGAAAACACTTAAGGAAAAAGTCCAAATATTTTTTAGTGAGACATTCAACTAGTTCTACGAAAGTAGAAGATTCTTGAAACAGTTGTCCTTCCTGTTTCAGTTTCCATGAAAATTGCCTTTTCCTGGAAGGTCCACTTTAACACAGCGAGATGGATGAGATTGCTTCTATATCACTTTTTGCATCCTTAGATTTCTGAGTTCATCCTAAAGGACTAACATTTTTTTTTCTGTCCAAAATTGGAAGAGTTCCTTAGTGACTATAGTAGAAGAAACAGTTATCACCCATGAAGATACTGACTTAGACCAGGGGTGGGCTTCAAAAATTGCAGCAACGGGTTTCACTCTCCCCAGGCTCCAGGGGCTTTCCTCAAGCCTCCAGTTGGGCGAAAACTGCTTCCCCCAGTCTCTGGAGGACCTCCGGAGGCTGGAAACAGACCCATTTCCAGTATGCCCATTTCCTCCCCCTCTCCAAGCCTCTGCACTTACCTGGCATGATGAACGGGCTGTGTGGAGATTCTTTGGAGGGCCGGGGTAGGAGGGCTGGGCTGGGCGTGGCCAGCCAAGGTTGCATTTGGGGATTCACCAAACTAGGCAGAATCCTAGCTAGAGGATTGCACAAAGCTATCAAAACCCCCAGCAGCCCATCCCTGATCTACACTCAGATGAAGGCTGGATGGCTATGAATGTGGGAGTTTGCATATTCATATTTCTTTCAGTGTTACAATACTGCAGCTTCTTTTAATATTGTCTCCTACTGGAGACTGCCGTCCATCAATGCTGTATTAATAATGTCTTTTTTAATGTCATTGTACTTGATTTTCACCCATTGAGGTTGTTCAAGGAAAATGTATAATGCCTTCCAGTGGTGGGTTGCCAATTTTTTTTACTACTGGTTCGGCCACACTCCTGCATGCACTCGTGCGCATGCACAGAAGTGTCTGGGTGGATGGGCAAAGTCTCCCGCCGCTGTTACTACCAGTTTGCCTGATCTGGCCCGAACTGGGAGCAATCCACCTCTAATGCCTTCTATATTGCTATTATATTGCCATATGTATTTCATCCACACAATTTTATATGCCTCAAAGTTCTAGATTAAAGTTTCCACCTGATGTTACTGCTGATAAAGCAGCTGTTGTCCATCAGTTCTTAACTTCCTGGCAACATTACTTATTAATGTTAGGTCATAACACTGTTTTGGAATATATGTAGCACTTAGTCAAGTTAGTAACATTTCCAGCATATTGCTGTTATTAAATACTGTTAGTATTGCCATTAATTATCCATGACTAATTTTTTTTAACAAAACTAATATTTAGCTTAGTATTAAAAAGACCATTATCTAATCCACAACAGGATGGATGTGTCTAACACAATGGTTTTCAACCTTAGCAACTTTAAGATGAGTGGATTTCAACTCCCAGGATTCGCCAGCTATATAAACATTGCTAAGGTTGAAAAACACTGGATGCGTAACTGAGAAACAAAATTATCTGTATAATTAAGTATCCCATACTATATTTTCTTAATTTTTTTCGACTCAAAACATCCATATTTATTCAAATAATTTTTTCCTTTTTAGGGAAATAATTTTTCACTTAAATATTATGACGATCCGTTATATTGCTCTAACAGTAATTTATCAAACTTTTCTCTGCTTATCAAGAAGAGCAGTTAACAGTTTTCTGGATTTGGATTTGACAATTCCCCATTTGTATCCCAGCAGAACTAGTCTACTCTTTAATCCAAACTATTCCAGCTGTCACCGTATCCTGTCTGTCAGCTTCTTGGCTAATATTAATACTGTCCTTGGATTCTTCTTAATTAGCTGGACTTGCAAAGACATAATTCTTTTAGACAGACCTTTTTTTAAAACCATGCCACCTAGCAGATCATTATGTAAAAGACAAGTTGTAATTTCTTTTATTGTCACAGCCTCTACTATATTTCAGGGATAGAGGGCAGTTTTTGATGTACAGAAAGAATGGTTTTTTTTATTTATTTCTAGAACCACCTAGTTAGATCAGACTAACTGGAACTGAATTATGGCAATTTATTCCCATTTATATATCTTTTTGATTGAAGCCAGTGCCCTATTGTACATACCACCCAAGCTCTTTTTCACAGATGAAAAGCCAAATTTCTGTTCATAAAGAGCATTTCCTTATGTGTTTTGGTTCTGTTTCACAAATGTTTGCTTCAAAGAGATGCTCTTTTCTTGAAGAAGAAAAATATAGAGACTTTCTGCTGGCACAAGGATAAACAGAATGAGGCAATACACCAACTGCCCATACCTATTTTGGTGACTTACCTAAAGGTAAAGGTTCCCCTCGCACGTATATGCTAGTCGTTCCTGACTATAGGGGGTGGTGCTCATCTCCATTTCAAAGCTGCAGAGCCAGTGCTGTCCAAAGACATCTCCATGGTCATGTGGCCAGCATAACTAAAAGCCGAAGGTGCATGGAACGCTTTTACCTTCCCACCAAAGTGGTCCCTATATTTCGACTTGCATTTTTACATGCTTTCAAACTGCTAAGTTGGCAGAAGCTGGGACAAGTAATGGGAGCTTACTCCGTTACGTGGTGCTAGGGAGTCGAACCACCAAACTGCCGATCTTTCTGATCGACAAGCTCAGCGTCTTAGCCACTGAGCCACCGCGCCCCTCATGAGCCACCGCATCCCTCAGAGGACAGTCACCTATAGAACAGTAATAATGATTTGGTTGTTCTTGGATGAAACAAGCTAGAATCTTTCTCTGCTCATAAAGCAGGTCTTATTCTTCCGTACAGATTACATTTTTTTTGAAAACTTGTTATTTGTTTAAAATATAACTTGTTCCCTTTTAGTTGAAAAGTGTTTCTGATTCCACAAATCATTTTGTTACGCTGCTTTAGGGTGAAATGAGTGGGTTTTTATTTCATAGAGGGTGGCCTATAACACTAATGTTATGGGCATCAGAACAGTTTTTCCTTTGTGGCTAATATTAATTGCATGCTGGATTGTGTGATTCAAAAAAGATATAATTAGAGGATAACAGCTCCCTCTAACCAAGGTCAAAGGCTCTTTTCTCTGAATGCCTGCGATAAAAGAACAGAATCATCTGACAGTCTGAATCAAACCTGAACAGATGCCATATTGCTATTTACCAAAAAGAGTCTTATGACCTGTATCTTCTCCCTTCCTTTTCAGCAGTACATCCAATCATAAGTAAATGTCTTTATAGTTTCTGCCACCACCCACACAGAAGATAGCTGTTTTGTTCTTGGTTCTGTTTTATCCGATTTTAACTCTTTGAGACCTGTGCTAGAAGTAACTGCTTTTTGTTGTCGGAAGCCCTATTCCTGATATTGGACAGAATTCAAGGTCCGATCATACCGGTTTAGCAGCCAGTTCACTGAGCGCGTACGCGCCTAACTGCTTGACGTGCGCTTTGCGTGTGTGTGCAATTCATAGGAAAACAGCTGAGGCGAGGCAATCCACTCTGCTGCGCCTATCACCTGGGCTACAAAACAAAGAAATATAGGTGAGTATCGCCCAGAAGTGGGCGGGCAGGCCCTCCTGAAGGTCGGAGAGAACTGGTTCACTCTCAGCTGCTTTTCAGAGCTACCGATTCGCCTGAAACGGTCCGAACCGGTAGAATCCCACCTCTGACAAAATTATTCAAAAGTCTGGTTGGTTGGTTGCTTTCAGAAGCATTATAATAACAAACTAAAATGTGATGGCCAGGTTATATTGTCTAGCCTTTTATCTTTTGTTTCTTTTCCTTAGTAGCATATAAGTTTGAGATCTTTCATTTATTTACAGATAAAGAGTGGGATAATGTATGTATTTGAGAGCTTTGTTGCGTCTCACATTTAAACATTTTAATGCCCTAAATATTCAGTTGCTTATTCTGAAAAGATATTTCTTCAGAACTGTACTTCGGTTACATTTTCCTATCAGCCGTATTTTTTGATGAAAAGAAAATCGTCTTCGCTGCCCACCCCCTTACACTTTTTCCTCAAATAATGTGGAATGTGGTTGTGTAAGTGTTACAGTTAAGTGGTGGATTTCTGGGATACAATTGGTTAAAAGTAGCACAACTCCTCTCTTTCATATCCTGCTGAATTTATACATTTGAAAAGTGAACATAGTATTAGTATTGTATTTAAATGGTAGAGAGTTTATGCTTTCCTTTCCCAATAGCAAACTATTTATATATTTTTTAATAGTAAAAAATTGTAGTTGATAGGCAGAATTATATTCACATATGTGTAAAAAGGGAATGAAAGTAGATACTGTATGTAAGTAGAAAGCCAGAAGAATTGGAATACAGTTAAAAATTATGCATATTAGGAACAGAAATAATTGTTTAAAAAAATGCTTTCAAACTTTTATCTCAAAATGAAAATATGTATTTTTGGCTTAGAGTCCAAAACCTTTCATGGGCTTTAGCGGAAAGACAACCTTGGAGCTAGTGTGTAAGCCATATCCTAAATTAGCCAAAAATGGCTGATGTCAAAAAGCTAAGCAGGATTATGACTGGTTTATACTTGGATGAGAGACTGCTAGAAAATAACAGGGCTGCAGATTACTCTACCAAGTTGAAAAAAGTGTCTCAGGAGAAAGCTATAGTAAAACACTTCTGTATTGTCATGGTGAAAATTACATGGACATGTCTGGAATGCTACCTTTGAACTGGACTTTATCAAAGACAGAAATGGTGTTAGATTCTCCTTAGTGTAGACATCTATTTTTTAAATATAAAACCAGCTGTCAAAAATCAAATCTCTTTCTTTCTTTCTTTCTTTCTTTCTTTCTTTCTTTCTTTCTTTCTTTCTTTCTTTCTTTCTTTCTTTCTTTCTTTCTTTCTTTCTCTTTTTCTTGATAGGAAGCAGAGAAGATAGATAGTGTTTATGGAGGCAAAACTGGAGGTTAATATATACTACCGGTGTTAGGAAAAAAATTGATAGAATTCAATCCTGATAAGATTATTTAGTAGTAAGAAGACAAACATACTTCCTCATCCAAAAAATATCTAACTCCAAAATAGGTGATAATAATTTCTTATTGCTACATAGATTTTGCTATAAAATGCTTAAATTCAGATTTTTCCAAGTCATATAAAAAGCAGTAGTTGTGTTGGCTATGAGTAAAACCGCACATGGTATATTTCACTTCTTAACTGAAGTGGTATTGTTCAGAACTGTATGACTTCATTCTGTTGTATATACAAGGTCTAATATGCAGAATTTGAATTCCATTATTTTGATTTTTTTTTCCTGCCTTTGAATCAGTGTTAACTCCTGCAACTGCCTGGACTGAGAGAGAGCGACTGGTTTCATTTCCAAGGCAGGACTGAAATTTGGTTTCTATCTAGCGCCTTCACCACTGCACCAAGCTAGCTCTCTAATTTGACAGTATCAAACCTAAATCTTGTCTCTTTTATTGTTTTGTTTTCTAAGAAATTTTGCAATTAAAATGATTTGTTATAATTACTCATGGATCTGGCAAGAAGAAATATCTAATGGATTTGAATTAAATGTGAGTTCAAGGAAAACTGTTTATTTGTATTCCTGTACATGATTCTCAATGAGAAATTAATCCTTGATCATAATGGTTAAAAAATGGTAAAACAAATTGCAGTAATCTGGATATTGTATAATATAACAACTTCAAGATAAATAATATGCATGTACTGAAATTTAAGTAAAGTCTGGATAATTGAATCCAAAAGTTTTTCTTATAGGGACCATTACTTTCAAAGTGATAATCAATACTCCATGCTTTGGACCAACTACAATGGAGTACAGTGAGTCCTCAACTTATAACCATTCGTTTAGTGACAATTTGAAGTTACAACATCTTGTGGCCTTTTTTCACATTTACAATAGTTAACAACAACTCCATGATCACATGATCCAAATTTGGACGTTTGGCAACTGGCATGTATTTATGACGGTTGCAGTGTTCTGGACTGATTCACTTAACAACTGTGCTACCAACTTTACGACTGCAGTGATTCGCTTAACAATTGTGGCAAGCAAGGTCACAAACTCGTTTAACAACTGTCTTGGTTAGCAGTGGAAATTTTGGGCTCAGTTGTGGTAATAAGTCAAGGACTATGTATAAAGGTGACACTGAAACACCAAGCACTACCTGAAAGAAGATCCTTCTAGAAGTCACACCTTGTGTTTGTAAATGAAAGCTTCCCTAGGTGAAGTGCCTCCCATTTTTATTACTTTTATTTAATGTAAGGTTAGACTCACACAGCCTGATGTATTATAATATTTTGTATTGGTAGCATCTCTGTCCTACCCATCTCTGGGATTAGTGTCTTGGACCATTATTATAATACTACTTCTTGCTTTGCTATTCCTTTTCTGTTTATTTAAAAGGAACTCTACGACTGATACTTTTTAAAGAAAATGTATCACATTCTCAAAGGGTGGCTCAGTGGCTAAGATGCTGAGCTTGTCGATGAGAAAGGTCGGCAGTTTGACGGTTCGAATCCCTAGCACCATGTAACTGAGTGAGCTCCCGTTACTTGTCCCAGCTTCTGCCATCCTAGCAGTTCAAAAGCATGTAAAAATGCAAGTCAAAATATAGGGACCACCTTTGGTGGGAAGGTAACAATGTTCCATGTGCTTTTGGCATTTAGTCATGCCGGCCACATGACTATGGAGACGTCTTCAGACAGCGCTGGCTCTTTGGCTCTGAAATGGAGATGAGCACTGTCCCTTAGAGTCGGGAACGACTAACACATATATGCGAGGGAAACCTTTACCTATCACATTCTTACATCCTATGAGATTTACAATTGGGAATAAGAAAAAGGTACATAGATACCAGCAAATATATACTTAAATATATTCTTAATATCCACAGGCATTATTATTTTGGTTGTTATTATCTTTGTTATGAAGTTCCTGGGTCCCATGGATTCATGGATGTCAAAAATTACAAAATCTCCCATAGTACAAAAGAAGCAAAGCTTAAGTCCTGAATGAAAAGCAAGAAGTAAAGAGGCAGTTTCTAATTCTGTGCAAGTTAAAAAAGACTAATAATGTTATGATGCTCAAAAATAA
Source organism: Thamnophis sirtalis (assembly GCF_051295495.1). Classification (NCBI taxonomy): domain Eukaryota; kingdom Metazoa; phylum Chordata; class Lepidosauria; order Squamata; family Natricidae; genus Thamnophis; species Thamnophis sirtalis. Next base: position 27,420,582 of record NW_028261389.1, on the reverse strand, counting down.
TTGTTGGCACAGCTTATGTTGTTCTTTGAGCTCTCTGCTCTAGTTTCAGTAAAGGATTGATCATAGAATGAAAATGGAATTAATTACTGCTTTATTTTAAAAAATCACTTGTCTGTGGCAAGATTGCTTTCCCTCAACTAAATATAGATTTGCTCTGTTGGCATTCGGAGATTTTTTCATTGCTAATCCTTGGATTACATGAATTGTGCTTAAACTAGCTACCTAGAAAGCTGGGCATAAGGCAGAGGCATAAGATTTACCGCACTGAGCCTCAGAATCAAATGTGCCTTCTTCTCAAGAGGGAGGCAAACCTGTTTTCCCAGTTTGCTGGAGCTCTAGTTGGAAATGGAATTTATGAGATAAGGTGACACTTATCCTTTGGGCAGTGAGGACGGGGCCTGTAGAATCTTGTTTCCCAGACCTGCTCTACAGTTCAAGAATATTTCCTTTGGGAAATTACCACTGAGGGTTCTGCTATTGAAATTGTGGGTTAGGATATGAATTCATATGCTGTTGCAAGAAGTATCCCTGTCTTTTTGGAAAGCATGACACTTAGAATCTAGTGCTTCCTGCAGAATTTACTACTACATCTGCTATTTTCTAGAAAAAGACTAGCACAAAGTAGAAACTGCATTTCCACCCCCTCTCTTTTTTTATTGGCAGTAGTGTTATCCCTCTAACTTCCAGCATATTTTATTATCTTGATTCTAGCAGTCTTCTGGCTTTCTCTGTCCATTAACCCACTAAGTACTCTGTTTACAAATGCAAGTTAAGGGGTAGGTGAAGAGATTTGGTAAGCCGACTAATGCTGTGGATGGCTATAGGCTTTGCTAGGGTTTGTCAAGACTGGTAAATGATGTTCTCAAAGTCCTTTTGATGGTTTTTGTACAGAAAAGCAAACTTGGAAAGTATTGACAAGAAGCTTTTGCTTTTCTATCCCGAGAGAGACAGGTTTCCATTCACCTTAAAAGAAGCTTTATTTTAATCATACTATAGCTTTAGGAATTAGCTTGTGTTTATTGCTGACTCCACCCTGCCTTGCCTGTTGCAAGAATCTGAAGAAGCAATTGTGTTTTTAGAAGCAGAATGACGAGAAATTCCCCAGAGGCAAATGGAGAGTGTGAGCTGTAAGTACACCAATAGAGACGCGCGCGCAGACACACACAAGGGTTGGGAACTCCCAAAGATAGAGAACGAGAGTGGAAGTGTAAACAGGAGAGCCAAACAAAGTGGGCAGTGGAGGAAGAGAGACCACCTTTAACTGTTTAATTTCTATCTTCCCTTCCACGTTTTTGGTAATCATTTTTTAGTCCGGCCTCTCATTCTGGGATCAACACCATCAGGTTCTGGGCTGGAATTGCCCAAACTGGCATGATGTACCTCTGGGTGAGTAGAGATTTATACGAGCCAACACATTTTGAACAGAGAAGGTGTGGAAAGTTGAAGTTTCTCTCTAAAAGTATACAGCTGCTTCTTTTGAACTGTATTCTTTTCAGGGTTTCCAATATACTAGAAAGTTGCCCTTTTGTAAACATATAAAGATATGCAATTGAATATTAACTCTTGTTACTGAATTTTAAAATTTTTGTTTCCTACTGAGAGTACACCAGAGAGTGTGCTGTAGTCAGTTTGGAAGCTGTCATTCCCTGATTGCCTGTAGGTAGGAAAAAGAATTCTCTTTTTCTCAAAGGTGTCAGGTAATAAACTCATTATTCTGTGATGGCTATTGTGATATGACTGGAGGACACAACTGCAGGAAGGGGAAGGAAATAATCAAGGTGGTGTAATTGTGCACATGAAGGCATCTGTCTAATACTTTGCTGAGATTGTCAGAAATGGGTCATGCGAGGGGTAAGCGTTCTTCGTTGACAAATACTGAGATTGAGTTACATATACACCTCAAATTGTGGAAAAACTGGAAGGCTTTTGATGCGAGATTGTTTGTTTTGTTACTAACTGCTACTTTATGTTAAAACCAACGTAATCGACGGGCTTGGAAATATTCTAATGTTTATAGCTGTGTTGTGCAGAGGTCCATCTACTAATTTCTGAAGTTTTGAATGAAATGGAATGCAAGTCAAATACTGACTACTTTATCAAACATGATTACAGCTATGAACCATAGATTTTTACGTTTTAAGTAAAAAAAATAAGTCAAAATATTAAGTCAAAATACCTTATATTTTATAATAGTATTTGGGATATTTTAAATGCCTTATGAGTAAATATGCAGAAAAATAAATACCTAATCATCTAATTCTGTTCATTAATTTGTGAAGTAGATATGTTTTTTTCATGGAAGGGATAGGTGGAAGATAAGCATGCCGTCCAGACACCCTTTTGTTTTAGTTTAAACAAAAAACTATATTGAACCTTCTTTTGTCTCAAAATTTATATGGGTATGTAAAATATTATATGTATTAATTATGCAATATAAATTATACAATAACAGATAATCTGTTTTCATATTTTCAAACCAATCTTTGTTGTTTCCACTACATTTCATTATGTCTTTTTCAATCATTATTAATATTTACTGTTATTTCCAAATTTGCTTGGGAATTGTTTAGGGAAATTATTTTCTTTGATTAGCATGATAATTTTATTATACTAAAATCTGGCTTTACAATTTTCCTTAATTGTAAAGTTCATTTTAATATCTATCTATCATCTATCTATCTATCTATCTATCTATCTATCTATCTATCTATCTATCTATCTATCTATCTATCTATCTCCCTCCCTCCCTCCCTCCCTCCCTCCCTCCCTCCCTCCCTCCCTCCCTCCCTCCCTGGATAATGAGCCCAATCGGGTTTTTGAGCTCATGCGCTAAAATAAGCCCTCCTCCCAAAAATAGGTCCTCCCCTAAAATATTTAAATGCATGTGCTGACAGTCCCTGCCATTTCCTCAGGGAAGGGGGGACATGCCCCATATGCCCCATATGGACCTGGCATCCATGTGGAATAACTTCAGGGAGGCTGCTCCTGCAAATTCTAGCTATCGTGCCCCTTCTCTTAGTGACGGCTGAAAAAGAGCAGCAGGCCCAGCGATACTAGGGCTGGCAAGAATGTGCCAGAAACAGAGACAGAACTTCGGCCCTCTCTGGATCAGCTGATCCGTGGGCCACGGGCCGAGGTTAAGGGGCCTTCTGCACCTCAAAAATAATAAGACTTCCCCAAAAATAAGGCCAAGCGCTTATTTCGGGGGGTCAAAAGAAAATAGAACCCTGTCTTATTTTGGGGGAAACACGGTATCTATCTATCTTCTATCAATCTTTTTATTTATAGCCCCCCTTTATTGCTTTTACAAATAACTCATGGCATCAAACATATCCAACACACCTCCATCCTCCTATTTTCCTCACGACATCCCTGGGGGCGTGGATTGGGCTGAGAGAGAGTGACTGGCCCAAGGTCACCCAGTTGGCTTTCATAGCGAAGGTGGGACTAGAACTCACAGTCTCCCAGTTTAATTTTAATTTCTTAAAACTTGTGCCTAAAGAAGAAGAAACAGTTTCAGCAGTACTGAAATTTGGTTTGCTTTTTCTGTTTTCATCTATTGTGATTGTAACAGTTTATGGCCAGTGTTTCATATCTGGAAACATATCCTTGTTGCATAAATATTCATTGAACCTAATGAAAACAACTCTAATACACAAATACTGTAGGATGTCTCTTTTCTAGGGTTTATATGATATATTGTATTTAATATTGTGAGACTGAAAAATTATGTTGGAAAATCACAATTTGTGATGTCACTTAGAATGATTCCCTTACTGCTGGTGACATGAAATTTTTTTTTGTTATGAATGCTTGCTGAAGCCCCTTAAGCACCCATTTTCCTCTGCCTGTTTGTCTTTGCAAATGTGATTCTCATGTATGTTTTCTCTGGTGGAAATCCACTTCTAAATGGAATTGAAGTACCCATATTAATTGCAGCTGAGTTTCTTTTGTAATTCCCATACAGCTGAATGGGATTTTTTCCTAGGTAGGTGTGCACGCTGCACAAGATGTCACCTTAATGATTATTTAGAGCTACACATAGATACATTCAGGTATAGTTTGCAAGATGGAAAATGAAGAGGAAGAGAGAGACTCATCTTGATTGCTCTTGTACTGCTTTGTTAGAAACTCTTTGAAAGTTAACAGTTAAAGGTTTTTTTTTTTAAATTTTCTGCTTTTTTTCCTGCTTTTAACTCCCTCAGCTGCCACTTTGATAATACCTGGGAAAATATTTTTCAGCGTCTGGGGGAGATAGGAAATTGGGTTAATTTTTTTTCCAGGAAAAATCACTGGCTGAATAAAAGAAAGACATGTGGAAAGATGATATGGAAGCTACTTGGAATAGAGTAGATCAGTGATGGCGAACCTTTTCAGCACCGAGTGCCCAAATCGGAACACATGCGCCAGACCACTGAAAACCAGCTGTCCGTGGCGCATTTGTGCGCTGGCCACCTGTTCTTCGGGTTTCCGGCGTGCATATGTGTGCCAGCCAGCTGGTCTTCCAGAGCGCCAGAAACCCGAAGACCAGATGGCTATCACATGTATGCGCACTGGCCAGATGGTCTTCGGGTTTCCACCAAAGGTCTTCAGGTTTCCGGTGATCAAGCATGCTCAAAGACCAGCTGACTAACCTGCATGCATGCATCAGAAACCAGAAAGACAGTTGGCGATGGCGTGCATGCCCACAGAGAGAGCTCTGCATGCCACCTCTGGCATGTGTGCCATAGGTTCACCATCACAGGGGTAGATATTACACAGTACAACATAAATCTGTGGAGTTTCACTAATATCAAATATGAAAAAAGAATGATCAAGTGAAAGAGGCTGTGGATCACCAAAATGCATAGAATGATTACTGAAAAAATGAAGGTGAGGAAAGATGCTGTTGAATGTATATAAGGAGAGAAAAAATAGAGGAAGGAATTTATTGTTTCACTCCTATAGACAAAATCCTGCCAGTCTGAACTCTCAATTGTCTGTCTTCATTGATAATGCACTCTATTAGAAACACTCTGCCTTCAGCCTCTTGTTCTCAGCCATAATATCTGGACTGAATTGCCTCTTATTCCTCTGGAATACATCCCCTCTCTCTGGGAATCTATCTCCTTACTACAGTCGCTCACATTCTTCTCGATTTAGTAGGAAAACAAATCTGGTTCCCTTCCAAGTCATAAGGCACTCAATTTAAATCTCCACGTTCATTGGTTGGACAGCAAACAGACAAGAAAACAAAGAAGCGACTGCACTTAAATTCATCTGACAAATTTGTTTTCTCTTTGTGTTTTCTCATTTACTAAATTACAAATAATGGAAAATGAAAATGTGAAATACATATGAATTAACTGAGGGAATTCTCAAGGAAGTATTTACATGATTTATACTGAATTTCTAATGGTATGTTGAAATGCGGAATTTAAATGAATGCTATAAAACTTGGCCAGAGAGAATAGTGTACATATATCAGATTTTTAATTTTTTTCAGTAAATTATTGGGGTCTACGTGAAAGAGAATGGAAATTGATCATTTGTTTTCTGATTTAGAGAAAGCATATGATAAGGTGAATTGGTTTGAATTATGAAACATTTTGAATGATTTTTTCTTTTTTTCTAGTTTCCTCTTGGTTTTTAAGTATGATTTTTATAGGCAAGTGTATGAAGAGGTGAAATAAAAATGTATTGTTTGACAACATGAATGTGTGTGTACTTTTTATGCAGACAATGCAAGAACTAGAATTATTTGCAGGGAATGTTAATTTGTATAGCATAGTAATAAATATTGAAGTGAAAATGTGTTGAAGACAGGGTAGTTCAGTTTGCGGGGGAAATAAAGCAATATAACTGGTAAAACATTCAGAGTAAATATATGAATGGTAGAATGCTTAACTAATGCTTTACTAAAGATCGAAAAAATGATGGAAAGCAATTTAAAGATATACAAGTGGTGGTAAAAAGATAGTGAGTTTATTGTAAGGGATGAATGTTTGCTGAAGAATTAATGACTTCCATGGGAACTATGAGTTCCTCCCAGATAATATCTGATGAAGTAATTTCTGAAGGTGGTCATATGCTAGGCTTCATAAATTGCTTATTGACTGGTTGTTCAGCAACTATTTGAGGTCACAATGGCACTAAAAAGGAGATTTATGCTTGGTTCTTAAATTTGTGGCACTTAACCTTGTGGTAAGAGAAAGTAAAGTTAAAAGAGTAAGACATACTACTATAAGATAAAACAGAATGCAAAGGTGTAACATGGAATGAATGCTAAAGTTCAGAAACTGTGTGTTTAAATGAATTCATCACCTTTGCATTCAATCCCAATGTGTTCTTGCTTAAAGTTTACACATTACAATAAGCAAAAGCAAAGTGCCACTTTTTCTCCCATATTGTCTCAGCAGACTATCCGCTGGCAATCTTGCTTATTTTCCTCCTCAAGATGGATGAGTCTGGCCACAGTAACCTTTTTACTCAGCATACTGCTCACAAGTTATTCATATTGCCTGAAGTCTGGAGTTCTTTTCTTGGCAGAATTTGAGGTGGCGACTAGGCATTCTCAAGTTTTGTAATATTGGACTCCCTTCGATTTGTAGATTCTGAAGTGAATAGGGTGCTCTCAAGTATTACCCTGAGCTTGATCCTTGGCGTTTGGAAGATAGTGATGGAAGAAGACTTGAAGAAGTCAGTAGTGCACCCCTTCCTTAAGAGAGCCCTCTTGATGTTTGACCTTGTTGAATTGGTGCTGGAGATTTAGAATAATCTGAAGGAAATGGATTAAATGGATTATTTCCGCTCAGGGTTCAGTTTTAGGCATGAGAGGCAGGGTTGGTTGTTTTAGTAAATACTTTTTGTTGGCGGCTTGGTGCAGATAGCGTGTCCATCTTGGTCAGACTCCTGAGCACGTTTTAGTATCATCAATCATGTGTAATGGTATGTGGGAATGATCATCATTGGGGGAATGAAGTGAAGAGATGCTGTCTGGAGAACAATCAGATAAGCGATGGAAGAGCCTACAGTTACTTAATGCTCAGAGAAAAAAAAACCTTAGGAAGCACCTGCCATAATAGATTAGAGGGGAAGCTTGTAGTTTCAGCTTTACTCTGGACATTTTACTGTGTATTTGTTATATGGTCATAAGCTTCTTTAACATCGGAAAAAATCAATACAATTTTAATAAATATTATTTCATATACTTTTTTCTGCATTTTATGAAGGGCTTTCTCTGCCTTCAGAGGGAATACAGTGATGGGTATTATATGTATGTATCCTGTTTGCCTGAAAATAAGACCTCCCTGGATAATAAGCCCAATCGGGCTTTTGAGCGCATGTGCTAAAATAAGCCCTGCCCCAAAATAAACCCTCTCTGAAAATATTGCAACACAGTAGCAGCCGTGAGGAGACCACACTCACCGCCTCCTGCACCCAAAAAGTTCTTATTTCGGGGGTCAAAAGAAAATAAGATCCTATATAACTTTATGCCAGCATAAAGTTTGAAGAAAAACTTAAATACTGAGTAATTGATATTTGTCTGTTTTATGTAGGCATTAAGATATCTTCGATCTGATCATTTGTCATATCTAACATTTAAAATATATGTAAAATGCATATTGAGGTGTATTACTGTAAAATGATCTTGGACTTAAAATGAGAAAGATGTAAATTGATGAATCCAGATCTTCAATTAGCCCTAAATTCACTGAATGACCACAGGCCTAGTATCCTTTTTTCATCTCAAATAACTCATTTGATTGGTTTGAAACTTAAAAAAAAAAAAAGTACAGGCATGGTGTGAGCTACTATGAGTTCTGTGAAAAAATACTATACAAGTAGTCTTCATTTAGCAACCACAATTGAAACCAAAAACTTGGTTGTTAAGCAAAGCTAAGTGCTAAGTGAACAGTGACTGTGCTTATGATCTTACTTTTTATGTTTGCTTTACTTTACAGACCTGTGAAAGTCATAAATGCAAGGGCTCGTTGTAAAGTTACTTTTTCATCATCATTGTAACTGCAAATGATCACTCAGAATGTTGCTAAATGAGGACTACCTGTATTTTAGTGTAACTACCTGCTTCAGTAAGATGTACATGTACTCTGTCATCCTCACTCAATAAAAGAGTTCAAGGCAGTTAATAATAGCACTAAAACATCCATGATGAAACTAAAATCAACCATATAGTTATATTTAAAATTTGATAAAATGATAAAATTTAATACATACATAGAAGATAAATAACAACCCAGGTAATTGCAAAATAATAATAAATTGTAAATAATACAATTTATACTGTCTCAACTGTTGTAAAACCAAACCTACTTCTACCACTCTCCAGAAAAGTGCCATCTTAACGGATTTTCTTATATTTAATACAAGCAGAGCTTCCAAAGAAGACTACTTCACAGACTTAAAACCATGGAAGAGAAACAAAGCCTCCAGGCATCAGCTCTCAAAATTTAAAAAGAGTGAGAGATAATTAGAATTTCTTCTAGGATGTTTGCATTGGTGGGTGGATTTCAGCTAGAGGAGGCGGCTTCTATGTGCCCAATTCTTTAGAGTGTTATAGATGAAATTTAGCATTTCAACTTGCGCTTGATACCTGCTAGCAATCATTTCGGGATCCACAGTCCACATGCAGTATGCTAGTGGTAACTAGTGGTAACAATCCCCAGTAAATAGGTCAATGTACAATTGGGTATCATACTGAGGATACCATGCCTGAAACCATTAGATGATCTTTTCTAGAAGCTTCATGAGGATGCTGAATAGTAGTGGGGAAAAGACCAATCCTTACGCCATCCTATAGTGTACATATTGTATACGAAGCCAGCTCAATGATGAACTGATTTCGTGAAGCTACAATATTTTCTGTCGTGTTGCTCTGAGTCTCTGAGCACATCATCACTGCTACTCTGGGGATTAAAAAGACAAACCTGGGTCTTAGCAACATGCTCTCACTCCTTGTGCTGTTTCATTTGGCCTTTTGTAGAAGGTACCTTTAGTGAAATGAGTAAATGATTATAGGGAGGTGTTTACAGAGTGCAGTAAGTAACCATCTGTGTTTTTAAACTTTGCACAGACTTCATTTCATGGGATGTGAAGCTCAAAAAATTAAAGAGGATAAGGGAATGATGCGGTAACATAGGTGATATCTGGGGGTGAATATAATTTATCTCTTTTGAATAAGTGTTTAAAAATAGGATGGACATATTCCTATTATACACCAAAACCAAAAAGAAAGAGAAACGGGATTGTTTCCATATTTGACAGGATTGTCAATGCTTTATATAAGTGGTCCCCAGCCTTTCCGGTTCTGTGGATTTGTATTTGTATTTGTATTTGTATTTTATTATTTGTATGCCACCCTTCTCCGGGAGGACTCAGGGCGGCGAACAATTCAAGGGGGAAAAAAAGGGGAACATAAAAGACAAAATACAAATATTGTATGGTGGTGGTAGCAATGGTGGCGGCAGGGAGGAGAGAGGATGGTTCTGCACAAGCAGTGAGCAAGTGCCTGAAGCTCCATTTGCACAAGCAGCAGACATATGGGTCCTCCACTTGCGCAAATGGAGCTTCATGCATGAGTGCACATACCCGCCGCTTGTGCAAATGGAGTTTTGCTTGCGCTCCAACTTCTTGCACAGCTTGGGGATTGGGAAACCCTGATTTATATTATCTATCAAACCAAGAACACTCTGTTACTAAAGCAGTGGTCCCCAACTTTATTTTTCTTTTGCAAAGCATTCTCATGAAAATCTATTAGTCAGCGAAGATCAACATGTCAGGAATTGGCTACATGCAGAGGTGGGTTCCTACCAGTTCGCACCAGTTCAGTAGAACCGGTTCGTCAAATCTACCGAACTGGTTAGAAGAGGTTCCACCAGTGGACCCGGAAAGCAGGCCACACCTACAGAAGAGGTTTCCACCACACACACACACACACACACTCACACAGAGAGAGAAAGAGAAAGAAAGGAAGAAATAAATAAATAAAAAAAGAAAAAAGAAAGAAAAAGTGTGAGAGAGATGAAAGAAAAAAAGGAAAAAGGGACAGAGAGACAAAAGGAAGGAAAGAGAGGGAGAAAGAGAAAGAGAGAACGAGAGAAAGAGAGAAAGAGAGAAAGAAAACACATGGCCAGCAAGCCACTCCCACCAGGTCACGTGGCCAGCAAGCCACTCCCACAAAGGAGGCCACACCCACAGAGTAGGTTCGAAAAAATTTTGGAACCCACCACTGGCTACATGGCACCTATAGACAATGTGGCCGATTACAACTAAAGGTGCAGGACTTACTTCAGAAGCTGAAATTCCATTTAGAAAAATCCAAGATTAAGGAATCAGCTATATGTAAAGGTAATCCTCGAATTATGACGGGTGGCTTAGTGACCATTTGATTTACAACAAACCCTCCAAAGTTACTTATGACCTATCCTATTTCTAAAGTTAAAATGACCTCTTCTCACCACATGACCGCTCAGCATGTACACTCAGCAACTGTCCCGTATTCATGGCCATTCCCCGCCTGCTGCAGTCACATGACTGTTTTATGATGTTTTTGCTGAAAACTTGCATTTACTTCTGTTTTTTGGCAAAAATGGGCCATAGCAAAGAGGGTTTCCCTTAGGATCATAGTGGTTGCTTAATGGCTGCTGCTGAAAAGATGACAAAAATGGGTCCGGTCATATGGTAACCTGCTTTGTGACCGTCATGACTTGCAACTGTAATGGGCAGGCTCCATTACGATCATAGTTCCTGAACAAATCCTGCATACATTCATGAAGTTAGATCCAAGGCTGGAAACTCCTATAAAACTCTGCATGTGTGAGGGCTGACAAGCTTTATCCCTGTGCTTTGAATCAAGCTGCCTCAGCCAGCTGTGTTGCAAGAGGTGGCTAATTTACCTGACTTCTCCAAATCTGCAGGTTCCTTTACTACTAGATCCTACTCTTTCTGACCCTCCTCTACAGATGTTTGAGAGCTTGCTGGATCAGAACCTATCAAGCTCTGCTGATCCAGTTCAGACTGACTCATCAGACAGGCCAATAACATTACTTTCTATAGATCTCAGATTAATTTTCTGAAAATCAAAATTGATCAAAATCTTATTATTTCCTAACATTTCCTGGATTGTTAAATGAGAACACCTAAGTGTGAGATTTGGTAATCTTCTGAGCTATTGGATATTCTTAAAGTCAGTCCACCTATTAACTTACTTACCTATCTTTTGGTAGTCTCCAGATCATATTTCATTTAAAAGAGGGGCTAGACGCCCCATTGGCAATTGTTAACATTTGTTCTTCTTTGTTCTGAAGTTTGTTTCTTAAACTATTAACTTTTTGCCCCATTCACTGAGTTGCTGGTATGCTTATTATTTTTATTGCTTTTATTTTGAAAATATATGAAGATTATTTTTTGGCAGCTCTTAGCAAGAATTGCTCATTCTGACTTCTATACATATGCATAATATACATAATATATACTATTATACAGCCCAGCTAGAAATTATGGCATTTTAAAAAAACGGTTTAACAACATTGCTAGTAATAAACAAAAAAAAAAGTAAAAAAAACAAAGCTGCTCTCACTTTAATCCTATTACAGGATGTTAATCTGAAGACTGCTGGACGTTTAGTAGGATTTTGGCTTTAATCCAGTAAGGATCAATCTTTCCCTGATTTTAAATCTCTCTTTAATCTGGTTAATTGTGCCAAGCTTTTATTTTTTGTACATTAACCGAAACTGTCCTCTCCCCCCCCCTCTTTGAAATAAATTAGGTTTTATGGAATCTGTAATGGTAATCTACCGATGAGCAATTTTCCTAGTTTTTATTTCAAAATACTTAGTTGTTGCAAAAGCAGATCATGTCAGACAAATCTTACTTTATTATTTGACAAAATGACTAAATTAGTGGATCATGGCAATGCTGTGGACATTGTATATTTGGATTTAAGTGAGACATTTGACAAAGTAGACTACAGCATACTTCTTGTACCAGATGGATTCCTAACTGGCTGACCAACTGCACTCAACATATAGTCCTCAACATGGAGGAAGCATGCAGTCTGCTATCCCAAGGTTCTGTCATAGGCCTATACTCTTCAATATCTTCATAAATGATTTAGATGAGGGGATGGAAGGGGAACTCGTCAAATTTGAGGGGGAATAGCCAACTCTTTAGAAGACAGGCCCAAGATCCAGGAGGATCTTGACAGACTTGAACACTGGGTCCTATCTAACAAAATGAAATTAAATGGTGAGAAAAGTAAGATTTTAAAACCAAATGCACAGTTATACAATCAGTGATACCTGGCTCAGCAACAGTAACTGTGAAAGGGATCTAGCAGTTCTAATGGACCACCACTTATGAATGGGGTATGAGCCAGCAGTGTGCTGCAGCTGCCAACAAAGCCAATGTAGTTCTAGGCTACATCAACAGAGGGATAGTATCAAAATCACATGAAGTGTTAATACCATTTTATATTGTTTTGGTAAGATCACACTTGGAATACTGAGCCCGGTTTTGGTCACCACAATACAAAAAATATATTGAATCTCTAAAAAGAGTGCAGAGAAGAACAACAAAGATGATTAGGCAGCTAGAAACTAAAACATACAACGAATGGTTGCAGGAACTGGGTATGTCTAGTCTAACAAAGATAAGGAATAAGGGTGACATGATAGCAATTCCAATATTTGAAGGGTTATCACAAAAAGGGAGTCAACCTATTTTCCAAAGCTCCTGAGAGCAGGACAAGAAATAATCATGTCAAGGAGACAACCAGCCTAGAACTAAGGAGAAATACCCTGATAGCCAAAACAATTAATCAGTAAAGTAGCTTGCCTTTTGAAGTTGTGGGTGCTCCATCACTGGAGGTTTTTAAGATTGGACAGCCAATTGTCCAAAATGATATTAGGGTCGTCTGCTTGTACAGGGAGTTTGAACCAGGAGACCTCCAAAACTGTGGTTCTGTTATTTGTTTAGAAATAAGCTGTAGCATAATCAAGATACGGAAGCTCTTTAGGTTATTTTCATGCTTGGAGAACGGAATGACCTTGGAATATTAAAGCTTTTTGGGTAAACATTGTCTTGATAAAAGGTAGCGGTGAAGAAAAAGAAGCTACAGACGAGATAATAAGAAGTCTCTTATATCGGTATTGGCAAAGAACAGAGTTCTTAGAGCAAAATTGCCCTGAACTAAGGCAAAATTTCCTTAAATCAGTATCTTTATGTGGACATGCATTTAGCAGCTTAAGGTAACCTTGAAAATAATAGCAGATGTGCATTCAAACTTGATGTCCTTTATTTTCTATTAGTATTGTCTGTCAACCACAAAAGCCTTTTGCTTTCTTTTATGTACTATTATATGCAACTATTTTTTATTTTTTTTAAAAAATTGACAGATGGCTTCTGGCACAAGAAATAAAAGAACCAGATAAGACTTAACATATTTATCTTGGGAATTGAAAGTGCTTAAAAGTATCCTAAGTGCATGGAACAGGGATTTTTGTAAATCAGTGAGAAATGTTCAATTCTAATACCAGCCTATTCTTGGACCCACAGAATTCTTCCAAACTAAATTCTTCTATCTAAAGATGCACACATTTTAAAAATAAAATAAATCAGACTTTCTGGGCCACTAATGGACTGTATTGGAGATTTTTAATCCCCCATTAAACAGTGTCTAGAATGAGAGTGAACAATATTGTGCACATTTGATGAAAAAGAAGAAACCTTGTTTTGGGATTGCAGAAGATTTTCTTCTGGTTGCACCAATGTTTTCTTTGTCCTGAATCTTTAGGAATCAGGCTGTATTTCTTCGAGGAAAGATTACTATCTATAGTAGCTTTCTGTGATCACAGCAATTCCTGAATTTGGGGAATTGCAATTTGGGCCAGAAGGTGACTATTCCAGTCCTTTTTGTCTTGCCCAGAGAAAGAGGTGTAGAAAAACTTTGATTTCTAATCCGCTTTATAAGAAGCTCCATATCAGGGCTGCACAGAAACATCCACTCAAGCAGTTTCTTTATCATAAAGGGGATTTTAATTAAAACTGTTCTCGCATCATGAGTGGAGTGAATATCCGTGCCAGACAGCCTTGTATTGGACATTTATCTCCTTCAAACCATATTACCAATAATTGTTACATTAATTCAAAGTCAGAGAGATTAGGGGTCTGAAGTGGGCAGACTGCTGTTACTAGAATAGGGAGCTCCATACTGCTGTGTTGCTGATATGAGGTCCCTTCGTTTTGAGTAGGAATGAAAAACAACTGCTGTAGACCTCAACTGAATTTAATTCTCTTTTGTATAGGATGGTAGAGTGTGTCGTAATCCTGCAAGCTAATAGGCAAAGTCACATATCTGAACATGCGTCTGATCCTACATTTTGTTTACTTGTCTGCTGAGGTTTACATGTAACACATACAATTTGGGGTACTGAGAAGGTAGAGGGAAGAGTCAAGTAATGTTTCAAAAAAGTCATGCAGTAATGCCGAATTTAAAATTGGAATAGCTACTTCTAGGTCCATTGGGTAGAGTGGTTTGGGGAGAAAGAGATTAAGTTTTTCTAAAACTATGTCTGAAAGTCTCAGAGAAGGTGGAGTTGGAGAGTATGTA